>NC_133146.1:8755310-9480310 GCF_048418815.1 Hemitrygon akajei
ATACTAGACAGTGCATTCCAAGCATCCACCACTCTCAGTAAAAAACTTACCCCTCTCACCCCCCCCTCGAACCTACCCTCCTCTCACCTTCAACGCATGCTCTCTGGTATTAGACCTTTCAACCCTGGAAAAAAAGGTAGCCCCTACTAACTCTATCTATGCCTCTCGTAAACCTCTAACCGATCTCCCCTCAGCCTCCGTCGCTCCAGAGAAAACAACCCCAGTTTGTCTAACCTCTCATGATAGCACGTGCCCTCTAAACCAGGCAGCATCCTGGTGAACCTCCATAGCCTCAACATTCTTCCTAAGTTCACTTGGGAGAGACCATAATGGAGGGTCAGACACTAAGTCCATTTGTGTAGAACTCATAAATAGGAAGGGTGCAATCACAGATACCCTCCCCAACAGCCACTGGGGCATTGAGCATCAGATATGTAATCAGATGAAGGAAATGTTCAAAAATAATAGGGTTGTTGTCATGGGCGAGTTCAACTTCCCTAATGTAAACTGGACCTTCATAGTGCAAGGGGTTTCGATGGGGCAGAAAGTGTATCCAGGAGGGTTTCTTAAATCAATATGTGGACAATCCAATGAGAAGGGGCCGTACTGGACCTGGTGTTGGGTAGTGAGCTGAGCCAGGTGACTGGTCTTTCAGTGGGCGAGCAGTTCGGGAACCATGACCACAAATCCTTTGCTTTCAGGATAGCTGTAGATAAGGATTGGTATGGTCCTTGCAGGAGAGTTTTAAATTGCAGTAGGGGAAATTATGAGAGCATTAGGCAGGAGCTAAGAACTGTTAATTGTGAACGCCTTTTCTCTGGCAAGTCCACATCAGACATGAGGAGGGTGTTTAAAGATCAATTGGACAGAGCACAGGAAAGGTGTGTTCCTGTTAGAAGGAAGGACGGAGATGGGAAGATAAGAGAACCTTGGATGTCCAGAGAGGGGATGAGTTTAGAAAAGGAAAAGTATGTAAAGTTTTGTAAGTCAGGATCAAACGAAACTCATGAGGAGTAGAAAGAAGCCAGAAAAAAACTGAAGAAGGGAATTGGGAAAGCCAGGATGGGCCATGAAAAGCCCTTGGCAAGTGGGATTAAGGTGAATCCCAAGACATTCTGTACATACATCCAGAGTAACCTCAAATACAACTGACAGAGTAGCTAGTGTCATCGACATCCCTCCTTACTCGGAAACTGTTCCTCTAAGTTCCAGATTCTCCTGTGGGAGAAGCAGTTCCTCGGCATCTGGCCTTTCAATCCCCTCAGGCTCAAGATGACATTTCATTTTTCTAAAATGAGACAAGATCCACCCTGCTCAGATTGTCTTTGTGAGACAGTTCCCTGATCCCAGAAATCAGATTCGTGGACCCCCTCAATGCAAGTGTGTCCCTCTTTACCGAAGGAGACATGAATGCAGTCCTCTAACTGTGCTCTCTCCAACACCCTCCGCAGTACAATTGTAGAAAAATGTCCCTACCTTTATACCCAATTCCTTGCTTTGAATATCAACTCTCCATCTGGTCTCCTAATTTGTGGATGTACGGAAATACTAACTTTCTGTGCATGGAATGATCCCGTACAACCACGGGGAGTGTTTGACGTCATTTGGCAAGTACTCAATGGAGGGCGGGGGGAACCTCACTGAAATGCCCAGACAGAATGGATGTGGAGAGGAGATTTCTATTAGTAGGAGAGTCAAGGATATGAAAGCACCACTTCAGGGTATAGGAACATAAAGCTGAGATAAGGAGGAATTTCTTATACACAGGCGACCAACACTGTACACAAGGCTCCAAGTGCAGCCTCAACGGTGACGTGTATAACTGCAACGTCATGTCTCTACTCCCAAAACCGGTGCCCTGACACATGAAGGGTGCACACTAAGTGCCTTCTTTACCCCCCTGTGTGGCCGCATACGGTGAAGTCTGTGCGCCCACTCTCCCAGGCCTCCCCGCTTCACAAAACCAGCTGATGCCCTGTGTAAGTCCTCCCTGGTGTCACTGACCAAATTACACCAGCTCACACCTACAAACGTTGAATTCCACTTGCCCTTTCTCAGCTCATCTCCCCAACTGATCAAGATTTCTTTACAATTCACTGCAACCTCCTTACTCTCAACACCAGCCCCTGATTTAGGAAACTTGCTAATGATGCCACATACAATCATATTGAAATCATTTGCATACTTAATGATTTACAGAATCCCAGCACTAAACCCTGGGACTCCCCAGTAGTCACAGGCCTTTCGTCAGAGAATCAGCCTCCAAACATCACCCTTCAACCAGCTTCAGATTTGTCCTATTCCCACTTCATCCTCATAGTCACATCTTCTGGATTTTTTTTTACTATCAATAAAATGTTTTATGGATTAATTTATTTTAAAATCTAAGATTTGATCGTTCACATTGTGTTCCTGCTTTTACACACAATATTATATTTCTTTTTAACATCATGTTCGAAGCCTGTCCTGGAGCTGAAGGCCCGATCTGGAGTTAGAGGTAGGAGCTGGACTTGTAGGCTTGCCCTGTAGTTGGAGGACTGCCTTGGAGATTAGGGGCCTGTCCTTCATTTGCAGGCCTGTCCTGGATTTGAAGCCTGCCCTGGAGTTTGAGGACTGCTGGGGAAAAGTAGGACTGTACTGGAGTTGAAATCCTCTCCTGGAGTTGGAGGCCTGACTTGAAGTAGGAGGACTGCCCTGGATTGGAGGACTGTCCTGCAGTTGAAGGACTGATGTGGAATTGGAGGAGTGTCCTAGAGTTGAAGGCCTGTCCAGGAGTTGGAGGCCTTTCTTATAATTGCAGGATTACTCTGGAATTGTAGGTCTGGTTTGGAAAATGGAGGCCAGTCCTGGAGTTGAAACCTGTCCTGGCAGCCTGTTCTGGTATTAGCAGCCTGTCCTGGAGTTAGAGGACTGCCCTGGAGTTGAAGGCCTGCCCAGGAGTTGGAGGTCTGCCATACAATTGGAGAACAGTCCTGGAATTGGAGGACTGTTCTAGATTTGTAGACCTGTCCTGAAGAATGGAGGCCAGTCCTGGAATTGGAGGCTTGTCCTTCAGTTGAAGGCCTGTCCTGAGCTGGAGGATTATCCTGGTGTTGGAGACCTGCCCTAGGTTTGAAACACTGTCCTGGTGTTGGAGCCTGTTTGTTCTGGAGAATGGAGGCCTGTCCTGGAGATGTAAGCCTGAACTGGAATTGTAGGCCAGTCCTAGAGATGGAGGACTGCCCTAGAGTTGAAGGACTGTCCTGGTGTTGAAGGCCTGATCTGGAGCTGGAGGGCTGCCTTGGAGCTGGGGGTAAACTTTGAGTTTGACGACTATGCTGTAGGCCTGATCTGGAGAATGAAGACCATTCCTGGAGTTGGAAGTCTGCCCTAGAGCTAGTGGCCTTTCTTGGAGCTGGAGGCCTGCCGTAAAGTTGGAGTTCTGTCCTGGAATTGGAGGACTGTTCTAGATTTGTAGGCCTGTCCTGGAAATTGGAGGCCAGTCCTGGAGTTGGAACCTGTCCTGGTAGCCTGTTCTGGATAATGGAGGCCTGTTCTAGTATTGGCAGCCTGCCCTGGAGTTGAAGGCCTGCCCTGGAGCTAAAGGCCTTTCTTGGAGTTGGATGTCTGCCATATAATTGGAGAACTGTCCTGGAATTGGAGGTTTTGGAGATGGCTGAATACCTGGAGTTGGAGCACTGTCCCTGAATTGAAGGCTGCTGCTGAACTTGAAAGACTCTCCTGGAGGTGGACAACTGTCCCGGGTTGGGGGATTGCCCCAGAGTTGAAGGCTTGTCCTGGAGTTGGAGGATAGCCCAGGATTTGTAGGCCTGTCTTGGAAAATGGAGCCCAGACCTGGAATTAGGAGCCCTCCCTGGAGTAAGAGTCTTATTCAAGAGAATGGCGGTCTGTTTTGTTGAAGGCCTATCTTGGAGTTGGAAGCCTGTCTGGAGTTGGAGGCCTGCGCTGTTGTTGGAGGACCGCTGTGGTGTTGGAGGATTACCCCGGAGCTGAAGGATTGCTCTGGAGTTGATGGCCTGTCCTAGAAAACTCCAGTCCTGGAGTTGGAGCCTGCCCTGGTGTCCTATTCTGGAGAATGTAAGCCTGTTCTGGTGTTAGTGGTTTGTCCTGGAGTAGGAGGACTGCCCCAGAGTTGGACCTGCCCTGGAGTTGGAGGACAACCCTGAATTTGTAGGCCTGTACTGGAAAACGGAGGCCAGACCTGGAGTTTGGAGCCTGTCCTGGAGTAAGAGTCTTGTTCAATAGAATGGAGATGTGTCCTGGAATTGAAGACCTGTCCTGGTGTTGAGACTTGTCCTGGAATTGAGGCCTGTCCTGAAGTTGAGGCCTGTCCTGCAGTTGGAGGCCTGTCCTGGAGCTGAGACCTGCCTTGTAGTTGGAGGACTGCTCATGTGTTGGTAAAAATCTTGTTTGCCTTTTGTTTGTTGCTTGTTGTGTTCTGTATTTCTGTGTTCTTGGTTGCTGAGCAATATGACATGCTATTCAAAATGGTTTTGAACCTGTGGCGACTCTTGCGGGCTACCCTTGTTGTTAACGCAAACAATGCCTTTCACTGTGTGTTTCGATATCCGCGTGAAAGATCTGAATCCAGTGAGGCTGTGCCTCACCCTGCGATGTTACATCACACCCAGAACCCCGGACCCAACAAATCCGTAAGGGCACCTTCGCTGCAAGGATTGACAACACCCAAAATGGTGGCTAAGCAGACTCTCGAAGGCATTTGTGACAATAATGGTGGCCACACTGGACAGTTTAGACTTTTCTCATTCTGTGACTTGCACTCATCCTGTGTGTCCCAGGACTCCGTTTGGAAAACCACTGCAGACTTTCATTACCAATAACCCCACCTTAACAACCTTTACTGCCAAAAATCCTCGAGTCCAAATATTTCTAAGCATGGAGCTTAGTGGCAATACTGCTTCAAAAGCATTCTGAATGTGTAAACATTGACACAAAAACAGGAAGTGGCCCCTTCTGGACAGGAAGTATGTATACACTCAGGGCCACTTTGTTAGGTTAATGCAAAAATCTAATCAGCCAATCATGCAGTAGCAATTCAATGCAATAAAGCACACAGACATGGTCATGAGGTTCAGTTGTTCCCACCAAACATCAGACAGGGGGAAGAAATGTGATCTAAGTGACTTTGACCGTGGGGTGTTCGTTGGTGCCAGATGGGGTGGGTTGAGGATCTCAGAAACTGCTGATCTCCTGGGATTTCCACACACAACGTTCTCCAGAGTTTACGGAGAATGGTGCGAAAAACAATAAAGGACATCTGGTGAGCGGCAGTTCTGTGGGTGAAAACACCTCGACAATGAGAGAGGTCGGAGGAGAACGGCCAGACTGGTTCAAGCTGATGGGAAGGTGACAGTAACTCAAATAACCACACGTTACAACATCTCTGAATGCACAACACATCAAACCTTGAGGTGGATGGGCTACAGCAGCAGAAGACCATGAACATAGGTATACAATCAGAGCCACTTTATTATGAGCCTTTTATACCTAATAAAGTGGCCACTGATTGTATATCTAAGATTTTTATTATAGGTTGTGAATCAGACCAATGTTGAGACTGTGAATCGATATTCTGGAGAGTTCTACTTGCAATATGTGTCCCATATTGATTGTTTTTCTCTCTTTCCTGTACCTCAGCCAGGTTATTACTCATAATCAAACGCACTCCCATGTACTGCGACCTTTCTCTGTAGTCAGAGATCCTTCAAATGCATTTTGTTAAAAAGCCTTTTAAAAAAAATCAAGTTGCAACATCAGCCACATTATCGTCGATCATGTGTGATATATCACCTGTAAAAGTGGTGATCTTGAGATTTTTTATGCTAACTTAGAGTTCTGTCTTTTGCTGTTTCATGATTTTCCGTAAAATCAAACTCAGATGTTCCTGCGACTACTGGAGCCGAAGTAATGCAATTATAATTTTCCAAGATCACTTTTTAAATCAGCCAGTTTTCAGGCCGGTAATTTAAGATAGAACACAAAATCACCATATTCCATTTCGTTTTAATGGATACATTCCATCAGCTCCTGGAACCTTGCAATTTGGAAATGCAGTTTTAATTGATCACTTTATGAGTCTGTTGATTGACTGTGTAATCTAAACTATAAAAAGGATAGGCACTCTCCTGCTGTGAAAACAGCTTTAAAGAATTACTGCAGCAATTTTTATTTCATTATCTCCCCTCTCTGATCTAGCGTGGCCCTATATTTGTTCTTCAGTAACTTCCCGATCATCAGTCACTGCCGCCTTCCCTCGACACGTAATTCCCACCAGCCAACCATTTGGCTCTTCCGTTTCAATTCGGCCGCCTGCCCGGGGTCTGAGGACATGGAAAAATGGGAATAAAACACAAAGGGAGCGTCTGAAAATGTCCTCCCAGGGACTACTTGCCCTCTGGAGTTCCGAGCTGACGTGGAGCCGCATTTAAATCCCCAGAAGAAGACACAAACATGACCGTGCACAGATATTTCATCTCCAGATCGTCAGCTACAGCCCAGGGATCTGGATTAAACAGTTAATTAGAAAAAGAAGCAGGATTAAGAGATCCAGCTCCTCGGGCCTGCTCCACATGCAGTAAAATACGTCACCATTTTCTTACCCTGACATTCAGAATCACCGGCACACGTGGTGAAATTTGGTGTTTTGGGGCAGCAGAACACAGATACATCATTAAAAGTACATATCTTGGGCGATGGGGGACTTCAATGACTTCTTGAGGATGGGGAGGCCTGTGCCTGTGTTGGGGGCTGGCTGCGTCTACAACCTTCTCAAGCCTCTTTACCATGAGCGTGTCTCACACAAGAGCATTCCAATGGCAGCAGCAGGCAGCGTTCACGAGTGCTGTCTTCGCCAGATGTCTGGGTGGAAGCGACAACTTGCTGCCCACTCTCAAACCGCCAGCTGCTCACCTCTGGCGCGGTCTTTGCCCAGCTGACGTTCAGGGCCCTCATTTCTCCTTCTTCCGTAGAAAGTACAAAATATTCCAACATGAATAATTAACGTGGCCTGGAAGTTTCTAATTGATAAGTAGGACCGAATACTTAATTCCGGACATTAACTTTAATTCGACTTCCTCTTCAGTGCAACAGCGGAGGAAGTCGATTATGTCAAGCTTCTCAGTAAGTGAGCTGTTAGTGTGGTTGTGTATCACAGTTTTGTCATTTACAATTCCACATGGTGTACTGCTAAGAGTTTGAAAACCCAACCTGTTTAAAATCTCGTCGCTGCTGTACAGCTCAGGAAACAGTGTAAATAGGTCAGAGGTCAATTTGTGAAAGTTCTCTTCCCCAAGGAGCCAGTCAGGGCCCCTCCTCCCCCCTCCCCCTCCTCGTGATCTCATCTCCTGGTTTGACCCCTGCATGGTAAGATCCCAGTGTACCAACCCAATGCCTATGACCCCTATCCACCCCACCGCTTCACGCTCACCCAAGCACAGCCCTCCTCCGCCTCAGAAGATGACGCGAGTAAAGGCAAAGCCTCTTGGATCAGACGTAAAACCGTAAAACATAGGAGCAGAATTAGGCCACTTGGCCCATCGAGTCTGCTCTGCCATTGAATCGTGCCTGATTTATTATCCCCTCTCAACCCCATTCTCCTGCCTTCTCCCCGTAATCTGTGACATCCCTACTAATCAAGAACCTACCAACCTCTGTTTTAAAAATACCCAATGACTCGGCCTCCACAGCCGCCTGTGGCAATGAATTCCACAGATTCAACACCCTCTGACTAAAGAAATTCCTTCTCATCTGTCTTCCAAAGCATGGGGTCCCAACCATTTCCATACCGTGGACTCCTACCATTAACTGAGGGGTCCATGGATCCCAGTTCGGGAACTCTCGTTCTAAAGGGACCTTCTTGTATTTTGAGGCTGTGTCCTCTGGTCCTAGACTTCCCCACTATAGGAAGCATCCTCTCCACATCTACTCCATCCAGGCCTTTCAATATTCAATAGGTTTCACTGAGATCTCCCCTCACTCCTGTAAACTCCAACAAGTATAGGCCCAGAGCCATCAAACTCTCCCCATACATTGAAGGGACATCCCTTTAAAACTGAGATGCGGAGAAATTTCTTCAGCCAGAGGGTGATGAATCTATGGAATCTGTTGCCATAGGGGGCTGTGGGGGGGGGGCATAGAAGGCAGAGACTGGTTTGATTAGTAAAAGGGGAATTAGGGGTTACAGGAGAGAAAAATTAAATAAATCAGCTGTGATTGAAGTGTTGAGCAGACTTGATGGGCTGAATGGCCTAACTCTGCACTTACATCTCATGGTCTGTGGTCTTTGGTTCCAGTAATAGTGCGGGCTCCCTTGCAACTGATACACTGGAGCTTTGCAGCATTCCAGTTGTGGCCGCCACTCCGTGCATTGCGCATTCAAAGCGCCAAACCTTCTCTTGGCCAATTCACTCAGTCCTTTCTGTCCGCGGGGAACAAGTTGCAACCAAAGATTTCGACCAAAGATGCTCGAAGCCCTGGGTGGGCAGGCCTGGAAGTTGGAGGCCCGATGACTGCGGGTCTGCTGGAGGCCTGGAAGTTGGAGGCCCGATGACTGCGGGTCTGCTGGAGGCCTGGAAGTTGGAGGCCCGATGACTGCGGGTCTGCTGGAGGCCCGATGACTGCGGGTCTGCTGGAGACCTGGAAGTTGGAGGCCTGATGACTGCGGGTCTGCTGGAGGCCCGATGACTGCGGGTCTGCTGGAGGCCTGGAAGTTGGAGGCCCGATGACTGCGGGTCTGCTGGAGACCTGGAAGTTGGAGGCCCGATGACTGCGGGTCTGCTGGAGGCCTGGAAGTTGGAGGCCCGATGACTGCGGGTCTGCTGGAGGCCCGATGACTGCGGGTCTGCTGGAGACCTGGAAGTTGGAGGCCTGATGACTGCGGGTCTGCTGGAGACCTGAAAGTTGGAGGCCCGATGACTGCGGGTCTGCTGGAGGCCTGGAAGTTGGAGGCCCGATGACTGCGGGTCTGCTGGAGGCCTGGAAGTTGGAGGCCCGATGACTGCGGGTCTGCTGGAGGCCCGATGACTGCGGGTCTGCTGGAGACCTGGAAGTTGGAGGCCTGATGACTGCGGGTCTGCTGGAGGCCCGATGACTGCGGGTCTGCTGGAGGCCTGGAAGTTGGAGGCCCGATGACTGCGGGTCTGCTGGAGACCTGGAAGTTGGAGGCCCGATGACTGCGGGTCTGCTGGAGGCCTGGAAGTTGGAGGCCCGATGACTGCGGGTCTGCTGGAGGCCCGATGACTGCGGGTCTGCTGGAGACCTGGAAGTTGGAGGCCTGATGACTGCGGGTCTGCTGGAGGCCCGATGACTGCGGGTCTGCTGGAGGCCTGGAAGTTGGAGGCCCGATGACTGCGGGTCTGCTGGAGACCTGGAAGTTGGAGGCCCGATGACTGCGGGTCTGCTGGAGGCCTGGAAGTTGGAGGCCCGATGACTGCGGGTCTGCTGGAGGCCTGGAAGTTGGAGGCCCGATGACTGCGGGTCTGCTGGAGGCCCGATGACTGCGGGTCTGCTGGAGGCCCGATGACTGCGGGTCTGCTGGAGGCCCGATGACTGCAGGTCTGCTGGAGGCCTGGAAGCGGCCTGCCCTGGGGTTGGAAGGACTGTGTGTGCATGTGAGTGGATAGGTGGGTGGGAGGGAGAAAAAGGGGCTGCTTGTTGTTGTTGTTTTGTTGCTCTTGTGTTAAGAACATAGCACATAGAACATTACAGCACAGTACAGGATCTTCGGCCCACAATGTTGTGCCAACCCTCTATAATCTACTCTATGATGAATGTCACCCTTCCCTCTGACATAGTCCTCCATTTTTTTCCCAAGTGCCTCTCTGGGAGTTTTTTAAATGCCTCCAATGTATTTTCTTCAGCCCTGGCAGGGTGTCTGTGCACCTTCTGTGTAAAAAATCTGCCTCAGACAGCCCCCTTTTATTCTCTCATCTCCAGCCCTTTACCTTTCACACCCACCCAGCTCCTTTCAGCTATCCTTTCTCTTCTCTCCTGTCTTTTTGTTCTGGCGTCTTACCCCTTTTCTTTCCAGTCCTGAAGAAGGTTCTCGGCCCAAAACTTTGACAGTTTATTTCTTTCCATAGATGCTGCCTGACCTGCTGGGTGCCTCCAGCGTTTTGTGTGCGTTTCTCTGTCCATGTGAAGTAATTGTCACACTCAGTGAAACCAGTCACCTGACTTCATGCCGTTGCTGTGCCGATGCTGACATTCCATCACCGAGCACATTTCGCAAAGCCCTCGCTCGCGTGGACCTCCCCAGATTGTGAAAGGCACCATGCCAGCACAAGGCAGTCCAGAATCCCTTTGCTCCGGCTCATCACATGTTCAGTGGGGTGTGGAACTACAGAGATGGTAAGTGGTAGGGAGCTAATTTCAAACAGAACGCATCACAGCTAATCCTGCTCACCAGAGGATGCGTGCCCACTGATGCTTTGTTGGTATCTGGTTACCTGCGTTGGATTTTGGCAGCTGACAGAAGACTGGAGGGTGAAACCACTGTGTAATGGCATGTCGAGCAGGGAAAAGGATGAAGCTTACAGCTCCTACTGTCTTCATCACATAAGTGTGGAACGGAAGGTCTCAGACAAACTGCGAGAGAGGCCACTACTTACATCTGCAAGTGCTTGATGTGCTTCCGTTAGCGACTGAATATCAGTAAAGCCCACTGATTGTCTTACAAATGGAATGAACTCAGAACCACCAACTTCTTCACAGTCTATTTATGACCAGCGTACAAAGTCAATCTATTATCAAAGTCACCATATACAACCCTGAGATTCGTTTTCTTGCAACAGAACAGTAGAACAATAGAATCCATGAAATATTATATAAAAACACTGAAAAATAACCAATAAGTAAAAGAAGAATGAAAGGGTTACCGTATGAGAAACATCTGGCAGCTCTTGGACTGTATTCCCTGGAGTCCAGGAGAATGAGGAGGGATCTCATAGAAACATTCCAAATGTTAAAAGGCCTGAACAGAGTAGATATGGCAAAGTTATTTTCCATGGTAGGGGAGTCTAGGACAAGAGGGCACAACTTTAGGATTGAAGGACGTCCATTTAGAACAGAGATACGGAGAAATTACTTTAGTCAGAGAGTGGTAAATCTGTGGAATTTGTTCCCACAAGTGTCTGTGGAGGCCATTGGGTGCATTTAAGGCCGAGATAGATAGGTTCTTGATTAGTCAGGGCATCAAAGGTTATGGGGAGAAGGCAGATGAGTGGGGATGACTGGAAGAATTGGATCAGCCCATGACTGAATGGCGGAGTAGACTCGATGGGCCAAATGGCCTACTTCTGCTCCTATATCTTATGGGCTTATAAGACAAACTGCAAATACAAAAAATAGTAATGATAATAATTAAGTAAATAAATAATACAAAGAAGAAGAGTTGTGGAGTCTTTGAAAGTGAGTTTGTAGATTATAGAATTAGTTCAGTGTTGAGATGAGTGACATTATCCTTGCTGGTTAGGGGCTGATGGCTGACAGTAATAGCTGTCCCTGAACCTGCTGGTGTGAGACACAAGGCTCCCCCACCACCAGCTGTTCAGCTCAGAGCAATGAACTTCTTTATTGTGGTGAATGAATCTGGATTATTCATGTCCATTTGCAAGAGGCAGCGCTCAGTAACTATAATTACGTTACCATTACATCTTAATGGTCTCAGAAATTATCTGGCAAGTGTGGATTGGGACAGGCTGTTCTCTGGACAGGTGTACTTAGTATGACGGAGGCCTTCAAAAGTGAAATTTTGAGAGGACAAAGCTTGTATGTACCTGTCAGAATAAAAGGTAAAGATAGCAAGTTGGTTTTCAAGAGAGACTGTGCCCCTGGTTAAGAGAAAAAAGGAGGTGAGTAGCAGGTGTAGGTAAGCAGGAACAAATGAGGTGCTTCGGCAGTACAGGAAATGCAAGAGAACAGGAAGGCTAAAGGAAGGCCTGAAGTAGCTCCAGCAGACAAGGTGAAGGAAAATCCCAAGGGATTCTACAGATACGTTAAGAGCAAAAGGATTGCAAGGGACTAAATTGATCCTCTGGAAGATCAGAATGGTAATCCACGTGTGGAGCCGAAGCAGATGGGGGAGATCTTAAATGCATCCTTTGCATCCGTATTTACTCCGGAGATGGATACAGAGTCTATAGAAGTGATGCAAAGTAGCATCAACATCATGGACCCTGTACAGATTTCAGAGGAGGAGGTGTTTACTATCCTGAGGCAAATCAGGGTGGATAAATCCCCAGGGCCTGACGAGGTGCTCCCTCAGACCCTACGGGAGGCAAGTGCAGAAATTGTCGGGGCCCTAGCAGAGATATTTAAGTCATCCTTAGTGACAAGAGAGGTACCAGAGGATTGGAGGATAGCCAATGTTGTTCCACTGTTTAAGAAAGGCTCTAAACACAAACCAGAAAATTATAGCCTGGTGAGTCTGACATCAGTTGTGGGAAAGTAATTGGAAGGTATCCTAAGGGACCAGATATCTAAGATAGACATGGATTGATTAAGGGTAGTCAGCATGACTTTGTGGGTGGTAGGTCATGTCTAACCAATCTTATAAAGTTTTTCGAGAAAGTTACCAGGAAAGTGGTTAAGGCAAGGTTGTCTACATGGATATTTGACAAGGTCCTGCTGGTCAAGAAGGTCCAGTCGCTCGGCATTCAAGATGAGGTAGTAAACTGGATCAGGCGTTGGCTTTGTGGGAGAAGCCAGAGAGTGGTGAGTGTTGTGAATTCTCCTGAAGTTGATAACTATCTCCTTTATATTTATGAAACGAAGGAAGAGGTTGCTCAGATCTTCTACATTTGCCTGGGAAACAGAAGTTGCCCGTTTGGTCTCAGTTTAATGCGTTCAGCACCCCTCACAGTACAACCCTCCCCCTGCACTGTGCCAGATTCTTCTATCGAGCAGCAGGAACAGGATTTGAACCCACCAACTTCTGAGTCAGGCATAAGAGAACCAGATAGTGAGTCATCACCAGATACTGAGTCATCACCAGATACTGAGTCATCACTAGATACTGAGTCATCACCAGATACTGAGTCATCACTAGATACTGAATCATCACCAGATACTGAGTCATCACTAGATACTGAGTCATCACCAGATACTGAGTCATCACTAGATACTGAGTCATCACCAGATACTGAGTCATCACTAGATACTGAGTCATCGCCAGATACTGAGTCGTCACCAGATACTGAGTCATCACCAGATACTGAGTCATCACTAGATACTGAGTCATCACCAGATACTGAGTCGTCACCGGATACTGAGTCATCACCAGATACTGAGTCATCGCCAAATACTGAGTCGTCACTAGATACTGAGTCATCACCAGATACTGAGTCATCACTAGATACTGAGTCATCACCAGATACTGAGTCATCACCGGATACTGAGTCATCACTAGATACTGAGTCATCACCAGATACTGAGTCATCACTAGATACTGAGTCATCGCCAGATACTGAGTCGTCACCAGATACTGAGTCATCACCAGATACTGAGTCATCACCAGATACTGAGTCGTCACCGGATACTGAGTCATCGCCAGATGACCTATACTTCAATACTTTGGGTTGACAAATGGTTCCTTTGAGATACATAGTGGAAGCTCATTGTAATCGATAACACACCTTTAAAGGTCCAAACACCTTTGGGAGAAACTAATTAACACAAATATTAGTATCTGAGTCATCAGCGGATACTGAGTCATCACCAGATACTGAGTCATCAGCAGATACTGAGTCATCACCAGATACTGAGTCATCACCAGATACTGAGGCATCACTACATACTGAGTCATCACCAGATACTGAGTCATCACTAGATACTGAGTCATCACCAGATACTGAGTCATCACTAGATACTGAGTCATCACCAGATACTGAGTCATCACCAAATACTGAGTCATCGCCGGATACTGAGTCGTCACCAGATACGGAGTCATCACTAGATACTGAGTCATCACTCAATACTGAGTCATCACCAGATACTGAGTCATCACCAGATACTGAGTCGTCACCAGATACTGAGTCATCACCAGATACTGAGTCATCGCCGGATACTGTCGTCACCAGATACTGAATCGTCACCAGATACTGAGTCATCACTAGATACTGAGTCATCGCCAGATACTGAGTCATCGCCAGATACTGAGTCATCACCAGATACTGAGTCGTCACCAGATACTGAGTCATCACACGATACTGAGTCATCACCAGATACTGAGTCATCACTAGATACTGAGTCATCACCAGATACTGAATCGTCACCAGATACTGAGTCATCACTAGATACTGAGTCATCGCCAGATACTGAGTCATCACTAGATACTGAGTCATCACCAGATACTGAGTCGTCACCAGATACTGAGTCATCACCAGATACTGAGTCATCGCCGGATACTGAGTCATCACCAGATACTGAGTCATCACTAGATACTGAGTCATCACCAGATACTGAGTCGTCACCAGATACTGAGTCGTCACTAGATACTGAGTCATCACCAGATACTCAGTCATCACTAGATACTGAGTCATCACCAGATACTGAGTCATCACTAGATACTGAGTCATCACTAGATACTGAGTCATCACCAGATACTGAGTCGTCACCAGATACTGAGTCGTCACTAGATACTGAGTCATCGCCAAATGCTGAGTCATCGCCAAATACTGAGTCATCACTAATGCTCTTTTTCCTTTGAACTATTTGGGAAATTAGTTCCTTTTGACAGACTTCATCAAAAAGTCCAGATGATTCTTGTAAAATCCGCTTCCTCTGATTGCCAAAGTTAAATACCTCCTGCATTTCTCCAGGTGGGGTCTTCTGGTTTAAGATGGCGTGACTGAAGTTGGACGACTGCTTACTGGTGGAGGGAAGGTAATAAGTCCTTCAAATATGAGCTGTGAAATACTGTTTAAGTAGGTGAGCTCTCTGAATTCAGGTCTGGGAGGGGTTCAGATTCCTTAGTCACCTTCACTCTGTGTGAACTGAAGAGTATCTTTGTCTTGCCTCCTGTATAGTTGACCTCATGACATTAGACAACCTTGGCGCGCACATGATCTTCACTCATTCCCTTCATAGATACATAGAGGCTTCTGATATGGCTGATCAGTAGTGTAGTGGTTAGCACAATCTCTTTACAGTGCCAGCATAAGATCAGGGTTCAATTCCCACCACTGTCTTTACTTTCTCCCCGTGACCGCCTGGAATTCCACGCACATTCCAGAAGCGTACTAGTCAGGGTGAATCAGTCGCAGGCCCGCTATGGTGCCAACACTTGCCGGCTGTGCAGCACAATTCTCGCTAAGTTAATTTGACAATGTATGTTTCGATGAACATGTGACAAAGAAAGCTAATCCTTATCTTTAAATCATGAGCGGCATAGATAGGGTGACCAGTGGAAATCTTTTCCCCAGGGTAGTGAAGTCCAAAACTAGAGAGCATTATTTAAAGTGATGGTGGGACAGTTTAGAAGCAGCCTGGGATGCAATACAGAGGCTGCTGTGTACAGGGAACAAGCTGCCCGAGGAACTATGACGTGTCAAAGATATTTGAATGGATACACAGATAGGAAAGGCTTCGGGGCCAAAGGGTGTGTTTCTGTGCTGTGAGGATCTATGACTCCTCTCTCTTTAGCTGTATGAGTCAGAGTCCAGCCTTGGTTAGAACAGTGACGAAAAGTGATATCCCACAATAGCTTCTGTGGTGTTGGCTTTAGTGCTCGGAGATGAGTGGGTGTGAGAGCCACACAAAGGTCACAGGTCACAGGTCACAGGTCTTTCATCACCAAACGCCCAGATTGCTGAGCACAATGTTGATTTGGTTTGTGGAGAATTTCTTCACAGTAACATGGATTCAGCTTGTGGAAGCATTTATTTACACATGGTAATCCCTTTGTGGAACACATTCACAGCCTCGGGTACCTCCTGCATTGTCCTGACTTCCTGTTTGATAGAGAATCTACATTAACCTGCCTTCGTAAAATCTGGTTTCTTGGGACTCCTGAACCTAGATTGGAGCAAAGGGATATGGGTCTCTGTTTTAACTATACATGTTACAGACCAAATCAGCTGGAACAGATTTAGAGATACAGCTGGTAATGAGCCCTTCCGGCCTATAAGCCCCACATCACCCAGTTACACACTTCTGACCAGTTAACCTACTAACCTGTACATTTTTGGAATGTGGGAGGAAACCAGAGCACCCAGAGGAAACCCACACGCCCTGGAGAGAATGTAGAAAATCCTTACAGACAGCGGTAGGTTTAAATCCGGCTCACTAGCACTGTAATAGTGTTACACTAACCACTATGCTGCTATGGCGTCCCAAAAAGCATAGTTTCAGTTCAATTCCACCTTCTTTTCTTAGCAATTTTAAAGATTGTTTTCTCCCGGCTGGTGTCTAGACTTTTATTGGTGTGACAATAGGAGTCATTCTTTGGCTGAGGCAGTTGTACTTCTGATGGATTTTAAAAGATAAATGTGGAAAGATGGTGTACAGAGAGGTTACTCCAACATAACACAGGATAAGAGATGGCAAATACTGGAATCTGCAACGAGAAAGAATAAACTGCTGGAAGAACTCAGCAGGTCAGGCAGCATCTGCGGAGGGGAATCGACAGTTCAGATTTGGATTTATCACGTACATTGAAACATTCAGTGAAATGTAAAGGCTCTTTAGAAGAAAAGAATGAGACAGAAAACTTGTTGCTTATGATCCTTTTATTAAGTAAATTAGAAAAAAACCTGTGCATGTCTAGATAAAACTTTTTCTTTTTTAAAAATTTTTAAATTAGTTTTTCAAAACATTTTACAAATTAAAAACCCCAAATCCCAATGAGGAACATTAATACAGTGCAAAATTAAGCATACAATAACAATATGCTACAAAGGAAGAGAATTTAACAAAAAAGCACCTAAATTAAAGACAAGTAAGCTTAGTATCCTCCCCAAGCCCCACAACACAAAAAACAACAACTCCAGACCAACCACAACACAATATAGAGAGTATAAGTCAGGACAGTCAAACTCCTAGACTGTGAATACACTTAGCAACAGAGGATAATAATGCCTACTACCAAAAAAAAAGGGAGCTGAAAGCAAGGGACCGAAAAGAAGAAAAAAAAACCCTTGTCAAGAGGAAGGTTATGAAAGTACTCAATAAAAGGTCCCCAGACCTTATGGAACTTTAGATCCGAATTAAGAACTGAATAATGAATTTTTTCGAGGTCCAAGCAGGCCATAATGTCGTTAAGCCATTGCGCATGAGTGGGCGGGGCAACATCTCTCCATCTAAGGAGGATCAAGCGTCTAGCCAGGAGAGAGGCAAAGGATAATATTCGGCATTTGGTCAGACCCAGACATAAATCTGTCTCGCCCCAAAAACAGAACAGAGTAATTAAGGGGTTTGGTTCTAGGTGCTGATTCAGAATACACGATAACGTAATGAAGACATCTTTCCAGAATTTCTCCAAGCTAGGACAGAACCAGTACATATGGATGAGAGAGGCCACGCCCCTCTTGCATTTATCACAGAGCAGACTAATGCTAGGGTAGAATCGAGATAGTTTAGATTTAGACATATGGGCTCTATGAACAATCTTAAACTGTAAAAGGCAATGGCGGACACAAAGAGAGGTTGAGTTAACCGATTTGAGAACTGAGTCCCAGCTCTCCTCGGATAAGGAGATATTTAAATCCTGCTCCCAGGCCATTTTAATTTTATCCACAGGGGCCCGTCGTAAGGCTGCTAGTTTATCTCGGATAATTGATATTAAACCTTTACCTAGTGGATTAATGGAAAGAAATAGGTCCATAGCATTTTTCGCAGGTATTTCAGGAAAGTTAGGAATTAAAGGAGCAATAAAGTGTCGGATTTGGAGATATCTGAAAAAATGAGCGTTAGGCAGATTGAACTTAATAGAGAGCTGCTGAAAAGAAGCGAAGCAATTATCAATGAAAAGATCTTCAAAATGTCTAATGCCCTTCCTATACCAAACATGGAATGCTGAATCATACGTAGTAGGTAAAAAAAGATGATTATATGCGACAGGGCTGGAAACGGAAAACCCCTGGAAACCATAGCATTTCCTGAACTGAGCCCATATATGCAAAGTGTGTCTAACCAGAGGATTAGCTATTGATCTGGGCAGACTACTAGGGAGTGCAGAGCCAAGAAGTGCAGAGATAGATAATTCTTTAGTGGAGCTCAACTCCATTGCCACCCAGTTAGGGAACTCGGGTTGACCATGGAAGAAAGACCAGAAGGCAGCACAACGTATATTAGCTGCCCAGTAATATAAGCGAAAGTTAGGTAAAGCTATGCCACCCTCTTTTTTAGATTTTTGGAGGTGGATTTTATTAACTCTAGAGCGCTTATTCTGCCACAGATATGACAAAATAATAGAGTCTAAGGAATCAAAAAAAGATTTAGGAATAAAAATTGGGATAGATTGAAATAAGTATAAAAATTTGGGGAGAACATACATTTTAACAACATTAATATGACCTACCAAAGACATAGATAGAGGTGACCATTGTACCAGACTCTGTTTTATAGCATATGAAAGATTGGCAAAGTTTTCACGAAAGAGATCTTTAAACTTCCTTGTGACCATAATTCCAAGATAAGTAAATTGATTATGGACTACTTTAAAAGGGAGATCACGAAATGTTAGTTCTTGTGCTTCTTTATTAATTGGGAAATGTTCACTCTTATGTAAATTAAGTTTATAGCCAGAGATCTGGCTAAACTGGTCAAGAAGTGAAAACATTAGAGGTAAGGATGTAGACGGATTTGAGAGAAAGAGTAATAAGTCATCAGCATAGAGAGAAACTTTATGCTCAACACCCCCTCTCCAAATCCCGGTCAATTCAGGACAGTTTCGAAATGCTATCGCCAGAGGTTCTATAGTCAAATCAAAGAGAAAGGGACTTAAGGGGCATCCCTGACGGGTGCCACGTTTGAGATTAAATACTTGGGATTTCTGAAAATTAGTTAAAACAGAAGCAGTAGGACACAGGTACAGCAATTGGATCCAAGAGATGAAACTTTGGCCGAGGTCAAATTTTTCTAAGACTGCAAAAAGGTAGTTCCACTCTATACGATCAAATGCTTTCTCCGCATCAAGGGAAATAACACATTCAGGAATCCCAGTTGGAGGTGAGTATAAGATATTAAATAAATGCCGAATGTTAAAAAAAGGGAGACGGTTTTTAATAAAGCCTGTTTGGTCATCAGAGACAATGGAGGGAATAACGGTTTCTAATCTATGAGCCAAAACTTTAGCTAAGATCTTTACATCAACATTGAGCAGAGAGATCGGCCTGTACGAGGAACACTCTGTTGGGTCTTTGCCCTTTTTTAAAAGAAGAATAATAGATGCCTCATTGAAAGAGGGTGGCAATTTGCCGTAATTAAACGAGTCAAATAATACTGAAAGTAACTGAGGAGAAAGAAGTGAAGAGAATGATTTATAAAATTCTACAGGGAACCCATCAGGTCCAGGAGATTTCCCTGAGGACAGTGCAGAAATTGCAAAAGATATTTCTTCTGATGATATAGGCGCATTGAGTTTGGCTTTGAAATCAGATGAAAGTGAGGGGATATTCAGATTCTGTAAAAATTGATCAACAGAGATATTGTCATTCAGAGATTCAGAGGAATAAAGCCGAGAATAAAAAATTTTAAATGCGCCATTAATTTCTAAATGATCCGATGTAAAGTCTCCGTTCTCCTTCCGGATCTTTGTAATATGTTGTTTGGCTTTGGAACGCCTCAGCTGATTGGCTAGGAATTTACCAGACTTATCCCCATGAATGTAAAAGCGACTCTTGCTTTCGAGAAGTTGGCGTTCGACAGGTTGAGTGGACAGAAGGTTAAATTTAGTTTGGAGTTCAACGCGCTTCTTGTATAATTCAGGGTTCTTAGTTTGGGCATATATTTGATCCAATTCTTTAATCTGGTTAATGAGGTCTAATGGATCTGCACGGGATCTTCTATTGAGATTTGCTGTGTAAGAGATTATTTGACCCCTCAGATATGCTTTCATGGCATCCCAGACAATCTGGGATGGCACTTCAGGTGATGTATTAGTGTTAAAATAAAAGGTTATCTGATCCTTAATAAATTTTAAAAAATCATCATCCGATAATAAAGTTGAATCAAACCGCCAGTGTTTACTCCTCTGAGGGAGACCAGGAAAGTTCAGAGAGAGAGTAATTGGGGCATGGTCAGAAATCAGTATACTCTGATAGTCACAAGAGTGGGCAAAAGGAATAAGTTGGTTATCGAGTAAGAAATAGTCAATTCTAGTGAAGGTATGGTGAACATGTGAGAAAAAAGAATAATCTCTCTCCATAAAACTTTTTAAATTAAAGACTACAATGTGTTTACTTCCACCACGAGCAGGTCCCAAGACCGGCTGTGAAAGGAGAAGGGTTGGACAACCCCATCCCATAAAAACCCAGAGCTACAGAAATGCCAAAAGAAGCTACAAAGACCTCATCTGCTGTGTTCCACCAGCATTTTGTGTGTGTTGCTTGAATTTCCAGCATCTGCAGATTTCCTCGTGTCTGCAAAGGATCTTCAAAGATGGGCTACATCTGGGGACAACTTGGAAGAGCGGTCCAGGGCAGAGGAGTCCAGGCAAGCTGCTGGTGATGGCCTCTGGCCCAGCAGGGCTGATGAGTTTAGGAAAGTAAGTACACTGTGTCCTCCACACACAAACTGCTGGAGGAACTCTGCAGGGCGGGCGGCATCTATGGTAAAGAGTACAGTCGACGTTTCGGGCCGAGACCTTTCATCAGGACTGGAAAGAAAGAGAAGTGAGAGCAAGAAGGTGTGGGGAGGGGAGGAAGAAGTACAAGGTGGTAGGTGTAAGGTGAAGCCGGGAGGGGGTTGGGGTGAAGTAAAGAGCTGGGAATTTGATTGGTGGAAGAGATAAAGGGCTGGAGAAGGGGGGAATCTGATAGGAGAGGACAGAAGACCATGGAAGAAAGGGAAGGGGAGGAACACCAGAGGGAGATGATGGCCAGGTAAGGAGATAAGGTGAGAGAGGGAAACAGTAATGGGGAATGGTGAATGGGGGGGGGGGGGGAGATACCAAAAGTTCCGCTAATTAATATAAGTACCATATGCCTCGAAATATGTTGTTTTGTGGCAGCAGTAAATTGCTACACACAATTAAAAACTATAGTTTACAATAAGATTCTGGTTAATTGGCCAAACAGTTTCTAACTATCATCAGTGTGGTCATTAGGCACTGCACCATGCTTAGAGTAATCTGCTTTTAAATAGCGTCAGTTCCGTGTATTGTGTTCAAAAAGCAGTGATTTTTGTCACTGATAGTTGGCGAGAAATAAGCAGTAAGGTGATCTTGTAGTGGTGTGCTACACGCAGCGCTCAAATAACGACACGTAGTCGGTGAGCTGCAGTTGCAAAAGAGGTTTATTCAAACTTTGCGGCCTCGCTTTAAAGCCTTCCTGTTCCCGCCCTCCCTGGGCGGGAATGCTGTAGGGGGCGCGTATTCACAGCCGCGTCCCGTGCGCGGGCTTTTCCCCTTGCTGGTGAAGCAGGCTTGGCGCTCTCTTTGGGACCGGCCTCAATGCTGGCGCGCACCACTTTGTGAGCCGGTTCGAGTGCGCTGGGAAGTGGGTCGCTACATAACCCCCCCAGAACCGGCGATACACCCCCCAATGTCCACAGTCTGGGTCAGACTCTGTCTGGGAGGTCTGCCTCTGTGCCGCGGTGCCTGAATCTCGACCGGCTGCACCAAGTCCACATGGGCTGATTTGAGTCAGTCCACCGTGAAAACCTCCTCTTTCCCCCCAATGTCCAGCACGAATGTGGACCCGTTGTTTCTGATCACCGTAACCGGCCCCTCGTAGGGCCGCTGTAGCGGTGCCCGGTGTCCGCCCCGTCATACAAAAACAAACTTCCAGTTCTGCAGGTCTTTGGGTACGCAGATCCGGTTCTGCCCATGCTGTGAAGTTGGTACGGGGGCCAGGTTACCGAGCCTCTCGCGTAGTCTGTCCAGGACTGCTGCAGGTTCTTCCTCTTGCCCCCTTGGGGCTGGTATGAACTCTCCCGGGACGACCAGGAGTGCGCCGTACACCAACTCGGCCGACGAGGTGTGCAGATCCTCTTTGGGCGCCGTGCAAATTCCAAGCAGGACCCAGGGAAGCTCATCCGCCCAGTTAGGCCCTTTGAGGCGGGCCATGAGAGCCGACTTCAAGTGATGGTGGAAACGCTCCACCAGTCCGTTCGACTGTGGGTGGTAGGCAGTTGTGTGGTGCAGCTGTGTCCCCAAAGGAGATTGAGAGGGGATCTGATTGCAACATATAAGATTATTAAGGGATTGGACAAGACAGAGGCAGGAAATATGTTCCAGATGCTGGGAGAGTCCAGTACCAGAGGGCATGGTTTGAGAATAAGGGGTAGGTCATTCAGGACAGAGTTAAGGAAAAACTTCTTCTCCCAGAGAGTTGTGGGGGTCTGGAATGCACTGCCTCGGAAGGCAGTGGAGGCCAATTCTCTGGATGCTTTCAAGAAGGAGCTAGATAGGTATCTTATG
Source organism: Hemitrygon akajei (assembly GCF_048418815.1). Lineage (NCBI taxonomy): Eukaryota > Metazoa > Chordata > Chondrichthyes > Myliobatiformes > Dasyatidae > Hemitrygon > Hemitrygon akajei. The sequence continues at coordinate 8,777,908 of NC_133146.1, forward strand.
GATAGGGGAATCAAGGGATATGGGGACAAGGCAGGAATCGGGTATTGATAGTAGATGATCAGCCATGATCTCAGAATGGCGGTGGAGGCTCGAAGGGCCGAATGGTCTACTTCTGCACCTATTGTCTATTGTCTATTGTCAAAAGGCTGGCCATAGCTGACCACAGGCTGGAGGTGAACTGGGCGCCTCTGTCAGAGGTAATGTGGGCCGGTACACCAAAGCGAGATACCCAGGTGGCAATCAGTGCCCAGGCGCAGGATCCGGAGGTGGTGTCGGTGAGTGGGACCGCCTCTGGCCATCTTGTGAACCGGTCCACGATAGTGAGGAGGTGCCGCGCCCCGCACGACACTGGCAGGGGGCCCACGATATCCACATGAATGTGGTCGAAACGCCAGCGGGTGGGGTGGAACTGCTGCGGCAGGGCTTTGGTGTGCCGCTGCACCTTGGCAGTTTGGCAGTGCATGCACGTTTTGGCCCATTCACTGACCTGCTTGCGGAGTCCGTGCCAAACGAACCTGTTGGCCACCATCCGGACAGTTGTCCTGATGGAGGGGTGCGCTAAGTTGTGAATGGAGTTGAAAATGCGCTGCCACCAGGCTGCCCGGACGATGGGACGGGGTTGGCCGGTGGTGACGTCACAGAGTAGGGTCCTCTCACCTGGGCCTAAGGGGAGGTCCTGGAGCTGCAAACCGGAGACTGCAGTCCTGCTGCACCTCCTCCAGTGCTTCATAGTCTACCCCCTGGGACAGGGCTTGGATGTTAGGTCTGGAGAGAGTGTCTGCCACGACATTGTCCTTACCTGAGACATGCCGGACATCCGTCGTGTATTCAGAGATGTAAGACAGATGTCGCTGCTGGTGGGACGACTAGGGGTCGGATGCTTTCGTGAACGCAAAGTTAAGTGGTTTGTGGTCTGTGAATGTGGTGAAGGGCCTACCTTCTAAGAAGTACCTGAAATGCCAGATTGCCAGGTATAGCGCCGATGGTTCCTGGTCGAAAGCACTGTATTTGAGCTCGGGTGGTCATAGGTGTTTGCTGAAAAATGCCAGGGGTTGCCAGCGACCCGCGATGAGCTGCTCCAGCACCCCACCGACTGCCATGTTGGATGTGTCCACTGTGAGGGCGGTAGGGACATTCATTCTGGGGTGCACTAGCATCGCGGCGTTTGCCAAGGCTTCTTTGGTTTTAACGAAAGTGACGGCGGACTCCTCGTCCCAGGTAATGTCCTTGCCCTTACCCGACATCAGGGCGAACAGGGGGCACATGATTCTGGCTGCTGAGGGGAGGAAGCGGTGGTAGAAATTCACCATACCCACGAATTCCTGAAGGCCTTTGATTGTGTTGGGTTGGGGGAAATGGCGGACCGCGTCTGCCTTGGCGGGCAGAGGGGTTGCCCCATCTTTAGTAATCCTGTGGCCCAGGAAGTCGATGGTGTCGAGCCCGAACTGGCATTTGGCCGGGTTGATTGTTAGGCCATATTCACTCAGTCGGGCGTAGAGTTGACGGAGGTGGGACAGAGGCTCCTGACGACTACTGCTGGCTATTAGGATGTCGTCCAAATAGATGAAAGCGAAGTCCAGATCGCGTCCCACCGCATCCATTAGCCGCTGGAACGTCTGTGCGGCATTCTTTAGACCGAACGGCATGCGGAGGAACTCAAAAAGGCCGAACGGGGTGATGAGTGCCGTTTTGGGGACGTCGTCCGGATGCATCGGGATTTGATGGTATCCCCGGATGAGGTCCACCTTGGAGAAGATCCGTGTGCCGTGCAGGTTTGCTGCAAAGTCCTGAATGTGCGGCACAGGGTAGCGGTCTGGTGTTGTAGGCTCGTTCAGCCTGCGGTAGTCGCCACATGGTCTCCAGCCCCCTGTTGCTTTGGGCACCACGTGCAGGGTGGAGGCCCATGGGCTGTCGGACCGCCGTATGATCCCCAATTCCTCCATCCTCTTGAACTCCTCCTTCGCCAGTCCGAGCTTGTCCGGGGGAAGCCTTTGAGCACGGGCGTGGAGGAGTGGTCCTTGTGTCGGGATGTGGTGCTGTACGCCGTGTCTGGGCATGGCTGCCGTGAACTGCGGTGCCAGAACCGATGGGAAATCCGCCAGGACTCTGGTGAAGTCGTTGTCGGACAGGGTGATGGAGTCTAGGTGTGGGGCCAGCAACTGGGCTTCACCCAGGGAGAACGTTTGAAAAGTCTCGGCGTGGACCAGTCTCCTCCCTTGCAGGTCGACCAGTAGGCTGTGAGCTCGCAAAAAATCTGCTCCCAGGAGTGGTTGGGCTACGGCGGCCAGTGTGAAGTCCCACGTGAACCGGCTGGAGCCGAACTGTAGCCGCACCGTACGGGTGCTGTAGGTCCTCACTGTGCTGCCGTTCGCAGCCCTCAGGGTGGGACCCGGTTCTCTGTTGCGGGTGTCGTAACTCGTCGGAGGTAAGACGCTGATCTTGGCTCCGGAGTCGACTAAAAAGCGGCGTCGCGACTGCTTGTCTCAGACATACAGGAGGCTATCCCGATGGCCAGCCGCTGTAGCCATCACTGGCGGCTGGCCCTGGCATTTCCCGGGAACTTGCAGGGCAGGCTACAGCGGCGGGCTTCTGTGCCCCACCGCTGGTGGTAGAAACACCATTGTTCGTTGGTCTTCTCACCCCTGCCTCTGGGGTTAGCGGGCTCTGCAGCCGGGCCTGGACTGGTTTGCTGCTGGGAGCGTGGCCTGGTGATCTGTGCGACGGACGCCCCACTCTCCTTCTTGGCTTTCCACAGCACGTCCGCCCGGGCTGCCACCCTCCGGGGGTCGCTGAAATCCGCGTCGGACAGCAGCAGGCATATGTCCTCGGGCAGCCGCTCCAGGAATGCCTGGTCAAACATGAGGCAGGGCTTGTGACCTCCGGCCAGGGACACCATCTCATTCATTAAAGCCGATGGCGGTCTGTCTCCCAAACCATCCAGGTGCAGTAAGTGGGCAGCTCGCTCGCGCCGTGAGAGTCCGAAAGTCCTTATGAGTAAGGCTTTGATTTCTTTGTATTTGCCGTCCTCCGGGGGCGACTGTATGAACTCCTCAACCTGGGCGGCTGTCTCCTGGTCGAGGGAGCTCACCACGTAGTAGTAACGTGTGGCATCCGAGGTTATCTGCCGAATGTGGAATTGGGTTTCTGCCTGCTGGAACCATAGGTGAGGTCGCAGCGTCCAGAAGCTTGGCAGTTTTAACGAAACTGCATGAACAGATGTGGCGTCGTTCATCTTCAGCCCAAATATCGTTTGGGCCGTTGGGGTCACCAATTGTAGCGGTGTGCTACACGCAGCGCTGAAATAACGACACGTAGTCGGTGAGCTGCAGTTGCAAAAAGAGGTTTATTCAAACTTCGTGGCCTCGCTTTAAAGCCTTCCTGATCCCGACCTCCCCGGGCGGGAATGCTGTAGGGGGCGCGTATTCACAGTCCTGTCCCGCGCGCGGGCTTTTCCCCTTGTTGGTGAAGCAGGCTTGGCGCCCTCTTTGGGACCGGCTTCAATGCCGGCGCGCGCCGCTTTGTGAGCCGGTTCGAGTGCGCTGGGAAGTGGGTCACCACAATCTGGCGTTACTTTGCTCGCTGTGGTTTCAAGCATTCAGGCTTGGAGATGCCAGAAACGGCCAGGAGTGAAAATGAAAATTTTTCATTACTTCAGCAAGTTAGGAATTACGAAGGTATTGACAATCATCTTGAATGTTACAATGAAAATGAAGATTTGAAGAATGCAATCTGAAGGCAGTCCGTTATCTGCATTAGGTCTGCACTGATTGTGTTCATTCACAGGCAATCGAAATGAATTCCTCCATTGATAACTATTAGGGGCTAATGCACTGGTTCATAGTACTGTAAAGGTGTCGGTTGTGTTCTAAATTATTCTGCATTGCAATTAAGTACATAAATTATTGATGAGTTACAGTGGTGTTAGAAAGTTTGTGAACCCTGTAGAATTTTCTCAATTTCTGCATAAATATGACCTAAAATGTGACCAGATCTTCACATAAGTCCTAAAACTAGATAAAGAGAACCCAATTAAATAAATAACACAAAAAAGATTATACTTGTTCATTGGCAACATGAGTGAATCTGCAGATGCTGGAAATAAATAAAAACACAAAATGCTGGCAGAACTCAGCAGGCCAGACAGCATCTATGGGAGGAGGTAGTGACGACGTTTCGGGCCGAAACCCTTCATCAGGAGTGAAGTAACATGGGATGGTCGAGGGGGGACAAGAAGTGGGGGGAGGGATGAAGTAGAGAGCTGGGAAGTGATAGGCTGGAGGGAAATGGGCTAGAGGGAAGGTGGAGAATTATGTGAAATAAAAGAGAAAGAAAGGTAGGGCTGGGGGGAGATTATAGTGAGGGGGGAAAAAGAGAGAGAAAGAGAACCAGACTAAAACTCTGCCCTCCATTGCGTCTCCCGTATTTCACGCACCTCTGCCCTCACCCCATCCCCCCGCCAGCCCACCAGGGATAGAGTCCTCACCTATCACCCTACCAGCCTACAGATCCAACGTATAATCCTCCGCAACTTCCGCCACCACCAGCCACATCTTCCCCTCCCCCCCCACTCTCGGCTTTCCGCAGGGATCGCTCCCTACGCGACTCCCTTGTCCATTCATCCCCCCCATCCCTCCCCACAGACCTCCCTCCAGGCACTCATCCCTGCAAACGGAAGAAGTGCTACACCTGCCCCCACACTTCCTCCCTCACCACCATCCCAGGCCCCAGACAGTCCTTTCAGGTGAGGCACCACTTCACCTGCGAGTCAACTGGGGTGATATACTGTATCCAGTGTTCCCGATGTGGCCATTTATACATTGGGGAGACCCGCCGCAGACTGGGAGACCGTTTCGCCGAACACCGGCGCTCAGTCCTCCAGCAGTGGCGGGATCTCCCTGTGGCCACACACTTCAATTCCACAGACCACTCCCACTCCGACATGTCTGTCCATGGCCTCCTCTACCATCAAGATGAGGCCACACGCAGGTTGATGGAGCAATACCTTATCTCCCGCCTGGGTAGCCTCCTACCTGCCGGCATGAACATTCAACTCACAGACCTCCGATGATACCCCTGCCCCCCCTTACCCCCATCCCTATCTATTATTTTAGTCTGGTTCTCTTTCTCTCACTTTTCCCCCCTCACTATAGTCTCCCCCCAGCCCTACCTTTCTTTCTCTTTTATTTCCCATAATTCTCCACCTTCCCCCAGCCCATTTCCCTCCAGCCTATCACTTCCCAACTCTCTACTTCATCCCTCCCCCCTCGACCATCCCACGTTACTTCACTCCTGATGAAGGGTTTCGGCCCAAAACGTCGTCACTACCTCCTCCCATAGATGCTGTCTGGCCTGCTGAGTTCTGCCAGCATTTTGTGTTTTTATTTTTTTATATACTTGTTCATTTATTTATTGAGAAAAGTGGTCCAATATTACATATATTTGCTGGAAAAAGTATGTGAACCTTTGCTTTCAGTAACTGGTGTGACCCCCTTCTACAGCAATAACTTCAACCAGACATTTCTGGTGACTGTTGACCCATCCTGCACATCGGTTTGGAGGAATTTTAGGCCATTCCTCCGTACAAAGCAGCTTCAACTCTGGGATGTTGGCGGGCTTCCTTGCATGAACTGCTTGCTTCAGGTCCTCTCACAACATTTATATAGGATTAAGGTCAGGACTTTGATTTAGCCGTTCCAAAACACAAATTTTCTTCTTTTTAAACCATTCTGTTGTTAATTTACTCTTGTCTTTCAGATTATTGTTGTTGCATTATCCAATGTCTCATGAGAGAAGCAGTCCATTTCTCGTTGCATCTTCTGCTCTGTGCTGGCGTTGAAGGCGCCTGTGACAACTTTGGACTTACAATCAGCACCAAAAGACCAAAGTTATGTACCAGCCCGCACCCAGAAAGCCCTACCAGGAACCACACATTACAGTAAAGGGGCAGAAGCTACTGGCAGTCGACAGCTTTACTTACCTAGGCAGTACTCTATCACGAGCGGTGAACATAGATGCAGAGATCAGCAACAGAATTGCCAAAGCCAATGCCGCCTTTGGGAGACTCCGTGAGAGTGTATGGGAGCGGAGAGGACTCAGCCTTACTACCAAGCTGAAGGTCTACCGAGCAGTGGTTCTCACCACCCTCCTCTATGCCAGCGAGACCTGGACTGTCTACAGCAGACATGCTAAACAGCTCAACCACTTCCACTTGAGCTGCCTCCGCAGACTTCACGTATGATGGCAGAACAAAATCCCAGACACGGAGGTCCTGGAGCGGGCTAGCACCCACAGCGTCTACACCCTCCTACAGAAAACCCAAGCCAGATGGGCTGGCCATGTCGTCAGGATGTCTGACAGTCAACCACCAAAACAGCTGCTGTATGGAGAGCTGAGCCAGGGCAAGCGCTCAGTTAGAGGGCAGAAGAAATGTTTCAAAGACTGCCTCAAAGTGTCCCTCAAAGACCTCAACATCAATCCCAGTAGCTGGGAATCGCTTGCTCTGGACCGCCCAACCTGGTGGAGCAGGACCACTAAAGGAGCGTGTGCAGCAGAAATCAGACGCACCGCAGAGGCTCAGAGGAAACGCGCCGCGCGCAAGGCTCGAGCTACCTCCACTTCCACTGCAGCACCTACCCTCATGTGTCCCACATGTGGGCGAGCTTTCAGGGCCCGGATTGGCCTCACCAGTCACCTCTGGATCCACAGTCACAAACCCTCCACCTGACAGAAGTCGTGGTCATCTTCGACTCCGAAGGACGAACAACAACAACATCCAATGCCTATTAAGCTTCAGGTGATGGACTGCTACCCTGACATTCTCCTGTAAAATGTCTTGATACAATTTTGAATTCATTGTTCCCTCAATGATTGCAAGCTGTCCAGGCCCTGAGGCAGCAAAGCAGCCCCAAACCATGATGCTCCTTCCACCGTGCTTCACAGTTGGGATGAAGTTTTTGTGTTGGTGTGCAGTGCCCCTTTTCCCTCCAAACACAACAATGTGCACCTCTGCCAAAAGAATTCAACTTTTGTCTCATCCACAGAACATTGTCCCAGAAACATTGTAGAACATCAGGTGGTCTTTTGCAAACTGTAAACATGCAGCAATGTGTTTTTTGGAGAGCAGTGGTTTCCTCCATGGTGTCCTTCCATGAACACCATTCTTGTTCAGTGTTTTTCTTATAGTGGACACACGAACAGAGACTTTAGTAAGTTCTAGAGATTTCTGCAGATCTTTTGCTGTCTCCCTTGCGTTCTTTTTCACCTCCTTCAGCATTGAGTGTTGTGCTTTTGGTGTGATCTTTGCAAAACACTCACTCCTAGGAAGAGTAGCAACAGTCCCGAGTTTCCTCCATTTGTAGACAATTCCTCTTACTGTGGACTGATGAACACTTGGGTTCTTAGAAATGCTTTTGTCACCTTTTCCAGCTTGATGCATCTCTACAATTCTTTTTCTAAGGTCTTCAGAAAGTTGTTTTGATCAAGGCATGGTGCACATAAACAGATCTTTCATGAGAAGAGCAGGTTCTGTCAGTAATGTTTATAGAGGAGGGCACCTCTACAACCCACACGTCCAATCTTATCTCATTGATTGGAACACCTAACTCCAAAAAACTTTGTAGAAGGCATCAGGTTCACATACTTTTTCCAACAAATACATGTAATATGGATCATTGTTCTCAATAAATAGATTAACAAGTGTAATGTTTTTGTGTTGTTTATTTAATTGGGTCCTCTTTACCTAGTTTTAGGACTTAGGTGAAGATCTGATCACATTTTAGGTTATACTTACAGAGAAATAGAGAAAATTCTGCAGGGTTCACAAACTTCCTAACACTGCTGTAAATGGTTGCTGATTTATTATACTTTGTAACTATTTCCATGAAACTTTAGCTAATTGGGGCAACTGCTTAATTGGGCCAAGATGTACTGGCCCCGATGTGTCCCAATTAACTGGAATCCACTCTATATTAAAAATTAACTTAAATAAGTAGCACAAAAAGAGAGCAAAAAGAGAAAAAAATACATAGTCAGTGAGTGAGAAATGTTTCTCAACTTTCTCCTTTGTGTCCATGGGAGAGGCTTAAAGAACCATGCAGGACCTGTAGAAGGATACATGTTCTTGGTCTTAGTGGACGCACACAGAAAATGGCCCAAGGTTGCCATCACGAAGAGTACTACATCAGAAAAATGCACTGAGGAACTATGTTTTATCTTTAGCTTTTTGGGCTTCCTCACTAACTTGTACATGACAATAGCCCACAACTCCTGTCTGATGAGTTCAAGGTGTTTATGCAAGCAAAGTGTATTTAGCATATCAAGTCAGCACCACATCATCCAGCCACTAATGGTCTTGCTGAATGATTCATACAAGCAACGTAACAAGCCCTCGAGACTTCAGTGGGAAGTGGATCCCTGAACCAGCGTCTTAGCATTTTCTTGCTGATATACAGCAACACACCTCACACCACCACCAAAATGGCTCCAGCCACTGCACTGAGGGAAAGACAGCTTCGCACCTGACTTGATCGGTTCAGACACCCCCCCCCCCCACACACACAAAACACATCGTGCTAAATGAAGAGAAAACCCAAGCAGAGAGACAAACAACTGGAGAGGCATGTTGACCAGCTGTTGCCCACTTCTGAGGCTACTGGAAACCAACACAAACTGACCAATCCAGATCCAGTTGTAGAAATGGGACAGGATTCTGAGACAGTGCCTGCGGAAACTCCATTAGGATCAGCCAGTGCTGTCCCATCACCAGTACTTTCTGAGGTGCCCCCTAATGACAACATAGTACCCAAGGCAAGATCTATATATACACCACCAGGTCACCAATCACAGGAACGGGCATTTTCCAGACAGATTACTGACTAACCCTCAGCACGTAGGGAAGAATATTCTGCAGGGAAGAGGGTATTGTTCAGCCATAAGAACTGGATTAATGTGGTTACCTTGAAGTCTCCACAAAGCCTTAAAGATCCATCCCTTTTTAGGACAATTTCTGCATGTTTCTTCAGTACCCCTTGTCGACCAATATTCCCACCAATCAAGTGCACTTCAGGCCAGTTGAGTGTGAGCTGCTCCAATCATGAGTGGTCGCCAATAAGCGCTTTATAACAAGTTTTAACAATATACTGTGGACATTTCTCTGTTGGTTAATCTCCACAGTACTGTGTACTACACACCTTACAAAAACCTCACCAGCGTAAGTCTTTAAAGTCAACCTTACCCCTGCTGGGATGAGGTGATGCAATTTATCCCTGTAAACTGTCTCTGACACCAGCAATACTGCAGCACCCGTGTCCACTTGCATCCAACTGCAGGGTTACCCAATAGTCATCTTTGTGTCTGAAACAGATAAAAATGCGCAAAGCTTCTTCAACCGCAGAGTAAGAGTCACTCAGTCCATCCTCAGTATGCTCCACCTTGTTCACATGTTTCTTTCTGGTTTTCCAAAACTCATTTTTCTTTATTACAGTGTTTTTGGTTGACAGTGTCTTTTTACATTTGCAGGCACGTTCAACATGCCCCTTTTTATCACAGCTTCAGCAATCTAAATCCTTACACCAGTGTTCTTTTGCTGAATGCCCAGTTTTGCCACAACAGTAACATTGATGGCCAATAGTTATCTTATTCTTAAAGTCAGTAGAAACTTTATAACCTTGGGAAGATGAGCTTAATAGCTGTGCTTCTTTAGTTGCCATCTCCATTGATGTACTAATCTCAATTGCCTTCTGTAATCAACATTCCCTCTAATTATTTTTATAACTGTGCAGGAAATTTTTACACAGCCTGGAAACTGTGAGGCACTTTAATATTTATTTTTTGTAATATGTGTACTATGAATATTTAGAATGAAAATTGAGAATTCACATAATTTCGATTTTATTTATTAATTGAAGGGTATAATGAAATACAGTACCTTGAAGAAAATCTTTCACATTTGTGAACTTATTCTCACCTGTCTTCATTACAAATTAACTTTCTATAACCACTGTCCAGATTAATTTTGTATCCAGATGAAAGATGTGTCTTAATCTTCATTAGATCATCCAAATGTTACACTTCTAGTCTGCTTGTGGATTTGCATTTGATTGAATTCATCAGGTGAATCCACATTCACAGCCAGCACTTGCAACACAAAATGTTCCAATGATGTCAACAAAAATTTGCAGTTCTTCAAATTCTTCTTTTCTAAGCCCATATCAGCGAGAGTCGTAATAAAACCAGTCTTCACTTATCAAAAACGTTGGAATACAGAATTTTTCAAATCAAACAAATGCAAACCACAACTCATAACATGAGTAAATGATGCCAGGAAGTCAAAACAATTTACAGGCATAACAGCAAAAGTAAAATGTTTTGACTAGATGGTGCCAGTGTTCAGCAGGCTGGCAATTTATTAACAATAAGCTATTGATTTCCATTCTGTGTTTATTGTTACAATTTGCAACAGTGTTGTAACTTGAAACATTGACAGTGTAAATATGTTGAAGCTCTTTTAATGTTTAGAAAATTTATGGATTATATTCATTAACACTTAATTATTTACAAGATATTTCACAATTATACTAATATAGATTTCAAACTTATATATTCATGATTATATTAACCAGAAGAAGATGGCACCAGGGAACAACACAACCAAGGGTGACATCCTCCAGATGGTTCACAAAACTACTTCTTTCATTTCTTTTATTGTTTTTTACTTCTTTTTCTTTCAAATGTGGTTCTGCTACTGTTGAAGCCTGTGATCTGCATTTTGCTGGTGTGTTTTCAGGCTGAATGAGTGATCTGGTGCTTTGTCTCTGAGGGTGTTTGGTGAGGAGTCAAGTGAAGCATATAACCTTGAGGCCAAGATGCACGGAGACAGGGTGCGAGCCCTTGATCAGCTCCATTTCTTGCCAATCTCATCGAGGACGAGCGAAATCACCGAGGCGAGAGTGGAAGGCAAGTGAGCGTTCAGCGCCATCTACCAGTCTCCCGCTCGCTGCTGCCAGAGGAAGGTGTCTGGATGTGATGGTTTCTCTCTTTCTGTTTTTCCCACGTCTCCTGGAGGAAGGTCCCTGCCTTTGAGTGGACTCTCTCTCCCTCCCACTCGATGCTGCTGGAGGATAGTCTTGGAGGCCTCGGTCTTGGCCAAGGTTTAATTCATGGGGTTTGTGGACTGGATTCTGTAGCTGATGTTGTGATGTGTTTCTGATTTCTGGATGCTTCCGTTTTGTTGCTACTTTTGATTGGTGCGGACTGCAGATAACAAACAACACAGTGCTAGGTTGAACGGAACTGAATAGGCTTTTTCGATTTTGTGCTTTTCACTTGGATTTTTGCCGTCTGCATGATTTGCTTTTGTTTTGTGTGTGTGGGTGTGTGTGTGTGGGTAGGTGGGTGTGTGTGTGTGTGGGTAGGTGTGTGGGGGTGTGTGTGTGGGTGTGCGTATGTGTGCGTGGGTAGGTGGGTGGGTGTGTGTGTGGGTAGGTGTGTGGGTGTGTGTGTGTGGGTGTGCGTATGTGTGCGTGGGTAGGTGGGTGGGTGTGTGTGTGGGTATGTGCGTGTGTGTGTGCATGCGCGTGTGTGTGCGTGGGTGTGGGTGTGTGTGTGCACGCGCGTGTGTGTGCGTGGGTGTGGGTGTGTGTGCGTGGGTGTGGGTGTGTGTGTGCATGCGCGTGTGTGTGCGTGGGTGTGGGTGTGTGTGTGCGTGCGTGTGTGTGCGCGTGGGTGTGGGTGTGTGTGTGTGTGTGTTTGATGCTTTTCTTTGTTTTGTGGTTGTCAGTGGGAAGACAAATTTCAGGGTTGTTTACTGCATGCATACTTTGATAATAAATGTAGTTTGAATCTTTGAATAATTTAAAATTTATATTAACATTATATAAAAGAAAGTTTCAGTTGCACGGCAACAAAGGCTATGCGCTCAGGAGCCATTCAGTTTCCACGTAGCTCTGCATCTGAGCAACTTCGAGGGAACAGAATCTGTAATGTTATCCTGTCTTCTGTAAGCAAACATTTCCCAACTGCCTCACTACAAAGAGCACGTATGAATCTGTTGCATAACAATAGCCCAAAATTTATTCAGCGACTGCCCAAAATCAGTGTTGAGACATTTGTGCCTCCCCTTCAGTCACCACACATCCTGTGGCCATCATCTTGTACACAGCAGTACATTGCCAGCATCGCGCATATACTTTTCTTGCCAAATGGAACAAAACAACAAATACCATGTGACACCAGTTGTCGTGTTTGTGGTACTGGGAGGCCAGGTGGCCGTGAATAACACACGAGGGACGGAGAGGTGAGGGACAACCGTGCCACTGTTTATTGTTCTTGTAAGTCATCCAGCCAGAAATCCCACTCACATTGTGTTCAGTACTTAACACAGGGGGAAGCTTGACAGCACCCTGTAAGGGTCAAAACATACACGAATTCGTAATTAAAAAAAGTAATCTCTTAGGAGAGGAGAATGAACCGGGGAGAAAGGGAAGCAGGAGGGGAACCGGAGGGAGGTGATGGGCAGGTAAGGAGAAGAGAAGGGGTGACAGGGGAAAGGAGAGAAGGGGAGGGGGAGAAATTACTGGAAGCTAGAGATATCGACGTTCATGCCACTGGGTTGGAGGGCTCCCAGATGGAGTATGAAGTGACTAAAAGCACTAAATGATCATTGATTTTAGAATGGTAGACTTGTTGCAGCATGAAGTAATGCTGCCCGTTAGAGTCCATGTTGATTTCTTGTGGCACAATTTAGCTAGCCCCATTCTCTGTGAGATTTTGCAAAATATTTTCTCTCAGACCTGTGAAAATTTTCCCTTCCTGAAAGCACTGTGACGTGTCATCCCATCGCGTTGCGATACCATGCTTCATCCCGAACCAATCTGGGGAAAGCAGTGGCTTCATGTGGTCTTGCTTGGAACCCTTTCGGTTTTAACTCCATTGACGTTGCAGAATGAGTGCAGGTTCGTGCTGGACACTCCTCAGTCACAATGAATCTCTTCAACACAGCCAACAGAGTGAATTTGCCCACTCCTGTCAATGCCTTCACAACAAGGTACTATCATTGGGAAAGTGGTATACTGAACCCCTCAACTCCATTACTATCTGTTCCCAAAACCTACAAACAGAATCTTCAATCAGTCAAACTTTCCTACCTCTAACCTATAAGCTGTTAAAACCCACGCAACTTCTTTTAATCTTTGACTACTTTCACTGCCTTTCCTTGGGTCTCTCCTTGTAATTATTTGTACCTGAAGGACAAATTAAAACGATGTTGTGAGTTATGTTAATCCTATTTTCTGAAGTGTTATCTGGTGCCCCGTCAAAGTGAAATACTAGTGCAGATTTTCCTAAGTAAAGAGGCCTCTCAATAGTAGCCAAGGTGTGGGGTTGAGATTGCAAAGGAAGCTCGAAAGGGTATGTAATAAAGATAATGTCACTATTGAATGGGGGACTTCAATATGCAAGGGGATTGGGAAAATCAGGTTGGTGTTGGATTGCAAGAGAGGGAATTTGCTGAATGTCTATGAGATGGCTTTTTAGAGCAGTTTTTGCTTGAGCCTACTTAGGGAAAGGCTGTCTTGGATTGGGTGTTGTGTCATAACCCAGATTTTATTAGGAAGCTTAAGGAGCCCTGAGGAGGCTGTGATCATAATATAGAACCACAGAACATTACAACACAGAAACAGGCCTTTTGGCCCTTCTTGGCTGTGTCAAACCATTTTTCTGCCTAGTCCCACTGAGCTGCGCCTGGACCATATCCCTCCATACACCTCTCATCCATGTACCTGTCCAAGTTTTTCTTAAATGTTAAAAGTGAGCCCGCATTTACCACTTCATCTGGCAGCTTATTCCACACTCCCACCACTCTCTGTGTGAAGAAGCCCCGCCCCCAACATTCCCTTTAAACTTTTCCTCCGTCACCCTTAACCCATGTCCTCTGGTTTTTTCCTCCCCTAGCCTCAGTGGAAAAAGTCTGCTTGCATTCACTCTATCTATACCCATCATAATTTTATATATCTCTGTCGAATCACCCCTCATTCTTCTCCTCTCCAGGGAATAAAGTCCTAACCTATTCAACCTTTCTCTGTAACTGTTTCTCAAGTCCCAGCAACATCCTTGTAAACCTTCTCTGCACTCTTTCAACCTTATTAACATCCTTCATGTAATTTGGTGACCAAAACTGCACACAATACTCCAAATTCAGCCTCACCAATGCCTTATACAACCACATTCCAACTCTTATACTCAATACTTTGATTTACAAAGGCCAATGTACCAAAAGCTCTTTTTTATGAGCCTATCTACCTGTGACGCCATTTTTAGGGAATTTTGTATCTGTATTCCTAGATCCCTCTGTTCTACTGCACTCCTCAGTGTCCTACCATTTACCTTGTATGTTCTACCTTGGTTTGTCCTTCCAAAGTGCAATATGATTGAATTCATACTGTAATTTGAGAGGAAGAAACATATGTCTGATGTATCAGCATTGCAGTGGAATAAAGGGAATCTCAGAGCACGAGGGCGGAGCTTGCCCAGTTGGATTGGAGACGGATACTGGCAGGGATATGGTAACGCAGAGTATTGAGCGGAGAAGTTTTTGGGAATAGTTCACAAGGTGCAGGAGAGATAAGTCCCACAGAAGAAGTTGTAGCGATGTACTACGTACAGAGCTAGAGATGACACGCAGTCGGTAAGCCGTTTCGAGACTAGTTTATTCAAATCTCACGGCGCTGGCATTTAATCCCTAGCGCCCGCCCTCTCCGGGCGGAAATGATGTCAGAGATGCATTACCAACATCTCCCCCCGCGCACTGGCTATTTGTGAACCGGTTCGCCTGCGCAGAAAGTGGGTCGCCACATGCCTCACCCCCAGAACCGACGATACACCCCCCCAATGTCCTCAGTCTGGATCAGCCTCTGTTTGGGAGGTCTGCCTCTGCGCTGCGGTGCCTGAACCTCGACCGGCTGCGCCAAGTCCACATGGGCTGGTTTGAGTCGGTCCACCGTGAAAACCTCCTCTCTCCCCCCAATGTCCAGAACGTACGTGGACCCGTTGTTGTTGATCACCTTGAATGGCCCCTCGTACGGCCGCTGTAGCAGTGCCCGGTGTCCGCCCCTTTGTACAAACACAAACTTACAGTTCTGCAGGTCTTTGGGTACATGGGTCGGGGTCTGTCCGTGCTGTGAAGTTGGTACGGGGCCAGGTTGCCGAGCCTTTCGCGTAGCCTGTCCAAGACTGCTGTGGGTTCTTCCTCTTGCCCCCTTGGGGCTGGTATGAACTCTCCCGGGACGGCCGTACACCAACTCGGCCGACGAGACGTGCAGATCCTCTTTGGGCACTGTGAGAATTCCAAGCAGGACCCAGGGAAGCTCGTCCACCTAGTTAGGCCCTCTCAGGCGGGCCATGAGAGCCGACTTTAAGTGACGGTGGAAGCGTTCCACCAGTCCGTTCGACTGTGGGTGGTAGGCAGTAGTGTGGTGCAGCTGCGTTCCCAACAGGCTGGCCACAGCCGACCACAGGCTGGAGGTGAACTGGGTGCCTCTGTCGGAGGTAATGTGGGCCAGTACCCCGAAGCGTGCTACCCAGGTTGCAATCAGTGCTCGGGCGCAGGAATCGGCAGATGTGTCGGTGAGCGGGACTGCCTCTGGCCACCTCGTGAACCGGTCTACCATAGTTAGGAGGTACCGCGCTCCTCGGGACACTGGTAGGGGGCCCACGATATCCACATGAATGTGGTTGAACCTCCGGCGGGTGGGTTCGAACTGCTGCGGCGGGGCTTTAGTGTGCCGCTGCACCTTGGCTGTTTGGCACTGTGCGCACGTTCTGGCCCATTCACTGACCTGCTTGCGAAGTCCGTGCCACGCGAACTTGCTGGAGACCAGCCGGACAGTTGTCCTGATAGATGGGTGCGCCAAACCGTGTATGGAGTCGAAAACTCGCCGCCTCCAGGCTGCCGGGACGATAGGGCGAGGTTGGCCGGTAGCCACGTCGCACAGGAGGGTCCTATCACCTGGGCCTACGAGAAAGTCCTGCAGCTGCAAACCTGAGACTGCGGTCCTGTAGCTGGGCATCTTGTCGTCTGCCTGCTGTGCCTCCGCCAGTGCTGCATAGTCCACCCCCAGGGTCAGGGCCTGGACAGCTGGTCTGGAGGGTGCGTCCGCCACGACGTTGTCCTTTCCCGAGACATGCTGGATGTCCGTCGTGTACTCGGAGATGTAGGACAGATGTTGCTGCTGGTGAGCCGACCAGGGATCGGACACCTTTGTGAACATGAAGGTCAACGGTTTGTGGTCCGTGAACGCGGTGAACGGCCTGCCTTCTAAGAAGTACCTGAAATGCCGGATTGCCAGATACAGTGCCAACAGCTCCCGGTCGAAAGCACTGTACTTGAGTTCGGGTGGCCGTAGGTGCTTGCTGAAGAATGCCAGGAGTTGCCAGCGCCCCTCGATGAGCTGCTCCAGCACCCCACCGACTGCTGTGTCGGATGCGTCCACCGTGAGGGCGGTCGGAACGTCCGTTCTGGGGTGCACCAGCATCGCGGCATCTGCCAAGGTTTCCTTGGCTTTAACGAAAGCGGCCGCGGCCTCCTCGTCCCAAGTAATGTCCTTGCCTTTACCCGACATCAGGGTGTACAAAGGGCGCATGATACGGGCTGCTGAGGGGAGGAAACGGTGGTAGAAGTTCACCATACCAACGAACTCCTGCAGGCCTTTGGCCGTGTTGGGCCGGGCAAAGTGGCGGATCGCGTCTACTTTGGCGGGCAGAGGTGTTGCCCCGTCTTTGGTAATCCTGTGGCCCAGGAAGTCGATGGTATCGAGAGCGAACTGGCATTTAGCCGGGTTGATTGTGAGGCCGAAATCACTCAGGCAGGAGTAGAGCTGGCGGAGGTGGGACAGATGCTCCTGGCGACTACTGCTGGCTATAAGGATGTCGTCCAAATAGATGAACGCAAAGTCCAGGTTGCATCCCACTGCATCCATTAGCCGCTGGAACGTCTGTGCGGCATTCTTCAGGCCGAACGGCATTCGGAGGAACTCAAACAGGCTGAACGGGGTGATGAGTGCTGTTTTGGGGATGTCTCCAGGGCGTACCGGGATTTGAAGGTATCCCCAGACAAGGTCTACCTTGGAAAATATTCTTGCCCCGTGCAGGTTTGCTGCAAAGTCCTGTATGTGCTGCACGGGGTAGCGGTCTGGAGTTGTAGCCTCGTTCAGTCTGCGGTAGTCGCCGCATGGTCTCCAACCCCTGGCTGCTTTGGGTACCATGTACAGGGGGGAGGCCCATGGGCTGTCGGACCTCTGTATGATCCCCAATTCCTCCATCCTCTTGAACTCCTCCTTCACCAGGCGGAGCTTTTCCGGGGGGAGCCTTCGTGCGCGGGCGTGGAGGGGTGGTCCCTGGATCGGGATGTGGTGCTGAACCCCGTGTCTGGACATGGCTGCCGTGAACTGCGGTGCCAGAATCGATGGAAAGTCCACCAGGATTCTGGTGAATTCGTTGTCCGACAGCGTGATGGAGTCCAGGTGTGGGGCCGGCAACTTGGCTTCACCCAGGGAGAACGTCTGGAAAGTCTCGGCATGTACCAGTCTTTTCCCTTGCAAGTCGACCAGCAGGCTGTGAGCTCGCAAGTCCGCCCCCAGGAGTGGTTGGGCCACGGCGGCCAGTGTGAAGTCCCACGTGAACCGGCTGGCGCCGAACTGCAGCTGCACTGTGCGGGTGCCGTAGGTCCGTATCGTGCTGCCGTTTGCAGCCCTCAGGGTGGGTCCTGGCTTCCTGTTGCGGGTGTCATACCCCGTCGGGGGCAAGACACTGATCTCCGCTCCGGTGTTGACCAAGAAGCGGCGTCCCGACTGTTTGTCCCAGATGTACAAGAGGCTGTCCTGGTGGCCAGCCGCCATAGTCATTAGCGGCAACTGGCCCTGGCCCTGGCAGGGCGGGCGACAACGGCTGGCTTTTGTGCCCCACCGGTGGTGGTAGAAACACCACTGTTCACTGTCCTCACTCCTGCCTCTGTGTTGTGTGCGCCCCCCTGCCGGGCCTGGTCTGGTCCGCTGTTGGGCGCGTGGCCTGGTAATCTGACCGACGGACGCTCTCCCTCTTGGCTTTCCACAGCACGTCTGCCCGGGCCGCCACCTTCCAGGGGTCGCTGAAATCTGCGTTGGCCAGCAGCAGATGTATGTCCTCGGGCAGCTGCTCTAGGAATGCCTGGTCAAACACGAGGCAGGGCTTGTGTCCGTCAGCCAGGGACAGCATCTCGTTCATCAATGCGGACGGCAGTCTGTCTCCCAAACCGTCCAGGTGAAGCAGGCGGGCACCCCGCTCACGCCATGAGAGGCCAAAGGCCCCAATGAGCTGCGCCTTGAATGCTCCATCCGGGGGCGACTGTATGAAATCCGCAACCTGGGCGACCGTTTCCTGGTCAAGGGCGCTCACCACGTGATGGTAACGCGTGGAATCAGAAGGTATCTGCCGAATCTGGAACTGGGCTTCTGCTTGGCTAAACCACACGCGTGGTCGCAGCGTCCAGAAAGTCGGCAGTTTGAGCGAAACTGCGTGAACAGATGAAGAGTCGGTCATCTTTGGTCCAAATCCCGTTTGGACCGTCGGGGTCACCAATGTAGCGATGTGCTACACACAGCGCTGAAATAACGACACGCAGTCGGTAAGTCGTTTCGAGACTAGTTTATTCAAACTTCGCGGCGCTGGCATTTAATCCCTAGCGCCCGCCCTCTCCGGGTGGAAATGACATCAGAGGTGCATCACCAACGTCTCCCCCCGCGTGCTGGCTGTTTGTGAGCCAGTTCGCATGCGCAGAAAGTGGGTCACCACAAAGTTCTCAAATGGCAGGGACAGGCAACTGTGGCTGACAAGGGAAGTTAAGGACTGCATAAAAGCCAAGGAAAGGACATATAAGGTAGCAAGAGAGAGTAGGAAGCTGGATGATTGGGAAGCTTTTAAAATCCAAAAAAGGCAACTAAAGAGCCATAAGAAGGGCAAAGGAAATATGAGGGCAAACTAGCCAATAATATAAAAGCAGGATACTGCATGTTTTCTCAGTTACATAAAGAGTAAAAGGGAGATGACAGTTGATATTGGAACCTCTGGAAAATGACACTGATGAGGTAGTAATGGGGGACAAAGAAATAGCAGATGAAAAATAAATACTTTGCATTCACTGTGAAAGACACCAGCAGTGTGCCAGAGGTTGGTGAGTGTCAGGGAGCAGGAGTGAGTGCTATTGCGATTACAAAGGAAAATCTGAAGGCAAACTGCAAGGTTTTAAGGTGGATAAGTCACCTGGACCAGATGGACTACATCCCAGAGTCCTGAGAGAGGTTGCTGAAGAGATAACAGATGCAGTGGTTACGATCTTTCAAGAATCATGTGATTCTGGCATGGTCCCAGAGGACTGGAAAATTGCAAATGTCACTCCACTTTTTAAGAAGGGAGGAAGACTAAAGAAAGGAAATTATAGGCCAGTTAGCATAACCTCGATGCTTGGGAAAGTGTTGGAGTCCATTATTAAGGATGAGGTCTCAGGTTACTTGGAGACCAATGATAAAATAAGTCAAAGTCAGCATGGTTTCTAGAAACATAGAAAACTTACAGCGTAATATAGGTCCTTCAACCCACAAAGCTGTGCCAAACATGTCCCTACCTTCGAACTACCCATAGCCCTCTATTTTTCTAAGCTCCATGTAGCCATCCAGGAGTCTCTTAAAAGACCCTATCATTTCCCCCTTCACCACCGCCACCAGCAGCCCATTCCACGCACTCACCACTCTCTGCGTAAAAAACTTACCCCTGACATCAGCTCTGTACCTACTTCCAGGCACCTTAAAACTATGCTCTCGCATGCTAGCCATTTCAGCCCTGGGAAAAAGCCTCTGACTATCCACACAATCAATGCCTCTCATCATCTTATACACCTCTATCAGGTCACCTCTCATCCTCCGTCGCTCCAAGGCGAAAAGGCTGAGTTCACTCAACCTATTCTCATAAGGCATGCTCCCCAATCCAGGCAACAACCTTGTAAATCTCCTCTGCACCCTTTCTATGGTTTCCTCATTGTTCCTGTAGTGTGGCGACCAGAACTGAGCACAGTACTCCAAGTGGGGTCTGACCAGGGTCCTATATAGCTGCAACATTACCTCTTGGCTTTTAAACTCAATCCCATGATTGATGAAGGCCAATGCACCGTATGCTTCCTTAACCACAAAGTCAACCTGCACAGTAGCTTTGAGTGTCCTATGGACTCAGACCCCAAGATCCCTCTGATCCTCCACACTGCCAAGAGTCTTACCATTAATACTATATTCTGCCATCATATTTGACCTACCAAAATGAACCACCTCACACTTATCTGGGTTGAACTCCGTCTGCCACTTCTCAGCCCAGTTTTGCATCCTATCAATGTGCCTCTGTAACCTCTGACAGACCTCCACACTATCCACAACACCTCCAACCTTTGTGTCATCAGCACATTTACTTACCTATCCCTCCACTTCCTCATCCAGGTAATTTATAAAAATCACGAAGAGTAGGGGTCCCTGAACAGATCCCTGCGGTACACCACTGGTCACCAGTCTCTGTGCAGAATATGACCCATCTACAACCACTCTTTGCCTTCTGCGGGCAAGCCAGTTCTGGATCCACAAAGCAATGTCCCCTTGGATCCCATGCCTCCTTACTTTCTCAATAAGCCTTGTATGGGGTACCTTATCAAATGCCTTGCTGAAATCCATATACACTACATCTATGGCTCTGCTTTCATCAATGTGTTTAGTCACAGCCTCAAAAAACTCAATCAGCTTGTAACGCATGACCTGCCTTTGACAAAGCCATGCTGACTATTCCTAATCATATTATGCCTCTCCAAATGTTCATAAATCCTGCCTCTCAGGATCTTCTCCGTCAACTTACCGACCACTGAATTAAGACTCATTGGCCTATAATTTCCTGGGCTATCCCTACTCCAGTTCTTGAATAAGAGAACAACATTCGCAACCCTCCAATCCTCTGGAACCTTTCCTGTCCCCATTGATGATGCAAAGATCATCGCCAGAGGCTCAGCAATCTCCTCCCTTGCCTCCCACAGTAGCCTGGGGTACATCTCGTCCAGTCCCGGTGACCAATCCAACTTGATGCTTTCCAAAAGCTGCAGCACATCCTCTTCCTTAATATCTACATTCTCAAGCTTTTCAGTCCACTGCAAGTCATCCCTACAATCACCAAGATCCTTTTACATAGTGAATACGGAAGCAAAGTACTCCAAGTGGGGTCTGCTATCTCCTCCGGTTCCATCCACTGTCACACTTGATTGGTTCTATTCTCTCACATCTTATCCTCTTGCTCTTCTGTGAAGGGAAATCCTGCCTGACAAATCTGTTAGAGTTCTTCAAGGAAGTAACAAGCAGGGTGGACAAAGGAGAGGCAGTTGATGCCATTTACTTGGATTTTCAGAAGGCATTTGATAAGGTGCCACATATGAGGCTGCTTAACAAGATAAATTCCCATGGAATTCCAGGAGAGATATTGGCATGGATAGTGGAATGACTGATAGGCAGGAGACAGCGAGTGGGAATAAAAGGAGCCTTTTCTGGTTGGCTGCCAGTGACTAGTGATGTTCTTCAGGGGTCAGTGTTGGGACCACTACCTTTCACATTACTTGTCAATGATCTAGATAATGGAATTGATGGCTTTGTGACAAATTTTACAGATGATACCAAGATAAGTGGAGGGTTAAGTAGTGCTGAGGAAGCAACGTAATTGCAAAAGGACTTAGACAAATTGGAAGAATGGCAAAAAAATGGCAGATGGAATACAGTTGTTGGGAAATGTATGATAATGCATTTTGGTGAAAGGAACTATAGTGCAGACTTTTATCTAAATGGGGAGAAAATTCAAGCATCAGAGGTGCAGAGGGACTTGGGAGTCCTTGTGCGAGATTCCCAGAAGGCAAATGCAATGTTGGCATTTATTTCAAGGGGAATAGAATATAAAAACAAGGAGATAATTCTAAGGCTTTATATAAAACACCAGTCAGGCTGTACTTGGAGTATTGTCAACAGTTTTGGTCTCCATTTCTCAGAAATTATGTGTTGTCATTGGAGAGAGTCCAAAGGAGGTTCATGAAGATGATTCTAGGAATGAAGGGGTTAACATCTGAGGAGCATTTGGCAGCTTTGGGCCTGTACTCACTGGAATTTAGATGAAGGTGTGGGGATCTCAGTGAAACCTACTAAATGTTGAAAGGACTAGATAAAGCGAATGTGGAGAGAATGTTTCTTCTGGTGGAGCTGTCCAGAACTAGGCACAGCCTCAAAATTGAGGGGTGACCCTTTAGAGCAGAGGTAAGGAGGAATTTTTTTAGCTAAAGAATAGCAAATCTGTAGAATGCTCTGCCACAGGCTGTGATGAAGGCCAAGTCCATGGGTAGATTTAAAGTGGAAATTGATGGTTTCTTGATCGGTCAGGGCATCAAGGTATATGGAGAGAAGGCAGGTGTATGGGCTTAAATGGGATCTGGGATCAACCATGATGGAATGGCCTAATTCTCAAGTTTTTTTAAAAGACAGTACTCTATGGTTTAGCAAGCTTAAAGGTGCATAAATGCCCGGGGTTAGAGATTAGAGATTTATCCCAGGCTCCTATGGAGACAAGGGAAGAGATTGCTGGGATTGTAGACATGATTTTTAAATTTTCACAGCTACACATGAGGTAGTAGTTGACTGGAGGGTAAAAGGATGGTTTCCCTTTTCAAGAAAGGCAGCAGAGAAAATCTTGGCCTTTACAGAGCTTTGTGTCAAATATCAGTTAGAACATAGAACATCGAACATTATAGCACAGTACAGGCCCTTCAGCCCACAATGTTGTGCTAACTTTTTAACCTACTCTTGGATCAATCTAACCTTTCCCTCTCACATAGACCTCCATTTTTCTTTCATCCTTGTGCCTATCTAAGAATTTTTAAAATGCCTCAATGTATCTGCCTCTACCACTACCCTTGATAGTACATTCTACACTACCGCTAATCTTTGTGTAAAAAATTTACTGCTGACATTACACCCTGTTATACTTCCCTCCAATCATCTTATAATTATGCCCCCTCTTTCTGTTCTCTTGATTTATGCCTTTTACACCTCTATCAATTCACCTCTCATCCTCCTTTGCTCCAAAGAGAAAACTCTAGCTTTCTCAGCCTTTCCTCGTAAGACACAGTCTCTAATCCAGGCTGCATCCTGGTAGATCTCCTCTGCACCTTCTCTAAATCTGCTGCATCCTTCCTACAATGAGAACTGAGCCAAATATTCCAAACATGGTTCTAACCGGTGTTTTATAGAGCTGCAACATTACCTTGTGGCTCTTGAACTCTGTCCCCTGACTAATGAAAGCCAATATACCATATGTCTTCTTAACTACCCTACTAACTTGTGTGGCAACTTTGAGGAATCTATGGACGTGGACACCAAGGTCTCTCTGCTCCTCCACACTGCTAAGAATCTTGCCATTAGCCCTGTATTCTGCCTTCAAATTCCACCTTCCAAGGTGAATCACATCACATTTTTCAAGTTGAACTCCATCTGCCACTGCTCAGCCCAGCTCTGCATCCTGTCAATGTCCTGTTGTAACCTACAACCTTGCACACTATCCACAACACCTGTGACCTTTGTGTCATCTGCAAATTACTAACCCACCGTTCCAATTCCTTTATAAAAATCTCCAAGGGCAGCGGTCCCAGAACAGATCCCTGCATAACGTCACTGGTCACTGACCTGCAGGCAGAATACTGTCTATCTACAATCAGCTGTACAGGGGGAGCAGACAGAGAGAGCAGAGCACCCCTGTGGCCGTTCCCATCAACAATAAGCAGACCGTTTTGGATACTGTTGGTGGGGATGACCTACCAGGAACAAGCTGCAGTGGTCCTGTCTCTGGCACTGAGGTTGGACCCTTGACTAGGAAGGGGAGGAGGGAAGAGAAGAGAGCGGTAGTGATAGGGGATTCTATAGTCAGGGGGGCGGATAGGAGATTTTGTGGGGAAGATCGGGAGTCTCGGATGGTATGTCGCTTCCCTGGTGCTGGGGTCCGAGACATCTCAGATCGGGTGCAGGTTATTCTCGAGAGGGAGGGCAAGAATCCAGATGTTGTGGTCCATGTAGGGACCAATGACATGGGTAGAATGAGTGAGGGGGTCCTGTGTAGATAGATAGATACTTTATTCATCCCCATGGGGAAATTCAACTTTTTTCCAATGTCCCATACACTTGTTGTAGCAAAACTAATTACATACAATACTTAACTCAGTAAAAAAAAATATGATATGCATCTAAATCACTATCTCAAAAAGCATTAATAATAGCTTTTAAAAAGTTCTTAAGTCCTGGCGGTAGAATTGTAAAGCCTAATGGCATTGGGGAGTATTGACCTCTTCATCCTGTCTGAGGAGCATTGCATCGATAGTAACCTGTCGCTGAAACTGCTTCTCTGTCTCTGGATGGTGCTATGTAGAGGATGTTCAGAGTTATCCATAATTGACCGTAGCCTACTCAGCGCCCTTCGCTCAGCTACCGATGTTAAACTCTCCAGTACTTTGCCCACGACAGAGCCCGCCTTCCTTACCATCTTATTAAGACGTGAGGCGTCCTTCTTCTTAATGCTTCCTCCCCAACACGCCACCACAAAGAAGAGGGCGCTCTCCACAACTGACCTATAGAACATCTTCAGCATCTCACTAGACATTGAATGACGCCAACCTTCTAAGGAAGTACAGTCGACTCTGTGCCTTCCTGCACAAGGCATCTGTGTTGGCAGTCCAGTCTAGCTTTTCGTCTAACTGTACTCCCAGATACTTGTAGGTCTTAACCTGCTCCACACATTCTCCATTAATGATCACTGGCTCCATATGAGGCCTAGATCTCCTAAAGTCCACCACCATCTCCTTGGTCTTGGTGACATTGAGACGCAGGTAGTTTGAGTTGCACCATATCACAAAGTCCTGTATCAGTTTCTTATACTCCTCCTCCTGTCCATTCCTGACACACCCCACTATGGCCGTGTCATCAGCGAACTTCTGCACATGGCAGGACTCCGAGTTATATTGGAAGTCTGATGTGTACAGGGTGAACAGGACCGGAGAGAGTACGGTTCCCTGCGGCGCTCCTGTGCTGCTGACCACCGTGTCAGACCTACAGTCTCCCAACTGCACATACTGGGGTCTATCTGTCAAGTAGTCCACTATCCAATCCACCATGTGAGAGACTACTCCCATCTCCGTTAGTTTGTGCCTTAAGATCTTGGGCTGGATGGTGTTAAAGGCACTAGAGAAGTTCAGGGAGTTAGGTGCGAAGCTGAAGAGCAGGACCTCCAGGGTAACAATCTCAGGATTGCTACCTGTGTCACGTGCGAGTGAGGCAAGGAACAGAAAGATTATACAGATTAATACGTGGCTGAGAGGATGGTGCAGGAGGGAGGGCTTCAGGTTTTTAGATAATTGGGCTTTGTTCCAGGGAAGGTGGGATCTGTTCCGAAGGGGCGGTTTACACCTGAACTGGAGCGGTACTAACATTCTTGCAGGGAAGTTTGCTAGTGCTTCTTGGGGGAGTTTAAACTAAATTTGCAGGGGGCGGGGATCCAGAATGTGAGAGAGGATAGTGAGATGAAGAATAAAGGACAGGTGGGGACTACACGGTTCCAGAATATTAAGTGTGTAGTAGAGAAAGGTGAGGCGGAACAAATGATAAGGAGGACACATGTACGGTGGGATGGTCTGACGGAACATGGAGTTAAATGTGCAGAAAGAATAAGTAAATTTAGGAAGGACAACAAAATTCTAGGGGTGCATAGCCCGATGGGAGTTCGGGGAGCAGGGATAAGCACAATAGGCAGAGATTCAAACAGAGAGAGGAGAAATGGGCTAAAAATTATATATCTGAATGCACAAAGTGTCAGAAATAAGGCGGATGAGCTTGAAGCTCAGGTGCGAATGGGTAACTATGATGTTGCTGGGATAACGGAGACATGGCTGCAGGGAGATCAGACCTGGGAAATGAATGTACAAGGGTATATGTGCTATCGTAGGGACAGAAATGTGGGCAGAGGGCCCTGTTGGTGAGGAATGAGATTCAGTCCTTTGCAAGGGGGGATATAGGATCAGGAGAAGTGGAGTCTGTGTGGATAGAACTGAGGAACAGTAAGGGCAAAAGGACCCTAACGGGTGTTGTCTACAGGCTACCAAACAGTAGCATGGATATTGGGTGCAAGTTGAATAGGGAGTTAACATTGGCATGTGGCAAAGGTAATGTCGCAGTAGTTATGGGGGATTTCAACATGCAGGTGAACTGGAAGAATCAGGTTGGTGCTGGACCCCAGGATAGGGAGTTTGTAGAGTGCCTACGGGATGCATTCTTGGAACAGCTTGTACGAGAGTTGACCAGGGACAAGGCTATTCTGGATTTAGTGTTATGTAATGAACAGGATGTGATAAGCGATCTTGAAGTAAAGGAGCCATTAGGAGGTAGTGATCTTAATATGTTAAGTTTTTATCTGCAATTTGAGAAGGATAAGGGCAGCTCGGAGGTGTCAGTGTTGCAGTTGAACAAAGGAGACTATGGAGCCATGAGGGAAGAGCTGGACAAAGTTAACTGGATGGATATCCTAGCAGAAAAGACAGTGGAACAGCAATGGCAGGTATTCTTGGGAATAATGCACAAGGTGCAAAATCAGTTCATCCCCTGGAGAAGGAAGGATTCAAAGGGGGGAAGGGGCCACAGTGGTTGACAAAGGAAGTCAGAGATTGCATAGCATTAAAAAAAAGGAAGTATGACAGAGCTAAGGTGAGTGGGAGGACAGATGATTGGGAAATTTTTAAGGAACAACAGAACTTAACTAAAAAGGCAATACGGGGAGAAAAAATGAGGTATGAACGCAAACTAGCCAGGAATATAAAGGAGGATAGCAAAAGCTTTTTTAGGTATGTGAAGAGAAAGAAGATAGTTAAGAACAATGTTGGGCCCTTGAAGAATGAATTGGGTGAAATTGTTATGGGAAACAGAGAAATGGCAGAAGAATTTAATAAGTACTTTAGATCTGTCTTCACTAGGGAAGACACAAGCAATCTCCCAGATGTATGGATGGGCCAAGAACATAGGGTAACAGAGGAAATGAAACAGATTGACATTAGGAAGGAAACGGTGATGAGTACACTGATGGGACTGAAGGCTGACAAATCCCCAGATCCAGATGGTCTGCATCCTAGGGTACTAAAGGAGGTGGCCCTGGAAATTGAGGATACATTGGTCATTATTTTCCAATGTTCCTTAGATTCAGGATCAATTCCTGAGGATTGGAGAATGGCTAATGTTATCCCACTTTTTAAGAAAGGAGGGAGGGAGAAAACCGAGAACTATCGACCTGTCAGCCTGACATCAGTAGTGTGGAAGATGCTAGAGTCCATTATTAAAGATGAAATAGTGGCATATCTAGATAGCAGTGATAGGATTGGGCCGAGCCAGCATGGATTTACCAAGGGTAAATCATGCTTGACTAATCTATTGGAGTTTTTCAAGGATGTAACCAGGAAGTTAGACAAGGGAGATCCAGTGGATGTAGTGTACCTCGATTTTCAGAAGGCATTTGATAAGGTCCCACATAGGAGATTGGTGGGTAAAATCAAAGCTCATGGCATTGGGGGGAAGACATTGACATGGATAGAAAACTGGTTGGCAGATAGAAAGCAAAGGGTAGCGGTGAATGGGTGTTTCTCGGAATGGCAGGTGGTGACCAGTGGGGTGCCACAGGGCTCGATATTGGGACCACAGCTGTTTACGATTTACGTCAACAATTTAGATGAAGGCATTGAGAATAACATCAACAAGTTTGCTGATGATACTAAGCTGGGTGGCAGTGTGACATGTGATGAGGATGTTAGGAGAATTCAGGGTGACTTGGATAGGCTGGGTGAGTGGGCAGATACTTGGCAGATGACGTTTAATGTGAATAAGTGTGAGATTATCCACTTTGGGAGTAAGAACAGGAAGGCAGATTATTATCTGAATGGTGTAGAGTTAGGTAAAGGAGAAATACAAAGAGATCTAGGAGTCCTTGTTCATCAGTCACTGAAGGTGAATGAGCAAGTGCAGCAGGCAGTGAAGAAGGCTAATAGAATGTTAGCCTTTATTACAAAGGGAATTGAGTACAAGAGCAAGGAAATCCTTTTGCATTTGTACAGGGCTCTGGTGAGACCACACCTGGAGTATTGTGTACAGTTTTGGTCTCCAGGGTTAAGGAAGGACATCCTGGCTGTAGAGGAAGTGCAGCGTAGATTCACAAGGTTAATTCCTGGGATGTCCGGACTGTCTTACGCAGAGAGGTTAGAGAGACGGGGCTTGTACACGCTGGAATTAAGGAGATTGAGAGGGGATCTGATTGCAACATATAAGATTATTAAGGGATTGGACAAGATAGAGGCAGGAAATATGTTCCAGATGCTGGGAGAGTCCAGTACCAGAGGGCACGGTTTGAGAATAAGGGGTAGGTCATTTAGGACAGAGTTAAGGAAAAACTTCTTCTCCCAGAGAGTTGTGGGGGTCTGGAATGCACTGCCTCGGAAGGCAGTGGAGGCCAATTCTCTGGATGCTTTCAAGAAGGAGCTAGATAGGTATCTTATGGATAGAGGAATCAAGGGATATGGGGACAAGGCAGGAACCCAGTATTGATAGTAGATGATCAGCCATGATCTCAAAATGGCGGTGCAGGCTCAAAGGGCCGAATGGTCTACTTATGCACCTATTGTCTATTGTCTATAATCACCCTCTGCTTTCTCTCAGCAAGTCAGTTCTGTAGCCATACAGCTACGTTTCCCTGGATCCCACACCTTCTCACTTTCTGAATGAGCCTGTCATGGGGAGGTTTATCATTCAGAGCTTGAGGAGATTTGGTATGTCACCAAGGACTCTAGCAAATTTCACAGATGTAGCATTGAGAGCATTCTAACTGGCTGCATCAGCATCTGGTATGGAGAGGCCACTGTATAGGATCAGAAAAAGCTGCAGAAAGTTAGGTGTTAATATTGAAGTAGTAAAATGGATTCAACAGTGGCTAGGTGGGAGATGCCAGAGAGTAGTGGTGGATAACTGTTTGTCAGGTTGGAGGCTGGTGACTAGTGGTGTGCCTCAGGGATCTGTACTGGGTCCAGTGTTGTTTGTCATATACATTAATGATCTGGATGATGGGGTGGTAAATTGGATTAGTAAGTATGCAGATGATACTAAGATAGGTGGCGTTGTGGATAATGAAGTAGGTTTTCAAAGCTTGCAGAGAGATTTAGGCCAGTTAGAAGAGTAGGCTGAACGATGGCAGATGGAGTTTAATGCTGATAAGTGTGAGGTGCTACATTTTGGTAGGAATAATCCAAATAGGACATACATGGTAAATGGTAGGGCATTGAAGAATGCAGTAGAACAGAGTGATTTAGGAATAATGATGCGTAGTTCCCTGAAGGTGGAATCTCATGTGGATAGGGTGGTGACGAAAGCTTTTGGTATGCAGGCCTTTATAAATCAGAGCATTGAGTATAGGAGTTGGAATGTAATGTTAAAATTGTACAAGGCATTGGTAAGGCCAAATTTGGAGTATTGCGTACAGTTCTGGTCACTGAATTATAGGAAAGATGTCAACAAAATAGAGAGTACAGAGGAGATTTACTAGAATGTTACCTGGGTTTCAGCACCTAAGTTACAGAGAAAGGTTAAACAAGTTAGGTCTTTATTCTTTGGAGTGTAGAAGGTTGAGGAGGGAATTGATAGAGGTATTTAAAATTATGAGGGGGATAGATAGAGTTGACGTGGATAGACTTTTTCCATTGAGAGTAGGGGAGATTTAAACAAGAGGTCATGAGTTGAGAGTTAAGGGGCAAAAGTTTAGGGGTAACACGAGGGGAAAATTCTTTACTCAGAGAGTGGCAGCTGTGTGGAAGGAGCTTCCGGTAGAAGTGGTAGAGGCAGGTTTGATTTTGTCATTTAAAAAAAAATTGGATAGGTATATGGACAGGAAAGGAATGGAGGGTTATGGGCTGAGTGCAGGTCGGTGGGACTAGGTGAGAGTAAGCGATCGGCACGGACTAGAAGGGCCGAGATGGCCTGTTTCCGTGCTGTAACTGTTATATGGTTATAAAGTTGCAAACTTGGTGAGCTCCATCAAGGGCACCAGCTTCCCTAGCATCGAAAGCACCTTCAAAAGGTGAAGCTTCAGGAAGGAGGCCTCCTTCTATAAGGATCCTCACCATTCCGGCCAGGCCCTCTTCTCATTACTGCCATCAGGGAAGAGGAACCAGAGCCTGAAGCCACACACTCTGAACAGCTCATGAACCCATGAACACTACCTCACTATATTTGTACTACTTTTATTTCTTGTTGTAATTTATAATATACTTTACGTATTGCAATGTACTGCTGCCTCAAAACAACAAATTTCACAACATGTCAGTAATATTCTGACTCTGATTCTTATCAGTCATCTATATCGACCACATCCACTGCTCTACCTTCGTCAATGTGCTTTGTCACATTGCCAATAAGTAAAATCAGGTAGACTATGCAGCAGATTGCCTTACTAGCTTGCATTGAAGTGTTCAGATGCACTAGATGGCCTTCTGCTGTTCTGTTGGACTTAGGGGTGAGGAAAGAGTTAATTTTTTTAAGGAAGATGAAGAATCGGAATGCTGGGTGTGTTTTGAAATCCCTGCCCCTCCACAGGTCTTGCCTGCTGACCAGTCATGACCTGGTCTATTTCACCCTAACTGAAAATCCTGCAACAAGAGGCCTCTGTAGGGCACTCATAGCCTGCCAGTTGTTTCCAGGCCTTGGCCCAGAACGTGAAACTGTATCCTTGGCTCAAAAGTATTTTCATTATTGCGCATATCCATTAACACTTTGGACAGGAGTTGAATTTCCTGGCCACGATATTTCCTTCCCAGATGGGGACTTCTTTACAATTAATTCCATAAAGTACAAAAACGGGCTCAGGGATCCTGTATTAAGGCGAAACTGATTAGCTGGAACTGTAATGGAAATATGTGCAAATGCTCCTGTGAACAAGTCAAGCTGGAATTAAAGCAGAAAATGCTGGATACACTTGTTCGATCTGGCAGCAGGCAACTGACTTGCTGAATATTTCTAGAACCTTCTGTTCTTATTTCACATTTGAGCCATCTGTAAGAATTTGCCTTTGCATTAAAGGCAAAGCCGCAGTCCGAAGCTGGGATTGCAACGCCACCCTCATTGCAACATAACTTGGCTGCGTTCTGTCGAATCCAATTTGGACAGCACTGCAGCTTGACGTGGAGCCCAGACAAAAGTATCAAGAAAGTTCAGCAAATCTGAGTCACTTCCTGCACATGAAGTGTCTGCATTTCACAACTGAGAACAATCACAGAATTGGGAAATGAATATAAAAGGGGAAATCATCTTCTGCGCTCTCTAAATAAATGTGGCACTCTCTGCATTTTTACTAAAGTAATTGGATTATCCTCTGCTTCAACGTGTGCTGAACGAGGATTTCCTTAGATGCTAGCGCACACACGTGTGCTTTGGCTCAGTCACTGCCACTCTCATTTCTGAGTCTGTCCAACTCCAGATACTCAAGCCTGATATTTCCCCTCAGTGCCTAACGAGTGTTACACGATCTTTTGGTTCAAGGTAACATAAAAAGATCCATATTTAGAAGAGTGGGGCCCTAATACCCTGCCTCCTGGTGATATTTACCACTGAAGCAAGATTATGTAATGAGTGAGTCAGAAACAGAATCAAAATCAAGTTTAATCTCACCGGCATATGTCATGAAATTTGTTAACTTTAAGCAGCAGTACAATGAAATACATGATAAATAGAGAAAAAACTGAATTACAGTAAATATATATAAGTCTATAAAATTGTTTAAGTTAAAATAAGTAGTGCAAAAGAAAAGTAGTGAGTTTGTGTTCACGGGTTCAGTGTCCATTTAGGAATCGGAAGGCAGAGGGGAAGAAGCTGTTCCTGAATCTGAGAGTGTGCCTCCTTCCCGAGAGCTTGAGAGAAGCATGCTTTGGACTTTTTTGGCTAATCGGTTTCCTATGTTACTCTAACAATTAGACTTTATAGATACTTTTATTTTATTTCATTTGAAATGTGGCCATTGGTAACTAACCCTATTTTCATTGACCTCCTCTAATAGCCCTTGAGATCCGATTTTCAGGCTCTAAAATTATTTTATTGTTATGATTATGGAATATGGACTGCCTAAACCTTTGGAGTTTGAGGCGTATACTTAGGTAGGAACTGCAGAGCATAAGTCTCTGTCTGAGTGAAATGCTAGTGGGGTTGAAAGGGATAATAAATCAGCCATGATTTCATTAAAACCTATTGAATATTGAAAGGCCTAGATAGAGTGGACCTGGAGAGGATCTTTCCTAAAGTGTAGGAGTCTAGGACCAGAAGGCACAACCTTACATTACAAGGACGTCTCTTTAGAGCAGAGATGAGGAGGAATTTCTTTAGCTGGGGGCAGTGAATCTTGGGAGTTCATTGCCATATATGGCTGTGGAGTCAAAATCATCGGGTAAATTTAAAGCGAACGTCAATAGGTTCTGATTAGAAAGGGTGTCAAAGGTCATAGGGAGAAGGCAGGGCAATGGGGTTGAAAGGGATAATAAATCAGCTGTGATGGAGTAGCAGAAAGGACTCAGTGGGCTGAATGGCCTATTTCTGCCCCTGTAGTGCACGTTATTTAAATCTTCCTTAATGTTGCTTGTACAAGCTACTACCAAGCAGAGCATTAGGGGGAGCTGATCCTCACCTATTGAGTATTAAGGTGGATTAGTCCTCAGGGCCTGATGGGATTTACTCCGGGTTACTGAAGGAGGCAAGGGATGAGATTGCTGGGGCCTTGACCAGTATCTTCATGTCCTCTCTACCCACAAGTGAGGTCCTGGAGGACTGGTGAGTGCTAATGTTGTACCTCTATTTAAGAAGGGAACAAGGGAAAATCCTGGCACTATAGACCAGTGAGTCTCACATCTGTTGTAGGGAAATTGCTGGAGAAAATTCTTAGGGATAGGATATGTGAGCATTTGGAATCCCGTGACCTAGTTTGGGAGAGTGGGGCAGGTCGTGTCTTACCAACTTGATTGAGTTTTTTGACAAGGTGATGAGAGAGATTGATGAGTGGATGTTGTCTACATGGATTTTAATAAGGCGACGGACAAATCCCCTATGGGAGGCTAATCCAGAAGATTAGCAAGAATAGGGTTTGTGGCGAATTGGCTGTTTGGATTCATTACTGGCTTGTGCATCAATGACAGAGGGTAGTGGCTGAAGGGACTTATTTGAGCTGGAGGTCTGTAATTAGTGGACTTCTGCAGGGATCTGGGCTGGGACCTCTGCTTTTTGTAATGTATATAAATGACCTGGACGAAAATGTAGATGGGTTGGTTAATAAATTTACAGACGATACCAAGATTGGTAGAGTTGTGGATAGTGTAGAAGACTGGCAAAGAATACATCACAATATAGATCAGTTGCAGATATGGGCAGAGAAAGTTTAACTCAGATAAATGTGAGGTATTGTACCTTGGAAGGGCAAATGCAAGGAGACAGTACATGGTTAACGGCAAGATCCTAAACAGTGTTGCTGAGCAGAGAGATCTTGGGATCCAAGTTCATAGCTCCTTGAAAGTGGCTACACAGGTTGATAGGGTGGTTAAGAAGGCTTATGGTCTGCTTGCTTTTATTAGTCAAGGCATCAAGTTCAAAGTTCCAGAGGTTATGTTGCAACTCTTGTTACGCCACATTAGGAGTATTGCATACAGTTCTGGTTGCCCCACTATGGGAAGGAAGTTGAGGCTTTGGAGAAGGTGTGGAAGGGATGCTGCCTGGTTTAGAGGGCATGTGCTATCATGTGAGGCTGAACAAACTTGTGTTGTTTTCTCTGGAGTGGTGGAGGATGATGAAAGATCTGATAGATTATGAGAGGCATTATGACAGAGTACACAGTGAGTATCTGTTTCCCAGGGTTGAAATGTCTAATACCAGAGGTCATGCATTGAAGGTATGAGGGGTAAGATTTTTACTCAGAGTGGTGGATACCTGGATTGTGCTGCATGGTATGGTGGTAGAGGCAAATGCATAAAAGGCTTTCCTTTCTTTTCAATATTTTTATTAATTTCTACATAGAAGAATACAGAGTTCAAGAAAACACATATTATAAAACAAAAGATATAATACCAAATATATTATATTTGAATCGCATTAATGAACTCCTTACCCTATATTCATGTAGATTAGATTAATTTGTATGTTGAAATATGAATAATTTTTAATGTATATATAAGAAAATCTAACCCCACTACCAAAGCTGAAGCTGTTTAGTAAAGAAAAAAAGGGAAAAAAAACCTTATCAGATAGTGAAATATGCTATTAACCAGCATCTGTTCTTTAACAGGAAATCAAAGGTTTTGAAAATAATTCAAAAACAGTCCCCAAAATTTTTGAAAATCTTGGTTAGATTCTGAAATTGAACAACAAATCTTTTCTAAATTTAAGCATGCCATAACGTCCCGTAACCACTGAGTGTGATTAGGCGGAGCAGCATCTTTCCATTTAAGCAAGAGCACCCTCCTAGTCATAAGAGAGATAAGAGCCAGAATGTGCAAGTCAGATGTCTTCAAAATGATATCTTTCCCTCCAACAATACCAAATAAGGTAGTCCGAGGATTAGGCATAAAATTTACTTTAAAAAGTACAGAAAAAGTTTGGAATACTTCTTTCCAATATTTTTCAAGACTTGGACATGTCCAAAACATATGAATGAATGAAGCTTCTCCATTGTTACAGCTATCACAGTAGGGAGGTATATCCATACAAAAATGAGATAGATAAAAGGCCTTTAAGAGATGTTCAGATAGGCACATAGACATGAGGAAGATGGAGGGATATGGACATTGTTTAAGAAGGAGATTTGTTTTTGATTTACTTTTAACTGGTTCAGCACACAGTGTGGGCCGAGGGGCCTGTTCCTGTTCTATGCAATACTGAGACAGGTGGAGTTTAGCTCCTGGTCGGGTTGCCCATGGCAGTATGGTTAAGGGGGAGGTTCCAGTCAAAGAGTGATCCAACCACGAGCTCAACAGTGGAGCTGGCAGAAGATGATGACACATCACTATGGTAGTGAAGGCGGAGGAAGGCTGCAGCAGTGAAGTTGATCCAGTCATTTGGCATTCCAGGCCACTGGACCCTGGCCCCGATCTGTCAAGGGCCGTGTGGTGGCTGCTCACTCATCAGCCTCCCCATGTTAATCAAAGTCATGCAGAAACATTCTCCATTAGGGGAATAGCCCCTCAGAAAAACACCATACTCAACTCAAGTGACTACATACGGCAAATAAAGTCAATTTTTAAGATTTCTAACGTTTCAGATGCAGAAGCAACTCGTAAAATAGGTGAATAAGAATTGCTCTATTGGATCCCATTTAACTCTCACAGATTTTTGTAGTACTGAGAGATGTTATATCAGACAAACTTGCCCCAGTCAGCACGGGTATTTCTAATTTAGTCATTCTTTCCAATATCTAAGTCTTTTTGCATACTGCTCTTTTTTTAAAAATCTCTTGTGCACCCATCTCTTTTTTAATAGTTGCTGTTACTTTTGATATTTCAAAAGTATATTTTTTTTACACAGAGAGTGGTGGATGTGTGGAGTGCACTGCCAAGAGTCGTGGTAGAGGCAGATACATTGCAGGCATTTAAGAAACATATGGGTGTTTCTTAAGGATAGGCATATGGATAAAAGAGGACTATGTAGGAAGGGTTAAGTTTTATTTGGAGTAGGTCAGCACGTTATCATGGGCTGAAGGACTTGGCCTGAGCTGTATTGATCTATGTTTTCATTCTCAGTTGAGAGAGTTGATTCAAGTCGGAGAGCTGAAGAGATTCTGCTTGCTCTTGGCCAGAATTAAAATCCACATTTGGCCAAAGAGTGTGAAAAATGAAGGGTCGAATCGAAGAATTAAGGTAAAGTTGGAGGTTTCTTCCCAGTTTGTAGCTGCCTGACCTGCTGAGTCCCACCAGCATTTCCAGTTTCTGCAGAATCTCTTGTGTTAACAACACAATAATAGAACAGTATGTGTTTCGCTAACCAAATCAAGTTTCTAGATGGAGTTAACCTGAGTATTCATTAGTGCTGTCTATTGTAACAGTTAACGAGCACCTCTATAAGTCTGTGACCTCCAACTACATGACCCAAGGAGCAGATTCTGATGACCAGAGTGTTAGTAGATGATGGACAGTGCAGGGTAGATATTGTCTATCCCACTGTGATGTGAGAATATTGACAGTAGGCCTAAAATCTGCAATAGCCACAGAATTCTTAAGTGGGCAGTTTTCACTGTACAAATAAAAGCAGAAATACTGGATGAACTCAGCCAGTGAAGCAGTATCTGGGGAAGGAGAAACTAGTTAACATTTCAAAGCCAAGGCCCTGCACCAGTCCCTCTCGACCTGGGCAACACTCACAAAATGCTGGAGGAACTCAGCAGGTCAGGCAGCATCCATGGGCTGAGACCACTCATCAGAGCTGGAGATGAAAGGTGCAGAAGCCAGAATAAGATGATGGAGGAGGGGAAGGAGTACAAGATGCCAGGTAATCGGTGTGGCCAGCTGAAGGGGAAGATGAGTGAGCGGGGGAAGGGGGGTATGAAGTAAGAAGCTGGGAGCTGATAGTTGGAAAAGGGCGGAAGAAGAAGGAAGCTGATAGGAGATGAGAGTGAACCATGGGAGAAAGGGAAGGAGCAGGGTCACCAGAGAGAGGTGATGGGCAGGACAGGAAAAAAGGAATGAGAGGGAAAGCCCCGGTGAGGAAGGTAAAGAATAGTAGGGTGAAGGAACCATGGGTGACAAGTGAGGTGGAAAATCTAGTCAGGTGGAAGAAGGCAGCATACATGAGGTTTAGGAAGCAAGGATCAGATGGGTCTATTGAGGGATATCGGGTAGCAAGAAAGGAGCTTAAGAAGGGGCTGGGGAGAGCAAGAAGGGGGCATGAGAAGGCCTTGGCGAGTAGGGTAAAGGAAAACCCCAAGGCATTCTTCAATTATGTGAAGAACAAGAGGTTGACAGAAGTGAACACAGGGCTGATTAGAGATAAAGGTGGGAAGATGTGCCTGGAGGCTGTGGAAATGAGTGAGGTCTTCAATGAATACTTCTTTTCAGTATTCACCAATGAGAGGGAACTTGATGACAGTGAGGACAATATGAGTGAAGTTGATGTTCTGGAGCATGTTGATATTAAGCAGAAGAGGTGTTGGAGTTGTTAAAATACATTAGGACGGATAAGTCCCCGGGGCCTGACGGAATATTCCCCAGGCTGCTCCACGAGGTGAGGGAAGAGATTGCTGAGCCTCTGGCTAGGATCTTTATGTCCTCGTTGTCCATGGGAATGGTACTGGAGGACTGGAGGGAGGTGAATGTTGTCCCCTTGTTCAGAAAAGGTAGTAGGGATAGTCCGGGTAACTATAGACCAGTAAGCGTTACATCTGTGGTGGGAAAGCTGTTGGAAAAGATTCTTAGAGATAGAATCTATGGGCATTTAGTGAATTATGGTCTGATCAGGGACAGTCAGCATGGCTTTGTGAAGGGCAGATCATGTCTAACAAGCCTGATATAGTTCTTTGAGGAGGTGACCAGGCACGTAGTGCAGTGGATGTGATTTACATGGATTTTAGTAAGGCATTTGACAAGGTACCACACAGTAGGCTTATTCAGAAAGTCAGAAGGCATGGGATGCAGGGAAGTTTGGCCAGGTGGATTCAGAATTGGCTTGCCTGCAGAAAGCAGAGGGTCGTGGTGGAGGGAGTACATTTGGATTGGATGGTTGTGACTAGTGGCGTCCAACAAGGATTGGTTCTGGGACCTCTGCTTTTCGTGATTTTTATTAACGACCTGGATGTGGGGGTGGAAGGTTGGGTTGGCAAGTTTGCAGATGGCACAAAGGTTGGTGGTGTTGTAGATAGTGTGGAAGATTGTCGAAGATTGCAGAGAGACATTGATAAGATGCAGAAGTGGGCTGAGAACTGGCAGATAGAGTTCAACCCGGAGAAGTGTGAGGTGGTACACTTTGGAAGGACAAACTCCAAGGCAGAGTACAAAGTAAATGGCAGGATACTTGGAAGTGTGGAGGAGCAGAGGGATCTGGGGGTACATGTCCACAGATCCCTGAAAGTTGCCTCACAGGCAGATAGGGTAGTTAACAAAGCTTATGGAGTGTTAGCTTTCATAAGTCGAGGGATAGAGTTTAAGAGTCGCGGGGTAATGATGCAGCTCTATAAAACTCTGGTTAGGCCACACTTGGAGTACTGTGTCCATTTCTGGTCGCCTCACTATAAGAAGGATGTGGAAGCATTGGAAAGGGTACAGAGGAGATTTACCAGGATGCTGCCATATTTAGAGTATGGATTATGATCAGAGATTAAGGGAGCTAGGACTTTACTCTCTGGAGAGAAGGAGGATGAGAGGAGACATGATAGAGGTGTACAAGATATTAAGAGGAATAGATAGAGTGGACAGCCAGCACCTCTTCCCCAGGGCACCACTGCTCAGTACAAGGGGACATGGCTTTAAGGTAAGGGGAGGGAAGTTCAAGGGGGATATTAGAGGAAGGTTTTTCACTCAGAGAGTGGTTGGTGTGTGGAATGCACTGCCTGAGTCAGTGGTGGAGGCAGATACACTAGTAAAATTTAAGAGACTACTAGACAGGTATATGGAGGAATTTAAGGTGGGGGGTTATATGGGGGGCAGGGTTTAAGGGTCGGCACAACATTGTGGGCCAAAGGGCTTGTACTGTTCTGTATTGCTCTATGTTCTATGAAACCAGAATGGGAAATAGAAAATGGGAGAAGGGAGAAATTACTGGAAGTTAGTAAACACAAGAGATTTTGCAGATATTGGAAACCTTAAGCAAAACACATAAAATATTGGAGAACAACACACACAAAATGCTGGTGGAACACAGCAGGCCAGGGAGCATCTATTGGGAGAAGCGCTGTCGACGTTTCGGGCCGAGACCCTTCCAAAATATTGGAGAAGCTGTTTTAAGTTGGTTGCTTTTTCCACAGATGCTGCTTGACAGGTTGAGTTCTTCCAGCATTTCTGTTTTCATTTCAGATTCCAGTGTCCACAGTTTGATTTGTTTTCCTTTGCTCTGCCCAGTTTTGTTGGTTGTTAACACAAATGACACACTTCAGTGTTTGCTTCAATGTACATGTGAGAAATAAATCTGAATCTGCACTAATAACGGCGTCAGTACGTCATGTGCAGTGTTGAGTCGGAGATTCACTGGCTCAGTTCAAATTGTGTTAAGATTGGGTGCAATAATCCTGGGTTAGCGTGGGGAAAACGTCTGGTTTCTGAAACCCTCTTTGAAAACGCATATCTACACAAAAGCGTGATGTTTAATACAGGTGGCATTTTGTCTCAACACCAATCTCCGTGAGCATTAATGCAACAAAGGAAGAATAAAAATTGTTTTTAAAATGAAAGCAATTTTGAAGTGTCATCACAGTTGTCAAGGAAGAAATATAGTAGCCATTGTCTTCAGAGCAAACTCCCACAACAGCAATACAATGTCATCCGTCTTTATGATATGACTTGAGGCATAAATATTGGCCAGGGCATCAGGGAGAACTCCCTTGCCTTCCCTCAGAAGAAGTGGAATGTTTTGCATCCACATAAAAGATCAGATGTGGCCTCCGTCTAATATTTTGACCCAGTACCTGCATCTCCCTCACTTCTCCACCTGTTCTTACACACTGATCTCTGGACATGGGTTTTGTGCTTGTCTCAGTGGTCAGAATATCACCAACAAACTGCAAACCTGGTACTAAATTTAGATTTAGATTCAGATTCAATAATCACATTAAAATTAGCTGCAGAGAGTTGTAAACTTGTTCAGCTCCATCATGGGCACTAGCCTCCATAGTAATCACGATTATTTTTTCTATTATTATCTATTGCAATGTACTGCTGCCTCAAAGTTAACACATTTCATGACATATGTCAGATGATACACATTGAAATGTACAAGCATCACTTGTAGGCCTCCGTTAGTCTCGTGAGACCAGGGATTTGCGCCTTGGAAAGTTTCCAGGGTGCAAGCCTGGGCAGGGTTGTATGGAAGACCGGCAGTTGCCCAAGCTGCAAGTCTCTCCTCTCCATGCCACTGATGTTGTCCAAGCGAAGGGCATTAGGACCCATACATCTTGGCACCAGTGTTGTCACACAGCCTTGCTCAAGGACACACACACAACCTTAGCCAAGGCTCGAACTAGCGACCTTCAGATCACTAGACGAACGCCTTAACCACTTGGCCACGTGCCAACACCATCACTTACGTTAACAACCAACACAACCTAAGGATGTACTGGAGGGAACCCTGCCACCTTCTGGCACCCACAGAACACACACACAGTGCCTGGCCGAACAACACCGAATGCAATAAAAAACAACACATACAAACAAACTCCTTCCGCCCCTCCTACCCACCCATATGGACAGTCCGGCAACTCCAGGCTTCAGCCATTGAGCTACGACTTCCGGACTTCTGATCGACCTTTGACCTTTGCTCCCCGGACTAGCTTGAACTCCAAGTGTACCCCCTTAGTGACCCTCGCTCCTCCTGAGGTTAGCAATTTCACTTGGTTGGGCTGCTGGGTGGCTGGTATGATGCAGAGAGAGCGCTGTGCAGTGGCTTGAGCCAATAAACTAATGTATGTACGTACAGTTGGTGAGTATCAGTCTACAACTAAACACAATATAATGGACTTTTATGTTAATAATATTTCCTATCAACGGCAAATGTTCCATTCCGCCACAGTTATAAATCAGGAATGAATTGACTCAATTGTGAAAGCTGTGCCTTATTAAAACTTCAACAACATGTAAAGGTGAGTCAAACCTCTACTGTAAATGCTTCAGTGCTTCCTTGCAAAAGATGTAAACTATTGAATGTTAATTGTTGCAATCTGTCTTGTGATTCATAAAAAACAACTGAAACAATTGCAAATAGTTGGATGGTGAGAAAGAGAGGCAAAGAGTCAGTCACTGCCTCGGCTCGATGCCATACTCTGACAAACAGCAAGTCTGGAGCCTCAGGCATCAAGGACCACTGCCACTGTTTATCCTTTGGCACGTACAGATAAGTGCAGCACGTCAAATGCTCTAACATTTTGCTCTGAAGAATTGAAAGTCCAGATCTGCTACTTCTTCAAACACAACCTCAGCCACATCACGGTGGGGAGGAATTAATGGGAAGCCCGTGACCTTCATAATAAAAAAAGGTATTAGAAACATAGAAAACCTACAGCACAATAGCACAATGCAAGCCCTTCAGCCCACAAAGCTGTGCCCAAAATGTCCTTACCTTAGAAATTACCTAGGGTTACCCATAACCCTATTGTATCCGCCTCCACCACAATCGCTGGCAACCCATTCCACACACTCATCACTCTCTGTGTAAAAAACTTAACCCTGACATCTCCTCTGTACTTACTTCCAAGCACCTTAAGACTGTGCCCTTTTGTGCCCTCTATAACAATTCAGATTCTGTACTAAGCATAAGAATCTGTAGCTTCAGTTCAGGTGAAAGGTCATTGAACTGAATCATTAACTCTGCTTCTCTTGATACAGAACACTGCCTGACCTGCTGGGTATTTTCTTCCCATTCTGGTTTTGTTTCAGATTTTCAGCACTCCTAGGTTAACTGTGATCATGCAGAATAAATACTCACCTCAGCAGCTCGTGGGTCTAACATTGGAAGTTATTCCGAAGCAATTTTTCCACATTGATTTTGAACATGTACGCAAGGATTTTTAGGAATCAGAATCAGGTTTATTATCACTGACATACGATGTGAATTTTGCTGTTTTGCATCTGCAGTACAGTGCAATACTAAAAAGATATACTATTAATTACAATAGGATATGTTTGTGTGTGTCTGTGTGTGTTTGACTCTGTGTGTGTGTGCATATGTGTTTGTAAGTGTGTAACAAGTTGTTCAAAAAGAGAGCAAAAATAGACAATAGGTGCAGAAGTAGACCATTTGGCCCTTCGAGCCTGCACCGCCATTCTGAGATCATGGCTATCTACTATCTACTATCAATACCCGGTTCCTGCCTTGTCCCCATATCCCTTGATTCCCCTATCCATAAGATACCTATCTAGCTCCTTCTTGAAAGCATCCAGAGAATTGGCCTCCACTGCCTTCCGAGGCAGTGCATTCCAGACCCCCACAACCCTCTGGGAGAAGTTTTTCTTTAACTCTGTCCTAAATGACCTACCCCTTATTCTCAAACCATGCCCTCTGGTACTGGACTCTCCCAGCATCTGGAACACATTTCCTGCCTCTATCTTGTCCAATCCCTTAATAATCTTATATGTTGCAATCAGATCCCCTCTCAATCTCCTTAATTCCAGCGTGTACAAGCCCAGTCTCTCTAACCTCTCTGTGTAAGACAGTCTGGACATCCCAGGAATTAACCTTGTGAATCTACGCTGCACTTCCTCTACAGTCAGGATGTCCTTCCTTAACCCTGGAGACCAAAACTGTACACAATACTCCAGGTGTGGTCTCACCAGGGCCCTGTATAAATGCAAAAGGATTTCCTTGCTCTTGTACTCAATTCCCTTTGTAATAAAGGCCAACATTCCATTAGCCTTCTTCACTGCCTGCTGCACTTGCTCATTCACCTTCAGTGACTGATGAACAAGGACTCCTAGATCTCTTTGTATTACTCCCTTACCTAACTCTACACCGTTCAGATAATAATCTGCCTTCCTGTTCTTACTCCCAAAGTGGATAACCTCACACTTATTCACATTAAACGTCATCTGCCAAGTATCTGCCCACTCACCCAGCCTATCCAAGTCACCCTGAATTCTCCTAACATCCTCATCACATGTCACACTGCCACCCAGCTTAGTATCATCAGCAAATTTGCTGATGTTATTCTCAATGCCTTCATCTAAATCGTTGATGTAAATCGTAAACAGCTGTGGTCCCAATACCGAGCCCTGTGGCACCCCACTAGTCACCACCTGCCATTCCGAGAAACACCCATTCACCGCTACCCTTTGCCTTCTATCTGCCAACCAGTTTTCTATCCATGTCAATATCTTCCCCCCAATGCCATGAGCTCTGATTTTACCCACCAATCTCCTATGTGGGACCTTATCAAATGCCTTCTGAAAATCGTGGTACACTACATCTACTGGATCTCCCTTGTCTAACTTCCTGGTTACATCCTCGAAAAACTCCAATAGATTAGTCAAGCATGATTTGCCCTTGGTAAAACCATGCTGGCTCGGCCCAATCCTATCACTGCTATCTAGATATGCCACTATTTCATCTTTAATAATGGATTCTAGCATCTTCCCCACTACTGAT
Organism: Hemitrygon akajei; assembly: GCF_048418815.1. NCBI lineage: Eukaryota > Metazoa > Chordata > Chondrichthyes > Myliobatiformes > Dasyatidae > Hemitrygon > Hemitrygon akajei. Next base: position 8,821,359 of record NC_133146.1, read on the forward strand.
GTTAGGCTGACAGGACGATAGTTCTCTGTTTTCTCCCTCCCTCCTTTCTTAAAAAGTGGGATAACATTAGCCATTCTCCAATCCTCAGGAACTGATCCTGAATCTAAGGAACATTGGAAAATGATTACCAATGAATCCGCAATTTCCAGAGACACCTCCTTTAGTACCCTAGGATGCAGACCATCTGGACCCGGGGATTTGTCAGCCTTAAGTCCCATCAGTCTACTCATCACCGTTTCCTTCCTAATGTCAATCTGTTTCATTTCCTCTGTTACCCTATGTTCTTGGCCCATCCATACATCTGGGAGATTGCTTGTGTCTTCCCTAGTGAAGACAGATCTAAAGTACTTATTAAATTCTTCTGCCATTTCTCTGTTTCCCATAACAATTTCACCCAATTCATTCTTCAAGGGCCCAACATTGTTCTTAACTATCTTCTTTCTCTTCACATACCTAAAAAAGCTTTTGCTATCCTCCTTTATATTCCTGGCTAGCTTGCGTTCATACCTAATTTTTTCTCCCCGTTTTGCTTTTTTAATTAAGTTCTGTTGCTCCTTAAAAATTTCCCAATCATCTGTCCTCCCACTCACCTTAGCTCTGTCATACTTCCTTTTTTTTTAATGCTATGCAATCTCTGACTTCCTTTGTCAACTACTGTGGCCCCTTTCCCCCCTTTGAATCCTTCCTTCTCCGGGGGATGAACTGATTTTGCACCTTGTGCATTATTCCCAAGAATACTTGCCATTGCTGTTCCACTGTCTTTTCTGCTAGGATATCCTAGTGAGGTCGTGTTCATGGGTTCATTGTCCACTCAGAAATCAGATGGTGGAGAGAAAGAAGATTTTCCAACAATGTTGAGTGTGTCTTCAGGGCCCTGTACCTCCTCTTCGATGGTAGAAATAAGAAGAGAGCACATCCTGAATGGAGGGGGAGTCCTTAATGATCGATGCTGCCTCTACCATCAAATTTCTAATTTTGTTCATGAACTCATAAATACTACCTCACTCTTTTGGTCTCTTTTACACTATGTATTTAAATTTTATATATAAAAAATAAAAGATTCCAGTTAATTGGGGCACATTGGGACTAGTACATTTTGGCCTAATTAGCTGAAGTTACATGGAAATAGTTAAAAGGGTACAAAAAAGACAAACTACCACTTAAGTGAGCAACAAATTCCAGGTATTCAAAAGGACGTCTTCAAAAGGCAGTGCCGCAAGAAGCCAGAATCCCTTAGATAGATAGATAGATAGATAGATAGATAGATACTTTATTCATCCCCATGGGGAAATTCAACTTTTTTTTTTCCAATGTCCCATACACTTGTTGTAGCAAAACTAATTACATACAATACTTAACTCAGTAAAAAATATGATATGCATCTAAATCACTATCTCAAAAAGCATTAATAATAGCTTTTAAAAAGTTCTTAAGTCCTGGCGATAGAATTGTAAAGCCTAATGGCATTGGGGAGTATTGACCTCTTCATCCTGTCTGAGGAGCATTGCATCGATAGTAACCTGTCGCTGAAACTGCTTCTCTGTCTCTGGATGGTGCTATGTAGAGGATGTTCAGAGTTATCCATAATTGACCGTAGCCTACTCAGCGCCCTTCGCTCAGCTACCGATGTTAAACTCTCCAGTACTTTGCCCACGACAGAGCCCGCCTTCCTTACCAGCTTATTAAGACGTGAGGCGTCCCTCTTCTTAATGCTTCCTCCCCAACACGCCACCACAAAGAAGAGGGCGCTCTCCACAACTGACCTATAGAACATCTTCAGCATCTCACTACAGACATTGAATGACGCCAACCTTCTTAGGAAGTACAGTCGACTCTGTGCCTTCCTGCACAAGGCATCTGTGTTGGCAGTCCAGTCTAGCTTCTCGTCTAACTGTACTCCCAGATATTTGTAGATCTTAACCTGCTCCACACATTCTCCATTAATGATCACTTATTAAGGGCCTTCACCATCCAGGACAAAAGTCAAAGTAAATTCATTTTCAAAGTACATATATGTCATGGCATACAACCCTGAGAATCATCTTCTTGCAGTCATAGACAGTAGATAGAATCAATGACAGACAGCACCCAACAGGATGGACACACAACTAATGAGCAAAAAAAAACAAGTGCAAATACAAATGAAAACTAATAATAATAATAATAAAAAATAAGCAATAAATATCGAGAACATGAGATAAAGTGTCCTTGAAAGTTATTCCATGGGTTGTGGGAACATTTCAATGATAGGGCAAGAGAAGTTGAGTGAAATTATCCCCTCTGGTTCAAGAGCCTGATGGTTGAGGGTTAATAACTGTCCCTGAACCTAGTGGTGTGAGTCCTGAGGCTCCTGTACCTTCTTCCTGATGGCAGCAGTGAGAAAAGAGCATGACTTGGGTGGTGGGGGTCCTTGATGGTGGATGCTGATTTCCTGCGACAGCACTCCGTGTACATGTGCTCAATGGTGGGGAGGGCTTTACCCGTGATGGACTGGGCCATATCCACTAATTTTTGTCAGATTTTCCGTTCAAGGTATTTCTGTTTTCAAATCAGGCTGTGATGTAACCAGTCAGTATAATCTCCACCACGCATCTATAGAAAGTTTGTCAAAGTTTTAGATGTCATGCTGAATCTTTGCAAACTTATAAGGAAGTAGAGACGCTGCCGTGCTTTCTTTGTAATTGCACTTACGTGCTGAACCCAAGACAGATCCTCTGAAATGATATCACTGAGGAATTTAAAGTTGCTGACCCTCTCCACCTCTGATGAGGACTGCTCATGGACCTTTGGTTTTCTCCTGAAGTCAATAATCAGCTCCTTGGTCTTGCTGACATTAGGTAAGAGGTTGTTATTATGGCACCACTCAGCCAGATTTTCTATCTTCCTCCTATATGCTGGTTCATCACCACCTTTGACTCGGCCTACAACAGTGGTGTCAACAGCAAACTTGAATAAGGCATTGGAGCTGTGTCAAGCCACACAGTGGAAAGCGAGCAGAGCAGAGGGCTCAGCACACGGCCTTGTGGAGCACCTGTACTGATGGTGATTATGGCAGAGATCTCTTCTCATCACTACCATCTGGGAGAAGGTACAGGAGCCTGAAGATGCACACTCAACATTTTAGGAACAGCTTCTTCCCTTCATCAGGCTTCTGAATGGTCCATGAATCAATGAACACTGCCTCATTATTCCTCTTTAGTACTATTTAATTATTGATCTATCTGTCTCTGTATCTATCTGTCTCTCTATCTATCTACCTATCTATTTATCTGTCTCTCTATCTATCTATCTACCTATGTATCTTTATTGTAACCTAGTGTTTATGTCCTGTACTGTACTGTTGCCAGAAAATAGCACACGTCAGTGACAATAAACTGATTCGGATCTTATTCTTCTCCACTTTTCTCACTACCATCTGAATTTGACTGTAACTTGCACATCCCTGATTTTACTGGTTGCTATGCCTTGAGCCAATGATGCACTAATCTCGTTAACTACGCCATCCTTACATTCAGAAGCTCCAGAAAAAGGAAGCACCTCTTTAAACAAGTTGCTGGTTAACTAATTTTTTTTTGTCTTGGGGTCAGAATTTGCTTGCTAGTATTCCAGTGAATTGTCTTGGCAAGTTGTTCCATGTGCAGAGGCAGAGAGGCATGATAACGTTATCAGTTAGCATAAAATGACTACAGTGCAGGCTGTAAATTTGGGATTCAATTCCCACCCTTCACTGTACATGTGACCGTGCGGGTTTCCTCCCACAGTTAGGATTGGTAAGTTGTTGGAGCTGGAAGTTTGGTGATACGTGGGCTGCTCACTCAGCAGCTCAGGAGTGATGAATGACCTCAGCCTGAAATGCTGGCTGTTTATTGCTCTCCATAGGAGCTGCCTGACTTGCTAAGTTCCTCCAGCATTTTATATTCTTTGCTCTGGATTTAGAGTGTTTTTGATGGTTTTCAATGTCTGATCAACAATTCACAATTAGTATAGATAAGCAACAATACCTCTGCCATGATTACTTTCAACACTGGTGCCCCACAAGGCAGTGTCCTTGGCTCCCTACTTTAAGCTCTATATAATTTGTTCTCTGAGGTAAGACTCACTATAGTGATATTATCTGGTGTGGCCAGAATCTGCTCTAATCCGTGTACAAATTTACACATGATACCAGTGCACTGTATCTCAAATCATAATAAGTCATAGTCCAGGAAGGAGATCGAGAGCCTAGTGATATGACATCAAGACAAAATTTTTCACTCAATGTCAGCAAAAGAGCTGGTCATTGACTTCAGGAAGGGCTGTGCATGCAACGGTACTGAGGTTGACAGCTTCAGGTTTGTGGGAGTGAACATCACCTACAGCCTGTCCTAGTCTAACCATGAAGACACCCTGCCCAAGGAATTTCACCAGTACCATTATTTCCACAGGAAGCTAAAGAAATTCAGCGTGCTCCCATTGATGCACCGTAGGAAGCGTCCTTACCTGGATACATCATCCCGTGTGGCAACTGCTCTGCTGTGACCACCAGAAACTGCAGAGTTGTGGACAGCTCAGCACATCACAAACAAAGCAGCCTCCTTTTCATAGACACACACAAAATACTGGAGGAACTCAGCAGATCAAGCAGCAACGAATAAAGAGTCAAAGTTTTGGTATTGGCCTGAATCAACAATTCTTTATTCCTTTTCTGACTGCTGAGTGTCTCCAGGATTTTGTATCTTCTGCTCTGGATCTCCAGCATCTGCAGAATCTAGCGTTTATTCTTTCCATAGACCTTGTGTACACTTCTCACTGCCTTGGCAAAGTAGCCAACATTATCACATTCACATTCCCTCCGAACATTCTCTATTCTCTCCATCCTCACTGGGCAGAAGATATATTCTGCAGCTACCCCAATGCACTGGTGTGATGAATGATCGTATGGATTGCATATGATGCAAAGCTTTTTGCTGTAACCTCGGGATAGTTGACAATAATAAACTAATTCACCAAGTTTATGGAGCTGGAAGATTGCAGGTTCACTGAGAAGGCCCTGGATTGTCAATAAAGTAATGTTGAAGGTATGATGGAGGATTTCTGCAGCAGCTGATCTAAAGCAACTTGTGCTTTGAGCACAGAAGGCGTGCAAGCATTTTCAGAAAAGGAACAATAGACAATAGGTGCAGAAGTAGACCATTCGGCCCTTCGAGCCTGCACCGCCATTCTGAGATCATGGCTGATCATCTACTATCAATACTCGGTTCCTGCCTTGTCCCCATATCCCTTGATTCCCCTATCCATAAGATAACTATCTAGCTCCTTCTTGAAAGCATCCAGAGAATTGGCCTCCACTGCCTTCCGAGGCAGTGCATTCCAGACCTCCACAACTCTCTGGGAGAAGTTTTTCCTTAACTCTGTCCTAAATGACCTACCCCTTATTCTCAAACCATGCCCTCTGGTACTGGACTCTCCCAGCATCTGGAACATATTTCCTGCCTCTATCTTGTCCAATCCCTTAATAATCTTATATGTTGCAATCAGATCCCCTCTCAATCTCCTTAATTCCAGTGTGTACAAGCCTAGTCTCTCTAACTTCTCTGCGTAAGACAGTCCGGACATCCCAGGGATTAACCTCGTGAATCTACGCTGCACTTCCTCTACAGCCGGGATGTCCTTCCTTAACCCTGGAGACCAAAACTGTACACAATACTCCAGGTGTGGTCTCACAAGGGCCCTGTACAAATGCAAAAGGATTTCCTTGCTCTTGTACTCAATTCCCTTTGTAATAAAGGCCAACATTCCATTAGCCTTCTTCACTGCCTGCTGCACTTGCTCATTCACCTTCAGTGACTGATGAACAAGGACTCCTAGATCCCTTTGTATTTCTCCCTTACCTAACTCTACACCGTTCAGATAATAATCTGCCTTCCTGTTCTTAATCCCAAAGTGGATAACCTCACATTAAACGTCATCTGCCCACTCACTCAGCCTATCCAAGTCACCCTGAATTCCCCTAACATCCTCATCACATGTCACACTGCCACCCAGCTTAGTATCATCAGCAAATTTGCTGATGTTATTCTCAATGCCTTCATCTAAATCGTTGATGTAAATCGTAAACAGCTGTGGTCCCAATACCGAGCCCTGTGGCACCCCACTAGTCACCACCTGCCATTCCGAGAAACACCCATTCATCGTTACCCTTTGTTTTCTATCTGCCAACCAGTTTTCTATCCATGTCAATATCTTCCCCCCCAATGCCATGAGCTCTGATTTTACCCACCAATCTCCTATGTGGGACCTTATCAAATGCCTTCTGAAAATCGTGGTACACTACATCCACTGGATCTCCCTTGTCTAACTTCCTGGTTACATCCTTGAAAAACTCCAATAGATTAGTTAAGCATGATTTGCCCTTGGTAAATCCATGCTGGCTCGGCCCAATCCTATCACTGCTATCTAGATATGCCACTATTTCATCTTTAATAATGGACTCTAGCATCTTCCCCACCACTGATGTCAGGCTGACAGGTCGATAGTTCTCTGTTTTCTCCCTCCCTCCTTTCTTAAAAAGTGGGATAACATTAGCCATTCTCCAATCCTCAGGAACTGATCCTGAATCTAAGGAACATTGGAAAATGATTACCAATGCATCCACAATTTCCAGGGCCACCTCCTTTAGTACCCTAGGATGCAGACCATCTGGACCTGGGGATTTGTCAGCCTTCAGTCCCATCAGTCTACTCATCACCGTTTCCTTCCTAATGTCAATCTGTTTCATTTCCTCTGTTACCCTATGTCCTTGGCCCATCCATACATCTGGGAGATTGCTTGAGTCTTCCCTAGTGAAGACAGATCTAAAGTACTTATTAAATTCTTCTGCCATTTCTCTGTTTCCCATAACAATTTCACCCAATTCATTCTACAAGGGCCCAACATTGTTCTTAACTATCTTCTTTCTCTTCACATACCTAAAAAAACTTTTGCTATCCTCCTTTATATTCCTGGCTAGCTTGCGTTCGTACCTCATTTTTTCTCCCCGTATTGCTTTTTTAGTTAAGTTCTGCTGTTCCTTAAAAATTTCCCAATCATCTGTCCTCCCACTCACCTTAGCTCTGTCATATTTCCTTTTTTTTAATGCTATGCAATCTCTGACTTCCTTTGTCAACCACTGTGGCTCCTTTCCCCCCTTTGAATCCTTCCTTCTCCGGGGGATGAACTGATTTTGCACCTTGTGCATTATTCCCAAGAATACCTGCCATTTCTGTTCCACTGTCTTTTCTGCTAGGATATCCATCCAGTTAACTTTGGCCAGCTCCTCCCTCATGGCTCCATAGTCTCCTTTGTTCAACTGCAACACTGACACCTCCGATCTGCCCTTATCCTTCTCAAATTGTACATAAAAACTTATTATATTATAACGTTTTTGAAGCATCTGGAGAAGTTAAGAATAGCAAGCTGCTTCCAGCACGTGATCTCTGCCTTGCTTACTGTGGCTGTGGGGAATACCGTCCCAAAATCTACTCTGGTCAAGCTTGGAGTCAGCTAATTTCCTGCCACCCACTACCTGGTTACAACTGAGCTGACTAATACAATAGTCAGTACTTAGAGCACCTTTAATGCCTCAATGTATTTAACAAGAGACTCCCCTCCATGGACTCTGTCTACACTTCTCACTGCCTCAGTAAAGCAGACAGAATAACCAAAGACCGTACACCCACCTCAGACATTCTCTCTTCACTCCTGCCCAGTTGGAGGGGAGGGAAGAGAGCATGCTCGGTGTGGGCGGGGTCTCCGGTTATGTTAGTTGCTTTACCAAGATAATTGGGTTAATGAACGGGGTCCAGATGATGGAATTGTGAGGAAGAGTCCAAAGTTTAGTATTTAGGTCTTCTGCAGTGCAAATATCAAATGGTGCCCTTAAGAAAATCAGGGATGATAGAAAGATGAATATTAGAGGGGCTCAGGGATTCAAAGTCAGATTTATCATGTGTACGTCATTACATACGGTAAAGTGTGTCATTGGCTTTAACAACAAACACGTCCAAAGATGCACTGGGAACAACCCATAATTGTCGCCACGCATTCCTTTAGCATGCCTAGAGATTTAAGAAATGGCAGGCCAGCGGAGCTTGCAAGGAGCGGTTCAAATTTTCAAGGCTGACACAGTGTTACTGTAATTCTCCTAAACCACCAGAGACCCCATTTCAAATCCACATTTTTGGGTTTTATGGTTCCCCTCTTTATGGGGAAAAGTGAAAGAGCTGTAATGTAGAATTTTGGCTGTTTTAAAAAAATAATTAAATCTCTGTTTAGTTGATTTCCCCAAGGTCATATGCACATTCCATATATAATTATCAGGCTTGCTGGAGTTTCTTAATAGCTGTTTATTTTTATACAAAAATAGTAACTTGAATACTTTCTAATAATAGTGATTTACTCCTGGTGCTGTATAGGTGCAGCTCATAACTACAGCAGTTTTCATATTTTTATATAAATACCCATCAACTAAATGGGTAAAGAAAGTTTTTGATTACCACTGGCAAGCAGGTCATGGTGAACCACCCAATTTACTGTAGCAGGAAGTTTATATCATGCAAATATGATTGTGCCCTTTTCAGATTTCCTGGTCAAAGACACTAGTTTCATTTCTCTGTACTATTTACTTTTAAAAGGCTTCCATTACCAAGGAGTTGATTGCATCTTCATGCAGTATCAAAAAAAAAACAGGTCTTATCTAGTTAAGGCTTTGCTGTTGACCTGAATTCTATTGTAAAGATTGATTCATGAATATGCCCTAACATGATAGGCAGGATATATGGATTTAAGAATGTTTCAGCTCCAAGGTAATTCTCTTCTAAACTTGCTGACAGATGCTAGGATGCACCTCAAACATATGTGATAAGGTACCACACCCAAGAGACTATTATAAACGCGTAAGCCTAAACAATGAATGTTGGTACACAACTTTACAGATGGCACACCAATATTTCCTCAGGGCTCTAGCAAGAGATATAGGACAACACGTAACAGTGGGAACTCAGAAAATGTCTTCACTTCTCTTTTGGTGCAGGGCAGTTGGAGAACACTCTGACTCAGCACCTGTCAGGAAGTTAAACAGCTGGATCTTTGGCATTGCATGTTCCGTCCTTTCACAGACCTTCCTCACTTTCTCAAAGCCTACATTTTAACACTTGCTCATTTCTAAACTCCTGATGAAAGGCCGCTAACTTGAAATATTAGCTATTTCCTCTCTACACACGAGAGCCTGGCTGACAGAGACTGGTTTTCCCAGCATTCTCTGTTTCTATTTCAGATTTCTAGAATCCGCCAGATTTTGAAGATAATGGGAGGTTGGGTGAGAAATGTGTTCAAAATGCTTGCTCCTTTACCTGCTTCGTCAGTAAGTCTCAGCACTGAAACAGCAGGTAAAGGAGCGTATTCTGAACACATTTCTCCACCAACTTCCCATTATCCCATTATCCAGTTCCAGGCCTCCCAGTTCGGGCCCAGCGAGGATCCCTGGTACTTCCATTTTATTGACCATTGCTCCCTCTGCTGCTCCAGCCGGATTCTCTGAGCCACGCTCACTGCCATGCGGAGATACCTACGGGCCTTGTCCCTCTCTCTGCCACCACTGTGGGCCTCGCTCTCCACCGTCTGCCGTGGACCTCTCCTACACTTCATTCTCCACCGGATTCACGCCTCCATCCACCATTTCTTCTCCTTCCTCACGTTAAAGAAGGATCACAAGCCTGCCTGCCTGCAGCCCATGACGACGACTGCCTCCAGCCCGGACCCCGACCCCTCAGTCTTCGACTTTTCAGGCAGGCCAAAGACCCATCCGCCTCTGACTCTGACCCCGACTGCAACCATGGCCTCCCAGACATGGGCACCAGCCCCCAGCGCGCCATGGACTCACTCGCTTCTGACTCAGACCTCAGTTCTGGCGCCCTGCAGGCCACGGACTCTGACACCCCCAGCTCTAGATCCAGCTCGGACTGAGATCCTGACCCTCTCCAGACCGGGACCGTTATTACTGCTGCTGGGTCCTACCGCTCATCTCATTCCTCTACCACCCCCTATCCTCCCTGCAACTCCCAACCCTCCCTCCATTCCTCTGATCCCTCATCCTCCCCTCAGCCCGCTCTCCCTGAACATCCTAACCCCCCTCTCCCTCCTGAGACCTCCCACTCTTTACCCTCCTCTGACCCCAGCCCCAACCCTTGCTATGTCTTCACCATCCCCTCTGACCTTCCCCGCTCTGAGGCAGAGCGTTCTGTGCTTAGCAAGGGCCTCACTTTTGTCTCCCTCTGTCCACACCTCAGTGAGTTCCGTGCCCAGCATGATGCTGAACTCTTCTTCCGTCACCTACGTCTCCGAGTCTACTGCTTTAACAAGGATTCCCCTCCCCTATTGATGACCCCTCTCCTGTCTTCAACCCTCTTCCTCCTCCTGGACTCCCCCACCGGGCCTTCTACCTGCACTCGATCTTTTCATCTCCAACTGTCGCCAAGACATTAACCATCTCAACTTCACCACTCCTCTCTCCTGTTCCAACCTCACTCCCTCTGAACGCACTGCCCTCCACTCCCTCCGCACTAATCCTAACCTCACCATCAAACCTGCAGACAAAGGTGGTGCCTTAGTAGTCTGGTGGACAGACCTCTACCTCACTGAGGCCAAACGGCAGCTCTCTAACACCTCCTCTTACTTACCCCTGGAACAGGACTCCACCAAAAAACATCAAACCATTGTCTCCCGTACCATTACCACCCTTATCAACTCCGGAGAACTTCCACCCTCAGCCAAAAAACTCATAATTCCCACACCCTGCACTGCTCGGTTTTACCTCCTCCCTGAGATCCACAAGCCTGACTGTCCTGGTAGGCCTATAGTTCCAGCCTGTTTCTGCCCCACCAAACTTGTATCTGCCTACCTGGACTCCATTTTGTCACCCATGGCTCAGTCCCTCCCCACCTACATCCGGGATACATCCCATGCCCTCCACTTCTTCAATAACTTCCAGTTCCCCGGTCCTGACCACTTCATTTTCGCCATGGATGTCCAATCCTTATACACTTCCATTCTCCATCAAGAAGGCCTCAAAGCCCTCCGCTACTTTCTTGACAATAGACCTCACCAGTTCCCCAACACCACCACACTCCTCTGGTTAGCGGAACTGGTACTCACACTTAATAACTTCTCTTTTGACTCTTCCCACTTTCTTCAGACCAAGAGTGTAGCTACGGACACTCGCATGGGCCCCAGCTATGCCCACCTCTTCGTGGGTTATGTGGAACAGTCTATGCTCCAAATCTATACTGGTACTGCTCCCCCAACTTTTCCTTTGCTACACTGACCACTACATTGGTGCTGCTTCCTGCACCCATGCTGAGCTCGTCAATTTCATCGACTTTGCCTTTAACTTTCACCCAGCCTTCAGATTCACATGGTCCATCTCGGACACTTCTCTCCCCTTTCTCGATCTCTCGGTCTCCATCTCTGGAGATAGACTGTCCACTGACATCTTCTATAAACCCACTGACTCTCATAACTACCTTGATTATACCTCTTCCCACCCTGCCAAATGTAAAAATGCTATTCCCTATTCCCAGTTCCTCCGTCTCTGCCGCATCTGCTCCCAGGATGAGGCTTTCCATTCCAGGACATCTCAAATGTCCTCTTTCTTTAATAATTGTGGTTTCCCTTCTGCCGTCATCTCCTCCATTTCCTGCAGTTCGGCCCTCACCCCATCCTTCCGTAACCACAACAGGGACTGTGTTCCCCTTGTCCTTACCTACCACCCCACCAGCCTCTGGATCCAGCATATTACCTTCCGCAACTTCCGCCACCTTCAACAGGACTCCACCACTAAGCACATCTTTCCTTCTCTACACCTCTCCGCTTTTTGCAGGGATCGTTCCCTCTGCGGCTGCCTGGTCCACACGTCCCTCCCCACAGATCTCCCACCTGGTACTTATGCCTGCAAGCATAAGTGCAACACCTGTCCCTACATCTCCCCTCTTACCACCATTCAGGGCCCCAAACAGTCCTTCCAGGTGAGGCAACATTTCACTTGTGAGCCTGTTGTGGTCATCAATTGCATCTGGTGCTCCCAATGCGGCCTCCTCTACATCGGTGAGACCCGACACAGATTGGGGGACCGCTTCGTCGAGCAGTCTGCTTCACATTCCCATTTGGATATGTCCATACATGGCCTCCTCTACTGCCATGATGAGGCCAATCTCAGGTTGGAGAAGCAAGACCTCATATATCGTCTGGGTAGTCTCCAGCCCCTTGGTATGAACATCAAATTCTCCAACTTCCGGTAATCCCCTCCCTCTTCCTTCTCCCATCTCAGTTTCACTCTGCCTTCTCCTCCAGCTGCCTATCACCTCTCTCATGATTCTGCCTTCTTCTACTACCCATAGTGCTTTCCCCTTACATTCCTTCACCTTTCCCGCCTATCCCCTCCCTGCTTCCCCTCCCCCACCCCTTGATCTTTCTTCTGATTGGTTTTTCACCTGGCACCTTCTTTATCGGGCCCCTGCCCCCTCCTTCTTCAGTCCTGATGAAGGGGTCTCAGCCCGAAACGTTGCCTGCTCGTTTCCATGGATGCTGCCCGACCTGCTGAGTTCCGCCAGCTTGTTTGTACGTGTTGACTGGACCACAGCATCTGCAGCGTACTTTGTGTTTCCCATTATCTTCACTGTTTTTCCACCAAGCTGTTCATACCTCTAGACTTGATCAATCTAAATAGTCGTAGGACCATTGGCCATAAGAGAAAAGGACATAGGAGCAGAATTAGGCCATTCAGTCCATTAAATCCACTCTGCCAATCTAACAAGGCTGATTTATTATCCCTCTCCTGCCTTCTCCCAAAACCTCTAACACCCTGACTAATCAAGAACCAAAGGCTGTTGTAAATCTAAACAAGAAGAAAAGAAGAGCTTATGAAAGGTTCAAAAAACTAGGTAATGATAGAGATCTAGAAGATTATAAGGCTAGCAGGAAGGAGCTTAAGAAAGAAATTAGAAGGGGCCATGAGAAGACCTTGATGGACAGGATTAAGGAAAACCCTAAAGCATTCTATAAGTATGTGAAGAGCAAGAGGATAAGACATGAAAGAATAGGACCTATCAAGTGCGACAGTGGAAATGTGTGTATGGAACTGGAGGAGATAGCAGAGGTACTTAATGAGTACTTTGCTTCAGTATTCACTACGGAAAAGGATCTTGGTGATTGTAGGGATGACTTACAGCGGACTGAAAAGCTTGAGCATGTAGATATTAAGAAAAAGGATGTGCTGGAGCTTTTGGAAAGCATCAAGTTGGATAAGTCACCGGGACCAGACGAGATGTACCCCAGGCTACTGTGGGAGGCGTGGGAGGAGATTGCTGAGCCTCTGGCGATGATCTTTGCATCATCAGTGAGGACGGGAGAGGTTCTGGAGGATTGGAGGGTTGCAGATGTTGTTCCTTTATTCAAGAAAGGGAGTAGAGATGGCCCAGGAAATTATAGACCAGCGAGTCTTATTTCAGTGATTGGTATGTTGATGGAGAAGATCCTGAGAGGCAGGATTTATGAATATTTGGAGAGGCATAATATGATTAGGAATAGTTAACATGGCTTTGTCAAAGGCAAGTCGTGCCTTATGAGCATGATTGAATTTTTTGAGGATGTGACTAAACACATTGATGAAGGTAGAGTAGTAGATGTAGTGTATATGGATTTTATCAAGGCATTTGATGAGGTAACCCATGTAAGGCTTATTGAGAAAGTAAGGAGGCATGGGATCCAAGGGGACATTGCTCTGTGGATCCAGTACTGGCTTGCTCACACAAGGCAAAGAGTGATTATAGACGGGTCATATTCTGCATGGAGGCCGGTGACCAGTGATGTACCTCAGGGATCTGTTCTGGGACCTCTACTCTTCATGATTTTTATAAGTGACCTGGATGAAGAAGTGAAGGGATGGGTTAGTAAATTTGCTGATGACACAAATGTTGGAGATGTTGTGGATAGTGTGGAGGGCTGTCAGAGGTTACAACAGGACATCAATGGGATGCAAAACTGGGCTGAGAAGTGGCAGATGGAGTTCAACCCAGATAAGTGTGAGGTGGTTCATTTTGGTAGGTCAAATATGATGGCAGAATATACAGTCCGCCCTCTTTATCTACGGGGAATTGGTTCCGGGACCCCCGCGGATACCAAAAAACGCAGATGCTCAAGTCCCTTATATAAAATGCCGTAGTATTTGCCTATAACCTACGCACATCCTCCCGTATCCTTTAAATCAACTCTAGATTACTTATAACACCTAATACAATGTAAATGCTATGTAAATAGTTGTTATACTGTATTGTTTAGGGAATAATGACAAGAAAAAAAGTCTGTACATGAGACACGAGGCGAACAGTGCTCTAACAACAAGTGCTGGAGAGAGAACTTCCGGGTTTTCCTGATCTGCGGTTGGTTGAATCCACGCATGCAGAACTCGCGGATAAGGAGGGCCGACTGTAATATTAATGGTAAGACTCTTGGCAGTGTGGAAGATCAGAGCGATCTTGAGGTTCGAGTCCATAGGACACACAAAGCCGCTGCACAGGTTGACTCTGTGGTTAAGAAAGCATACGGTGTACTGGCCTTCATCAATTGTGAGATTGAGTTTAGGAGCCAAGAGGTAATGTTGCAGTTATATAGGACCCTGGTCAGACCCCACTTGGAGTACTGTGCTCAGTTCTGGTCACCTCACTACAGGAACAATGTGGAAACCATAGAAAGGGTGCAGAGGAGATTTACAAGGATGTTGCCTGGACTGGGGAGCATGCCTTATGAGAATAGGTTGAGTGAACTCAGCCTTTTCTCCTTGGAGCAACGGAAGATGAGAAGTGACCTGATAGAGGTGTATAAGATGATGAGAGGCATTGATCATGTTGATAGTCAGAGGCTTTTTCCCACGGCTGAAATGGCTAGCATGAGAGGGCACAGTTTTAAGGTGCTTGGAAGTAGGTACAGAGGAGATGTCAGGGGTGTTTTACACAGAGAGTGGTGAGTGTGTGGAATGGGTTTCTGGCAACAGTGGTGGAGGTGGATACGATAGGGTCTTTTAAGAGACTCCTGGACATGTACACGGAGCTCAGAAAAATAGAGGGCTATGGGTAACCCTAGGTAATTTCTAAGACAAGGATATATTTGGCACAGCTTTTGGGATTGAAGGGCCTGTATTGTACTGTAGTTTTTCTATGTTTCTAACCTATCAACCTCTGTTAAAAAGTTTCATGGGAATAGCTAAAAGAGAGCATTTTGAAAAAAACTACTCTTTAACTGAGTGACAAATTATTTAAATGAAATACAGATCAAGTTAGAAAACTATCAATATTACTACAAACTACAAAACTGTGTTTTAGATCCTTATGGCCATCAGCAGAGGAATTCTTTCAGAGTACAGGTTCTTTTGGTTGACTGTAAGCAAACAAAATCAGAGTAAAGACCTGGAGTCGATAATGAACTACCTTCATTCATATCATGGACCAGTCTGGCAATTCCCCATTACCTCTTTAATTGGGCCCGAACCCCCTTGCCTGATTTCCAATCGTTCCCAGTTCAGCAAATTACACACACCTGCCTCCCATCAGCAACTGCAGGATAAAAACCCTGGAATCACAACAAGGAACTGCCAGTTCGTTGGTCAAATCTTGTATGAGTAACTTTGTTTCGTGGTTATTTAGGACTGTCAGTTCTAAGTTCTGCCTCGTCTCCTGGATTCTCCTTGTGTCTGCATAAAGACTCTCTGAGATACTGGCTCTCCGTTCGCCTAATGACTCTGCCTCAGTGTCTGTGTCCTGCACCTGGGTTCATCCCCAGCCATGTCCCTGCGACAATTCAATGCTATTGACGATTGCATCCTCCAAGGCTTTCATGTGTAACAAATGCAACATTCAAGATGATTGTCTACTATTTCAAATTTTTCATAGTTCCTAAACTCTTAAAATAGTAAAATCATCTAATTTCACTCCCAGCCATTTCTGGAATCTCCAAGCCTGAATTCTTGAAACTGCAGTGAGCAAAACAGTTCTAAATTGTTTTCCTGCTCTTTCTTGCCAACTATCAGTAACAAAAATCACTGTTTTTTGAACACAAGCACATGCATCTGGGAGCACCGGACACAAAAGGTGACCCCAGCAGATTTGCAGGTGAAGTGTTGCCTCACACAGAATGACTATTCAGGGCCCAGAAAGGAAGTGAGGGAGGAGGTGAGGGGGCAGGTGTAGTACTTTGGCTGCTTGCAGGGATATGCCAGGAGGGAAATTAGTGAGGAGGGACAAATGGACAAGGGAATTGTGGAGGGAGCAATCCCTGTGGAAAGCAGAGAGGAGGAGGGAGGTAAAGATGTTTAGTGTTGGGATCTCTTTGGAGATGGTGAAAGTTGAGCAGGATATGGATGTGGAGGCTGGTAGGTAAGGAAAAGAGGGATTAGTTTTTGATCTTTAATAGTTGTCCAAACTAAGCGTCCGCCGCGATTAACTGGTGGCCCAATTAACTAGAATCTGCTGTATATCTGATGACTTGGCCTCCAGAGCTGTCTGTCACCAGGTAAGACTAACAGATGTCCTGTACATCAGAACATCTCTAGTTTTATATCCCACCTCCCTTTCAATAGAGACCAACATACCCCATTACCTGCTGTATCTATATGCACATTTCATTTATTCCATCCCCTAACTCCCTTTATCATGCAGAAATTTGCAATCTCATTCCACTGAAGCAATAGCTTGTATTTTCACTTTCCTTTCAAAACCTCACATTTTCCTACATTATATTCCATATGACCTAGGAGCAGAATTAAGCCATTTGGCCCATCAAGTCTGCTCCATCATTCGATTATGCCTGATTTATTTTCCCTCTTAAGCCAATTCTCCCGTCTTATCCCTCACCCTTTGACACCTCTAATAACCAGGAACCTATCAATTTCCACTTTAAATATACCCAATGACTTGGCCTCTACAGCCATCTGTAGTAACTAATTCCACAGATTCACCACCCTCAGGCTAAAGAAATTTCTCTTCATCCCTGTTCTAAAGACACTCTTGTATTCTGAAACCGTGCTCTTTGTCCTAGACTCTCCCACTATTGGAAACATCCTCTCAACATCCACTTTATGTAAGCTGTTCAATATTTGGTAGGTTTCAATGGGATTTCCTCCTCATTCCTCTAAACTCTATGTGAGTACAGACCCACGACCATCAAATATGCAACATGTTAACCCTTTCATTCCCAGGACCATTCTCATGAACCTCCACTGGACCATCTCCAAAGCCAGCACTTCCTTTCTTAGATAAGGTGCTTAAAATGGTTCACAATACTCCAAACAACACTTTGTACAATATTCTTGCCACAATACTTCTTATACAGTAACTTTCTGTCCTGGAAACTGTTGAACACACTGTGATATTGGTTATAGCTGTGAGGAGGATGCTAAGAGGATGCAGGGTGACTTGGATAGGTTAGGTGAGTGGGCAAATTCATGGCAGATGCAATTTAATGTGGATAAATGTGAAGTTATCCACTTTGGTTGCAAGAACAGGAAAACAGATTATTATCTGAACGGTGGCCGATTAGGAAAAGGGGAGGTGCAACGAGACCTGGGTGTCATTGTACACCAGTCATTGAAGGTGGGCATGCAGGTACAGCAAGCAGTGAAAAAGGCAAATGGTATGTTGGCATTCATAGCAAAAGGATTTGAGTACAGGAGCAGGGAGGTTCTACTGCAGTTGTACAAGGCCTTGGTGAGACCACACCTAGAGTATTGTGTGCAGTTTTGGTCCCCTAATCTGAGGAAAGACATTCTTGCCATAGAGGGAGTACAAAGAAGGTTCACCAGATTGATTCCTGGGATGGCAGGACTTTCATATGAAGAAAGACTGGATTGACTAGGCTTATACTCACTGGAATTTAGAAGATTGAGGGGGGATCTTATTGAAACGTATAAAATTCTAAAGGGATTGGACAGGCTAGATGCAGGAAGATTGTTTCCGATGTTGGGGAAGTCCAGAACAAGGGATCACAGTTTAAGGATAAAGGGGAAGCCTTTTAGGACTGAGATGAGGAAAAACTTCTTCACACAGAGTGTGGTGAATCTGTGGAATTCTCTGCCACAGGAAACATTTGAGGCCGGTTCATTGGCTATATGTAAGAGGAAGTTAGATATGGCCCTTGTGGCTAAAGGGATCAGGGGATATGAAGAGAAAGCAAGTACAGGGTTCTGAGTTGGATGATCAGCCATGATCATACTGAATGGCAGTGCAGGCTCAAAGGGCCGAATGGCCTACTCCTGCACCTATTTTTTATGTTTCTATATCTTCCTTTGAAGCATAGAATTTTTCACTGGCTTTGTGTTCATCAAGTCCAAATCTGTTTTGAAAACTGCTTTCAACTTCCCCTCTTTCCTGCAAATTGGCTGTGGGGTCAAGAGTCCTGGTTGACATTTGAGTACGCGTTCCTGGTTAGGGATGTCAAGCTGAGTTCCTATGAAGAATCTGCTCCAGCATCCTGCCATTTGACCTAGGTGGAGTTGGACAAAAGCTATTTTGACGCACAGGAATCTACAAATCATCTACTTACTATGACTATAAAACAAACCTCTCCTATTCCATTCTCAAAATGCACCTAATTTGTTGTGGTGGATAGCTCCTGGCTCAGGTTGTCCTCTGGTTTGAGGCAGCACCTGTAGTTGTGCAAAACCAGCATTGTTTCAAAGTGTATAGGAGGAATTCTGTGTTTGTTTCATGAATCGGAATTAGAGTCAGAATCTGATCAGACCATCTGCAGTATCAGTGTGGCGTATACTGCTTGCACTCCCTGACTGGTTATTCCTGTTCTGAAATGGTAGGGTGGTATGGCATTCCCTCTGCACATAACAAACTACAATTCAGCCATAATTTTTCTCAGCTGTACCTCCCTTTGTGGTCATTTCCTAGAGATGTAACTTCCCAATCCCATTCCAACATGTCTGTCCATGGTGGCCTCTACTGCCGCGATGAGTCCACACTCTGGCTGGAGGAGAAACACCTCATATTCCATATGGGTCCCCTGCAACCTTATGGCATGAGCATTGATTTCTCTAACTCGGGTAATTTCTGCCCCCACCCCACTCTCTTTTTTCTAGTCCTCATTCTCATTACCATTTCATTCAGTCTCTTCTTATCACCTCCTGCTGGCTCCCATTACCTTTATCTCTTTCACTTATCATCTCCCAGCTTCTTATTTCATCTCTCTCAGCTGGTCTCACCTATCACCTGCTAGATCGTACAGCTACACTCTCACCCCACATTCTTCCGGTTATGGTTCCCTTCCTTGCCAGTCCGGATGAAGGGTCTTGGCCTGAAATATTGAGTTTATTTCCCTCCATAGATGCTGCCTGACCTGCTGAGTTCCTCCAGCATTTTGTGT
Source organism: Hemitrygon akajei (assembly GCF_048418815.1). Classification (NCBI taxonomy): domain Eukaryota; kingdom Metazoa; phylum Chordata; class Chondrichthyes; order Myliobatiformes; family Dasyatidae; genus Hemitrygon; species Hemitrygon akajei. Next base: position 8,840,790 of record NC_133146.1, read on the forward strand.
GAGTTGATCAATTTTTCCAGCTTCTGCGGAATCTCTTGTGATTAAGAAATATCTGGTCTATTTTTATTCTCCTAATTTTATTTCCATGGAATTCAGAACAAACAATAATGAGCAGTCATGAAATAAGATCCCAAGCCAGGTGGACTGTGTGAAGATGATCAGTGGTTTCTGTGCTACGTGAACCTGTGACTCTAACCTGTTGTCACCGATGATACCAAAGCAAAGCTATTCCAAAGGCTTCAATCCTAAGGTTCTCTTTTCAATTACCGTAGATTCCGGACTACAGAGCGCACCTGATTAAAAGCCGCTGGCTCTAATTTTAGAAATAAAATCAATTTTTTACTTGTACAGGCCGCACCGGATTTTAGGCCGCACCGGATTTTCGGCCGCAGGTGTCCCACGTTGTAATATGAGATATTTACACAGAAAGATATTACACGTGAGGATTTTTTAACTTTTAATTAAATCCATATGGTAACATAAACAAATACATATTGCAAATGCTTTTTTTCGAACCGTGCCTGTAACGCGGCTACTTTTAAATATACGTTGCGTATACTTCTTTACTGAACAACATTCCAATATCTCCTAACGACTGGTAAAAAAATATATATACTGCAGCCTACCAGGAAAAGTTATTGATCGCCTTTAACTTAAAAGCAGCGTTTTCGCTCCGCCGCTCCGCCGCTCGACCCCCGCCTTCCCATTTATTGCAAACCGGCGTTTTCCCACAAGACGCGGCGAAACCGGGTGTGACGTCATAGCATCCCGCGATGTAGTACAGAAAACAAATATAGTTAAAACAGTTCTAACTTTAACTAACAAATGAATTACTAAGCGAAAATATTATAAACTAAATAACTGCCATAAAGGCAGCACAATGCTTTTCTTCGAGTGTTTTCCATGTTGATGAGGGTGAGTACAAATGACTGATTTACAATAATTTAATTGTGAAAGTGCGCTTGATTTATCGTACAATTTCATTGGACCTCTGTGAACTACTCATCAATTTTATTGGTCTACTGTTACAAGGCAAAATGTTTTCGGCGGCATGAAAAAAAATAATACATTAGCCGCTCCGTATTAAAGGCCGCAGAGTTCAAAGCTGTTCAAAATGTGGGAAAAAAGTAGCAGCTTAAAATCCGGAATCTACGGTACTCTACAAAGTTTTGTGTTTCCGTTATCGAATGCCAATAGATTTGAGATCCTTTATGGAGCTGTGCTGCAAAGGATCTAAATGACAAAAATCACCAGATAATTATGAATGAGGGCGGGTACTCAATCAATCTCATTTTAACTGTCTGAGGCAGATTCTAAAGTTCCATTAAATATGCAGCATTTTTGACTGACTGCACATTTAGTTTATATATTAAAATAATTTTACTTATTGAAATACAGCGTGGAATAGGCTCTTTCGGCCTTTCGAGCCACGCCGCCCAGTAACCTCTGATTTAACCCTCACCTAACCACGGGCAATTTACAATGACCCATTAACCTACCAACTAATGTAACTTTGGACTGTGGGAAGAAACCTGAGCAACCCGAGGAAACCCACGCAGTAATGGAGAGAACATACAAACCCCATTCAGACAGTGGTGAGAACATACAAACCCCATTCAGACAGTGGAGAGAACATACAAACCCCATTCAGACAGTGGAGAGAACATACAAACCCCATTCAGACAGTGGTGAGAACATACAAACCCCATACAGACAGTGGAGAGAACATACAAACCCCATACAGACAGTGGAGAGAACATACAAACCCCATTCAGACAGTGGTGAGAACATACAAACTCCATTCAGACAGTGGTGAGAACATACAAACCCCATTCAGACAGTGGTGAGAACATACAAACCCCATTCAGACAGTGGTGAGAACATACAAACTCCATTCAGACAGTGGTGGGAATATTCTTACTGGATTACTCTGTGCCAAACAATTACTCACAGTAAGTTCTTCAGCCATCTCTTCTTATTTGCATCTATATACACACAAAATCTCTGTGCGATCTGGATAAACTTTGCCTTCCTCCATCACAGATATAATCTTTGTCTTCTCTGCTCTCTTCTTTGCAACTTATCACATTTTGCATTTTCACTGTTCAGCGTTATGCCACTACAGTCAGCGTGACTCTACAATGGTCAGCGTTACTCTACAATGGTCAGTGTTACGCAACTACAGTCAGTGTGTCTCTACAATGGTCAGCGTTATGCAACTACAGTCAGTGTGTCTCTACTAGTCAATGTTACTCTACTACAGTCAGCGTGACTCTACAATGGTCAGTGTTACTCTACAATGGTCAGCGTTACGCAACTACAGTCAGTGTGTCTCTACTAGTCAATGTTACTCTACTACAGTCAGTGTGACTCTACAATAGTCAGCATTACTCTACAATGGTCAGCGTTACGTAACTACAGTCAGTGTGTCTCTACTAGTCAATGTTACTCTACTACAGTCAGCGTGACTCTACAATAGTCAGCGTTACTCTACAATGGTCAGCGTTACGCAACTATAGTCAGCGTGACTCTACAATAGTCAGCGTTACTCTACAATGGTCAGCGTTACGCAACTACAGTCAGTGTGACTCTACTAGTCAATGTTACTCTACTACAGTCAGCGTGACTCTACAATAGTCAGCATTACTCTACAATGGTCAGTGTTACGCAACTACAGTCAGTGTGTCTCTACTAGTCAATGTTACTCTACTACAGTCAGTGTAACTCTACAATAGTCAGCATTACTCTACAATGGTCAGTGTTACACAACTACAGTCAGTGTGACTCTACTAGTCAATGTTACTCTACTACAGTCAGCGTGACTCTACAATAGTCAGCATTATGCTACAATGGTCAGCATTACACAACTACAGTCAGTGTGACTCTACTAGTCAATGTTACTCTACTACAGTCAGCATGACTCCACAATAGTCAGCATGACTCTACAATGGTCAGTGTTACGCAACTACAGCCAGTGTGACTCTACTAGTCAATGTTACTCTATAATAGTTAGCGTTACTCTACAATGGTCAGCGTTATGTCACTAGTCAGCGTGACTACTGTCAATGTTACTCTACTACAGTCAGCATGACTCTACAATAGTCAGCATTACTCTACAATAGTCAGCGTTATGCTACTACAGTCAGTGTGACTCTACAATAGTCAGTGTTACACAACTACAGTCAGTGTGACTCTACTAGTCAATGGTACTCTATAATAGTCAGCATTACTCTACAATGGTCAGTGTTACGCAACTACAGTCAGTGTGACTCTACTACAGTCAGCGTTACTCTACTACAGTCAGTGTAACTCTACTACAGTCAGCATTACTCTACTAGTAAATGTTACATAACTACATTCAATGTTATGCAACTAGTCAGCATTACAAAGCTACAGACGGCATTACTCTAGAAGTCAGCATTACGCAACTCCAGTCAGTGTTACTCTACTAGTCAGCGTTACGCATCTACAATCAGCTGTACTCTACTAGTAAGAATTGTGCAACCACAGTCAGTGTTACTCTACAAGTCAGTGTTATGCACCTACAGTCAGCATAATTCTACTACAGTTAGCGTTACCCTACTGCAGTCAGCATTATGCTATTACAGTCAGCATTACTCTACTAGTCAGCGTTACTCTACTACAGTCAGAGTTACTATACTAGTAAACATTATGCAACTACAGTCAGCAGTACTCTACTAATCAGCATTACACAACTACAGTCAGCATTATGCAACTAGAGTCACCCTTAAGCAACTAGAGTCACCCTTAAGCAACTAGTCAGCGTTACTCGACTACAGACAGCATATGCAACTACAGTCAGCATCACGCAACTATAGTCAGTGTTACTCTACTAGTCAGCGTTATTCAGCTACTGCCTGCATTACACAACTAGAGTCAGCTTTAATCTACTACAGTCAGCATTACTCTACTAGTCAGCATTATGCAGCTCTATTCAGCGTTACTCTACTACAGTCAGCGTTACTCTACTAATCAGCGTTACTATACTACAGTCAGCATTACGCAACTACAGCCAGCTGTACTCTACTAGTAAGCATTATGCAACTACAGCCAGTGTTAATCTACTAGTCAGCATTACACAACTCCATTCAGTATTACTCTACTACAGTCAGCATTACTATACTACAGTCAGTGTTACACATCTACAGTCAGCATTACACAACTACAATCATTGTTACTCTACTAGTCAACATTACGCAACTAGTCAGCATTGCAAAACAGACAGCATTACTCTACTAGTCAGCATTATGCAACTACAGTCAGCGTTTCTCTACTACCATCAATGTTACACAACTACAGTCAGCATTACTCTACTTCAGTCAACGTTGCTCTACTACAGTCAGCGTTACGCAACTACAATCAGCGTTACACAACTACAGTCCAGTTTTAGTCAGTATTCAGTCAGCGTTACTCTACTACATTCAGCATTCAGTCAGTGTTATTCTACTACTGTCGGCATTAAGTGACTACAGTCAGCGTTATGCAACTACAGTCAGTGTTACTCTGCTACAGTCAACATTATGCAACTACGGTCATCGTTACGCAACTACCATCAGCTTTACTCTACTAGTCAGCATTAAGGAACTACAGTCTGTATTACTCTATTAGCCTTACACAGCTAGTCAGTGTTACTCTACAAGTCAGCATTACGCAACTAAGGTCAGCGTTACTCTACTAGTCAGTGTCACGAATCTACAGTCATCATTACACAACTACAATCAGTGTTACTCTACTAGTCAACATAATGCAACTACAGTCAACATTACGCAACTAGTCAGCATTGCAAAACAACAGACAGCATTACTCTACTAGTCAGCGCTACGCATACCCAGTCAGCGTTGCTCTACTACAGTCAGAGTTACGCAACTACAGTCAGCGTTACACAACTACTGTCCAGTTTTAGTCAGTATTCAGTCAGCGTTATTCTACTACTGTCGGCATTAAGTGACTACAGTCAGCGTTATGCAACTACAGTCAGTGTTACTCTGCTACAGTCAACGTTATGCAACTACGGTCATCGTTACGCAACTACCATCAGCTTTACTCTACTAGTCAGCGTTAAGCAACTACAGTCAGTATTCCTCTATTAGCATTACACAGCTACAGTCAGCATTATTCTACCAGTCAGCATTACGCAACTAAAGTCAGCGTTACTCTACTACAGTCAGCATTACTCTACTACATTCAGCATTCAGTCAGCATTATTCTACTACTGTCGGCATTAAGTGACTACAGTCAGCGTTACGCAACTACAGTCAGTGTTACTCTGCTACAGTCAACGTTATGCAACTACCATCAGCTTTACTCTACTAGTCAGCGTTAAGCAACTACAGTCAGTATTCCTCTATTAGCATTACACAGCTACAGTTAGCATTACGCAACTAAAGTCAGCGTTACTCTACTACAGTCAGCATTACTCTACTACATTCAGCATTCAGTCAGCGTTATTCTACTACTGTCAGCATTAAGTGACTACAGTCAGCATTACGCAACTACAGTCAGTGTTACTCTGCTACAGTCAACGTTATGCAACTACGGTCATCATTACACAACTACCATCAGCTTTACTCTACTAGTCAGCATTAAGCAACTGCAGTCAGTATTCCTCTATTAGCATTACACAGCTACAGTCAGCATTACGCAACTAAAGTCAGCGTTACTCTACTAGTCAGTGTCATGCATCTACAGTCAGCATTACGCAACTACAGCCAGCGTTACTCTACTTGTCAACGTTACACAACTACTGTCCTTTTTCAGTCAGTATTCAGTCAGTGTTACTCTACTACAGTCAGCATTACTCTACTACATTCAGCGTTCAGTCAGTGATATGCTACTACTGTCGGCCTTAAGTAACTACAGTCAGCCTTACACAACTACAGTCAGTGTTAATCTACTACAGTCAGCGTTATGCAACTACAGTCAGTGTTATTCTACTAGACAGCATTATGCAATAGTCAGCATTACTCTACTACAGTCAGCGTTACTCTTCAGCGTTGCACAACTATAGTTTAGTGTTACTCTACTACAGTTAGCATTACGCAACTAGTCAGCTTTACTCTACTAGTCTGCGTTACACAACTACAGTCAGCATTACTCTACTACAGTCAGCATTACATAACTATAGTCATTGTTACTCCATTACTGTCAGTGTTACACAACTAGTCAGCATTACGCTATTACTGTGAGTGTTATGCAACAACAGTCAGATTTACTCTATTACAGTCAGCATTATGTATCTACAGTCAGCATTACTCTACTACAGTTTGCATTACACAACTACAGTCAGCGTTCAGTCAGTATTCAGTCAGTTTTACACTACTACTGTTGGCATTAAGCAACTACAATCAGTATTATGCTACTACAGCGCCAGCGATCGCTGATCAGGTTTTAGTTCCTGCTGCCACCTATAGTGAGTTTTCACTTTTTCCCCGCGGCCATTCGGGTTTACTCCGGGTGTTCTCATTTCCTCCCACATTCCAAAGACATATGGTTATGGTTAGTAAGTTGTCAAGTTGTGGCATGTTATGTTGGTGCCAGGAGCGCGATGACCCTTGCCCAGCATGGTCCTCGCTGATTTGATTTGACACATTGATGCATTTCACTGTGTTTTGATGTATGGGAAAATAAAGCTAATCTTTCTTTCATCCTTACATAGTAACGTTGTTCCTATTAGTCTTTGCCCGAAAGCATTAGATGGAAAATTGTAAAGCAGGAGGTGAAAGAGCACACTGTCCATCTTGTGTATTGTTCCACTTTGTCCTCACTGAGACAATTAAGAGAGATTCACTGAAAGTCACACTATAAAGTCTCAGGTATTAAACTGACTCTTCACTTCCATTCATGGATGTTGGTTCACAGTGCAGCTCTATTCTCCAATGTCCATTCAAACAACTGTTAAATGATCCACATCAAAGTCAAGGTTGACTTCATTGTCATCTGCACATGTACAGTACATGAACACACAGATGCAATGGAAGACTTGCTTCAGCATCACAGGCACAGAGCATCAGATAAACAACATTCATAAGAAAAGCAGAAATGTAAACTAAACCCAATTTTTTACAAGAAAGGACACAATTACGACAAAATAAAGTACTTAATGCGAAGTGATCAAAGTAGTCACAGTGTTGCTGAACTGTAGTGATTTGGGTTGTAAACACAAGAGATTCTGCAGGTGCTGGAAATCCAGAGCAACACACACAAAATGCTGGAGGAACTCAGCAGGTCAGGCAGCACCTATGGGGAGGAATAAACTGTGGACATTTTGGTCTTGGTTTGAAATGTTGGCAGTTTATTCCTTTCCATAGATGCTGCCTGACCTGCTGAGTTCCTCCAGTGTTTTGTATGTGATGGTCGTGCTGGTTGGATGAAGTGCTGCATGGCTGAAGCAAAATAGCTGTTCTTCATTAGCTTGTGTCTCAGTATTGTCCCCTACCTCAGTTTCTTTCTCTCCACTCTCTTCCAATCACTCCCCCTTCCCTCACCCCAGTTTATAAAACATGCAGCTATGACCCGCAGCTAAATGGTAATGCATTACTGGGTGAAGATAAATTAACTCAATAGCTGTTCGTATCTGGTACATCTCTCATCTCGGTCAACTTCAGCCATGTGGTCTAAAATGCAAATGATGTCACTCCTTTTACTAGCATTCATTGACAGTTATGGGAGATACAGAGTATGTTTAAATTCCTCACAACACTTGGAGCTCTGTGACTGTTGAAATTAACCCAGGTCACTTTGCATGCCCTTTTTTCAGCTCATCCTGGTATACAGAAATCTTTTAAGTGTTTCACTTACATCAGATTCTCAATAAATATTTGATCATTTTGGTATCCATAGAGACATTATCTAAAGATAATGACAAAAAAAATCCTTAAATTAACAAACGTTCCCATAAAACTGACAAAAAAGTATAAAATTAGAAGTGATTCAGTTCATATTGCCCATTTTATCAAAAAGCCATTTAATTAGTTCCACTCCCTTAACCTTTCCCCAGAGCCCTGTAAATGTTTCACTGTTCAAGTATTTATCTAATTCCCTTTTGAAAATTACTATTAAAATAAGCTGCAACTGCCCATTCAATTAGTTCATCTCAATTTATGTCAAATTTTCTGCACAGAATTTTTTTCTCCTTTGCCCTGTTTTATTTTGCCACTTCTTTATTTTAGTTTATTTAGAAATACAGCTTCGGAACAGGTCCTTCTGGCCCAACAGGACCATGCAGATCAATGTCGAATTCACTTACTAACACGTACGTCTGTGGAACCAGAGCATTCGGAGGAAATCCACATGGTCGCGGGGAGAATGTTCAAACTGCTTACAGACAGCGGGGGGATTGAACCTGGGTGCTGGTGCTGAAATAGTGTCATGTTCCGTGCTACACTACTGGGCCGCCCTTTTACTGTATCTCTGGACTCTGGTTACCACTGACATGAGCTCTTATGTTGCTAGTAGCAGGTTCCCTGTTTACTCTTTCAAAAACTCTCTTCATTTTGAACTGCTAAGTCCTCACTGCTCTCTTCAAAGAATGACCCTAGCATCCCTGCTCACCTCATGCAACAGAGGCCTCTCTGGTATCAAACTGGTGCATAAACAGAAAATGTACAATAGATCAGGCAGGTGCGGAGCAAAATACTATAGGTACAGAGACATCGGGAGATGAGAAGAAATCAAAAGGCAGAAATGATTGTCATAGATTTGAGTATAGCATAGAAATAGGTCTTTCAGCCCACTATGACCATTCAGACTATCAAAGTTCAAAGTAAAGTTGTGATAAATTTTCTTGTGGGCATATTCAATAAATCTATAGAATAATGATCATAACAGAATCAACACCCAACTGGGTGTTCAACAGGAGTGCAAAAGACAACAATCTGTGCAAATACAAAAAGGAAGAAATAATAACTATAAATAAATATTGAGAACACAAGATGGAAAGTCTTTGAAAGTGAGTCCAGTGGTTGAAGAAGCATTTCAATGATGGGTGAGTGTATTTATCCCCACTGGTTTAAGAGCCTGATGCTTGAGGGTTGACTGTTCCTGAACCTGGTGGTGAGAGTCCTGAGGCTCCTGTACTTCTTCCTGATAGCAGCAGCAAGAAGAGAGCATGTCCTGGGGTGCTGATCATGGATGCTGCTTTCCTGTGACACTGTTTCATGCAGATATGCTCGAAGTTTTGGGGGAGGGGGAGTTTACCCATGATGGACTGGGCCATATCTACCACTGTTCAAAGGATTTTTCATTCAAAGGCATCTGTACCAGGCTGTGATGCAGCCAGTCAATATACTCTCCACCACACATCTATAGAAGTTTGTCAAAGTTTCAGATATCATACCTAATCTGTGCTAACTTCTAACGAAGTAGAGGCGCTACTGTGTTTTCTTTGTAATTGCACTTACATGCTGGGTCCAGGACAGATCCTCTGAAATAATAACCCTCTGTACCTTTGATCCTTCAATAAGGACTGGTTCGTGGACCTCTTGTTTCCTTTTACTGAAGTCTATAATCAGCTCCTTGGTTTTGCTGACATTGAGTAAGAGGTTGTTGTTGTGGCACCACTCAGTCAGAATTTCAATCTCCCTCCTATAAGCTGATTTATAACCAGCTTTGATTTGGCCTATGACAGTGGTGTCATCAGCAAACATGAACATGATATCAGAACTGTGCTTAGCCATACAATCAAAGGTGTAAAGTGAGTAAAGCAGAGGGATAAGCACACAGCCCAGAGGTGCCAATGGATATCGTGGAGGAGATGTTGTGGCCAATCTGAACAGACTGGGGTCTGCAAGTGATGAAATAGAGAATCCAATTATTTGTCATAGAGGCAAAAAAAAGTACATTATAGAAACAGGCCCTTCAGCTCACTTAGTTCGTGCTGAGACATTTAAAGTGCCTACTCCCATCAACCTGCGCTAGGACCATAGCACTTCATACCCCTAGCATCCATACAACTATTCAAACTTCTCTTAAACGTTGAAATCAAACTCACATGCACTGCCTGCTTGTTCCACTCTCCCATGACCCTCTGAGTGAAGAGGTTTTCCCTCATGTTCCCCTTTACCTGTCATCTTTCACCCTTAACCCACGACCTCTGGCTCTAGTTCCACCTAACCTCAGTGGAAAATGCCTGCTTGTATTTACCCTATCTATACCCCTCATAACTTTGTATACCTCTGTCAAATTTTCTCTCAATCTTCTACGTTCCAAGGAATAAAGTCCTAACCTATTCAATCTTTCCTTATAACTCAGGCCTCTAGACCCTGCAACATCCTTGTACATTTTCTTTGTACTCTTTCAACCTTACTTGCATCTTTCCTGTAGGTAGGTGAACTAAACAGCACACAATACTCCACATTAGGCCACACTGTATTATACAACTTCAACATAACATCCCATATTCTATACTCAATACTTTAATTTATGAAAGCCAATGTGCCAAAAGCTTTCTTTACAGCACTATCTACGTGATGTCACTTTCAACGAATGATGGACCTGTATCCCCAGATCCCTTTGTTCTACCACACTCCTCAGTGATCTACCATTCCCTGTGTAAGACCTACCTGGATGGTCCTACCAAACTAAACACACTAAATTCCTTCTGCCATTTTTCAGTCCATTTTTCCAGCTGGCCCAGATCTCACTGCAAGCCTTGATAGTCGCTGCACTATCCACTACACCCCCAATCTTGGTCTCATCCATAAATTTGCTGATCCAGTTAACCACATTATCATCCAGGTCATTGATATAGATGACAAACAACAATGGACCCACCACAGACCTCCAGTCAGAGAGGCAACCATCTACCACTCTCTGTCTTCTCCTATAGAGCCAATATCTAATCCAATTTATTACCTCATTCTGAGTGTCAAGCCACTGAACCCTCTTGACCAGCCTCCCATGTGGGAGGTTGTCAAATGCCTAGCTAAAGTCCATGTAGACAACATCCACTGCCTTGTCTTCATCCACTTTCCTAGTAACTTCCTCAAAAAACTCTGTAAGATTGGTTAAACACGACCTACTACCAACAAAGCCATGTTGACTATCCTTCATCAGTCCATGTCTACCCAAATACTTATATATCTGGTCCCTTAGAATACCTTCCAATAACTTACCCACCATTGGTGTCAGACTCACAGGCCTATAATTTCCTGCTTTCTGTTTATAGTCTTTCTTAAACAGCAGAAGAACATTAGTTATTCGCCATTCCTCTGACACCTCACGTGTCGCTGAGGATGATTTAAATATCTCTGCTAGGGAGGTACTGAGGCCAAGGGGATTATGGTATTGAATGCTGAGCTGTAGTCAATAAACAGTATCCTGATTTATGCACTTTGCTATTTCGGGGTTGAGTGAAGAACCAATGAGATGGCATCTGCCATAGACCTGTTGCTCCGATAGGCAAATTGGAGTGGACCTAAGTCGCTTCTCAGGCACAAACCTCCCAAAACACTTCACCACAGCGGATGTAAATGCTACTGAGCGATTGTCATTGAGACAGGTCACCACGCTCTTCTTGAAGCAGGTGGGTACCACACACTGCCGAAGCGAGAGGTTAAAGATTTCAGTCAACACTTCAGCCAGTTGATCAGCACAGGTAATTAGTACTTGTCTAGGAACCTCATCTGGACCGAAACACAAAAATACAACTGCAGGTGCTGTGGATCAAAGAATACGTACACAACGCTGGAAGAACTCAGCAGGTCAGGCAGCATCCTTGAGAAAAGAGTAGCCAATGTTTCCTGATGAAGGGTCTCGGCCCAAAACGTTGGCTACTCTTTTCTCACGGATGCTGCCTGACCTGCTGAGTTCTTCCAGCGTTGTGTTCCTCCTCTCATCTGGACCGGATGCTTTTGTGGGTCATCCTCCTGAAGACTGCTTGCATGTTGGCCTCAGAGACTGAAATCACAGGATTATCTGGGTTGTATTTTGTGATAGTTCCTCCATGTTTTGACGGTCAAAGCGAGCACAGAAGGCATTGAGCACATCTGCAACCAAAGCCCTGCTGTCACCTATGTCGCTTGATTTAACTTTGTAAGGAATTATAGTATTCAAGCCCTGCTACAACTATTGAGCATCCCTCATTAATGCAGGTTTAGTCCAGAATTGCCACTTCACCTGTGTGATGGCTTTCCAGAGATCCCACCTGGATTTCTTGTAACTTTCTTGGTCACCAGACCTGAATGCCTCTGATCTGGCCCTCAGCAGATTGCAGATCTCGTGATTCATTCAGGGCTTCTGGCTGGGCAAAGACTCTGAATGATTGTGTGGAGACACACTTGTCTACAGTTGTTTTAATAAACACTTATCTGTACTAATTCCATTGTGTAACACTTGGTCTATGGCCTACATAATCTTGGCTCGTCCAGATGCTACCTGCCTCTACCACATTCATAAGTAGAGGATCCCATATTACAACCACCTCTGGCGTAAAAAGTCTTTTCCTCAGATCATCGCTGGTCCTCTTACTCTTTGCTTAAATCTATGCCATCTGATTTTTAGACATGCTCATCAAGGGAAAGGTTTCTTGCTTTCTGTTCTTTCTAGGCTCTTCAGTATTCTGTATTCCTCTATCAGCCTCTTCCCTCCAAGGAAAACAAATCCAACCTATCCGTTCCCTCCACATAAATGAAAGACTTAAATACTAGACAACATGCTTGTAAATCACCTCTGCATCTTCAATCATATCCTCCCTGTGCTGTGGCATCCAGAACTGTACACAAAATTCCAGCTGTGAATGAACCAAAATTTCATAAAGTTGTACCATAACTTCCTTCTAGTTATTACCCTTCAACCAACAGCTCTGGAACCAGAGTGGATAAATTCACTCTCCTCAATTGATTCCACAACCTATGGACTGAATTTCAAGGACTCTACAACACATGTTCTTGCTATTATTAATATTTTTTTATTTGTACATTTTATCTTCTTTTGCACATTGTCGTTTGACAGTCTTTGTGTGTAATTTTTTTATTGATTCAATTGTATCTCTTTGTTCTACTGTGAATGCCACAAGAAAGTGAATCTCAGGGTAGTTTTGGGTGATGTAGACATACCTTGATAATAAATTTACTTTCAACTTTGAACTTTGTTCTAGCTACTAAAGGCTAACAATCTGTATGTCTTCTCCACCACCTTAACACACTGTTCTGCCACTTTTAGAGATCTAAGTGCTTCCCTCAGTGCTCACTAGAGCACTACTATTCATAACACATGTCCTACCTCACATAATGCATCATTTCACACTTTAAATATTAAATTTTATCTGCAATTATTCCATCTAACTCGCTAGCTGATCAAAATCATTCTGCAACTTAAAACTATCCTCTTTACTTTCAACATCAGGAATTTATATATAATCTGCAACCTTATAATATGAAATATGGCATTTATATCCAAAAATATACGGTAATGTATATGACAAACAGCAAGTCTTGTTTCAGACAGAGCTCACAGGCTTCCAGTCACTAGGAGCCCCACACCCTCACCCTTGATCTCTTACTACCAAACCAATTTTGAATCTAGTTTGTCAACTTCACTTATCACACACCCATTGAAACACACTGTGAAAGGCATTGCTTGCACCGTGTGCTAGGGACAACCCACAAGAGTTGCCACACGTTACAGAGGTACTTGCTTCCTTAGTTCCAAGACATCCTCAAGGAGCAATGCTTCAAAAAGGCAACATCTATCATTAAGGACCCCCATCACCCAGGCTATGCCCTGTTCTGAGATTAGTGTGCAAACTTAAAGCACACGGTATTGGGGGTATGGTATTGATGTAGATAGACAATTGGTTGGCAGACAGGAAGCAAAGAGTGGGAGTAAACAGGACCTTTTCAGAATGGCAGGCAGTGACAAGTGGGGTACCGCAAGGCTCAGTGCTGGGACCCCAGTTGTTTACAATATATATTAATGATTTAGACGAGGGAATGAAATGCAGCATCTCCAAGTTTGCAGATGACATGAAGCTGGGCGGCAGTGTTAGCTGTGAGGAGGATGCTAAGAGGATGCAGGGTGACTTGGATAGGTTAGGTGAGTGGGCAAATTCATGGCAGATGCAATTTAATGTGGATAATTGTGAGGTTATCCACTTTGGTTGCAAGAACAGGAAAACAGATTATTATCTGAACGGTGGCCGATTAGGAAAAGGGGAGATGCAACAAGACCTGGGTGTCATTGTACACCAGTCATTGAAGGTGGGCATGCAGGTACAGCAGGCGGTGAAAAAGGCAAATGGTATGTTGGCATTCATAGCAAAAGGATTTGAGTACAGGAGCAGGGAGGTTCTACTCCAGTTGTACAAGGCCTTGGTGAGACCGCACCTAGAATATTGTGAGCAGTTTTGGTCCCCTAATCTGAGGAAAGACATTCTTGCAATAGAGGGAGTACAGAGAAGGTTCACCAGATTGATTCCTGGGATGGCAGGACTTTCAAATGAAGAAAGAATGGATCGACTAGGCTTATACTCACTGGAATTTAGAAGATTGAGGGGGGATCTTATTGAAACGTATAAAATTCTAAAGGGATTGGACAGGCTAGATGCAGGAAGATTTTTTCCGATGTTGGGGAAGTCCAGAACGAGGGGTCACAATTTAAGGATAAAGGGGAAGCCTTTTAGGACCGAGATGAGGAAGAACTTCTTCACACAGAGAGTGGTGAATCTGTGGAATTCTCTGCCACAGGAAACAGTTGAGGCCGGTTCATTGGCTATATTTAAGAGGAAGTTAGATATGGCCCTTGTGGGTAAAGGGATCAGGGGGTATGAAGAGAAAGCAGGTACAGGGTTCTGAGTTGGATGATCAGCCATGATCATACTGAATGGTGTTGCAGGCTCGAAGGGCCAAATGGCCTACTCCTGCACCTATTTTCTATGTTTCTATGTTCTCATTGTTGCCATCAGGGAGGAGGTACAGGAGCCTGAAGACACACACTCAGTGTTTCAGGAACAGCTTCTTCCCCTCTGCCATCCGATTCCTGAATGGATATTGAACCCATGAACACCACCTCACTACTTTTTTATTTCTGTACTGTACCTCCTTGTGCAACTGCATCAATTTCCTCACTTGCAGATCCTAGTCAGTTCAGATTGACAACATCTCCTCCTCAATCTCCACCAATACAGGTGCACTATGAGGGTGTGTGCTTAGCCCCCTGCTCTACTCATTTATGACTGTGTGGCTAGGTACAGCTGCAATGCCATATTTAAGTTTGCTGATGACACCACTGTCGTTGCCCAAATCAAGGGTGGTGATGAATCAGCATACAGATAGGTGAGAGATTGAAAATCTGGTTGAGTGGTGCCACAACAACAGCCCCTCACTCAATGTCAGCAAGACCAAGGTGCTGATTATTGACTTCGGAGGAAGAAAGAAGAGGTCCATGAGCCAGTCCTCATCAGAGCATCAGAGGTGGAGAGGGTCAGCAACTTTAAATTCCTCAGTGATATCATTTCCGAGGATCTGTCCTGCGCCAGTATGTGAGTCCAATTACAAAGAAGACACAGCAGCGCCTCTAGTTCTTCAGAAGTTTGTGAAGATTTGGAATGCTGTCGCAGGAAAATAGCATCCATCATCAGGGACCCCCCACCACCCAGGCCATGTCCTCTTCTGCCAGCAGGAAGAAGGTACAGAAGCCTCAAGACTCTATCCACCAGGTTCAGGAACAGTTACTGCCCTCAACCATCTGGCTGTTGAACCAGAGGGGATAATTTCATTTACCCCACCACTGAAATGTTCCCACAACATACAGACTCACTTTCAAGGACTCTTCATCTCGTGCTCTCGATATTTATTGTTTATTATTAATTGTTTTCTTTGTATTTGCAGTTTGCTGTATTTTGCACACTGGCTGTTTCATTGATTCTATTCTGGTCGCTGGATTTACCAGGTGATGCCAGAGATGAGGGAGTTACACAATCAGGAAAGATTGACTGTACTCGCTGGAATTCAGAAGAATGAGAGGAGATCTTGTAAAAACATATAAAATTATGAAAGGGATAGATAAGACAGAGGCAAGAAAGTTGTTTCCACTGGCAGGTGAGACTAGAGCCAGGGGACATGGCCCCAAGATCCGGGGGAGTAGATTTAGGACGGAGATGAGGAGGAACTGCCTTTCCCAGTGGGGAGTGAATCTGTGGAATTCTCTGCCCGGGGGAAGCAGCGGAAGCTACCTCAGTAAATATATTTAAGCCAAGGTTGGTTAGATTTTTGCACAGTAGAGGAACTGAGGGTTATGGGGAAAAGGCAGGTTGGTCCATGACCAGATCAGCCATGATCTTATTGAACAGCAGAGCAGGCTCGATGGGCCAGATGGCTCCTGCTTCTTATGTTCTTATGAATGCCTGCAAGAAAACAAATCTTGGGTGACATACATATACTTCGATAATAATTAACTTAGAACTTGGAACTTTGATTTTATTTGTCCTCACCTCAGGCACACACACACATGAAGAAGAATGCTGCCCAATTTGTAGGTTATGTTTAAATAAAGTATCTATTTTATGAGCACCTCAGGCTGGTTAAAATTTGGGAGGAGCCAAGTTTAGGAGCATACAGTTTTATTTTCAACTACAGTATTTTCAACCCAGCCCTGATCGATTTTGAATGGCAGCAAAGATGAAAAGAACTAAATACATCAGTTCGAAGGGCCCCCTCAACACTCCGAAGCCATTTCATGCCTCACCCAGTGTCCCTGCTCACACAACCCACTTTCAAAACTCGCTCTCCTTTTGAAAAATCAGATGCTCTCTCTGCCTCTCTCATTACACGCCCCATTGGACCTTTAAAACACTGGATTGCTTCTCTTAACACAACTGATATTCTAGATCCTGTTTTACGTCTCTCCTTAAACAAAAAAAAACTTGCGATAACAAGGAATCTCAAGCGGAGCAGTAACGCCAACGACTGAATAGGATAAAGTAGGATTCGGAGATTTATGGGAAATGGAACACTCCGGATTCTGATAAGGGTTCAAGCTGTGGTCTATTTTAACACCAGTCTCTAACCAGAATTGCTCAACAGTTTAGCTGAAGCTTGAAACAAATTTCTTTAATCCTAGTTTGGGTGCCGTGACACCAAGAGGAATAGGAACCTAATTCATTTCCGACAGACCTTGAAAAAAAATGGTAGGAGCGAAAATAAGAGAGAACTTTTATGAGCCGAGCAATAAAACTTGCCAAGCGAATAGGGGCGTATTTCAGCAGGAAGTGACTCACACTCCCTTTTCCCCTGTGTTTTCTACATGTGTTAATATCCGCCTTGTCATTTTTAGGACTGATTGGAAACAGGCGATCTCCGCACCCCTGAAATGACCAATTTGGCAAATTGCATGGAAACAATGTTTCATTCTTGACTAATTGTTCTTTGATTTTACTATCGTGTCATAAGATCACACAATATTTGTGCGCTTGGAGGTGGCTGCTGAAATTGGATTCATTTCAATGTGCAATGTGAACGAACAGGCTGTTTCGTGAGGCCGTTTATCAAAATCCAACAATCATAAGTTAAAAACGTCATATGCCTATTGCATCTTCGGAATTGAGTGGCGCAGCAGAGGGAAAGCAATCTTGTGGGGTCTAAGGAAGTTGGTGGGCGGCATCCGGGGTGGGGGTGGTAAGTGCGGATGGAATCGGGATCTCAGATCATTTTGAAGCGGATCAAGAGTGGTGATAGGGAGCTGGGAGGTATTCTTTCCTCCTGACTGCGGTGGGTCCCACAAATACAGACAGGCTTGCGTGCGCATTTCTGACTTCGCCTACAAGATTAGGATTGAAGTCCTATTTGGAAGTGATTTTTAAAAGGGGGATTCCAATCAGTATCACGCATCTTTCGTAATCTAATTGAGGTGTAAATCCACCCCCCCCCCGACTTACTGAGTCAAACTTGGTCACGTTTCAGAAGTAAATATGATTTTTAATATTTTATAAATACATATGTAAAATTATCCAGTTCTACGGTCTCGTGGGGACCACTAAATAGGCATCAGTCTATGCAGGAATATTTTCACTGTAGATTCCACGTAATTACCGAGCAATTTCTAACAAATTTTTTTGAGCGTGGACATACCAAATTTGTACATTTTTTTCCACTTTATTTAATAATCTTGATAATGCGTGGGATTAAATAGTATTGGAATTTAAGCAAAGCCCTTTTAAAATATTTGTTTTGAGTAATATTATTACCAAATATGTTATTCAGATTATAATACTTCTTAAAATATACATTAAATGCACGAATTAACATAACTGTTAGCAGGCATTTCCTATTTAATTGCATTTCCTACTCTATATAAGTTATCACATGACCACAAAAAAAAGGGGGAGCTAAATTCATTTTGGACAGTACACTGGATTTTTGTTTTGGTGATAAGACCACAGAATATTTTCCCATCTTTTAACTCCCCTACTCCTACACCTCTTCCTGCGTATGATTTGAGGAAGCTCGTGGTCTATTACTACAGGATCAATGCCTTCCGTCTGATTTTCGTTTGTTTATTTTTTTAATTTTTGCGCTGGCATACGTGCAAAAATAAGAACGCCGATGATATATATCTTCGTGGATATATATTCGTGATTGCGAAGCAAGAGGGGAGAAAAGCTGAAGCAAGGAGAAGGCAAGATGGCTGCAAACTGATTTGTGTGTGTTAGATCTGGATTTAATGCCGTGACAGCCAGTGGCAGATTGGATTCTCGTCTCTCCTGAGTGATCATATTTGCTCGGATGTATCTGGGACTCCGGAAGGAGAGCCGAACAGTTTGGACTTGACAGAAGAGGGTGGTGTTCGACTGCAGCAAGGGGAAGAGGGGAGAAAAAAAAGGTACCTAAAGGAAGAAGGGGGTGGCTGACGAGAAGAAAAATGTGCCATAAATATAAATGATTTATACCCCTTGAAGGAGAAATCGGTAAAATAAGCACCGACCGAAAGAAAGAGGCTTGCTGAAGATGGCTGGAAATGAGTGGATGGGTTGGATTTAAAACCAAATGAACGCTTTTTTTTAAACAAGGGAGATTCGTGCCAACAAGATTGGAATTTCCTTTTTAAATCTCTTTTGGAAGAGAGAGAGAGAGGAGAGGCTTTCACGAGCTCGATGGCAGTGAGGAAGTCAGGCTGAGGCTGTGAAGAAGAAAGGGAAGGCAGAATAAGGGAGGGCGTGTTGCTCGCTCCGGGGACTGAAATCGGACGATCTGTTGTTGAATTGACCGGTTTTACCTCCGATTTTAAATGGAAATCTTTACCTACCGCCGCTGCTGAGGTGGGACGGTCGGTCGGTCGAGGGGGGAGGGGGTTGGGTTTTGACTTTTCGGGGAAAAATAACGAATTTCTTCCCCCAAGATGGCTGAAAACTGGAAGAGCTGCTTCGAGGAGGAACTTCTGTGCCCGATCTGCCTGCAGGTCTTCGTGGAGCCGGTGCAGCTGCCGTGCAAGCACAACTTCTGCCGGGCTTGCATCGGCGAGGCCTGGGCCAAGGAGTCGGTGAGCCGCTGCCCCGAGTGCAACAACGTCTACCCGCAGAAGCCGGCCCTGGAGAAGAACCTCAAACTCAGCAATATCGTGGAGAAGTTCAACTCGTTCACGGCCGACGCCGCCGCCGTGGCCGCCGCCGCCGCCGCTTCCTCCGCCGCCGCCGTCGCCGGCTCGGCGGCCGCCGCCAATAACAACCCCGCGGCCTCGTCGGCCGCCAACTCGGCCTACAGCCCGCTCTGCTGCCGCTACTGCCGCAGCTCGCCGGCGCAGAAGGTGTGCCTGCGCTGCGACACCGGCTGTTGCCAGGCGCACGTCGCCGCGCACCTGCAGGCCGCCTCGGTCAGCGGCAGCCACTTGCTAATCGAGGCCGGGGATGCGCGGGCCTGGAGCTGCGCGCAGCACGACGCCTACCGGCTGCTGCACTGCGAGACCGACCAAGTGGCCGTTTGCCGCTACTGCTACTACATGGGCAGCCACCACGGACACAGCATCTGCGACCTGGAGGTCAGGAGGAACGAGATTCGGGTAAGGACGCTGCACCTGCACCATTGTCACCTTGCCATTGTGTGTGACACCCCTTCTACCTCTTTGTCTCCCTTTATTCGCTTCTTTCTTTCTTTCTCTGTCTTTGTCTCCTTTTTCTTTCTCTCCTGAATATTTAATCTCGCCTGACTCTCTCTGGCCTGTCTCTCTCTCTCTCTCTCTCTCTCTCTCTCTCACTCATTAGTCTGTCTCTCTCTTTCACTCTCGCCTGTCTCTCACTCTCACTAGTCTGTGTCTCTCCCTGTCGCCAGACTCTCTCCCCTCTCTCGCACTAGTCTCTCTGTCCCTCTCTCTCTCTCTGTCCCTCTCTCTCTCTCTGTCCCTCTCTCTCTCTCTGTCCGCCTCTCTCTCTCTGTCCCCCTCTCTCTCTGTCCCTCTCTCTCCTGTCCCCCTCTCTCTCTCTCTCTCTCTCTCTCTCTCCCCTGTCCCCCTCTCTCTCTCTCTCTCTCTCTCTCTCTCCTGTCCCTCTCTCTCTCTCTCCCCTGTCCCCCACTCTCTCTCTCTCTCTCTCTCTCTCTCTCTCTCCTGTCCCCCTCATTCTCACCTGTCTCTCTCTCGCCTGTCCCTCTCTCTCTCACTAGTCTGTCTCTCTCACTCTTTCACTCCCACCTGTCTCTCTGTCTCTCTCTGTCACTCTGGCCTGTACCTCTCTCTCTCTGTGTCTCTCATTCTCTCTCTCTCGCCTGTCCCCCTTGCGTGCCCTTGCCTGTAACATTCTCGCACTCCCGCCTCTCCCTTTCACTCCCTCACCTGTCACTCTCTACCCCGCCGCCTGTCTCCCTCTCTCTGTTGCCTGTCACTCTCTTGCCTGTAGTTCTCTCTCCCTATCACCTGTCTTTCTCACTGTCTCTCTGACTTGCCTGATCCCCCTCTCTTGCCTGCCCCTCCCTGCCTCTCGTGCCCACCCTCTCCCTCTCTCTCTCCCATCCCCTCCCATCTTCTCTCTCTGTCTGTTTCTGCTGCATTCTCTCTCCTCTCCCCCGCCCCGCCTGTCTGTCAATTTGTCTCTATCTATATCTCTTCTCTGCCCCCCTCTGTCTCTCTCTGATGCGTCCCCTCCCCCCTTTCCCCCGCCCCTTGCTTTCTTTATCCCCTACTAATATCATTCCCCTTCTTAATACTACTCTCCCTCCTAATATCCCTCTTCCTCTCCAGGACCCTCCCACTCTCTCCTCCATCTCCCTCTCCCGCTCTCTCTCCGTACCCTCCCATCTCTCTCCCCCTTTTCCCTGCACCCCTTCTGTCTTTTTCTGTCACGTACCGTCTCCGCCGCGCTTCTAACCCCTCTCCCCTCCTCTCTACTCGCCCTCTCCCCCCCTTTTTCCCACTCTCCCCACCAGCTGTCTCTCCCCTCAGATCTGCCTCCGCCCCCTGCTATCCTCCCTCACAACTCTCTGTCTGTCTTTCTGTCAGCTGCCTCCATATCTGCTTTGCCGATTGATCTCCCTCTCTCCCCTCTCCCCCTCTCTATTCAACCCCCCCCTCTCTTTTCACCCCCCCCCCCCGCCATTGTGGAAGGTTTCAGGATATTTGCTGAAGGTGTTTGTCAGAGGATTTTACGGTTTTCCCCTTTTGTGGGCAAGGCAAAGTTCTAATGTGACTGATGAGTGCAGTATTGATATGAGTGAGGATCTGATTGTATAGTTGAAGGTTAATGTTTGGAATAGACTGCCCAGTTGTGGCATGCTGTCGAAACAGTCGTCTTCCATCATTTCAACTGACATGGGGCTGGGCTGACAGATGTCCTGCAGGGGATAATGCTAACTGAGTCAAGTAGCCTCTTTTACCCTCTGTGTATCCTCCAAAGCGGAAAAATATTACAGATACTTGGATCATGAGAGGAAATGATTCGTGTTTTGTGTCAAGTGGCCCTTCTTCAGAATTCTTCAGCCTTGTCACTGCCCTGTTCCCTGACCTATAGAGTTGCAAAGCTTAGTTTTGTCGTGCTTTTTCAGAAGCAATGATCTAGAGTATCAATGCTTTATTCCATCTTTGAACAAATAATTTAGAAACTAGATTTTTCTATTCCAGAAAAGTGTTATTAATCCTCAGCACTTGAAATCAACTACTTTCTCTTTGGAGAAGTTGAGGTCTTTCTGAAGACACCAGACAAGTGTTCGCTTGACTATAGGATACAAAGGATGGTTAAAATGAGGATCCTCGCTGATAAATTGAAAGTGAATCTAAATGTGGGGGGGGGGGGGGGGATAATTATCATTAGAGTCTAGGAGAGGAGTTGGGCAATGCAGCACATTGTAAAGTATAGCTCAGTACAGGCCCTTTGGCCCACAATATTGTACTGACCCTTTAATCTCCTCGAAATTCAACCTCACCCTTCACTCTATTTTTCTTTCATCCATGCGCCTAACAGTCTCTTAAATTATCCCTAATGTGTCTGCCTCTCCCACCAGCCCTAGCAGTGTGTTCTACGCACCCACTACCCTGTGTAGTGTAAAGAAAGTGCCTCTGATATACCTGGTGTACTTTCCTCCCAAACATCTTAAAGTTATGCCCCCTTATAATGCCCTTTTTCCCGGGGGGTGGGGAAATCTCTGATCTATGCCTCTTGTACATCTCTGTCAAGTTACCTCTTATTTACAAGAATGTTGCTGGGTCTGGAGGACCTGAGTTATAAGGAAAGATTGAATAGGTTAGGACTTTATTCCTTGGAGCTTGAAGATTGAGGGATTTGATAGAGATGTACAAAATTATGGGGGATATAGGTAGGGTAAATGCAAGCAGGCTTTTTCCACTGAGTTTGGGTTAGAGTACAACTAGAGGCCTTGAGTTAAAGGTGGAAAGTGAAACATTTAAGGGAAAAATGAAGGCAAGCTTCTTCAGTCGGAGGGCTGTGAGAGTGTGGAATGAGCTGCCATGTATGCAAGCTTGATTTCAATGTTTAAGAGAAGTTTAGATAGGCACATCGATGGTAGAGGGTATGGAGGGCCATGGTCCCTGTGCGGGACAGTGGTTCAGAACAGACTGAATGGGTCAAAGGGCCTGTTTCTGTGACTCTATGACTCGTTCTCCTCTCCAAAGAGAAAAGTTCTTTCTCACTCGATCTTTCCTCATTAGACGTGCTCTCTAATCCAGGCAGCATCCTGGTAAATCTCCCCTGCTTTCTTTCTAAGGTTTCCATAGCCTTATATTGAGGAGACCAGAACTGAACACAATATTCTAAGTGTGGTCTAAGCAGAGTTTTATAGAGCTGCAACATTACTTTGTGGCTCTTGAACTCAGTCCCCTGATTAATGAAGGCCAACACACCATATGCCTTCTTAACCACCCTATCTCTTTTTTTCTCTGTACTATCCCACTAAAGAAGCAAGGCTCTGGCTGCATAGACACTTGGAGCTTTGTCTATCAAGCTGCCAGTCTTTGGAGCTAATGTGAATAGAATGGAATTGATCACGAGCTCAGGTCATCCATGGGAGGCAGAACTTGCCCGAGGGGCTGCATTTCATTCTGTCACACCCATATTTCTCCGGGTGGTACCCTGGTCTATGTAGATGGCAAACTTGTATGTCTTAGAAACTTGTCAAATAATTTTGTTGTTTTACTCTTGCAAGTTTATTCTTGCCCTCCGGGAGGCTAAGTGTGTGTACGCAGTTGTGCTGGGCACATTTGCCATTAGACGTGACAAAGTTAATAACTAGGTGAGAAGGTATTTTCAAGCTTTTAACAAAGTGAGCTGCCGATACTGGAATCAAAACACGAGCTACTGGAAGAACTGAAGTGGGTCAGGCGGCATCTGTGGAGGTCGAAACCCTGCATCAGGTACTGAATGGGAGGTAACCAGTGTGGAGGAGAGGGGTGAGGCAGGGACCACTAAGCAATAGTGGATTCAGGTGAGAAGGGGTTAATGATACAACAGCACAGACCTTTCAGCCCACAATGTTGTGCTGGCCTTTTAACCTATTTAACCCTTCCCTCCCACATAGCCCTCCATTTTTCTTTCATCCGTGTGCCCTTCTAAGAGGGTCTTAAATGTCCTTAACATATCTACCTTTACTAGCACCCGTGATGGTGTCCCACACTCTCTGCAGAAATTTTAAAAAGCCTGTCTTTGACATCCCACCTCAATATTTTCCTCCAATCACCTTCAACCTTGCCCCATTTTAATAGCCATTTCCATCCTGTGAAGAGGTCTTTGGCTGTCCACTCGATCTATGCCTTTTATCTTGTACACCTCAATGAAGTCTGCTCCTTCGCTCCAAAGAGAAAAGCCCTAGCTTGCTCACCCTATTCTAAATAAGACGTGCTCTCTAATCCTAGTAAGTCTCCACGGGGATAGTGGCCTAGGCAGTGATGGGAAACCGGTGAGTGAAAGCAGTTAAGGGAGGGAGGGATGCTGAACAGATGGGAACAGTAGGGGGAGGGGGACCAAGTGTGGAAGAATTGGCAGATGGGTGAGAGAAGAGAATCTGTGAAACAGGCTGGGGAGAGGGAAAGGGGCACATGAGAAGACCTAGGTGAATCAGCAACAGGGAGAGGGATAGCGATTGTAATCGGAGGTTCAAGGCTGCTCCATCAGCAGTGCATCTTTTTCTTTCCCTGGTTCCAAAATTCTGAGGTGTTAGGCTGGAAGGGTGTAAGTGGGCTGGTAAACTGAAATGCTGAAATTAGAAAACTATGGGTCTCTTGTGAGCAAATGTCTGTGATTGCCTTCACCACAAAAGCCATAGAGGCAGGGGATGGAATTTTGCGATGCGCAAAGAGAAAATTTTCTTTTCTGGTGATTCACTCCCAAAGCTGTAGAACTGAATGCTTTTGGGATATTTGTAATCCTACAGATCTGAATTTGAGATTTTCTCCCTCGTGTGCACAGCTGGCATTTTCTCCTTTCCTCCTCTGACATGACTACAGTTTTCTGGGAATGGAGTTCATTTCTGGGATTAGAACATAGGGAACAGGACAGTTCAGTACAAACCATTCAGCCCACAATGTCGTGCTGACCTTTTAACCTACTCCAAGGTCAATCGAACCCTTCCCTCCCACATAACCCTCTATTTTTCTTTCATCTGTGTGCCTGCCTAAGCATCTCCTAAATGTCCCTAATGTGTTTGCCTGTACACCACTGTTTGCTGTACATTCCATGCACCTACCACTCTGCATATTGACAAAAAACTCTAACATTCCCTCTATACTATGATGCCCTCCCATATTAGCCAAGCTGCTCTGTATGCTTTTAATCATCTTGCTTGCTTCTATCATTGTCTGTCTTCCTCTTTCCCCTCACCCAAGGAGAAAAGCCCTCGCTAGGTCAACCTTTATGATACATTCTCTCTAAAACAGAGTGCATCCTGGTAGATCTCCTGAAGCTTTCCCATCCTTCCTATAATGAGGCAATCAGAACGAGATGCACTACTCATAGTGTGGTCCAGCCGGAGTTTTATAGAGCTGCAATATTACCTCGCAGCTCGAACTCAATCCCCTGACAATTGAAGGCTAACATACCAGATGCCTTCTTAATCACCCTATCAACTTTTCTGTAACTTTGAGAGATCCAAGGATGTGGATCCCAAGATCCCCCTGTCCCTCCACACTGATAAGTATCCTGTCATTAACTCTTACTCTACATTCAATTCAACCTTCCAAAGTGTTTCACTTTGCACTTCTCCAAATAGAACTGCAGCTGCTACCTCTCAGCCCAACCAAGGTTTCCCTTATTGTGGCAGTGTGGAGTTGACAAACAGTTGGGGGCAGATGTTTATTTGTGTGAAAGCATTTATGATCTGTAGTTCTGTTGCTTTTTGCTCTGCAGTTCAGTTTGGGGAATATTTTAAACACCAGTTTTGGGATGTTGTTTCTAAGGGCTTTAAAAAGAAAGCAACCATTTCAGTTTTTAAAATACTTTTTATTAGCAGTCAAGTCACGGGTGAAGTCTTGGCCAGATATTTAAGTGCTGTCCTCATTACTAACAGCAGGGATGTACGGATAGACTGCCTATTATGTCACTGGTGGTTAGGGCAGCAATGAAGGCTCTCTATCTCTGGCAGTGTTCAGGGCTTCCTTCATGTCAGTAGCTTCCTCACGGTTTTCACTGTCAGTTATGCAATGCATAGTGGAGACTCGGGAATAATGTCGCACTCAGATGTAGAATGATTCTTCATTGCTGCTTCTGTAACAATTTTTTTTTTTGCAAGTCAAGGTTGTTAACCCTGAGCTGAACCCCTGAATCTGGAGGACCGGTGGATCACTCTTAGTCTGGCCTCTGCCCTTTGACAATAGACAATAGGTGCAGGATTAGGCTATTCGGTCCATCGAGCCAACACCACCATTCAATGTGATCATGGCTGATCATCCACAATCAGTACCCCGTTCCTGCCTTCTCCCCATATCCCTTGACTCCACTGTCTTTAAGAGCTCTATCTAACTCTTTCTTGAAAGCATCCAGAGAATTGGCCTCCACTGCCTTCTGAGGCAGAGCTTTCCATAGATCCACAACTCTCTGAGTGAAAAAGTTTTTCCTGAACTCCATTTTAAATGGCTCTTAAACTGTGGCCTCTGGTTCTGGACTCCCCGCAAGATCAGGAACATGTTTCCTGCCTCTAGTGTGTCCAATCCCTTAATAATCTTATATGTTTCAATCAGATCCTCCTCTCTCATCCTTCTAAATTCCAATGACCTTTTGACATGGGTGACTTTACCAAGAGCCAAAGTATGAAGTTCTGACTGCACCAACATAGCCCTCTGTCACTGAGGCACACAAACCTCCAAACCTAATGGCAAGGTTGTGGTCCTCTTGGAGGTAACATCAGGGAGGAGGTACAGAAGCCTGAAGACCCACACTCAACATTTTAGGGGAGATATATAATTCTTATAGCAAGTTATAGTAAGTTTTTGTCTTCCACTGTACTACTGCTTCAAAACATTTAACAACATGTGTTTGTCATAATAACCCTGATTCTGACATAGAACATGTAACAGTACACAGTCAACCTATATAAGACCACAACACACAGAAGTGGAAATAGGCCATTTGGCCTAAAGGGTCTGCTCTGCCATTCCATCATGGCTGATTTATTATCATTCTCAACCCCATCCTCTGGCCTTCTCCCTGTAAAAAAAATAAATAAATAAATAAATAAAAAAAGAGCCATAAAAATTATTTATGAAGTCATATGTAGCACTGCACTAAACCTACTCCACAGTTGAATCTAACCCTTTCCACCTACACAGCCCCTAACCCTCTTTTTCTTTGCATCCACATGCCTAGCTGAGAGTATTCTAAATGTTCCTATTGCATCAGTTTCTATCAGCACCCCCGACAGTGTGTTCCAAACTGTGGTGATGGTTCTTCTGCCAGATCATTAACATAATATACAGGGATAAAATAGTCTGTTGCACAGGAGAAGTAGTTTTCTTATGGAGTGGAATATTTTAAATTCAGGCTTGTGAATCAACCAGTTGTTGATTGGTTTAATTGAAATACACCACCCTTTTGGGGAGGAGGGTGGAAAATGAGTGGTTGCAAACTTTGGTTTTTAGCAACTGAAGGGATTTGTTCTTGTAAATCAATGGCAGTCATTGTCAAGAAATTTGTTTTACCATTTTATTTCTTTCCACCTTAGTTCGTTTAACTTATTGCTTCATGTTTTAATATATTCACCCCTTCCATCCTTCCCCTCAAAAACACACACACACACACAATACTTGGGGAATTGATCTTGAAGGAGATAAGCTTGTTATCAACAAGACCCAAAGTGCAATACAGTTTGCCAGGGTTCTCAGCTGCCTCTGCCTCACGTGTCTCTATACTCCTGGTAGTTGTGCGGGTACTTGTGAAGAGTACCAGTACCAGCTTCTCTTCAAGTGATGCTGGTACTTATGAAGCTGGGAACACCATTTAAGATTTTCTGCATGTATATGTGTTCATCACTGTGAACCTATTAGGTAGCTTAGCTCTGAGGTCACAGAAAGCGCTGCCTTCGCTGAATACCAGCATTTTTCAGAGAGAGCTAAAGGCCTTGTGTGGACAGATTGGACTGCAGATGGGCTGGCAAGGTCACATTAAGTTCAAAAATGCCGAGCTGGTGATGCATTTTGTGAATTTCTGAAGTCAGCGGTTATAGTACTCAAAGATTGCTGCTGCACATTGACTGTTTGGCAAGTATATTCATTTATCCTCAGTTTTGAGATATCTCAGTAGCTACTAAAGCTGATGTACAAGGAGCGTATATATCTCCAGCTACTTGAATTTTAAAGGAGAACTCAAATTTAAAACATGAGATTTGGCAGATGTTAGAAATCCAGAGTAAGACATGTAAAATGCTGGAGGAACTCAGTGGGTCAGGCAGCATCTATGGAAATGATGAGTCAACTTTTCAGGCCAAGAATCCTGATGAAGGCACATGACTCGAAACGTCGACTTTTATTGCTTTCCATAAATGCTGCCTGACCTGCTGAGTTTCTCCAGCATTTTGTGTGTCTTACTCTGGATTTCCAGCATCTGCTGAATCTCTTGTGTTTTAAACTTGAAAGTGTTTTTGATTGCAAAGTAATCTACTCCAGTGCTTAATTAGATTTCCAGTTTCTTCTGTGAAAGGTTGCAGCCCTTCCTGAGGGCAATTGACGTTGAGGATGTAGGGATTATGCACTTTCCGTTCCTCGTGCTTTGTTGTGCAGACTGCATGCTGACGTCGCTCCTTGCACAAGATTCCATGATGTCCAGATGATGGGTAAAGTTGGACAGCCATTGTTCCCCTGATATATAGTGCATAAAATATCCACCAGGAGTCTAGGTCACAATGAGAAGTTTAGCCAATTGAAAGATGACTGTATAAGATCATAAGACCTAGGAGCAGAATTAGGCCATTTAGCACATTGAGTCTGCTCCACCATTCCATCATGGCTGATTTATCATCCCTCTCAATCCAATTCATCTGCCTTCTCTTCATAGCCTTTGACTCACTGATTAATCAAGAATTTCTTCTTTAATAAATACTCCCAATGACTTGACTTGCATAGCCATCTGCAGCAACGAATTCTACAGATTCACCACCCACTGACTAAATTAATTTTTCCTCATCTGTTCCAAATGGATGCCCTCAATCCTGAGGCTGTGCCTTCGCCAGACTCCCCCACTGTAGGAAACATCCTCTCCACATCTACTATATCCAAACTTTTCAATATTCACACAAAATGCTGGGGGAACACATGTTTGACCTGCTGCGTTCCACCAGCATTTTGTGTGTGTTGCTTGAATGTCCAGCATCTGCAGATTTCCTTTTTTGCCTTTTGAATATTCAATAGCTTTCAATGAGATCCCCATCCCTTTCTTCTGAACTGCAGCAAGTAATGGCCCAAAGCCATCAAACCTTCTTCATCTGTTAACCCTTTTGTTCCTGGGATCCTCCATGTGAACCTCCTCTGGAACCTCTCCAATTAGATAAGGGCCTCCAGAACTGCTCACAATACACCAAGTGCAGTCTGACCAATGCCTTATAAAGCCTCAGCATTACATCCTTCCTTTCATATTCTAGTCCTCTAGAAATGAATGCCTTGCTTACCACCGATTCAACCTGCAAGTTGACCTTTAGGGAATCCTGCATGGGGATGCCCAAGTCCTACTGTGCCTCTGAATTTTGAATTTTCTCCCCATTTACAAAATAGTCGATGCCTTTATTCTTTCTACCGAAGTGCATGACCATACACTTTACATTATATTCATCTGCCACATTTGCCCATTCCCCCAATGTAAGTCCTGCAGATACCATGCTTCCTCTGCCTGCCCTTACACCTATCTTCGTATAATTCGCAAACTTGACCACAAAGGCATCAATTCCTTCTTTCAAATCATTCTCGTACAATATGAAAAGAAGCAGTCCCAACACCGTCCCCTACGGCACACCACTAGTCACTAGTTGCTAGCCAGAAAAGCCCCCCTTTATTCCCACTCTTTGCCTCCAGCCAGTATATTCTAGTACCTGTCCCATAATACTATGGGCTCCTGTTAAGCAGCCTCCTGTATGGTAAATTGTCAAAGGCCTTCTGAAAATCCAAATAAACATCCACGGACTTTCCTTTGTCTATCCTGCCTCAAAGAATTCTAACAGATTTGTCAAGCAAGATTTTCCTTTCATTAAAATAGGCCAAAGCATAGTTTTCTGTGTGCTTCCAAGTAGCTCAAAACCCCATGCTTAATAATGGACTCCAAAACCTTCCCAATCAGATTAACTGGCCTATAATTTGCTTTTTTTGCCTCCCTCCCTTTGGAAAGAGTGGAGCAACATTTGCAGTGTTTCAGTCCTCCAGGAACCATGCCAGAATCTATTGATTACTAAAGCTTCCACAATCTCTTCAGCTACCTCTTTCCAAACCCAGGGATGTGGTCCTTCTGGTCCAGGTGACTAAGAATAAGTGATAACAATGATAAGAAGTTTATCCATTTCTTACCCAGCTTTCATAGAATGGATTGAATGAAGGTCATAGTTTTATTTTTGTTTCGCCGGTTTCCTTGAATTGTTTCATCAGGAACCAGCGCAAAATATTTATTTTTAAATGTATTAACTATGGTTGTCCTGGACCTAACAATTTAAGGAAACTTGGGCTAAATTTACCAACAATAATGAAAATCTCAAGCAGTGTGGCTCTTTCCAGGTCACTTAAACTGAGGCAAAGTAAATAGACTCCAACTTGATCCTAAACATTCAGTGACCCAAATCCATCAGTCACTTCGGATAAAAGAAAAGTTTGGGGGAAGGATGTGCAGGAATCTATTTGCCATTTGTAAGAGGGGAGTTCCAACAATTTTAATATTGCAGAGACCTTGTTTTGTGAATGCATTAGATCTCTTTAATCAGTCACTTTAAAATTTGACAACAATTAGAGAGAGTGTAGCAGTTGTTCCCTGTGCAGAATTGGTTATTTCCTCCAAGCTAGCAGACTGATCAACATCTTCACCCATTAACCCACCCACCACCACGGCTTTATCATTTCCTGTCAGAGTCACATTACAGACAGATACTCTTGTACCTAGCAACATTTTGTGTACAATCAATGTATACAAGTTAATCTTGTCTGTTTATTTATTGTGTTTTTATTTTAATGCACTTTGGGGGTTTTTTTGTACCTCAATGCTTACATTTTGTATATATTTCTGACTGAGCAAGCTTACCACAATAATTTCCTTCAGGATAAGTAGTTTTATCTTATTGCATTCTTTGTTCATTGTCTTTTCTAATGCATCAAATCAGGTTTAATATCTTCGACATATGTCGTGAAATTTGTTGACTTTGCAGAAAGAATACAATACATGATAATGAGAAAAACTCATGAATTATGGTAAGTATGTATATTAAATGGGTAAATTAAATAAGGAGTGCGGAAATGGAAATTTAAAAAAGTAGTGAGGTAGTGTGCATGGGTTCAGTGTCCATTCAGAAATCGGATGGCAGAGGGGAAGAAGCTGTTCCTGAATCACTGATGTGTGCCAGGTGTAACATCAGATCCAGTGTAACAATCATTTTGTCTCCTCAAGATTCCTTAATGTGCTATTCCACGCCCACACTTTGGAAGGTCGATCACCTGGCTGTACTTCTACTCCTCAAGTATAGGCAGAGACTGAAGACTGCAGCACCAGTGGTGAGGACCAAGAAGGCAGGGGCATTTACAGGACTGCTTTGAACTGGTGGACTGGACTGTATTCAGGGACTGAATGAGTACTTGGAATTGTTCCTTAGCTCTTGAAATAGCCCTCCGCAAGTCATACCTGGGTTGCATGTACAGCTCTAGCCCTCAGCAGGCTATGAACCTTTTGGTTCATCCCATTGGTCATCCGAATCCTGTACCAATCAATTGGTGGGGACATTCAAAGATATTTTCAATCTTTCATTTCTACATTCGGAAGTTCCCACCTGCTTCAAAAGGGCAACAATCATACCAGTGCCCAAGAAGTGTAGCGTGAGCTGCCTTAACAACTATTGTCCAGTAGCACTCACATCTACAGTAATGAGGTGCTTTGAGAGGTTGGTTATGACTAATATCAACTCCTGCCTGAGCAAGGACCTGGACCCACTGCAATTTGCCTATCACCACAGTAGGCTTATGGTGGATACGATCTCACTGGTTCAACACACAACCTTGGATCACCCGGACAACACAAGTACCTATTTCAGGATGCTGTTTATTGACTACAGCTCAGAGTTTAACACCATCATTCCTACAGTCCTGATCGATAAGCTACAGAACCTGGGCCTCTGTACCTCCCTCTGCAACTGGACCCTTGACTTCCTAACCGGAAGACCACAATCAGTGTGGATTGGAAATTACATCTCCACCTCGCTGACAATCAACACATGCGCACCTCAGGGATGTGTGCTTAGTCCACTGTTCTACTCTGTCTCTATACTCATGGCTGTGTGCCAGGCATAGCTCAAATGTCATCTGTAAATTGGTAATGATACAGCCATTGTTGGCAGAATCTCTGACAGTGACGAGAGGGCATACAGGAGTGTGATATACCAGCTAGTTGAGTGGTGTCGCAATAATAACCTTGCACTCAATGCCAGTAAGACCAAAGAGCTGGTTGTGGACTTCAGGAAGGGTGAGATGTGGGAACACGCACCGGTCCTGAGAGGGATCAGAAGTGGAGAGAGTGAGCAATTTCACGTTCCTGGGTGTCGCGATCTCAGAGGATCTAACCTGGTCCCAACATATTGAGCCAGCAACAAAGAAGGCAAGACAGTGGCTAAATTTCATTAGGAGTTTAAGGAGATTGGTATGTCACCAAAAACACCTTCAAATTTCTACAGTTGTACTCTGGACTATTCTAACTGGTTGCATCACTGACTGGTATGGGGGGAGGGGGTGTGGTGGCTATGGCACGGAATCAAAAGAAGCTGCAGAGTTGTAAAATTAATCAGCTCTATCATCACCCAGGACTTGCCCTCTTCTCATTGCTACCATCGAAGGAGTTACAGGAACCTGAAGGCACATTTTCAGTGATTCAGGAACAGCTTCTTTCCCTCTGCCATCTGATTTTTGAATGGACAGTGAACCCATGAGCATTACCTCACTCTAAAAAAAAAAAAAATTCTGTCTTTTTTGCACTACTTATTGAACTATATCAATATCTCTATTATATGCTGTAATTCACTGTCTTTTTCTCTCTATCACGTATAGCATTGTACTGCTGTCACTAAGCTAACAAATTTCACGACACGTGCTGCTGTTATTAAACCTGATTCTGACTCCTTTAAATTGTGTAGTGAAAAATGACGACATTCTTCATTGAATCTGGAACATGATCATTCAACTTCTGCTTTGCTTTGTGTTATTGAGAGAAATGGGCCATATTGGCTGACGAAGAAAGAAAGTGCAATCGGGCTGGGCAAGGATTCATAATGTGAATCTTGAGAAGACCAATCTGTGTCATGGTTCTGCATTTTGCTGTCCCTTTGGCCACTCTTTATATAATACTTATCTCCTTTTTAAATTAAACTGTTTTACTTGAATGTTTTGATTGGCAATGTATTATCCTTCATTGGTCTTCAGCTGACAGCCCAAATTTCTTTTTATTTCTCTTCTGTGTCACTAACCCTGCTGTCTACTCAAAAGGTGGTTTTGTTTAAGGAACGGGTGTAATTTATTGTATTTAATTATTTTTCGGAAATATATTTGATGTCCCCAATCCAATTTTCCCTTCTCAAGACTGGCAACTCATGCCCTGAAAAATGCTGCTGACAGCTTTTCCGGTACTAAAAGAGTTGCAAGTTCTGTTCACAGTGGGACGTCAGAGCCAAACCCAGATTTATCCTTTCCTAACGTGCGCACTCCCAATAAAACTCTCACTTCTCTGTAAAGGTCATTAGATAGTGAAAGAAATCTTTTCTGTTCCAGTTGAGACCAGCTCTCTATGAACCTGTGGAGTCCGGGATTTAAAGTGGAGATTGGTAAAATATTTGTTCTTTCACACCCTCACTCGTGTGAATTATTCCTCCTGTTAACCACACTCGTTAAAAATCTTGCAAGGAAAATTGGAAGAGAGGGCTGGAGTACTTTTTTTTCTAAATTGCAAAGCTTTTTGTGTCTTGAAATATACACAAATTTCTAAAGTAAAAACAATGGCAGGAACTCAGTGGGTCAGGTGGCAGTTCTGGGAGGAGGAGGGAGGTGGCAATTGATGTTGAAATCTTAGATTCTTTGCCAGAAATGGGAAGGAGATAAAGCAGTTTGTATGAAGTTGCAAGAGTGTAGGAGGAATGCACAACATAAAGGGAACAGATGATTGGATGAGGTCAGTGTTGCCTTGGGTACATTTTGAAAATGAGTTCAATGGGAGCCCTTGAGGGAGAGAGAATATGGTGTTTACTTCATGAAAACTGAACTGAGGTCAGCTCTAGAGAGAGCATAGAGGAATGTACAAGTTGTGCAAAGTTAGGCCAGTGGATTGTATCCAGTAGGTTGGGGCTAGAGAAGGAAGATGGGTGATGCAGACTATTACCTAAAGTTGTAGACCTCAATATTTCACCTGGAAGTTAGGGTGCTGTTCCTCAAGGCCTTGTTGTTATAATTTCTAGATCTTGATGCTTTTGCGATCCAAAGGTTATTCAGAAGTTAAGACAGAGGCACAAAATATATACTTAAGCAGTTTTATCAAATGCTACAAGAACAAAGCCTAACCAAAGAAATGCAAAGAGAAAAAAAAACAGTCATGGTCGTCTCGTACTCCAACAGGAGATAAAAAATTCCAGTGATAACTATTAACCTATAAAACAGCCAGATTAAAGCAGAGTGACACCTGCACAGACGATTCCAGTAACTACTGTAATTGCAGGAAAATTCACTGAACAACTACATGTATATTGGTGATAATGATCAAACATAGGAAAGTGAAACTACAAGGAAGGAATATGAAAAATAACAAATGTACACCCTAATTCAACATAAGGTGGGAGGTGACAGATGCGTTGGAGTACGATGGAGGATTTAAATGCAGCCCTTGGGAATATTGGCTGCTTCAATAGACTGAAATCACAGGGATACCAAATTTTCATTTGATTTCCCCAATGCAGAGTGGATCACATTGTAAGCACTGAATGCAGTATATGCTAGATTGAAAGAATCCTCCATACTGCATTCACTGCCCACTTAATCACAGTTTCATGTGGAAAAGGATGTCTGGGTCCCTGGATGTGAGCAAGAGAGAAAAAGCGCATTTGTGGGAAAATGCAATGAGGGGAATGGTTGGCGGAGAGGAGAGTGAATCAGGGGATTGTCCAGGGGAACAGCCTATTAGAAGTGCAGAACAGGGTGGGGAAGGTGATGAGAATTGGAGAAGAGATAGGAGGGGAAACAGGAAATGTTGCTTCTTTTCACCTAGGGGTGAGGAGATGCCACAATACAGGAAGGAGAAATTCTCTGTGGCAACTGTGTGAAAAGTCACATCCAAAGAAATTGTGGAGGAACTGAGGGGATTGGATGGGGTCCTTGCAGGAGACATGATGGGAGAAAATAGGATTGAGATGGTTTGGGGAGACCACAAGCTTAAAGGATGTTCGTGCCTGGCCTGCCTCTTGATGGAGGCAATGATTCAGAACAAAAGAACTCAAAGTGAAAGTATCAGCAGGTTGGAAATTTTCAAGTGCTGGTAGAGTAGTTGAGAAAATTGTTGAGGTAGAGGGCAGAAAAGAAATGAAGCAAAGACTTTCATAATAACCAGTAAAACAGGCCCATGAGTATCCCAGCAACTGCAGAATTTTAATCTTCACTTGCCAATTTATTTCTAAGAATAGACTTTTTAATTTTGCCTACATAGTTCTTCAATGAACACGCTTTAGTTTAGAGAGCATTGAAGCCCTCGTCCGCTGTCTCAGGCAAGATCCTAGGTAATGGTGAGGGCTGACAGCAGTGGCACAGTGGCTGATATTTCTGGGTTCAAAGTAAATTTATTATCAGAGTACATGTATGTCACCACATATAACCCTGAGATTCATTTTCCTGCAGTCATTCATAGTAGATAGATACAAAGAAGCACAACAGAGTCAATGAAAAACTACACAAAGACAAACAGCCAATGTGCAAAAGTAGACAAATGGCGCAAATACAAAACAAACTAACAAATAAGTAATTCTGAGAACGTGATAAAAGTAGGTTGTGAAATCAGCTCAGTGTTGAGGTGAGTGAAGTTATCCACGTTGGTTCAGGAGCCTGGCAGTTGAAGGGTAATAACTACTCCAGAGTGTATTTAGAGTGCTCCGCTGTCTGTCTTCGACTGCGATGCCAACAAAAATGCATTAAAATGAAGGATGACTACATGCTCCGATCTGACTAATAGCTTGGCTAAAAGATCAAGAGGAACCTAAGCCAACCAGAAATGTTCTCAGTATTTTGTTTAATTGGCCGATGGAAGCTAGCCAGCTTAAATCTGCTTGTATTGCCAAAGTCAATACTTCCCAATCCAATTAGCTACCAATGGGAGGGTCTTGAGGTTTGCCATCTGTGACCACCGCTGTTAGCTTCAGCTGTGTTCATGCATCTCTGTCACTCATGACGGTGTGATGTATTGCTTAACCTGGTAGAGGACAGTAAGAGCTTCCACTGTAATTTTCTGGTGAAGGTACAGTTCTTGCCCGGTATTTTTGTACAGAGCTGGCTATTTGTAAAAGATTTGCATCTATTCCTTGTCCTGTTTTTTTCATTGCTGGAAGGACAGCTGATTTACACAATCCTCATTGTACTTGCCAAGGAGATGTTGAATGCTGCCTTAAGTTGTAGTGTTTGTTAAGATCAAAATCTTGAGACTTAACAGAGTTTTATTTGTCACAGGTATGTTGAAACGTCTAGTGAAATACGTCACTGGTGTCAACGATCAAACAGTCTGAGGACGGGCTTGTTGCTATGCTTCCGTTGCTGACATAGCACATCCACGACTTACTAACCCTACCAATTTCGGCATCCTCTGGGTGCTCCAGTTTCCTCCCATTTTGTAAAGACCTATGTTTAGGGTTAGTGAGTTGTGGGCAGGCTACGTCAGTGTCAGAAGAGTGGTGATCTTGTGGGCTGCCTCTAGCACAATCCTTGGATTGTTAGTAGTTGACACAAAATGACGCATTTCACTGTATGCTTTGATGTTTCGATGTGTACGTGCCAAATAAAACTAACCTGTATGTTTTTGAATGTGGGAGGAAGTGGGGGCACCTGTAGGAAACCCACATGGTCACAAGGAGAACTGACAAACAGAAGCAGCAGGAATTGAACCCTGAACATTGATCGCTGGCTCAGTGAAGCACCAGGCTTCTCGTTTGTCCCCGTTCCTCCCGGCACCCAAGCATTAAAATAAATTAATAAATATTTTAAAATATATATCTATATACAATATATTACGCACGCACGCACGCACGCACGCACGCACGCACACACACACACACACACACACACACACACACACACACACACACACACACACACACACACACTTTTCCCCCTCATGTTCCCCTTAAATATTTCACCCGTAAGTCTTAACCCATAACCTCTAGTTTTAGTCCCACCCAACCTCAGTGGAAAAAGCCTGCTTGCATTATCCTTGTCTATACCCCCAGGAATTTTGTATATCTCTATCAAATCTGCCCGCAGGGATATGTGGTTATCTCAGTGATTATGTTCAGGAGGATGGTGGCAGATGTAGAGGTGCAGGCCATTGGATGTTAAGGGAATGGGTCCTATTGGACAGGAACACACACAAAATGCTGGTGGAACACAGCAGGTCAGGCAGATTCTTTAAGGAGAAGCACTGTCGACGTTTCAGGCCGAGAAGGGTCTCTCCTAGAAATGTCGACAGTGCTTCTCCTTATAGATGCTGCCTGGCCTGCTGTGTTCCACCAGCATTTTGTGTGTGTTGTTTCAATTCCAGCATCTGCAGATTTCCTTGTGTTTCCTATTGGACAGGCCTTGATACTTCAGGAACCGTGTTTCTTGGCTAGCGTGAATGTGTCAGCCAGTTCAACCGTCCATGACATATTTTGTAATCATTATAAACTTCGTCCAGATGTGAGGATGAACCCATTACCCTATTCTGCAGCTGCACCCTGTACTAAATGATACAAATATGCTTCTCTGAGAATTGGATTACATCATTTTAGCTGCTACAGCACCCTGCTGTATCTATCTACTGTGGTGTAAAGAAGCTTTTCAATCCTCAAGATAAATATCTCATGTTTAATATGCAAGAAAAATGACTTTGAAGCCATTTGACATATGGCTGATGCTTTGCTTTGAACTGAACCACTCTAGTTTGGGCACTTTTTTTTTTAGGAAGAACACTTCTAAATAAGGGTTAAAATGCATATTTGGGAGCCCTGGCACAAGAACATCCATTGAATCACAGATCAACTTGTACCAAGCTTGTGAATGTTGTTAGCTCAACACAGCATGGTAACATGGTGGTTAGCGCAACGCTTTACAGTTCCAGTGACCCGGGTTCAATTCCCGCCGCTGCCTGTAAGGAGTTTCTGCGTTCTCCCTGTGACCACGTGGGTTTCCTCCGGGTGCTCCTGTTTCATCCCACTGTACAAAGATGTACTAATTGGTAGGTTAATTGGTAGTTGTAAGTTGTCCCATGATTAGGTGAGAATTAAATTGGAGGATTGCTGGGTGGGTGGTGTGGCCAGAAGGGCCAGTTTCATACTGTGTCTCAGTAAATAAATACATAGAACATAGACCAGTACAGCACAAGAACAGGCCCTTCAGCCCACAATGTTGTGCTGAACCAGTTAAATTAGTAATCAGATGGCTAACTGAACTAATTCCCTCTGCCTACATCAAGTCCTTGTCTTTCCATTTTCCTCACATTTGTTTTCCGATCTTAAAAGTCCCTAATGTATCTGACTCTACCACCACTCCTGGCAGAACATTCCAGACACCCACCACTCTGTGTACATATTTTAAAAAAACTTGCCCTCAATTTTTTTTAAATCACCCCTTCTTACCTTAAATATATGCCCCCTGGTATTAGCATTTCAACCCTGGGAAAACAATGCTGTATGTCTGCTCTGTGCCTCTCAAAATCTTACAGACCTCTATCAGATCTCTCCCCAGCCTCCATCTCTAGCGAAAGTAAACTTTATTTAGCCTTTCGTTATGGCACACGTCCTCTAATCCAGGCAACATCCTATTCAACCTCTTCTGCATCCTCTCCAAAGCCCTGACGATTCTTGCGATAATGGGGCGAACAAGTTGTGAATATCTTTAGATCCAAAGCACTTGTATAGGGGGCAAACACGAGGAAATCTGCAGATGCTGGAAATTCATGCAACACACACAAAATGCTGGTGGAACGCAGTAGGCCAGGCAGCATCTATAGGAGAAGCACTGTCGACGTTTCGGGCCGAGACCCTTCGTCAGGACTAACTGAAAGGAAGGATAGTAAGAGATTTGAAAGTGGGGGGAGGGGAAAATGTGAAATGATAGGAGAAGACCAGAGGGGTTGGGGTGAAGCTGAGAGCCAGATAGGTGATTGGCAAGAGGGATACAGATCTAGAGAAGGGAAAGGATCATGGGACGGGAGGCCTAGGGAGAAAGAAAGGGGGAGGGGAGCACCAGAGGGAGATGAAGAACAGGCAGAGTGATGGGCAGAGAGAGAAAGAAAAAAAGGGAGGGGGAAAAAAAACTAAATATATCAGGGATGGGGTAAGAAGGGGAGGAGGGGCATTAACGGAAGTTAGAGAAGTCAATGCTCATGCCATCAGGTTGTACACCTATGCTCTGTCTGCCAGAGAAAGCAGGATCTCCCAGTGGCCACACATTTTAATTCCATGTCCGATTCCCATTCTGATATGACTATCCATGGCCTCCTTTACTGTCAAGATGAAACCACACTCAGGC
This sequence comes from Hemitrygon akajei, assembly GCF_048418815.1. NCBI lineage: Eukaryota > Metazoa > Chordata > Chondrichthyes > Myliobatiformes > Dasyatidae > Hemitrygon > Hemitrygon akajei. Next base: position 8,880,639 of record NC_133146.1, read on the forward strand.
TGGAGGAACAACACCTTATATACCGGCTGGGTAGCCTCCAACCTGATGGCATGAACATTGACTTCTCTAGCTTCTGTTAATGCCCCTCCTCCCCTTCTTACCCCATCCCTGATATATTTAGTGTTTTTCCCCTCCCTTTTTTTTCTTTCTCTCTCTGCCCATCACTCTGCCTGTTCTCCATGTCCCTCTGGTGCTCCTCTCCCCCTTTCTTTCTCCCTAGGCCTCCCGTCCCATGATCCTTTCTCTTCTCCAGCTCTGTATCACCTTTCTGGCTCTCAGCTTCACCCCACCCCCTCCGGTCTTCTCCTATCATTTCCCATTTTCCCCTCCCCCCTCCTCCTTTCAAATCTCTCACTATCTCTTCTTTCAGTTAGTCCTGACGAAGGGTCTCGGCCCGAAACGTCGACAGCGCTTCTCCCTATAGATGCTGCCTGGCCTGCTGCGTTCCACCAGCATTTTGTGTGTGTTACTTGTATAGGGGGTGTGTATTGTTTAAGGGCAAAAGAAAAGATCGTCTAGTCTGCATCAGGGCCACAACAATGACAGAGGGAGTAGTGAGTGTGTGGAACGCCCTGCCATGGGCGGTGATATTTAAGGGCATTTAAGAAAGGTTGGCTATGTAGGAGGGAAGGATTAAATTGACTGTAGAGTAGGTTAAAATGCTAGCACAACATTGTGGGCTGAAGGGCCTGTACTGTTCCATGTTCTACTTTCAGGGTTTATGACATTTTTACAGGCAAAGGTTACTTATGAAGATTTTGCCTTTTCTTAGACCCCACCCACTCTTATTGTTCCCATTGGTCAAGTTGTTTGCAATATTTGCTGTGCTAGTGGTTTAAAAAAGAAAGGGTCTTTCTCTACTTGTCATAGTTCAGAATATTTACTATTTAATGTTCGGCTTGGTACAAACATGATGATGAACCTGTTCAGTATTCTAGCATTTTGGTTGCGTGAAGATGTTCTGAGGCTTGAGTTCTGTGTTTCGCATTGTCAATATTTGTCTTCCTTGTGTCAAAGTTACATCTTATCTTTATAGTATCTTACACATTGTCTCATAATTAGCTATCCAGTCAAGAATTAGTGCAAGACAAGCTGTCTCCTTGGAAATGCTGAATTTGGTAAGAGCCTGGAAAGCTAGAGATTAATAATTTGGGCCAAAAATATACTACAAACCCTGAAAATAGATGCCATCCATAAATCTCTGTGGACAAAATGTCCATCTAACCATGGCTCGAGAGTATACAGACCTGTAAGAGTTGAATTAGTTCTAATTTGGGAGGGCAGGAATGGTCAAATAACAAGTCAAAGAAGTGGGATGTTTAAATAGCATATTTGACCATTGAGCATCTTTTGAATCTTGGTACCGTTTGAGGGTCAGAGCTGAAATTTGTTTGTGATCCTGCGCAACAGGGTTCTTTGAGCCAATTTAACCAGTAACATCAAACACCTTTTGATGTTTACTGATTAGGTACAAGGATATTAAAATTTGAGAATCTTTGCCCTTAGGAATTCTCACATGATGGGTCCAATAACATTGTTATGTTCAGTGGTGAGTTGCTACTTGTATAGAAGGCACTAGGTATACAATTGCATCATCAAATAAGATTTTCTGATATATGTCTACAACACTTAAGCAAATGTGAGTAATTAACAACTCAGTATCTTATAACCTACAATCTGCTAGTTTGGTTGCAAATATCTGCTGCTAAAGAATTACTGACACTTAAATGCTTGAGCCTCACCAACTTTTCATATCTAGTTGCCACTAGCTGTTTTGTTTGGGGTAATTTTATTTTGGAGACAAGAAATGGTGTTAAAATACTGCAACTTTAAGTATTCATGCTTAAGTGAATACTTTTCTCTCAAACGTTTATATATTGCAGGTCCTGAAGAGTCCAGTTGGCCTTTAATTCAAGTGCAGAGGAAATGTTCGACTATATATAGTATAGTTCCATTTGGGCATTTGTTTCTCCCAAGCAGAGTCAGAATTGAGCTGTGTAACTTTTTTTTGGTGGGGGGGGGGGCGGGGGTATTCATTTTGATACTCTCTTTACTTAGGGAAAAGTAGAAAATCTGGGCGAAGTTTTCTCTCATATCTGCATCAGCATGGGAAGAAGGATATATCACTATTTGCAGCCAGTTTGCATTTACATCTTTCTAAAGACATATGCAGATGGTAGATGACCTTCTGTACCTTACCCAAGTTATATATGGGGTGTTTAGAGGTACAGCACAGTAATAGGCTTTTCTGACCCAACGGGCCCATGCTACTCAGTTACATCAATGTGACCAATTAACCTACTGGCCCTTACATCTTTGGAAAGTGGGAGGCAACTGGAGTAGCTGGAGGTAACCCACGTGGTCATGGGGAGAACCTACAGACACGGCAGAAATTAAACCGGGTCACTGCCGCTGTAATAATGTTATACTAGCCGCTACTGTGCCACCCCGATTTTCCATTGGTGAACTATTTTTAATTTTCTATCACCAAAACTTCCATTGTCTCCATGGAAGTTTAAGTGATTATAAATCTTCATAAAGTATCTGAAGATACAAGCTTTACCTCTTGATTTATTAATCCAAAACAGCAAGCTGGGATTTGATGGTCCTGCCAAAAAATGTTTGCATTGCGGTTATTTACAGCCAGAACCTGAGATTGACATGGCAAATACTGCAGATGCTCGAAAGTCATAACCATCAACAGAAAATGGATTTTGATAAAAGGCCATTGACCTGACACATTGCTGAGTACAAATAATATTGTTTGTTTTGTTAGCACAGACAGACTGACCGTAACAAACCAATTTACCAGTACAAGGCTTATTGTAAATTGGTTTGTTACTGAGGTATGGTGTGTCCCGTCGGTGACCATGTGCTTTGACTTCCTCTCACCTTGTAATCAAAAGCTGTATGGGCCAGGGTTAGTGAGTTTTGGACATGCTATGTTGGCACCGGAAGTGTTGTGACACTTGCAGACTGTCCCCAGCACATACTCAAACTGTGGTTATTGACGCAAATGACACATTTCTCTGTATGTCTCAATGTAGCTGTATCAAGTAAAGCTAATCTTAGATCTTAATCTTAACCATACAGATCATTCCATTGCATTACCGCTCAGCTTCTGTCTTAACTTCTTCTACCCCACTTCACCCACCCACCTTCCCCCTCAGCTGGTCTCACCCATCACCTGCCAACCGTATTCCTCCACCCACCTTCCCCCTCACCTGGTCTCACCCATCACCTGCCAACCGTATTCCTCCACCCACCTTCCCCCTCACCTGGTCTCACCCATCACCTGCCAACCGTACTCCTCCACCCACCTTCCCCCTCACCTGGTCTCACCCATCACCTGCCAGCCGTACTCCTCCACCCACCTTCCCCCTCAGCTGGTCTCACCCATCACCTGCCAACCGTACTCCTCCACCCACATTCCCCCTCAGCTGGTCTCACCCATCACCTGCCAACCGTACTCCTCCACCCACCTTCCCCCTCACCTGGTCTCACCCATCACCTGCCAACCGTACTCCTCTACCCACCTTCACCCTCACCTGGTCTCACCCATCACCTGCCAACCGTACTCCTCTACCCACCTTCCCCCTCACCTGGTCTCACCCATCACCTGCCAACCGTCTTCCTCCACCCACCTTCCCCCTCACCTGGTCTCACCCATCACCTGCCAACCGTACTCCTCCACCCACCTTTCCTCTCACCTGGTCTCACCCATCACCTGCCAGCTGTACTCCTCCACCCACCTTCCCCCTCACCTGGTCTCACCCATCACCTGCCAGCTGTACTCCTCCACCCACCTTCCCTCTCACCTGGTCTCACCCATCACCTGCCAGCCGTACTCCTCCACCCACCTTCCCCCTCACCTGGTCTCACCCATCACCTGCCAACCGTCTTCCTCCACCCACCTTCCCCCTCACCTGGTCTCACCCATCACCTGCCAGCTGTACTCCTCCACCCACCTTCCCCCTCACCTGGTCTCACCCATCACCTGCCAGCCATACTCCTCCACCCACATTCCCTCTCACCTGGTCTCACCCATCACCTGCCAGCCGTACTCCTCCACCCACATTCCCCCTCACCTGGTCTCACCCATCACCTGCCAACCGTCTTCCTCCACCCACCTTCCCCCTCACCTGGTCTCACCCATCACCTGCCAGCTGTACTCCTCCACCCACCTTCCCCCTCACCTGGTCTCACCCATCACCTGCCAACCGTACTCCTCTACCCACCTTCCCCCTCACCTGGTCTCACCCATCACCTGCCAACCGTACTCCTCTACCCACCTTCCCCCTCACCTGGTCTCACCCATCACCTGCCAACCGTCTTCCTCCACCCACCTTCCCCCTCACCTGGTCTCACCCATCACCTGCCAACCGTCTTCCTCCACCCACCTTCCCCCTCACCTGGTCTCACCCATCACCTGCCAGCTGTACTCCTCCACCCACATTCCCCCTCAGCTGGTCTCACCCATCACCTGCCAACCGTACTCCTCCACCCACCTTCCCTCTCACCTGGTCTCACCCATCACCTGCCAACCGTCTTCCTCCATCCACCTTCCCCCTCACCTGGTCTCACCCATCACCTGCCAACCGTCTTCCTCCACCCACCTTCCCCCTCACCTGGTCTCACCCATCACCTGCCAGCTGTACTCCTCCACCCACATTCCCCCTCAGCTGGTCTCACCCATCACCTGCCAACTGTACTCCTCCACCCACCTTCCCCCTCACCTGGTCTCACCCATCACCTGCCAACCGTACTCCTCCACCCACCTTCCCCCTCACCTGGTCTCACCCATCACCTGCCAACCGTATACCTCCACCCACCTTCCCCCTCACCTGGTCTCACCCATCACCTGCCAACCGTACTCCTCCACCCACCTTCCCCCTCACCTGGTCTCACCCATCACCTGCCAGCCGTACTCCTCTACTTCACCCCACCCTCATATTCTGGCTCTGCCCCATTTTTTCCCAGTCCTGATGAAGGCCTTTGGTCTGAAATGTCGACTGTTTATCCCTCCCGGTAGATGCTGAGGTCATCTGGCATTTTGTATGTGTGTTGCATTTCATTCCAACATTGAGTCGAGGTACAAGAGCTTGGAGTTATAGAATGAAGACTTTAAGGAGTACAACTATTAGAGTAGAAGCAATGGGTAGAACCGCAGGGAGCAGCTTGGACCAGTTGTCATGCTTCCATACTGCTCTAGGATCATCTATTCTCTACGAGTTCTTCATTATGTTTGAGATTTAGCTCTGGAGTCTTCATGATGTTGGGGTCTGCTGATCTGTCGTTTTCTGTGTTACCCCAGCGTGGAACTTTTCCTGCACTTGTTTACTGTGTATCAGGAGGAAGCCACGTGGGCTGTTCATTCTGTGCGAGACAAATCCCGTCAGTCCTATTCCTCTGTTTCAATTTCTTGCAGCTCTGTAACTTGTTCGCAGCTTGCTATTAATTCTTTGCTGCTTTTGCCACTGAACCACACAAAGGTGAAATTTCCAGTGGGCGATTAGCCTGCCAACATGTCGATGGCATGAGGAAAGGAGCAGAGCACCTGGCAGAAGCCTCCATGATCATGGGGAGGAGTGTAGGAATTCCAGGCAGTGCCTGGGGGTCTAGATGGAATCCTGGAGCCACTCCTTTGTTACAAACACCCAAGAGATTCTGCAAATCCAGAGCATCACACAAACAACACTGGAGGAATTCAGCAGGACAGGGAACATCAATGGAGAGTCGACATTTTGTATTGAAACCCTCCATCAGAACTGGTAATGGATTTTGGCATGAAATGTTGACTGTTTATTCATTTCCATGGATGCTGCCTGATCTCTAGCATTTTGTGTATGATACTCTGCTGTTGTGTTTTTTTAAATGTTTGCTGAGTTGGTACACTTTTGAAAACCAAGAAGCAGTTACCAAAAGGTGTTTTTCCAAGGTTAAATGTTGTTATTTTTTCATTAAAACCAGGTTTACAAAGAAATGTATTATTTCTGAACTGTTTACATAAATGATCAATGTCCTCCGGCCCTTTGCCGTGCTCCAGCAAATCCTTCTGTTCACACACAATAGGCTTCTGTTTATTTGGAGATACAGGCCCAATGAGCCCAGGCCACCCAATTATGCATGTGACCAATTAACCTACTAACCCATACGTCTTTGAAATGTGGGAGGAAACTGGAGTAGCCATGGGAAGAAGGTTCATACTCCTTAAGGATGATGGCAGAATTAAACCCAAGTCGCTGATATTACAATAGCATTAAGCCAACCACCTCATTACTGTTCTGTGTTAATGCCACATGCTCCCATGTTCTCATTTCCCTCTGCTGCAGATTCTACTATGTGCCTACACACTAGGGACAATTTACACTAACCTGCCCACCCACACGATTTTGGGATGCGGTAGGGCGCTGGAGAAAGCTCGTGGTGATATGGAAAACATACAGACTTCATGTAGACAGCACCCAGGGTCAGGATGGAAGAGGCACTGGCTCAGCTCTCTTTACCACTGGGAAATTTTGAGTAGAGTGGGAAGAGCTAAAGGTTAACGATGATCTTTATTTGTCACACACATGTTGAAATGTGTTGTTTGCATCATCATTTTTGCAATGTACTTGGGGGGTAGCCTGCAAGTGTCACTGAACTTCCAGCACCAATGTAGCATGCCCACGCTTCACCAACCCCAACCTGAACATCCTCAGAGAACCTGGAGGAAACCCATGTGATCATTGGGAGGAGGTACAAACTCCTTAGAGAGCAGCAAGAAATGAACCCTGATCAATAATCCCTGGAGCTGTAAAGTGACTGGCTAACCTCTACACTACTGTGCTGCCCACAGATGTAGGCACCCTTTGTTATAGGAGGAGGGATTCAGCCAGTGCAGCAACTGGGCACCATGGTAGCATGGCGGTTAGCGCAATTCTATTACAGTTTGGGGCGTCAGAATTCAGAGTTCAATCCTGGCATCCTCTGTAAGGAATCTGTGTACATCCTCCCTCAGAGTTCAAAGTTCACTCCTCTGTAAGAAGTCTCTATACATGCTCCCCATGAAATGCGCAGGTTTTCTCTGGGTCCTCCGGTTTCCTAAAGACATACCAGGTAGGTTAATGTGCCATTGTAAATTGGGGTTTTCCAGAGATTGCTGGGCAGTGCCGGAAGGGCCTATTTCATGCTGTATCTCTAAATAATAATAAGGCTGATTACTAACTGGCCAGAAAATTGGTTAAGGGAAAAATCTCACCTTCTAAATGCAAGCGTATAGAAAAATACTTGTATTGGGTGTCTGCAACAAAATGATTATTAAAAAAATCTGATCAACTGCTCCAAATAGAAAACAATGCCCAAGACCCGAGAGCCTGCTTTTGAAGGAAACTATAGGGGGAATGTCAGATGGTGTTTTTTTTTAAACACAGCGGTGGGTATGTGGAACATACAGAGGTGGTGGTAGAGGCAAATACATTAGAAATATTTAAGAGCCTTTTAGATAGTCACATGGATGCAAGAAAAGTGGGTTGGAATGATCTTGGAGCAAGTTAAAAGATTGGCACAACATTGTCCTGCTCTGTGTACCCGTCTACAGTAGATAAGCCAATCGTCAGAATGGGAACCGAGCTGCCTCCTGGGCCTGTTCCTACCCATAACACCACTGCCTTGAGCAAGTCTCTCCGATCCAGCTCCTTTCCAGGTATGGAGATCTTTCTCTCCGGCACCTGGATGCTTCTTGTAAAGAGCTGTACATCTGATTTTGATAAGGAATCAGTTATAGTGCTGCATGAAGTAGCTGCAGCTTGTAGTGGATTCTGGTTAATTGGAGCACATCCGGAACAGTCTCCTGCCCCAATTTTGCAGCGTAGTGTCCCAAATAAATGAAAGGAATCCAGGCTATTTTCTCGACTTAGTCCAAAGTAAATGGCTGCCCCAATTAACTGGAATCCATTATATTGTAGTTTCAGTTTTAATTAAAACTCTTTAAAACTTAACACCCTCCACATCTTGCAACTTGTTACTTAGAACATCTCATCTACCAAAACTTTTATATGCTTTCTGTAAAATCACGAAAACTTAACAGCACGTTAGTGGATTTTGGCCATTCACATTAAAACATTGAAGAATCTAACTCTGTTCTCCAGCTCTTGACCTGCATGAAGTCACGACAAAAACAAGGCCCAGTGCAGCTGAGGGAAAAGCAAACCTTTTTCATCCAGTAAGTTCCACCCCTCATCACCCTCCAGGTGGGGAAAAAGTCTTTGACTTTCAACTTCCCTCTGATCCAACCAGCAATTATTTTTAATTTATGTCTGGTTATTGACCTCTCTGACAATAGGACATGTGTAACACCAACAGCTGCTTTTTTTTGTGTGTGATGTAGCAAAATTCCCCAAGGCAAAAGGGAGATTTACCTATCTCTTTTGTCTAACCCCACCTCATTTTGCACGCAATTGTATTTCTCCTTTGTCCTATTTAAATGAGCCAACACCAACCTCTCCTTGTAGTTTTAATTAGTTGCAACACTTTCTTGCTCAACTCCCTATCCTTCACACACACACACACACAGGAGATTCAGCAGATGCTGGAAATCCAGAGTGACACACACAATGCTGGAGGAATCCAACAGCATCAATGGGGCAGAGGTGGGGGGGGGGGGGGGGGGGGAACTGTCGACATTTCGGGCCGAGACCCTTCACAAGGATTTCATCATTGAAAGACTTCCCTTCATCAGAAATCGTAGAATATCACCCCAATTCCCTCAATTCCTTTCATATCCATATTTTAAAAATTCCTCTTATGTGTCCTTCCTGCAAGGTATTGAGTACTGTATGTAAACCTGTAAAATGTAGTTTCAGTATACCCTGCCCCCTTTGTGCCCCACTCTAACCCTACCCAGTCACACAGAATTGTAGAGGTACTGTACAGAAACACGGTACATGTCTTGTAAGCCACACTTGTAACCAAGCAGGCGGTCATCCTGGTTGATTAGCAACGCGCTGCGTTCCTTATTAGAAAGCTTAGCCTGATCGCTGGTCATCTGCTGTTACAAAGAAAAAAAGAATCTAATTATGGATGGATGAGTGCTGCCTGCATGCAGATACCTTCAATCTAGCAAATACTTGGGAGTGGTTTGCCAGCTCGTCCTTATAAGAAGAGTAACACTCACAAAATGCTGGAGGAACTCAGCAGGTCAGGCAGCATCTTTGGAGAGAAATAGGGTCGATGTTTTGGGCCAAGACCCTTCGTCGGTACTGGCTGGAAATGGCTCGGCCCAGAACGTTGTCTCTTTATTCCTTTCTATACTGCGTGAACTGTTCCTCCAGCATTTTGTGTTTGTTACACTGGATTTCCAGCGTCTGCACAATCCCTTGTTCCTATAGGAAGGGAATGTGTTGAATGGTGGATACATTGAATAGCAAGCAGAAGTGTTACAATCCATTAGGCTTTCCAACAGTGTTACATAGTTATTTAATATGTGATCTTTAAAATCAGAAGTATTTGTTCCCTCAGCAAAAACATTGCTTTGCACCCGACTTCTGATATACATATTTAATGCCTGATGAATATCTGGTAACAGAATTTAAATAGGTAGCATTTGCTTCTATCCAACATTTTCACCCTACATATATTTTAAGGATGGCTCCTGTTAAGCAATGATCTGAATTACAGTCAGATTTTGTTACATAAGAATCATTAAACATCTGAAACCACCTTCTGTATATGATCATGCTGAAGGACGAAACATCTTGCCTCAAATTGTTGATTAAAATCTGCCCCAAATACAAATCAGTTCCTAGAAAAATCTAGTTAAAATGTGCTGAACAATGAATCCTAGTTCAGTTAACTAATTTATTTTAAGTTCTTTTGGTTCTTTTTCTCAAATTTCTTTACAAACTGAAGCGCAAATCACATCTTTTAAAAATATATTTGTTCATATTGCTTCAGTGTCAGATGAGAAGTTTAAAATCGTGCCTTTGTTTTCTTGCTCTTCTGGAAAGAATCTGACTTCTACTTTGTGCTCTTCCCAACCCATTACAGTTCCAGCGGATACCCCTGAGTACTTTGTTTAAACCCTGATAACATTCAGTCAATATGGGCTGCTCATTTCTATTCTTAGGAAAGGATGTAAGATTAATCAAAGTAAACTGAAGTCGTGACTTAGTGATGCCAATCTTGGTTTTTCAAAGACTGCAGATTGCAGGGAGGAGTGGTGTCTGTGGGAGATGAGGAATTGCTATGATCTTGTGTGTAAAAAAAAGATGAGAAACAGGAGGCAATCAATCAGCCTTGATTTCAATGCTGGGAGTGCAGACAGAAAGGGAAACATTGAGTGTATAGATAAAGGTGGACAGTCAGGCAGAGCACATACACACACTGGTTAGTAGGTTAATTGGTCATTGTAAATAGTCCTCTGATTAGACTGGTGTTAAATAGGTGGATTGCTGCATGGCGGAAGGGCCTGCTAAGCACTCTAAATACCATAGTGCAAAAGTCTGAGGCATGCATATATAGATAGGGTGCCCAAGACTTTTGCACAGGACTGTAGTAAATTTATATATTACTCTGTACTGCTACCACAAAAGAAAAACCAATTTCATGGCATGTGAGAGTGATGATAAACCTGATTCTGATATGGGTCTCTATTGCGCACTGAGTGTAGGAAGGGGGCAGGGAGAAGGGAATCACGGTTGGGAAAAGGGGAAGGAAGAGGGGAAAGGGGTGGGAAGCACCACAGAGACATCCTGTAATGATCAATAAACCAATTGTTTGGAATCAAGTGACCTTGCCTGGTGTTTCAGAGCTGGATGTGTCTGCACATGCACCACGCCCCCCCACCCCTGGCACTCCTCCTCTGCCACCCCTTCTACGGCACCACTCCTAACATCCTTTGCTCCTGCTAGATGTACGAATGCACTCTCCACTCCTCGTTAACAAATGCAGTAGTGTGTAAAACTCCTAGGCATACGAGTGATATACTGATGCCCAAAACTTTTGCACAGTACTGCAAATCAAAAAACTGTGGATTCAGATTTTGAAAGGGCACAATACGAAAGAGGGTTGTGTACTTTGAATTTTAATGAAAGAGAAATTATTTTGAAAGCTTTGTCTTGTAACCTGTACACTAGTATGAGCCAGCTGCCAGGGAGGCTGTAACTTGAAGTTAGAATCAGAAAGGAGAAAACTGAGCTGGAAATCATAGCTAGAGGTTTCCGTAACGGGGTATTTAGGAAGGCAAAGAGACAGGATAGGGCAGGGGTGTGGAGAGTAACCATAACCACACGATATCAGGAAAAGGCAGTCGTAGTCATAAAATAATAGAGCGCAGAAACAGGCCCTTTGGCCCAACTGGTGCAATAAAACCACAGCATCCTCCCTGCGTTTGGCCTGTAACCCTCCAAATCCCTCCTCTTCTTGTATTTATCCAAATGATACTTGTACGTTGCAATTGTACCTGCCTTATCCACTTCCTCTGGCAGCTCATTCCAGGTACCTGCTACCCTTTGTGCTAAGAAGTTCCCTCTCAGATCAATTTTAAAACTCTCCCCTCTTGCATTCTTGTTAGGGAGTTCCTAACCTCAGGATATAGACGATGACTGCCCACCTCAGCAATACTCAATAATACTCCTCTTAACCCTGGGCTGAAGATGACGACTGCCCTCCTTAACAATATTCCTAATTTTATAAACTTCTATGAGGTCACCCCTCCCCTCATTCTCCTGTGCCCCATCAAATAAAGATACAATGTGGCCAACTCAGTTTCTTTTGTGCAGGTGGCATCCTCATCAAATCTCCTTTGCATCTTCTCCAATTTGACAACGGTTCAATTTAATATCAGAGAATGTTTACTGTATACAACCTGAAATCCTTAATCTGTGCAGACATCTACAGAGCAGATGGGGAAAAAAACTCAAAATGAATAACAGAAAATGTTAGGACCCCAAAGTCTTTCCTGCAACCAGGTGACCAAAACCTGACACAATACACTCACATTTTTAACCCATTTCTGAACTTGGGTCCAATTCCTACTCTGCCTTGAATGTCCAAAGTGCATCGCCTCACACTCGGCCAAGCTGAAATCCATTTTCCGTTCCTCAGCTCATCTCCCTAACTGATCAAGATCCCTTTTGCAACCGCTTCACTGCCGGCAAGATCCCCAATTTAGAATCTTTAGGAAACTTGACGAATGTGCCACATACATTCAAATTAATTTACAAAATAATCAGTAACAGAGGTCCCAACGCTGACCCCTGGGGAATCTCTGCTTGTCACGTGCCTCCAGTCAAAGAACCGACCTTCAGCAATCATGCTCTGCTTTCTAAATCCACTTGACTGGCTCTCCCTGAATCCAATACGACCCAACCTTACAGATCCATCTGCTGTTTGGGACGTTGCCAAAGGCCTTACTAGAGTCCGTGTGGACAGCATCCACTGTCTTCCCTTCTTCCAAAAACTCTCAAAAAAAACATATTTGTCAGATATGTCCTGCCATCCACAAAACCATGGTGACTACTCATGATCAGGCTTTGACGATCCAAGTGATGGGTGATCTTGTTTCTCAGAATTTTTTTCATTGACTTCCCTACAGCTTAAGTCAAAGCTGGCAAGTAACACACAAAACACTGGAGGAACTCAGCAGGTCAGGCAGCATCTAAGGAAATGGATAAGGAGTCAATGTTTTTGACAGAGACCCTCCTTCAGGACTAGAGGAGAAGGGCGAAAGATGCCAGAATAGGAAGGTGAGGGGAGGGGAAGGAGGCCAGCTGAGTGGGAAAGGTAAAGGGTTGAAGAAGGAGGAATCTGATAGGAGAAGCGAGGGCACCACAGGAGAAAGGGAAGGAGGAGGGGACCCAGGGTGAGGTGATAGACAGGTAAGAAGTAAGAGACCAGAATGGGGAATATTTTTTACCAGAAAGAGAAATCGATATTCATGCTGTCAGATTAGATGGAATACAAGGTGTTGCTCCTCCACCCTGAGGGTTACCTCATCTTGGCACAGGAAGAGCTCATCGACCGACATGTCGGAACAGGGATGGGAATCAGAATTAAGATGTTTGGTCACTGGGAAATTCTGCTTTTAGCGGAATGGTATATGGTTCCTTGGCCTGTCCTTACTACCCTTCTTGATTAACAATTCCCCTGGAGCATAGGAGAATGAGGGGAGATTTGATAGTGGTTTTAAAAATTGGAGAGTATAGTTAAAGGCAAGCAGGCATTTTCCACTGAGGTTGGGTGAGACTAGAACTAGAGGTCATGGGTTAAGGGTGAAACCTGAGGGGGAGCTACTACACTCAGAGGGTGGGAAGTGTGTGAAATGAGTTGCCAGAGGAAGTGGTGGGTGCAGGTTTGATTGCAGCGTGTAAGAAAAGTTTGATTAAGTACATGGGTGGGAGGGGTGTGGAGGGCTATGCTCAGATCCAGGTCAATGGGACTAGGCAGGATGATTGTTCAGCATGGACTAGATGGGCCAAAGGGCCTGTTTCTGTTCTGTAGCACTCTGACTCTATTAGCTGCTCTCCAGTGGTGAACAACAAAGCCTATATCGCCTATCCACATGGAAGGTTACTATCCAAGAATGAGCACATGGAGTTTGGGGAGAAGGTAGGGGAAGGGACGAGCTAATAGAAAGCAGAGTCAGAATAGAAAGGCTGGTTATTTGGTTTGGCAGTCAGTAACTGCCAGAAATAAACTATTTCTTATGTATATTGATGTTTGAATGAAGGGACTGTCTACTGTGGCAAAGTTTGTTGATGATACAAAGAAGGTGGGTTAGCAAGTCATGATACTGAGCCTGGAAAGAGATGTAGACATAGTAACTAATTAGGCAAGAAGTTACAAAATGAAATGTAACAAGAGAAATTATAAGATGATCTGCAATGGTAGGAAATATTTACTGTTGAAATAAGGGAGACTTCAGAATGTTGTGACAGGTAACAGCAGGTAATTAGGAAGATGAATGTGATGTTAGCATTTATTGCAAGGTGAAAGGATTGAAGTTGTTGCATTTGGAGTACTTTACATAGCAATGATCTATCTCTGAGGATGTGCATACATTAGAAGCAGTGCAAAGAAGGTTTGGTAGATTGATTCTTTGGTTGAAGAGGGTGACATATGAAGAGACTTTTTTTTAAAGATACTGCACGATAACAGGCACCCAATTACACCCATGAGACCAATTAACCTACTGACCTATGTGTCTGTGGGATGTGGGAGGAAACCTGAGCACCTGGAGGAAACCCATGCATTCACAGGGAGAACACACAAATACATTACAATGGAATTGAACCTGGGCCGCTGGCACTATAATGCATTATGCTAACTGCTGCATTTCTGTGCTACTATACTGCAAAATATTGAGCCTGTTGGGCCAGTGCTGTTTGGAGCACAAGCCCTCATGGGAGTACCTGGAACTAGTGTGCTTCGTTTTACATTGAGGATCACCAATTTGACAGATGAAGACCACAAAGAGAGTTGTGGATATTCAACTGCAAGGGAGTTGAGGGAATTGAGGACGTAGGAGAGTGGTGTTGAGGCATACAATGAAACAGTCAAAGCTCACTGCCAGAAGGAGTCAGGAGGAACCAATGGAAACAAAGGGATGGTTGATGTTTCAGGTCCAGGCTACCCCCAGAACATTTGTAGGTTTGTTGGTGGTGAACACAAACGATGCATTTCACTGTACGTTTCGATGTTCATGCGATAAATAAATAAACCTGAATCTTTAGTGTTTAGATGGGTGGCCTGCAAGATGTGGGCCAACATTCAAAGTTCATTGCTGATTTGATTTGGGAAAATGACACATTTCACTGTGTGTTTCAACGTACACCTGAAAACTAAAGCTATCCCTTATTCTTCAAGTCTTGGAGGGATTTTCTCTCTATTCAAATTTTTAAAAAAATATCTGCCATCACAAAGTAAATTTGGTAGCAGTTTCTTGATGGTTAATTGATTTTGATGTCAACATTTGACTCTGCAGTTCGATGTACTAAGGGCTTAGAACTATCAACTAAAAAGTTGCAAGAAGTGGAGGCTGTTAATAAACAGGAAAGTTGCCTTGCAAGAAATAAAGCCCTTTCAAATAATGAGACATTCAGAAAAGTAACTGTGTGAATCATTGAGAAAGGAAACTCTGATTGAGAAATCGGCTGGTGCAGATCAAGGCCGCAATGAGCTTACTTGAAATTTGTAGGGACCTAGTAGCTAGATCAGGTGCAGGGCTTAGAAATATCCAAGACAGTGACACCCTATTTTGTAATTAGTTATTACGTGCACATTGCTAGATCTGGTCAAAGGTTTGCATATGCCCAAAATAGTGACTTCCTTTCTGAGGAGCAGAGTTCCCAAAGAGAATAGCAGAAAGAACAGAGCTTCAGAACGCTTATGATGGAACCTACAAATTGGAAGAAATAAGAGCCAGTGGGTTGCAGCCATCATTAAACTATGGTTGACTTGCATTGACAGTTGGTTCAAAGTATCAAATTTTAAAAGGTTTTCCAAGCAACTAGGTAACCTTTTTGAGGCAGATGTGTAATGACTGTATAAAGACAGGTATCGAATTTGAAAGTTGCATTAACACAGGCAGAACTTTTGTTTGTGTTCCTCTCAACTAACTGCTTTCCTTGCTTTGGGAAGGTTGGCTTTAACTTAATACCAAGGCAATTGTTGATTAGCAATCTTGATGTGTAAATATTTGTTTTAATCTTGGCATGACTTAGTGAACCTATATGGAAATGTTTTAGTAATCATAAGACATGAAACCACAGCATAAAAAAAAAATTTTCATTCTGTTCCCACCGAGCATTTCTAGACACTGAATGCTCTTGTTAATTCTGGAAATTAGTTTTGCTAATATCATGTGGTATATACATTATCCCTCCCCCTCCCATTTTGGTTAACAATTGAAGGTTTTACAGCCATCTCCAGTGATTATATATTTGATGAAAATCCTTCCACAATGCTGTTGGCGTTCATTTCAGGGTTTATACACAGTAATGATGAGGAGGCGGTGAAGATGCTGTGTGTCTTTAAGGGGAGTGTGTTGATAATAGCATTCTCATGTACTGTGGTGCTTTTGGGACTGCAGGCACAGTACTTTGTGAAGATGTCAGACATGGATAGGGATACCAATCAAATGGCCTATTTTGTAAAGGATGGTGTTGGGCTTTTTATGTTGTTGGAACTGCACTTATCCAGGCTAATTATTCTGTTATCTTCCTGATGAAAAGATTTAGAGTGTTAAACCTTTGAATACCAAACCTTAGCCCTGTTCTTGTTGCCACACTATTTATGTAGCTGGTCAGTCAACACTAACCCACTCATGAGGTTCATGGGGACCCTAGTCATTAGTAAAGTGGTTTAATATTAATGGTGATTAAATTGTCTGTTGGAAATTGCTTGGCCTAAGTGACATTACTGTTTCTTGTCAGGTGCCAGGGTTTAGACTGCTTCGGTTGCTAAGGAAATGTGAACAACACTGGAAATTGTGCTAAACCCAGGTGTTGGCTGAGAGGACATTCATCAGTTTCGATCTTAAATATATTAAATTGCTCTTGATTCAGAAGCAGCAGCTTGAGTTCAGTATTTGGTTTTAAATTCTCTAGCTTTTCTCTTAAACGAGTTTTATTTTATAAAGAATGTAGATAACGTCAGAGATTGCTCACCTGGAGTGCAAACTCATCTCATCTGATCAGTTCTGCAAGGTCAACTGTATTGGAAAGTTAATCCGTGGGAGGAAAGGGTGCTTTGCTGATTTAGTGAACTATTAAGTCAAAGTCACTTAATGTTTGGAATTCACATTTGTGCATTTACCCCAGAGTATTCCTTGCCTTGACTATTTTCCTGATTATAGTCATAGAGCACTACAGTACAGACCCAGGCCCTTCAGCCCATCTAGTCCATGCAGACTAGTATTCCCAATGACCCATCCCATTATGTGTTGTGCACTTGCTCATGTGTGTCGCCTCTTTCTCGGCATTTGCACTTGATGGCCATTTTGTTTCAGAAGGTTTTTCTGGTTGCTTGCTGCTCGCGATTCTAAACCAAACTTGAATAATGTTTAACTTCATTAACAATCCTGATGTGCATTTAGTGGAAAAAGTGGCAGCATGTAAAGTAATTCCTCACTCCGGTTATTAACTCTTGCTCAACCAGCTGTTACGGGGTGACCCGGCATATAGTCAAAGGGAAGGAGGCTTGGAAACTAATGGACTGTTCCAGCATTCTGTTAAATATCAAACCAAAATGATTGAAATGTTAATTTTTCAAAGCTCTTGTTTTTAAAATGTTATTTATTGATCAGATTTTGTCTTTCATCTCAGAGTGCATATTGACTTGGCCAGCTGAATGCCAACGCACCAATGGTTTGTTAATATGCAGTAACTGTCAGAATGTATAAGTGATGTAACTAAACGGTCTAGTGGCGTGCTCTTTCTCTGCCTCAGAACGCTGTTTATTTACATTGTAGAGTCAGATAGTTTTCATTTATTTGAACGGGGTACACAATGGGAGTCTGTCATGATTAAAATCTTTCCCAGCCAGAACTAAGTTGTAGTGCTTTCTTTACTTACAGTGCCTATAAAAAGTATTCATCCACCCCCCCCCCCCCCCCCCCCCCCAGAGTTCTCATCTTTTACAACATTCAGTCACAGTGGATTTAATTTGGTTTCTTTGACACTGATCAACAGAAGAAGACTCTTTCGTGTCAAAGTGAAAACAATTTTTTATGAATTGGGCTAAATTTGTTACAGTCATTAAACACAAAATAATTGATTGCATAGTTACCCCTTCAAGTCAGTATTTAGTGGATGCACCCTTGGCAGCAATTATAGCCTTGAGTCTGTGTGGATAGGTCACTATCAGCTTTGTAAATCTGGACACTGCAATTTTTTCCCATTCTTCTTTATAAAACTGCTCAAGCTCTGTCAGATTGCATGAGGGATCGTGAGTGAACAGCCCTTTTCAAGTCCAGCCACAATTTCTCAATTGGATTGAGGTCTGGACTCTGACTTGGCCACTCCAGGACATTAACTTTGTATTTTTAAGCCATTCCTGTGCAGTCTTGGTTTTATACTTGGGGTCATTGTCTTGCTGGAAAACAAATCTCCAATGTCACAGTTCTCTTGCAGACTGCATCAGGTTTTCCTCCAGGATTTCCCTGTATTTTGCTGCATTTATTTTACCCTCTACCTTCACAAGCCTTCCAGGGCCTGCTGCAGTGAAGCATCCCCACAGCATGTTGCAGCCTCCATCATGCTTCACAGTAGGGGTGGGGTGTTTTTGATGATGTGTGGTGTTTGGCTTATGCCAAACATAGCATTTAGTCAGATGACCAAAAAGCTCAATTTTGGTTTCATCAGACCATAGAACTTTCTTCCAGCTGACTTCAGAGTCTCCCACATGCCTTCTGGCAAACTCTAGCTGAGATTTCATTGGTTTTGTTTTACCAACAGTGGCTTTCTCTTTGCCACTCTCCCATAAAGCAGTGACTGGTGAAGCAGCTGGGCAACAGTTGTATGCAGTCTTTGCCATCTCAGCCACTGAGGCATGTCAACCCCTCTGGAGGAGTTACATAGGTCTCTTGGTGGCCTCCTTCACTCGTCCCCTTCTTGCAAGGTCACTTAGTTTTTGAGGATGGCCTGCTCTAGGCAGATTTACATCTGTGCCATATTCTTTCAATTTCTTGATGATTGACATAACTGTACTCCACAGGATGCTCAGTGATGGAAATTTTCTTGTATCCATCTCCTGACTTGTGCTTTTCAATAGCCTTTTCACAGAGCTGCTTGGAGTGTTCTTTTGTCTTTCTGGTGTAGTTTTTACCAGGATACTGACTAACCAGCAGTTGGGCTTTCCAGATTCAGGTGTATTTTTACTGCAATCAATTGAAACACCTTGACTGCACACAGGTGATCTCCATTTAACTAGTGATGTGACTTGAGAAAACCAATTGGCTGCACCAGTGCTATTGAAGTGGGTGAATACTTAAACAATCAATTATTTTGTGTTGTATATTTGTAATTAATTTAGATCACTTTGTAGAGATCTGTTTTCACTTAGACCAGATACTTTCTCTGTTGATCTGTGTCAAAAAAGCCAAATTAAATCCACTGTGATTCAATGTTGTAAAACAATAAAAAATGAAAACTTCCAAGAGGGGGTGAATGCTTTTTATAGGCACTGTATGTGTTTTTACTGTTTAATTGCTTAGATAACATTGGGAAGGACTGAAGAATTGGAGCTTTGGTGCAATATATTAGGCTGTGGCTAAGAATATTTATTTTATTTAGAGAACAGGCCTTTCCAGCCCAACAAACCCTAATCCATGTGACCAATTACTCTACAATCCAGTATGTCTTTGGATTGGGGGAACAACCTGGTCACTGGGAGAGCATACAAACTCCTCACAGACAGTGGTGGGAATCGAACCCAGATTGCTGGCATTCTGATAGGGCTACACTAACTGTTATGCTACAGGTGTGTGCGCCCCCCCTTATCCTCAGTTTTTTTGTGTTGTCCAGGCTGACCAAGTGGATGTGTAGCCTGTTCGCCCATTCTCTGTGCCACACATGTATAAGTTACTCTAAGTCTACCATGCTCCTTGATTTTCGCTCCCCCCCCCTCCCGCCCACCAGCATTTAAGGAAAATAAAAAGATGGAAGTGAGCTGAAGATGCTGAATGACAATGTTATTTAGGCAACAAGGAAGAAAAAGAAAGGTTAGCATTCAGGTTCAGAGCCTTACTGTTTCAGAGGACCAAGGCCAATAGGACTGACTGTTCAGCCCATCAACATAGAAACTGATGAAATTTTGAATAACTTCAAAGGCTGTACTTTTTGCACCTTTTTTTTGATGTGCTGATTCCAAGAAACAAGAGAAGCCTATCACCACAGTAATGCGATAATGAAAAGTTTCTTAAATTTTCACAGAAGCTTGGGAAATCAAATGAACATAATTAGTTCATTTAAGGGTTTGCAGCTTGTGGAGGAGCAATTCATCTGTAAGGAGTTGGTACATTCTCCCCATGACTGCGTGGGTTTATTCCAGGTGCTCTGCTTTCCTCCTACAGTCCAAGGGCATATAGGTTAGGGTTAGTGACTTGTGGGCATGCTATGTTGGCACCAGAAGCGTGGCGACCCTTGTGGGCTGCCCCCTTCCCAGCATTTCTTGGACTATGTTGGCAGTTAATGCAAAAGGACATATTTCACTGTATGTTGTGACATTTCAATGTACGTGTGACAAATAAAACTAATCTTTAAACCAGAGAATGGGCAATGTTAGACCTTGTATGATATAGTAATATTAATAATTGCAATGTAAAGTATTGTTTACTGAGAGGCATTTGCAATTTGATAGGATTATGTAAACCACTTGAAATAGCAAAAATAATCGGTGTCCTGGAACCGGGAGCAGATGAAATTGTCGGAAAGAATTTATAAATAACAGGGACACTAAAAGACTTACTGCAAATATTTTCTCTGGAGGATATAATGAATGCAATAGAAATAAGGGCAGAGAGGGTCTAATCAGAGTAAGGACTGTAAGAGAGTGTATTGGAGATCCAAGGGAACCAATAGCCTATACCCCAGGTTTCTAAAGGGAAGAGAGAGAGAGAGAGAGGAGGATGCATGAATGATATTGTGTTCTGCAGTATTTCCAGCAAAAGGGGAGATTTACAGTCGTAATGCCTTGAGAAGGGAAGATGAGACAAAAGAGTGAGTTAAAAGCACAAAATGCTGGAAATGGTCAGTGTGTTAGGCAGAATGTGTGGTAAGAGAAACAGAGTTAACTTTTTACCTGAAGTGGTAATTCTGTTTTTCTTTTCACAGACAGTGCCTGACCTGCTGAGTGTTTACATCTTTTTTTTGTCTTTGTATAAATTTCCAGAATCTACAGTTTCCCCCCCCCAGATTTTCAGCTATGGAGAGTGAGCCTAACACTAGTTGGATCAAACTTTGTCATTGTTAAGGACATGGTAACTAGGTACAGTCGGCCCTCCTTATCCACAGATTCCGCATGCGCGAATTCAACCAACTGCGAATTGCGAAAACCCGGAAGTGCTCTTCCAGCACTTGTTGTTCGAGCATGTACAGACTTTTTTTTCTTGTCGTTATTCCCTAAACAATGCAGTATAACAACCATTTTACATAGCATTTACATTGTATTAGGTATTATAAGTAATCTAGAGATGATTTAAAGTATACGGGAGGATGTGCATGGGTTATCATAGATTGGAATCGAAAATATCGGAAGTTCTCTTACTAAGTAAGTCAGAACAGATACATCCGGTATTATTTAGTGTCAGTTAGTCAAATGTTTGTCTTCGTATATAGTATATATTTTACCTTTCAATGCATATGAAACACTTAAGAACGTATGTTTCAGTGCTGGGCTTGGGAAGATCCCGAGTTCGATCCAGTGACAAACCGCTATCAAGTGCGCTCTCCACCATGCCGGGTTGATGTGGAGGATCAAAAACTCAAAACCCCAAAACCCAATGATTAAACCACTGCGTTGCACAGCAAATCCAAATAATAATTGTAGCTTTCATCGGGGCAGAACCTTTCTCACTTTATCCTTTAAAATTGTTCCGATCGTTGACGGACGTAGCCTAATGCTTTTCCAATGACTGATGGCGTTTCACCTCTTTCCGATCGCTTTATTATTTCCACTTTATTTTCAATCGTAATCATTTTCATGAACAGAAACACTGCGGACTCAGATCTCTGCCGCTGGGTCCTAATGTCCACCACACTGAGACAGGTTAAATAAGGTCTGGGGTTCCACTCGGTCTTAAGTTCCACCGCATTGAGACAGGTTGAATAAGGGACTTGAGCATCCGCGAATTTTGGTATCCGCGAGGGGTCCCGGAACCAATCCCCCGCGGATAAGGAGGGCCGACTGTACTTTGAAAATGACTGTGATGTCTGTATTTTATTGTGGAAGGAATCTGTTCTGGGCAATCCAGTCCAAAGACCCACTAGTTGTGGTGTATCTGGATTTTCTATACTTATTTGATAATGTATCACATGCAAAGTCATAACAAAGGCCTATTTTGATATATTGGCATGGATAGAAAACTGGTGAAAAGGCAGAGAGCAAGGGTAGGAAATCTGTCTTCTACCCTTTCGTCAAGTGTACATCCACATGGATCAGTATTGGACACTGTTATTCTCAATTTGCATTAATGAATTAGGCAGGTTACATTACACCAAATTTTCTACCAAAGTTTACAGACGAAATGAACTATGAGGAGAGCACACGGGTCTGAATGGTAGTATATTGGTTAGTGTAACACTTTACAGTGCCAGCAATCAGTTTCTGCCACTGTCTGTAAGGAGTTTGTACGTTCTCCCTGTGACCTTGTGGGTTTCCACCAGGTGCTCCGGTTTCCTCATGTATTGCAAAGACATACTGATTTGGGTTGGGGAGTTGTTGGCGGTGGAAACACGGCGACACTGGGGCTCCCCCAGCACAGTGCCCAGGCTGCGTCGGCCATCGATGCAAATTATGAAATTTCACTATCTGTTTCGATGTCCTTGTGACAAATAAAGCTAATCTTCATTCCTGATGTTCTGATTGTCTTTTAATATATTGGCTGTTGTTGGAACAGTACCATACCAGGTTACTGGAAGTGTGTTTCCACATTTTCTTTCTTGCCTGAAAGATTGTAGGTTTATGGTAGTCATGCTAACCTGACACAGAGTACAGTGATGTACCAACCTGATACATGCCATTTGAATTACTTTGCCTGAAAATGCTTCTCTTTGCATGGCTGCACACTGACACATTGTGTGAAGCCAAACTGGAAGACTTCATTGAAATGTCTTGGATCATTCTGAAGTCATGAATGAGCCTATATAATTAAATCTCTATATCCAGGAACTTGTGAAAAGACACTGTTACAACGTTTCAGTTTCATTATATTTAATTAAAATTTCTTAACATTAATAAATTATTACTGCTATATTGCCAACCCTTGTAGAGGGTTATAGCTTTTAATGCACTGTGGCAATCTCCACCAGCAGGATTCCTAACTTAAAACTTGTCTGATTTGTGGAAGTTAGAAAGGCCTTACTTTTTGCAAACATAACTTGCAAAATCTGCATATACCCAATGAAATAGAAAGGCAGCCTGTGGAATCAACGGCGTAATGTCCTGGTGAAACACACAACACTGCTCAGCTGTGTCGGAGGTTATTTTGATGTGACCCACGTAGCCGCTGTGAAAAAAAAAGGAAAGTGACTTTGACTTAAAACTGCAGTGACTTCATCAGCAGCTTTCAGAAATGAAATGTTTTCCTTTTCCATTACAGTGTTTGCTTGACAGTAAAAATTTGCCAAGGGCCCTCCTCCTCCAGTATTTGATCCACATCTGAAATGCCAGTGGTTGACCCGTTCCCATGCCTCTCTCGCACCAGATGGGAGGATGTGAGCAGGAACATTCTGGGTGACTTGCTGGCTTTTGTCCTTCTTTCCCAATGGCATGGGAACCGGTGACTGAAACTCGAGGTCTCTGTGGCCAAAAGACACCCACCAACCTTGCTTTTTGTTTTGTCCTTTTAAAGTCAGAACTCCTTTCAGAACGCAGATGACCTTAAAAAACTAAGTGTAACCCACCTTCGAAGCATTTTCAAGTGCTTTCTTTCATTTGTGCTGTCAAGTGTGGCGGCTGGGGAAAGCAGAAATGACCACAGCTCTATTTGTGATTAAATTTTCATGCTCGTGCATGGGCTGAGCCCACTTTGCGTGCTGCTCTCTACACAGGAGGGACACAAGGCTACATTGTGAAAATTACTCACCAACCTCTTCCAGCTTTCAGTGCAGACTGTCTCCATTATCCTGGAGCCTACGGGGAGGGCTGCTGTAATGGGCCACGCATGTCGTTGACCACCATCATTGTTGCTTTGTGATGGCTGTTGTAGAACAGGTCACCAGGGTTGCAATGGGTAACACCAAGTCTGGCTGTTTTATATTTGTGGAGGAAAAACATTGCACAGATAAGCTCTGACTTTTTAAAATGCACAAAGTTGATTCTTTTGTTATCAAATTGTGTAGATAAAGACGTGAGGTAATGCTTCTTCTCACTGTTATCACTGATCTGCATTAGGATACACGGACGTCCCTTTAGAGCAGAGATGAGGAAGAATTTCTTTAGCCAGAGGGTAGTGAATCTGTTAAATTAAATAAGTAGTGCAAAAAGTAGGAAACAAATAGTGAGGTGGTGTTTATGAGTTCATTGTCCAGTTAGAAATCTGATGGTGGTAGGGAAGAAGCTGCTCCTGAATCATTAAATGTGTGTCTTCAGACTCTTGTACCTCCTCCCTGATGGTAGCAATGAGAAGAGGGCACCTCTGAGGTGATGGGGGTCTTTAATGATGGATGCCACCTTTTTGAGGCATCGCTCCTTGAGGATATCCTGGAAGCTGGGGAGGCTTGTGCCCATGACGGAGCTGACAAAATTCACAACTTTCTGCAGCTTCTCTCAATCCTGTGCAGAGGCTCCTCCGTACCACACAGTGATGCAGCCAGTTAGAATGCTCTCCGTGGTACATCTGTAGAAATTTATGAGTGCCTTTGGTGACATAGCAAATCTCCTCAAACTCCTATTGAAATATAGCCTCTGTTGTGCCTGTTTTGTGATTGCATCGATATGTTTGGCCCAGGATAGATAATCAGAAATGTTGACACCTAGGAACTTGAAAGTGCTCATCCTTTCCACTTCTGATTTATCCATGAGGACTGGTGTGTATTCCTTCATCTTAACCTTTCTGAAATCCACAATCAACTCTTTGGTCTTATTGGCAATGAGTTGTTGCTGCGACACCACTCAACTAGTTCTATCGTCAGCTAATTTATAGATGCCATTTGAGCTGAGCCCAGCCACACAGTCATGGGTGCACAGAGAGTAGAGCAGTGGGCAAACCACGCACCCCTGAGGTGCACCAGTGTTGATTGTCAGCAAAGTGGAGATGTTATTTCCAATTCACACAGTCTTCCAGTGAGGAAATGGAGAATCCAGTTGCAGAAGGAGGGACAGAGCCCCAGGTTTTGAAGCTTTTTCATCAGAATTGAGGGAATGATTGGGTTAAACACTGAGTTGTAGTCATTATATAGTAGCCTGATGTAAATATTAGTACTGTCCAGGTGATCCAAATGCTGTGCGAAGAGCCAGTTGGATCATGTCTACTGTAGACCTATTAATGGTGATAAGCAAATTGCAGTGAGTCCAGGTCCTTGTTGATTCTCTTGGATCTCTCTGCTGCATGTCACAGGAACTGTTCTGCTCAAATGTTATCAACGTAACATTTTCTGTGTGCATAGATGCTGCATCCCTGCTGAGTATTTCCAGCATTTTCCTGTTATGATAGGCCATATTCTGCCCTAAATTCAAGTAAGATCATTACTTATTGGAAAAAAAGCTGGAGAGTTGCACTCATGGGCGCTAGCTTCCTCGGCAATGAGAACATTTTCAAAAGCTGTTGCTTCAAAAAGGCAGCATTCATCATTGTGGAGCCCCAACACCCAGGACATGGTCTCCTTTTGTAAATTATTGTCGGGGAGGAGGTGCAGGAGCCTGATATACACATTCAGAGATTTAGGAGCAGCTTCATCCCCTCCAACATCAGATTTCTGAATGTTTCTAATTGTAATTTATAGCTTTTATTAGGTACTGCAATGTACTGCTGCCACAAGACACATTTCACGACATGTCAGTGATATTAAACCTGATTCTGATTTTGATGTTTGTGGCTGATAATGCACAGCACCCAGTTTATTTTTTTGCAATATCATAGCAAGGGCAGCTGTTAAAAGCACGCAGAGCAATTATCTGCAACTCAGAACAATTTGGTCCACCAAATGTGCTTGTTGAAAAACTTGAACTGTTAGAATGCAATACCCAATTTGCTTGACCTGAAATGATCCTGGCAATTAGCTTTCCACCCGGTTGTCTGTTTCTGACCAGTTGACTGGTTTATATACCAGGCTTTGAGATTACCGTAGGTGCTATTTACAGCTGTGAACCTAAGAGGATTTAATGTTTTCCCCTCTACTTTTGCCTGCTTAAGTCATTTCAGTTCAGCTTTCATTTAGTGAGGTGAGAAGTCAAAAACAGAGGAACTGATGTCATTAGTGATTGCTTGATAATGTGTTATATTCAAATATTTTTGATCAAGAGCTGTTTATGCTAAGAATGTTTTCACTAATGTGGCAGTTTTTTGCTCTGCGAACATTGGCAAATATCTTGGGTGTGGGTCAATAGAAGGTGACACTTGCAATGTAAGTGTAGTGGCATCCATACCGGACTTCGAGGCCAATGGTCCCAGGTTCGAATCCGGCCAGCTCCTTGTACACTTTACATCCATGCTGGGTTGAATATCAAGCTAGTAGCTTGGCCTCATAAAAAACAAACAAAATGGCACCTGCTGCCTGATGCGCCACAAAGGCACGGACAGGAACAACACACTTGAAATGTTTAAACTGAATTCTGGTAGCGACTACATTGATCCATTGAGATGCTGGCATGATTTGAAAGGTGTGTTACGTATTTGAAATTCTGCATTTGAAGACTTATTATGTTCTTTAATGAATATAAATTTGAAATTTTAAGCAGTGATAATATTATTGTAAGCAGTTAACTGCCCTTTTGAAGTGTAAAGTGTTGGAGAGAGGTGTGGAAGGGTAAATTGCCCTCAGTTACATGGCACTTGATGCAAGAAAGCAGTTAATTTTCAGAGTACATCTTTTTAAACCTTTATTAGAATAAATTAACGCTGAGATGGGATCTGGTCAATACACCTGTTTCTTAGAAGGAGAGAGAGTTGTTTAAGTTGCTCTGCCCAGTATTTACCCCAAAAACCAATATAATAAGAGCAGATTATCTGCTGTCTTCGTAGCCCTGATTGTTTCAAGTTTATTGTCACCTGACTGTACATACATATAACCAAACGAAACAACATTCCTCTGGACCACAAAACAGTTATCACACACACCACATGAACAGCTCCCACACACAACACATAAAACTAAATACTACCACAAGTAAGTTAATAAAATGGAACTCACCCACAGCACAGGTAAACAGTAAACAGCTCACAGTCTTGGTGACGAGACCTTGGTGGGGGCAGGGTATTTATTAGTCTCACATCCTGAGGGAAGAAGCTGTTACTCAGTCTGGCCGCCCTAGTCCTGATGCTCCTGTACCTCCTTCCTGACAGTAATGGGTCAGAGAGATTATGGGAGGAGTGCTGGGGATCCTCAGTGCCCCTGGTAAATGCCACAAATAGGGTGGAGGGAGCTCCTGGTAACTTCGATGTATGTAAGTTGACCTTTTCATACATTTTTAAGAATACTTGGTAGACTTTAAACTGCTTTAAAGTTGTGAAAGATACCATTGCACATCCGTTCTCCCTCTATGATTAACCAGTAGCTAGCCAGAGTGACTGTGGATTTAATTTGTTAGTTCTCCATTGCGTCTTCCCTCCCACCCCCGCTGTAATGTTTCCACAAGCACAGTAGACAATCATTCCATCTATCTGGAGCCACTCACACAAAAAGCTAAAGGAACTCATCCAGTCAGGCGGCATCTGTGGAGAAGAATGTTTTGACCGTTATTTCCAGCCTCGGCAGTCTCTTCTGCATTGCATGTATCCTGACCTGACTTGCTGCAAACACTTTCTGTTCTGAGAACAGGCCTTCAGCCTACACCAGTAGATCACACTGGAATACCGTGTTCAGTTTGATTGCCTCAATATAGGAAGGATGTGGAAGTTTCAGCGAGGGTGCCGAGGAGGTTTACAGAATGCTGCCTGGATTATAGAGGATAGGTTGAGTGAGCTAGGACTTTTTCTCTTTGGACTGAAGGAGGATGAGTGATGACTTAATAGAGATGTACCATATGATAAGAGGATTAGATCAAGTGGGCAGCCGGAAACTTTTTCCCACGGTGCAAATGTCTAATATGAGGGGGCGTAACTGCAGGAAAGTATAGAGAGGGGTGTCAGAGGTAAGTATTTTTTACGCAGAGAGTAGTGGGTGTGTGGATCACCCTGCAGTTGGTGGTGGTAGAGGCAGACACATCAGAGGCATTTAACAGATACTTAGATGGGCACTTGGGAGGGAAGGTTAGATTGATCGTGAAGTAGTTTCAAAGGTCGGCACAACATTGTGGGCCAAAGGCCTGTGCTGTGGTGTTTCATGTTCATTAGCTGTTCCTCCGAAGATGAACCCTGATCAACTCAGTCTTTCGTGCATTCTGAACGTTGCGATGCCAGAAGATTGATTAAAGACTGTGCTTATGCAGCCAGATAGCTGCAACACTTACAGAATGACAGAAAATGGATATGGTTCTTAAACCAGTCCTGCTGGTGACACCCACTTCCAATAACAGGCAGAACCAAAAACTGCATGGTGTGTCGTGGGAATAAGAAATAAAAGGCATTTCGGGAGTGTTGGAGTGGGAAGACATCAGATTTCAATTGGAGCTGGAAAACAGTAGATGCTGGAAATGAGAGACAGGTGTTGAAACTACCAGAAACACTCTGGTAGTATCATCAGGCTGTTTTTGTTAGGAGAGAAGGAACTCTTTTAATACTGCCATTACATCATAGCGTATAATTGCAAACATTAGTGCTGCATTAAACTATTCATTTTGTCTAATGCATTTTCAAATATTGAGATTCTTTGTATTGCTGATCTGTAGTAAATTGCATGGAGCGGTATTCAGTTTTTTTTAAACTGAACATTTTAAAGCTGTTTACCTAAATTGACCTGCCTCCATTTCCAGTTTTATGTTTGACCAAATAAATGGCTAGAGGGATGTTTGCCCACTTATCAATGCTTGTTGCAGGAGTTAAAATCTCTGCCAAAGCTTTAGAAGTTGCCTTGAATTATATCGTCTGAAATCATAAGACATAGGAGCAGAACTAGGCCATTCAGCCCATTGAGTGCTGATTTACTATCCCTCAGCCCCATTCTTCTGCCTTCTCCCAGTAACTTTTGACGCCTTGAATAATCAAGAACCTATTAACTCCACCAAATATACCCAATGACTTGGCCTCCACAGCTGTGTGTGGCAATGTATCCTACAGATTAACCACCCCCTGGCTAAAAAAAATCCTCCTCATCTTTTTTCAAAAGAGGCTTCCTATTCTGAGGCTGTGTTCTCTGGTCCTACATTCTCCCACTTTAGCAAACAGCCTTTCCACATCCACTCTAGCTAGGACTTTCCATATTGATAGGCTTCAGTGAGATCCCTCCCCATTCCAGTGAGTACAGGCCCAGAGCTCCTCATGCATTAACCTTTCATTCCCAGTATCACTCTTGTGAACCTCCTCTAGACCCTCTCCAGTGCCAGCACATCCTTTCTTAAATAAGGGGCCCAGAATTGTTCCCAGTACTTCAAGTGCGGTCTGACCAATGCCTTATGAAGCCTCAGCGTTACATCCTTGTATTTATATTCTAGTCACCTCAAAATGAATGCTAACATTGCATTTGCTTTCCCTGCCACCAACTCAACCTGCCAGTTAACCTTTAGGGAATCCTGCATGAGGACTCCCAAGTTCTTTAGTGTCTCTGATTTTCTCTCCATTTAAAAATAATCTACACCTTTTTTCTTCTGCCAAACTGCATGATAGTACACTTCCCAAAAGTATATCCCATCTAGCACTTTGTCCACTCTCCTAATCTATCTAAGTCATTTATTCCTGATTGTAAGTACTGACATTGCTTCAAATAGGTTCATGACTTGTAGCATTCTTTGACAAACCTAATGATTGATTCTTTCACAGACTGGGTACTTGTGAAAAGTGGTGAAGCAGGCTTACTGTCCATCTCTGTGATCGGATCACCCACGTTAACTATCCTAGATGGTGGGTGTGACAAGACGTATGAGCAGAATGAGGCCATGCTGCCTATTGAGCCTGCTCTGCCATGGCTGATTTATTTTCCCTCTCATCCCCATTCTCTCTGTAACCTTTGACACCCTTACTTGATCTAGCTCTAATGTCTCTTTTACGTAGTTCTAGGAATACCTATATTAGTTTTCCATCAGTATTTCTTCGTTCATAACATGTCTGCCATCACACTTGTGTTTTATTTTGCTTATATTTCAGCTTTGCTTTGAACATTCTCTCTTCTGCCCTTTCCCATTGGACAGAAGAAATAAATGCCTGAAAGCACATACCATCAGACCTGTCTCACTTGAACAGACTTACTATATTTAAAGATGGAGTCTTGAATTCACAATCTATCTCATTATGATTATGCACTTTATAGTTTACCTGCACTGCAGATTTTTGTTAGAAATACAAATTGGTCTCCTGGAAACTTTGACTTTTAGAAAGTTATTTTGGCCAATGATTATAACTTTAATCCAGAGAGGCCTTTCTTTGTTAACCAGAAACTAAATTCTGATTTGCTGGTCTCACTGCTAGCAGGATGGGGAGTGCAGGTGGGTGGGGGTGTGGAATGTGCAACGCCTATCCTGTTCTCGGCAGATATTTGCAGAAGTACCTTCTCGGAGAGGGTTTTTCCAATAGTGAGGGAGTACAGGACCAGAGGGAACAGCCTCAGAAAAGAAGTCCATTTAGAACAGAGATCAGGAGAGTTTCTTTAGCCAGAGGGTGATGATTCTGTGGAATTCATTGCCACAGTCGATGTGGAATGCTGCCACAAGAAAGCAGCATCCATCATCAAAGACTCACACCATCCGACCCATGATTTCTTCTTGGGAAGGAGACACAAGAGCCTTAGGTCCCACGCCACCAAGTTCAGGAACAGTCATTACCTTACAACCATCAGGCTCCTGAACCGGTGTGGGTAACTTCACTCATTTTAACTCTGAACCCACAGCCTCACTTTCAAGGATTCTTTACAACTTATCTTGGCCAGAAATTTTGACTTGTTATTCATTTCCGTAGATGCTGCCTCACCACCATTTTGTGCATGTTGTTCTTTGCAGCTCCTGTTGTCAGTATTTTTTTATTTGCAGTTTGTCTTCTTTGCACAATGGTTTACAATAAATTATATTGTATTTCTTGTTTTCTGCAAATGCCTGCAAGAAAACAAATCTCAAAGTAGTATATGGTAATATATATTTACTTTGAACTTTGCTGTTTGTTTGGTTCAGCTCAGCAGCTGCTGGCTCAACCAGCTGAGCTAGTGGTGTTCCCTGTCCTGGGGATTTCATGATTTTGTACTTTATGGAGCAGGATAACTGGTAATTTGCAGTATGTACAGAAATATTAGCTCTTCATATTTCTTAGTAAATCTATACCTCACTTCCTACTGCATTGATTACAGCCTTGGTTTCGAATACTGAAAACACTTCTCTGCATTTGCAAACGAACCCAGCTGGTGAACGAACTAGCCAACAATGTTTTGTGTTCTGTGTTTTGTTTCATAAGCATAAAACGCACTCTGTGCATCTGGCTGTAAGTCGGATTGCTTTTAATTCTGGGTAAGCAACAAATTTCCCAGGATTTCACATCACGAATTTAAATGTCAAATTTATTCTGCTGGATTAAAATCCATAGTGTTTGGGGAAAATATACATGATACAAATACGGTTGTCAAAGGACATCCTGAATTGCTCAAGCACCATAACTCATGATTTGTGTTACTTAGACATCCGATGCTGGGGGTTTTGTTGCATAAATCCCCTGGAGTGGAGGAGAATGAAGGGGTATTTGATAGAGGTATACAAAATGATGAGGGATGTAGATCGGGTAAATGCAAGCAGGCTTTTTCCACTGAGGGTGGGTGAGATGAGAACTAGAGGGCATAGATTAAGGGCAAAAGATGAAATAATGGAGGGAACTTCTTCACTCAGAGGTTGGTGAGAATGTGGAATGAGCTGCCAGCGGGTATGCTGTATGCAGGTTCGATTTCAACCTATACCAGCAGTTTGGATAAGTATGTGGGTGTGCGGGTATAGATGGCTGTGGTCTAGGTGTGGGTGATGGGACTAGGCAGAATAACAGTTCGGCACAGTCTAGGTAGGCCTGTTTCTGTGCTGTAGTATTTTATACCTCTAAATGGGTTTCTGTTCTGTTTGATTGTTTTCCAAAACTCTTTTGCTTGGTCAGTGTTCTAATAATCTACGTAAGAATATAAGAAATGCAAGTGGAGTGTTTAGTTGTTTGAACTTGCTGTACCATTCTATAGATCATGGCTAATTTTTACCTCCATTTTTTCCTGACCCCAATAATTCTTTGATTCCTCCAATATCTAGAAATTTACCAATCTTAAGATTTGACTTAAATCAGTGACGAAGCCTCCACAGAGCTCTGGTACAGAGATTTTGCAAGATTCACCCTCTGAGTGAGAACATTTCTCCTCATTTTAGTCCTAAGTGAACATAGAATCCAGAACAGAGCATGCCCTTCAGCCCACAACGTTGTACCAAATATCTTAACCTATTCCACGATCAACCTAATGCTTCCCTCCCACATAGAGCTCCATCTTTCCTTTCATCCATGTACCTAACTAAGAGTCTCTTAAATGTCCTGAATGTATCTGCCTCAACCACCATCCCTAGCAGTGCATTACATTATGCCCACCACTCTCTGTGTCAAAACCAACCTCTGACATCTCCCCCAAGCTTTCCTCCATTCACATTAAAACAATGTCGTCTAGTATTTGCTGTTCCCTGGGGAAAAAGGTGCTGCCTTTCCACTCCATCTTTGTCTTCTACCATCTTGTACACCTCTATCGTTGCCTCACCGCCTTCACTCCAAGGAGAAAATCCCTAGCTCACTCAACCTCGTTACAGAAGACATCCTCTCTAATCCAGGCAGTATCTTGCTAAATCTCCTCTGCACCCTCTCTGACACTTCCACATCCTTCCAAATGAGGCAACCACAACTGAAGCGTGATCCATGCAGAATTTTTCAAAAAATAGTTTATATTAGCCGTCCAGTTCAAAGTGGGCTGAATCTGAAGGCTGAGCGGCGAGGATGACGGGGAGATTTACACAATGTGGGATGGAAAAGTCGTGCTGAGCAACATTTTTGTGGCGCTGCTGCGGCTAGTGGGTTTTTATAAGCAAATTCCTAGAATATTTAATGTTTTACAGCAGTTGAATTCTCTTCAATCAGCAACATTTGCAACTAAATAACGTGTTGCTTTGA
This sequence comes from Hemitrygon akajei, assembly GCF_048418815.1. Classification (NCBI taxonomy): domain Eukaryota; kingdom Metazoa; phylum Chordata; class Chondrichthyes; order Myliobatiformes; family Dasyatidae; genus Hemitrygon; species Hemitrygon akajei. The sequence goes on from NC_133146.1 coordinate 8,913,751, forward strand.
TGCTGCCCTCAGAATCCTGGCAGCTGCTCCTGTTTCTGGATTGTTGTTGGGGTATTGAAAATGTTGGGGAGCAGGATGACCAATAGTGATTAAATGTTTAGATAGCGAATCAGAAGTTTTGTACTTTTCCTGATTTAAACTCAGCACGGCCTTTTGATCATTGTAACTTTCCAGTAGGAAACAGGTTTCTGGTGAAATGGTTAAAGTGGAACTATTGTCGATTCTAAAAGACTTGCTTCATGGCTGTACAACATTAGATATGCACCACAGGAAGAGAAAACATCAATCAATACTTTTCTTTGAAGTAAATAGATTCATGGCTTTGCCTGTTTAGTCTGTGCTTGATTTAATGCATTATTGAATTAGCTACGATACCTAGAACTTCACTTGACACAGTGAATTCCTGTTTTATATTTAACATTTAGGTTGTAACTTTATAAGAAATTTCCAGTCCATTGAGGTTCTTTTAAAAAAAAGTTCTCCAGCCCCCATGTTTTAGTCTAACTGTGTTCTTCTAATAAAGTTTTTAACAGATATACTGGAACTTAAATAGGTCTCCCATGGTGTTGAGCAGCACACACTATATACTGGAGGAACTCAGCAGGTCAAGCAGCATCTACGGAGGGAATAAACAGTCGACATTTCGGGCCAAGACCCTTCATCCGGACTGAAGTGGAGGGAGGTGGGGAGCCGAAGATAGCGTAAGGTGGTGGGGGTGGGGGAAGGAATACAAGCTGGCATTTTGTCCTACCCTTATTCTGACGTCGCCCGCCAGTGTGTACTCTTTCCCCTCCCCCCACCTTATCCTGGCTTTTGCCCCCTTTCCATTCCTGATAAAAGTGTCTCAAAACGTTGGTCGGTTATTCCCCTCAGCAGACGCAGTCTGGCTTGCTGAGTTCTTCCAGCATTCTGTGTGTGTTGCTCAAGATCTTGAGTATCTGCAGAATCTCGTGTTTATGATTTGCACTCTCGTGGTACAGTATTGTTCACTGTTAAACTCCAAAGAACTTAAATATTTTCAGATCAAGGAGTTGTCTGAAGGAGAATACAAGCAGCAGCATGCTTTAGACAATTGACAACATTACACTTGTCAATGGGAAAGGGGAAACGTTAGCTCAAAGGAGGTGAGTGTGACAGACAAGATCGGAACAGATTCCACCTGGCATCCTCCTTAGGTTGTCCTTTTGGGATCGAGAAGAGCTTACTTCTGCTCCAGGTCTACAGATTATGAGATAATCGACGATGCTTATGGGCATATTACACTCATTCTAAATGTATCCACTAGGCTTCTGCTGGTATCCACCAAATGGACTCCATTCTTCATGCCATTTCTTCTTCTTGTTCCTTGTCCATTTTGAATAATTCCCAGGATTCAGTGAGGATAACTTTACCCAAGGAAACTCTAGAAACATCCTTGGATCATTTCCTGTGCCCACCTGCTAATCTCTTACAATACTGACCTCTGAAAAGAGTTCGTTGCCACGGGCAGCTGTGGAGGCCAAGTCACTGGGTATATTTAAAGCAGAGTTGACAGATTCTTGATTAGTAAGGGTGTCAAAGGTTATGTGCAGAAGGCAGGAGATTGGATTTAAGAGGAATAATAAATCAGCCATGATGGAATGGTGGAGCAGATGCAGGTAATTCTGCTCCTATGCCATATGGTCTATCTGTTTGGGACGTCTGGTAATGGGCAAGCAGATAGCAAGGCCTGCCTATCAGAGCTGACTGAGGGCCTCAATGTTGAGGGTAGATGCAGGTTCACATATTTTGTTCAGTTGGAGGAGTTTGTGGAGCTTTGATATAGTCTGTATTTCACGGGTGTATGCTGGGGACCACGGCTGTTTGATTGACCTCGAGGTTTGAGGCCTTGATCTTTAAACACACTTCTTCTCAGACAGGCAACAGTTGTTTCGCCACACTGAGGGCAGCGGTGAATCGGTGCCTGCCTTCGTTGCTGGCTGCTGGGATGTGGGAAGCAGTCCGTGTTTTCCCTCTGCAGCTCATGTCCTGTCATTGTCATCTTCGTGTAATCATTTCTGAACCATTCATCTATGGGATGCACCCCTGGGTGTCAGCAATGTTTTTCACTGAATTGTTCCTTAAAGCATTAGAAAAGTTCAAAGTAAAATTTATTTATTTATTTTTATTACCAGAGTACATACACGCCACCACACACAACTCTGAGATTCTTTTCCCTGCGGGCATACTCAGCAAATCTATAGAATAGTCACTGTAAACAGGATCAATGGACAACAAACTGTGCAAATGCAAATATAAATAAATAGCAAAAATAATGAGCATGAAATAACAAGCTAAAACGAAAGTGAGACCATTGCTTGTGGGAACACCAGAAATAGAATGAGTGTAGTTTATACATAAACATAAAACCATGAGACATGGGAGCAGAATTTGGCCATATGGCCCATTTACTCTGCTCCACAATCCTATCATGGCTGATTTATTTTCCCATTCAACTCTATTCTACTGCCTTCTCCCTGTAATCTTTGATTCCCTTACTAATTAAGTGCCTCTGCTTTAAATATACCCAATGACTTAGCCTCCACAGCTGTCTGTTGCAATGAATTCCACAGTCACCACCCTTCCTCTTCTGCAGCACAGTGATATAGCAGCCGCATAGCGCTTTTCAGCTCCAGCTTTCACCGATTGCTGTTCAATTCCTGCTGCTGTCTGCTGCTCCAGATTCCTCCTACATTCCAAAGGCATAGATTAGTGAATTGTGGGCATGCTATGTTGGCATTAGAACTGTAGCAACACTCATGGGCTGCCTAGCACACTCCTCGCTGATTTGATTTGACCGAAGGACACATTTCCCTGTACATCTCGATATACATGCAACATAAAGCTAATCTTTCTGTCTTCCTCATCTCTCTTCTTTTGGGCTGTCCTTCTATTCTGTTCCCAGGCTCCCCCACTGCTGGAAACATAGTCTCCACATCCAGTCTATCTAGGCCTTTCAATATCTAAATAGCAGTCGGGCCTTTTAAAGCCATTAAAATGGCATTGCATACCATTTAGACGGTTGGGGAAGGAAATTAATTTGTATGCCTTTAGTGCTTTGGTTAAATGCTGACAAAAGTCGAACACTAAAAGCAATAAAGCAAAGCTTTTTTAAAGGGTGGATGTTACTGTTTTAAGATTTTGGAAAGTTAATGAACATCTGAAGTTGAGATCTTCTTAAATAGTTAGTGGGTTACTTTGAACAGAAAGTATTTTATAAAGATTTCTTTTCAGGTTGTCAGGGAATCCTGATGAAGGATCTTGGCCTGAAACATTAGCTCTTTATTTCTCTCCATAGATGCTGCCTGTCCTGCTGAGTTCCTCCAGCATTTTGTGTGTGTTGCTCTGAATTTCCGGCATCTGCAGAATCTCTTGTGTTTTTGTTTTCAGGTTGTTTATTTCTTTCTCGGGGAAACCAGTTTTGTGACTTGTTTCTGCTCTTGGGTTAACCCCATGAGAGGAGAGTTAGTCATTCTCACACAGTGCAGAAATAGGCCCACTGAGCTTGTGGCAGGCATCAAACAACCACCTATGCTAATCACACTTCATTGTCTCCACATACCCATCAGATCCCCCCTCCACCCCGTGGATTCTGCCTCTTGCCTGAACAATAGGGGCAGTTACCCTACCGATGCGCTCAACTTTGGGATGTGGGAGGGAAATCATGCAAACTCCACATAGACAGCCTGAGCTTTAGTAGCTGAACCGTTGTACCACAGCTGTGTTGTGAATGTTTCTCCAAGACTTTTTCTTCATTTCTTTACAACATGTGGCATGTGTTAAAATGAGTTGGTGGTTTATGCAATTGCAGGCCAAAGCCATGTATAACACAGTGTGACCCGTATAACTTGGTGATTCAGTGTTACCTTAAGTTTCTGCATATATTCACACAATGTCATCTATAGATGGACTCTTATTCATACAATAGTGCAAGCATGGTATTTTTCTATTGGATCATAAGGTTTCTAGAAAGATGCCTATTGATTTTTCTCAGCATTTTGTACATGTTGCTCTAGATTTCCAGCATCTGCAGAATCTCTTATGTTAGTATGAAATCCTAGCTTTCATCTTCCCAACCGAAGCTAAGGAAAACATCATTTGGTTAAATCCAAAAGTAAATACTGCACACATTGAAAATCTGAAATCTAGCAGAAAATGCTGAAATTACTCAGTCAGGCAACAGGAAAAATAAGGTTTGGGTGAATGGTCTTTAGTCGTGACAGTTTTAATGAAATGTCATCAACCTAAAAGCTACTCTTTCCAATCTCCACCGCTGATGCTACCTGATCTGAGAGTGTCAATCAGCAGCTGTGGAGAAGGACCACAGCATAGAGTTCTGCCTTGAAGAGGGAGGAAGGCCCTCAATTATTTTGGCAGTGTCCAAACACAACAGAGCATGAGTGGCAACAGTGCTATTGGTGCGTAGGCATTGTAATAGAACAGTAAGAAGAGCATTGACTGTGAATGTAAGAGTGAAAAGGCTTTGCATGCTGGTTTACTCTTGTAAATATTTTGTATTATATAAAGCAGCAATACAAATCCTGTAGAAGGTAGTTTCCTCATGTTGTCCAACTCTCATTCTCACATTTATCTGACCCCTCTGTCTATTTTTGTCTCTCTCCCGCTCCATCTATACTTCTCTCCCCTTTGCCTCTACCTCTCTACCCTCTGTCTAATCCTCTCCCCCATTGATTCCTCTCTCCCCTCTGACTATTTCTCTCTCCCCAATCTATCTCACCCTCCCCATCTATTTAACTTCCTCTGTCTTTCTCTCTTCCATCCTCCTCTCTTGCCTACCCCTCCCCCCCCCCCGTCCTTCCACCCTCTCCGAGTCGCAACAGCCATAAAAGACTTGCAGTGTTGGTTGGTGATCCGTGTGCTTATATCTGGTTTATATTTCAGACTTTGCAGTCATCCTCCATCAGTACTAATATGCCACACCCCAACCCGGGGGGCTGCTGTTCATTTGTAATAACTATTCATATGAAAGTTTTTCAAATGCCTTTTTGAATTACAAGTACACTCTGGCCCATCTCGTGCCTATTAGATCTATCAGGGGAAAAAGGCCTCTTTCACAAACTGTTTGCTTTGCACTATATATACTGTAGATGCTGCCTCATGTTTTGATTTTCTAAGTGCCCTGCATACCTTGTCCTTGATGAATACCAGCAGTTTGGCAAAACTGACATCAAGCTAATTGAAGCAAAAAGAAATGTGCTGGAAATTTGAAACAAAACTGGAAGTAACCAGAAAACCTGGGCAGATCGAGTTGTTCTGGGGAGAGAAGTATCAGAGTTATGTTAGGTCCATGACACTTCACGAGGAGCTGTGATGAAGAACAGTTTTCCTGAAACGCTATGTCAGGCTAACTGATTTATCATTTCATCGTTAAAGTAGCTGTATTACAGATGTTCCTTTCTATTTTATTTGGATTGTTTCCAAACTGGGAGAATTTTGGATCGTTATCAATATATTGGCAATGTTTATGCATCCACCTCTTTCAGTGCTCTGGATGCAAGTGGTCAGTTTCACTGGAGCATTTTGTATTTCGGTAATGCATTTGAGTGGATGGTTTGAGAGGCTGGGATTTCTACTGATTTTTTTTCCCCCATGTAGCAGGGTTTTATGGGTTTAGGGTGGGAAGGCAGTGCTGAATATGTTGAGCTGTGTTTAGAATGCTCAAAAGAAAATACGTTTTCAGAATTCTGTTTCTTCGCTCAAATGCACCACACTATATTTCAAATTCAAATCACTTTTAGCAAGTCAATCTACCCTATCGTATCTACTGTGTCCTTGTCTTGAACTTGCATCACTGTCTAGTATGGAGGGGGTCACAGCACAGGATTGGAAAAAGTTGCAGGGAGTTGTAAACTCAGCCAGCTCCATCATGGGCACCAGCCTCTCCAGCATCGAGGACACCTTCAAAAGGCATTTCCTCAAGAAGGTGGCATCTATCATTCAGGACTGCCATCACCCAGGAAATACTCTGTTTCCGCTGCTACCTTTAGGGAGGAGATAGAAGAGACTGAAGGCACATTTCAGGAATAGCTTCTTCCCCTCCGCAATCAGATTTCTGAAAGGGCAATGTAATTTATATTATTTTTATGTACTGCTGCCACAGGACAACAAATTTCACGACACATGTCAATGATATTAAACCTGATTTTGATTCTGATTTGGTAAAATCGCCAAATTGACCACTTGACCAGTGCGCTGGCTGTTGTTGTTCGGAGATTTATTTCACCTGTGGTAAGCACGTATTCTGGAAACAAGTGGAGAAAATGTCAAGTCAGTGCAGAAATATATTAAGCTGATAGATTATTGATCTATTCAGTTGAATCTGAAATAGTCAATTAAACAGACCTTCTAGATTAAGCTTTAATCAAATGTGTGCAACAGACCTATACACCAAAGGTCTATGTTATTCTGCAGTCTTTTCATGAATTGGATAAAGATCAAGGTAAATTTGTTATGAAAGTACTTAAATGAGGAAGATTACAAATGTGGCTGAGTGGTGCAACAACAACAACCTCTTACTCAATGTTAGCAAGACCAGGGAGCTGATTATTGACCGGAGGTCCATGAGCCAGTCCTCATGGGGGATCGGAGGTGGAGAGGGTCAGCAACTTTAAATTCCACGGTGTTATCATATTAGACGACCTGTCCTGGTGTCTACGTCCTCAAAAGTTCTCAAAAATTCGGCATGACATCTAAAACTTTGACAAACATACAGATGTGTGGTGGAGAGTATATCGACTGGCTGCATCACAGCCTGGTATGGAAACACCAATGCCCTTGAGTGGGAAATCCTACAAAAAGTAGTGGATATGACCCGGTCCATCACAGGTAAACCCCTCCCCCCCATTGAGCACATCCACACAGAGCTCTGTGCTGGGAAAGCAACATCCATCATCGGACCCCACCATGCTCCCTTCTCACTGCCACCATCAGGAAGAAAATGCAGGAGCCTCAGTACTCACACCATCAGGTTCAGGTACAGTTATTACTACCCCTCAACCATCAGACTCTTGAAGCAGAGGGGATAACTTCACTCAACTTCACTCGTCCCAAAATCGAAATGTTCCCACAACCAACAGACTCACTTTCAAGGACTCTTTGCCATGTTGTCGATATTTATTGTTATTGATTCATAAATAATATACAAATTTAATACATTAGCAAAATGCTATTAGTAAAATACTAATCTGAATGCAAGTACTGCAGGAGAAAGAAGTTCATGTCCTTTATTAAATGCACCTTGTTGTCTTGGAATACATAATTGCCCAATGATAGCTGAACAAACTTTTGGCCAAGCACCAGCCTCCGCCACCTCACTTTGCTGAAGATCTTTTCCTGAAGCTGCAAACTTAAAAGTGTACATTGTCATGGTGGTTCCAGAAATTTCTGTAAAGTTAATGCCTCACAGATGTGCTTTACACTAGAATGCTGGCTATTCAAGTTGGCATAAAGAGCAGCAATTTTCGATAATGATTGAAGGATACTTTTTTAGTAAAAGGCTGGCTTTTTTATTAACGAGTTGGGTCGTATATTCCAACCTAAGTGTAAACTTGTAGAGAAAAGAAAATGGATTTGGAAAATTGCATTTGGAAGATAGTTTGTTTAAAGGAAGGAGGAGTCACCATCTTATATGCCTGCCTGAGATACAAATTAGCCACTTGGTGCTCTGTTACAGGATTTGAGATTAGGAAAAGAAATGGCAGCAGAATTGTAGTCTGCATGGGGAAAGCTGCATGAGTAAAGACTGGGAGCTCTAAGTTTTGTTTCTGCATTGTATAATGGCAAAAAATAGATAATTCCATTATAGTTTATAGATGATAATGTGATTTTGCATTTGATATTTACTATCCTGCTTTGCAAAGTACAAAGCTAGTAACTTGTTCTACATGGAAGGCGTGCATAATAGGTCACCCATTTTCAGAATCAAGAATATCTGGTTCATGGGTTGGTTTACTGCCCGTTCAGAGATCTGATGGTGGAGGGGTAGAAGCTGTTCCTAAAAGGCTCCTGCACCTTATCCCTGATGGTAGTAACGAGAAGTCATGTCTGGAGTGGTGAGCGACCTTAATGATAGATGAGGGATGACGCCTTCTTGAAGCAGTGCCTTTTGAAGATGTCATCAATGGTGAGAGGCTTGTGCCCCTGATGGAGCTGACTGAGTTTACAATCCTAGGCAGCTTTTCTCAATCCTGTGCATTTGTTTCCATACCAGATGGTGAAGCACCAGTCAGGATGCTCTTCATGGTGCATCTGTAGACATTTGCTAGAGTCTCTGATGACATACCAAATTTTGCATCAAGCATGCATTGAGGATTAAACATCAGCTGATATGATAGATATTTTACATCTGTTTGCACAATCCAGCCCTCTTGACATTGAAGGATTCTCTATCTGTATACGTCTTAACTAATGATTTATTGGCAAAAGTACTTGAGGGTTTGTGCAGTAGTCTAAGAAATGGGCATAAATTATGTTCCAGAGGTTAGCAGGAAGTGATGTTCTGATGTTGGTGTGCAAGAATCTGCATCAAAGACTGATTAGGGACGCTGATACGCACCGCTGATGTTTAGTCGGATCTCTGCAGTGGTCAGTGTGATTAGAAAACTAAGTAAGGGGTAATATGTAAGCTGTGCAGTGCTGTTGGTAGAGAGGCTTCTCTAGGTCCTCTGTAGCTTAATTAGTCATGGTGCTGTGGGTGGAGTGTAGTGGGTGGTTTGATTCTGCTTTGCTGTGTTTAAGCATGCATCTTCTGAATGCTTTGTTCTGTCTGTAGGATTAGCAAAACAAAAAAAATGTGAACTTCCTAAATTACTCAAGCTGGGGTTTGACGGTTCAACTATTTGTTTTGTATTCTGGACTGTCATATATCTGTGTCTGTCATTTCTTAAGAGAAAAAAAATATCCTATGCAGGCTTCAGAAAACATGATTCAAGTGAAAGATAATATCAACTGCAAGCTTGTTTTGCAAATCTTATTGCATAATAACTAATAAAATACGGTGCTTGTCGCAAAGTTGTGGAGGAGAGATAATAAAGCCGTGTTTTGCACTTCTGAGTCCTGAATCAGTTCCAGACCAATAAGGTGTGAGAAATACCCCCTCCCTCCCCCTTTCATGAGTCATGGTGCAGAGCTATCAATAACTTGACATTAGTTGACTTGTCTTGCATGGAGAGCCCAGAAGAATGTCCGTTGGAAATACCACACTGCTGCAATAGGAGCCACTGTGGTGACCAGAATGATTAATTAAGGCACTGGACTCAAAAGGAAATTCTTCTTGTATTAATTCATGTTCAGGAATATGAGCATAAATGTGGCAAGCTTCCTCTTCCCGTTACTTTGATCATATTACCTAATGAATTAAATATTGTACTTGCGAAAAGGGAATTTTGAAATTTACCACAGTCGATATAAAATCAGACATACAGAGGTTATCAGATGTGAGAGATATGGGTTTTATTTGTCACTGGATGTAGGCGCTGCTGACAATGCCAGCATTCATTGTCCATTCCAAGGTGTTCCTGAACTGACCAGGCAACCAGAATCACAATCAGGTTTATTATCATCGGCATGTGTCATGAAATTTGTTGTTATGTGGCAGCAGTACATTGCAATGCATAATAAAAACTAAATTACAGTAAATAAGTGCAAAGAAGTAGTGAGGCAGTGTTCATGGGTTCAGTATCCATTCAGAAATCAGATGGCAGAGGGGAAGAAGCTGTTCCTGAATCGTTGACTGTGTGCCTTCGGGCTCCTGTACCTCCTTCAGATGGGTAGCAATGAAGGGGCGTGTCCTAGTTGATGGAGGTCCTTAGTGATGGATCATTTGAGGCAACAGTCCTTGAAGATGACTTGGATGCTGGTGTGGTTAGTGTCCACGATGGAGCTGACTAAGTTCACAACTTTCTTCAGCTTCTTTCGATCCTGTGTAGTGCCTGTCTTCACCCCCGTGATGGATGCGGTTCCTGAAAAAAGGAAATTTTCTGGGGAGACATGGCAAAATTGCTTCCCTAAAGGTTTGTGCGCCATGAGGGTTTTTAAGAGAAACTAGTAGTTTTGTGCTTACTGTCTCTGTGATTAGCCTTTTAATTTTTTTTCAGATTTATTTGATTAACTGTAGGGTCTCCAGCCACCAGGTCCAGAGAAAAATGATCCAGGATTCTGGATTGCTATTTCTGTAATTTAACTACCTCTGATGTCATATTCTTAACATAAAAAGCCATGTGCTTTGAAAGTTCAATGCTTTAACACCATGTAAGGCTCTGATTGAAAGATGAAGCTCTGTATAATGAGCAAACACGAGGAAATCTGCAGATGCTGGAAATTCAAACAACAACACACACAAAATGCTGGTGGAACACAGCAGGCCAGGCAGCATCGATAGGGAGAAGCGCTGTCGACGTGTCGGGCCGAGACCCTTCGTCAGGGCTAACCAAAAGGAAAGATAGTAAGACACAAAGATAGAAAGATAGCTCTGTATAATGGTGGTTTTGTTGGTATTGAAGATGTATTGACAACATTTTTACTGCAATAGTCCTAAGCTGCCTTCTTTCGGCAGCCTGGACTGTTTTGTAGCCCATTTTAGCATGCTTGGGTTGTTGTAAGGCTGCACACAGGTTTTTAATGAGAATTTTGTGTTTAAAGTGTGCACTTCTGGGCTCTACTTAATCTCTGCCAGTTATTCCTAACCACGTACCTGGATGTGATAATGCTCATCTTCCATTATTTATTTAGTGAGCTGCAATATGTCACCTCTCCTGCACTTAAAGCAGTTTATTCAGACAACAGTGGCTATTGTACAGCTCTTGGTATATGGATCTTGTTGTCCTTATCAAGACCTTCATGTCTGAACTGGACAAGGAACATCTTAGCCCCACCCTAGGCTCAGCAAACTGCATTTCTTGTGTTTTGACTATATCTTCAAATTTACTGTTGCATCAAGAATTTGTTTTCACATCCCTACAGCATTATTTTTTTTCAGCTACTTTTTGAGAATCTGAAAAACTTTCCGATCATCAGCAGAATGGCTTAGCGGTTAGCTTGATGGTATTACAACACGAGGTATTCTGGAGTCCAGAGTTCAATTCTGCCACCGTCTGTAAGGAGTTTGTATGTTCTCTCTGTGACTGTGTGGGTTTCCTCTGGGTGCTTCAGTTTCCTCCCACAGTCCAAAGACGCACCAGTTAGTAGGTTAATTGGCCATTGTAAATTGTTCTGTGATTAAGCTAGTGTTAAATAGGTCAGTTACTGGGTGGTGTGGCTCATTAGGTTGGAAGGGCCTGTTCAGCATTGTATCTATAAATAAAAAGAATTTTTAAAACTGCAAAACTTAAAACAACTTTCTGTTGAAAGACATCTCATGTTGGAACTAAGCTAAATCAAATCTGGCTGAAGAATAATGTTTTGTTTCTTGAATTGATCTAAGAAATTATTTTCCATGGTTTTCTTTCTTTTTTTTTGAAAATTTTATTTTTCTGGTCCCTTTTCTGTTTGATTCTGGTAATCTGCACAACCTCTGTAATCTTCCTGGAGTTCAAATCCTCTAGAGGAGATGTGCACTATGTTTGAAATGACAGTAGGGAGCTTCTATTAGAACAGTGGTGATCAAAGCACATCGAAAAGAAGATGTACTCGTTGGCAGATTAAGAAAATTGGTTAGGTGATCGAGTTACATCCTCCAACCCTTTGTCAAATGTTGATCATAAAACCTGCATTTGGCCTGTGTTGAAAAATATTTCTTTCTTTTCTCATTGCACTGCGGAGCGTTTGTTTTAGAATGTTAGAAAGAAATAACACACTTGCCTGCAATGTGCTTATTTGCAGTTGGAATGTTGTAGATTTTTACTCTATGAAAAGTGCTTACTTAGACTGCTTAAAGTAGTCTAATTTTTAACTGGTGTTTAAACTAGTCTTAAAAATTGATCAGCATTAAGGAAATAATTTCAATGTGTGTTGCTTGTCTGTCATATCCGATGATGACAGTGAAACCTTTGTGGGAGTGTTTTTAAAGCCACTCTCTTGACCGTGGAACTCCGGGTCCAGTTGTGTGTATAGTCATCACAACTTGGGTCTTTCTTGGTTGCCTTGCGTGACTGTGACTTCTCTGTCTTGTCATGGCCTTGGGTCTCCTCGAAGCGTTGCGGAACCGCCTTTCCAGCTGTTGGATCTCATTGTTGATCTCATCTGCCATTGTGCCAGAGTTGACTTCACATGGCGAGGACAGACATCTACAGTAGCGGGGTAGGAGGCCTGCTGGCTATCCTCGCCTGGTTTAGTGGTGTACCAGTTGTGGCTGCTATCACATTCAAAACAGCTACTTGGCGCCACAGGTGAGAGCTGAGTGTCCAGTGAGGCCAAAAGGTGATTGAGCTGCCTGCCCCAGAATGGGCATGACAGGCCCCATCACCACCCCTCCCTGGACCCCATTTTCAATGTGATGTGTGGCAAACCACACCAGTGAAATTTAACTTTGGCTTTCAAGTGAAAATGGTTGGGCAGCTTTTCTCATGGGGCTTAGTTAAAACAACATTTTATATAAAAAAGAAACTATATATAAAACCATTTCCTCAACTAGTTGAAAGCTCAACATTTTGTTTGATGGATATTTAAAAAATAAGTAGGTGTATGGATGTCTATTATACACTCAATGGCCACTCTTACACCTGTACACCTGCTCATTAAGGCAAATATCTAATCAGCTAATCATGTTGGAGCAACACAATGCACAAAAGCAGGTAGACATTGTCAAGAGGTTCAGTTGTCGTTCAGACCAAAGATCAGAATGGGGAAGAAATGTGGTCTAAATGACTTTGACCGTGGAATGATTGTTGGTGCTAGACTGGGTGGTTTAAGTATCTCAGAAACTGCTGATCTCCTGGGATTTTCATGCATAACATTTTGTAGAGTTTACAGAGAATGGTGTGAGAAACAAAAGAGCATCCAGTTCCATGGGTGAAAATGTCTTGTTAACGAGAGAGGTCAGAGAGAATGGCCAGTCTGGTTCAAGCTGACAGGAAGGTGACAGTAACTTAAGTAACCACGCCTTACAACAGCGGTATGCAGAAGAACATCCCTGAATACACAGCGTGTCGAGCTTTGAAGTAGATAGGCAACAGCAGCAGAAGACAACCAACATACACTCAGTGGCCATTTTATTGGGTATTAGGGATACATAATAAAGTGGCCATTGAGGGTATATCTCCATTTCTAGGTATATGGAGTTTGGTTATTGACTGGCCATAATTTTACAAACACAAGAGATCTGCAGGTGTAGAAATCCCCAGTCACACGCAAGATGCTGGTGGAACCCAGTAGGTCAGACAACATCTATGGACTGATGAAAGATCTCAACTCAAAATGTCAGCTCTTTTATTCCTCTCCATAGATGCTGCCTGACCAGCTAAGTCCCTTCATTTGTGTGGGAGCCATAATTTTATTAAACACAGAAAATATTTGAGGAACTAAAGCGCTTCCAAAGTACATTATTATCCTGCAGTTTTTTTTTGGGTTGGGACTGTCTCAACTTGTCAGTCCTAATATTTCTTTTTGGAGATGAGCTTATCAAGCTTTTAGATTTAACAAATGTGGAATGGAAAAGCAAAATGTCTGCCTTTAAGCCTTTATATATCCTGCAGTGAGGATTTGTGACCTGCAAAGAAGTCATATGTTTCTCAAAGCAACATGCAGTGCTATGCCAGATGTTGCCAGACTCATTGAATTGGCTCAGTTCTGTTTGGTATCATCCAGCCATTCAGCGTCATCTTACTGAGTGAATGCATTAACAAGATGAAAATGGCGGTGATCAAAGATCCTTGATCCTTCAGTCGACATTGTTCTGTGCAGAGTGAGGCATCATTAAAAGTGAGCTAAGCCAAGTTCTAACTGCATGAATGTTAATATCTTTTCACCTCCCCATTAACTCCACAAAAGCAATGAAAACTCACCTTGAGCAGCAATAATTCCATCCTCCATTTGGTTCAGAAACAATTCTGATAATGCCAAGTTTTCCAAGTTGTCAAGTTTCTATGTTCCAAGTTGATTCTGGGGTTGATCAATAAAGTGGATATATTTTTTAGCTTCCCACCCCCTCCCCCCAGAATGGGATTTATTCCTGGCCTGAAGTGACTAATAATGTTTTATATTGTAATGAGGTATTCTTGAGTTCACCTGCAATATAAATAAGTATGCAAGGCACTGGGCATCGTCTTGTAAAGTAGTTGAGCCTGCTTCCTTTAATGGAAAAGGAATACCAGCAGTTTCAGAAATGTGTTGTGCGGTGGGAGAGTCTACGACCAGAGGCACATCCTCAGAATACAAGGATGTCGCTTTAGAACAGAGACGAGTAGGAATTTCTTTAGCCAGAGTGTGGTGAGTCTGTGGAATCCATTGTCACAAATGGCTCTGGAGGCCAAGTCATTGGGTTTAAAATCATTGTTTAAAGTGGAGATTAATAGATTCTTGATTAGTAAGGGTGTCAAAGGTTGCGGGGAGAAGGCAAGAGAATGGAATTGAGAGGGATAATAAATCAGCCATAATGGAAAGGTGGGGCAGAACTTGATGGCCAAGTAGCCTACTTCTACTCGGGTGTATTAAAGTCTTACGGACATAGCTCAGCATATCACAGAAATCTTACTGCCTCAGTAAAGCAGCCAGCTTAATTAAAGACTCCTCTCCCTCCACCACGGGCATTCGTTTTTCTCCCATCTTCCACCAGGCGACAGATACAAAAGCCTGAAAGCACATGCCACCAGTCTGAAGGGCAGCTTCTATCCACTGTTATCAAGTTCCCTGGTACAAAATAGACTCACCCTCACAATCTACCTTATTGCCTACTTCCATTGCACTTTCTCTGTAACTCTACAGTTTGTTCTGCACTCTGTTACTGTTGTAGCTTGCATTACCTCGATGCATGTTTGTAATAAACTGATCTGTATGAGTAGTGTATAAGGCAAGTTTTTCACTGCAAGTAATGAAGAAATTTACCAATTTAACAGTAAGGAGCATGTCGTTGGTAATGACCGTCGCTTTCAGCAAGTGGAGCCCTTGGCTTGGTGCGAGATTCACTTATTTATTTATTAGAGATACAATAAGCCGCTCCACACAGAAACCCAACCGTTTAACACTATCAATCATCACAGGACAATTTACAATGACCAACTAACCTTCTGAGCAGTGCATCGTCGGGCTGTGGAAGAAGACCAGAGCAGCCAGAGAAAAACCCATCCAGTTCATGGGGAGAACGTAGAAACTTCTTACAGACGGCGCCAGAATTGAACTCTGAACTCTGAACTCCAGGACACCCTGAGTTGTAACAGAGTCGCACTAACCTCTACACTACGGTGCTGCGTAATGTCCTCCCCTCACTGGCCTCTGTAATTGTCCCAGAGCATAGGAACGCTTGTAGTACCTGGCTCCGGTTTTGGAACCAGTTTCATGATGTAAGTGAGCAGCAAGTGCCAGTATAAACTAAATATTTGATTTATGAGTTGGCCTTTTCATCCATATTAATAGTTAGAGATTACGTCGGATGTGACATTTCATTTTTCAAGTTGTCTAATGTAGTTGTTTCAGTGTGGTTTGCCATTTTGGAAGGATTCCTAAAATTTAAAAGATTTACCAGTGATTATTTTTCCCAACCAACCATGTTTGTCTAACTGGCGATTTCCCGATTTGAAGTTAAAAAGCCCAGTGCTTCGTTGTGAGTTGCTGCAATCATTTAGGAATTGATTGGCAATGCTGCTTGTGAGTTTGAAACTTTAATGCTTATCTGCAGTGCCAACAGGCTTCGACTTTGAACTGTGATGCTGAATTATTTGGTGCAGAGGAGACAAGTTAGGAGGAGAATGGGCTTAGCAAGAATGGTTTAAAGAAAAGGGTATTTGAAAAGCAGAATCAGATTTATTATCACTAACATATGTCACAAAATTTGTTGTGTAGCAGCAGTACAATGCAATACGTAAAAAGTACTGAGGCTGTCCGTTAGTTGGGGTTGATCATAGATGTTGCGACCTATAGCCTTCCACGTATCGCAAGCCCAGGACAGTATGATATGAGAGCAAGCTGTCGTCCATGCAGCAGGCTCCTTCTCTCCATGCAGCCGATGAGTCCAAAGGAATGGCAGAGACTGATACAGTTTGGCAGGGGTTGAACAACCTAGGACTGCCCTAGGGACTTCATCTCTGGTTTTTTCCTCAGGGTTTACCCCCGAAGCCTTCCCTATGAGTGGGTATTGCTGCAAGGCAGCAGAGGTTTGAGATCAGAGTTTTTCTTCTAGATGAGCTGACGAGCCCCTTCTGCATGAAGCAATTTATTCTAAGGCGCCAATAACCTGGCTTTGTCCCTACTCCTGTAGTAGAAATGGTTCTGCTGGGCTTAATAGCCAAGCCCCAGTGAAGGCCGAGAGCTGCACTTAGTTGTCAGAGGCTATTTGGGACGCACGCTTTGTGTGTATTTAATAGGTATTGGGAGCTATCCCTATGATCACTCCAACACACATCTATGGCAACCTTAAGGAGCCTAAAATTACTATAAGCAATAAAATAATATTAATTTATAATAAATAAATAGTGCAAAAAGACAGCAAAATGATGTTCATGGACCATTCAGAAATCTGATGGCAGAGGGGAAGATGCTATTCCTACAATGTTGAGTCTTCAGGCTCCTGTACCTCCTCCCTGATGGTAGTAGTAAGAAGAGGCCTGTCCCAGACGGTGACGGTCCTTACATAAGGTCGTAGGCATTGAATAAAATGGAGCAATACTGATTCTTGCCCCCACCCCACCCCAATATTCTTCTGAAACTTGTCTAGTTAGGGCAGGCATCTCTAGGCACTGGAAAAATATTGACTCCTGGCAGCACATACCACACACCACAATTCTTTGTGTAAAAAAACCTTAGTTCTGACATTCCCCCCCACTTCCTTGAATGCCCCCACTTTTCTGGTGTAATCAGCCAAATATGTTTCATGAAAGAAAACCTCAGGTAAAATCTATAATGTTTAAGAAAACAATTTAATTATCTATGAAAGTGTGTTCTTTGGAGAATGAGGCAGGTTTGAAATTTAAAAGTAGTGGTGCAGCTGACTCTTCAGGGAGGGAAGAGAAAAAAGAAAGATTAAAAATCTGTTATTTAAACAGTGCCTGGCGCAGTAAAGATTTAACAGTGCATTGCAGTAACCATTTCCTTTGATCAGTGCACCCTCCTGAATTATTCAGCGATGCTTGTTTCTGTGTGATATATTTGCCTGTCGTTCATTTGGGCTGGGAAATAGCATTTGTATTTGACCCACATCACATCCTGTAGTCAGCACTTATCTTGCTGCAGAGGATTCTGTATTTGAATGGGGTCCAGAGCACATTCAAACCATCTTCTTTCACTTGCTCAGATCAGCTGGATGTTCTCTCCAGCTGCTTAGAAGACCAATGGACTTGTATGTCAGTTCAAGTTCACTGCATTACTGAAGGAATGCTGCACCATTTGAAGTTGGCATGGTAGCGCAGGGTATAGTGGACTGCTTTGCCGCACCAACAATGGGCGATTTAGGGTTTAATTCCTGTCACTGTCTGTATGGAGTTTGTATGTTCTTCCCATAACTGTGTGGGTTTCCTCTGGTAGCTTCTGGTTTCCTCCCAATTCCAAAGACGTGTGGGTTGGGGTTTCTGAGTTACCTGCTGTGTTGGTGGTGGAAACATGGTCCTATTGTCTTGTTTATTATTTATTATTTATTGTAATGCCTGCACTGTTTTGTGCACTTTATGCAGTCCTGAGTAGGTCTGTAGTGTAGTTTTTTCTGTGTTGTTTTTTACGTAGTTCAGTCTAGTTTTTGTACTGTGTAATGTAACACCATGGTCCTGAAAAAACGTTGTCTCATTTTTACTATGCACTGTACCAGCAGTTATGGTCAAAATGACAATAAAAGTGACGACTTGTCTTGGCACTTGGTGGCTACCCAGCACATGTTTGGTTGTTGATACAAACAACACATTTCACTGTGTGTTTCGATGTTTCGGTGTAAGTGTGACAAATAAAGCTTATCTCGTATCTTTATCTGTAGATTCAGTTGGCCCCTGCATCAGATTGTTATCTTTTATTTAGAGGTACAGCATGGTAACAGGCCCTTCCAGCCCAATGAACCTACGCCGCCCAATCACACCCATGTGACCAACTAAACTACTAAACTGTACATCTTTTGGACTGTGGGAGGAAACCGGAGCTCCCAGAGAAAACCCATGTGGTCACGGGGAGAGCGCGCAAATGCCTTACAGGCAGCGGAATTGAACCCTGATCGCTGGCATTGTAAAGCGTTACCATAACCGCTACACCGTCATGCCAGCCACAGGTTTATTGCAAAGGCAGTGGGTAATTGCAAAGGATTCTAGTCGCTGTTGAGCACAGATTGCAGAGCTCTTATGTTCTCCTGTTTAGCAGATGCTTGGACCCTTGGAACCACATGATCTGGGTGCAATGGGCTTGGGAAGGTTTGAACAAGCTAAGGAAAAGCTCTGAGCCCATGAGTACGACAGAACTTTCATGCCTTGCCACTCACAAATTCTGCAGATGTTTGGAAGTTCAGAGTAGCAGGTACAAAATGCCAGAGGAACTCAGTGGGTCAGGCATGCTGCCTATGGAAAGGAATAAAAATTAGACTTTTTTGGTCAAGGCCTTCACCATTTAAATCCTGATGAAGGGTCTTGCCCCAAAACGTCGACTGTTTATTCCTTTCCATAGATGCTGCCTGAGTTCCCCCAGCATTTTGTGTGTGTTGCCACTCACCAAACTTTGCAAGTGTTTAACATCTGCCACTTAAAATAGATTTGATCAGACTAAACACCATATATTACTTAACCTCTTTATTTGGTGATACCGAATTATTGCACAGAATCATTCACAGTGCAGTTCTCACTGAAATTTGGGATTTGCAAGCTTTTCTCTTTACTGATATACAGCCAGTGTGATGAAAATTGCTGAACTGGGTCAGTTACCTGTTTACATGAGGCAGTTAACTGAAGATGCTTTAAACCACTGAGGATGTGGCAAGCACAGCATCATTACAAGTTGTTTCTGTTTTTCTTAAATAACCATCCTTAAGTACTTGGAAATTAATATTTTTGAAGCTGGCCTGCAGTTAATGGTGATCCTTCGATAAGGAATTGGCTGCTTGTTTGAAATTTAATCAAAGTTCTGAACAGTTTAGTTGAATTTTCAGTCCTGGTAGTTATTGAGAAGTACAGTTGTCACCTAGAGTTGAGGAAAAAAAACGTTAAATATCAGTTTTGCTGAAGTTATACTCAGTCACCACTTTATTAGGTACTCCTGCACACTTGGTCAATGCAAATTTCTAATCAGCCAGTCATGCTCACTGGATGTTTGTTTTTTTTTGCACCATTCTCTGTAAACTCTAGAGACTGTTGTGAGTGAAAATCCCAGGAGATCAGCAGTTTCTGAGATACTGAAACTGCCCTGTCTGACACCAGCAATCATTCCACTGTGAAAATCACTTAGATCACATTTCTTCCCCTTTCTGTTTGGTCTGAACAGCAGCTGAACCTCATGACCGTGACTGCATGCTTTTCTGCATTGAATTGGCTTCTGAGATATTTGCATTAACGAGCAGGTGTACCTAATAAAGTGGCCGCTGAGTGACTGTCAGAGATAGTAAACCTGATTCTAATACCATCCGTACAAATAGAGATTGCTGCTGATTAACACATACATTTTGGCCACTATTGTGGAATATACTTTTAAAATGTAACTGGTATTCCATGATTATGTGGACTGGGCATACTATGAATACTTTGGTAGAAGCTTTGGATCATCAGAACAGAGTCCATTTCAACCCAAAATGTCGACAGCTTCTTCCCCTCCCCCACAGATGTCGCTCAGCCGGCGGATTTCCTCCAATAGACTTGCTTGTTTGTTGTTCCAGCATTCGCGTCTCTTGTGCCTCCATTTGAATACCTTCTGCTGTTAGGTAGACCTCGCGAACCAAGATTTTTCATCATTCTGTCTAAATGAGTAATTGCAGAGTCCACTTAAATGCGTGGGTGATGACACTTTTCTAATTTCTCTCCTCTGCAGCCCAGAACCTAATTGGTTCATTGATAAGATGACTAATCTTTCCATACAATGTGCTGAGGATCCCTTCCTGTTTGAAATGTTCTTGAGAGCAGCTATTGAGATAGATTTGATATGATATTTTTGCTGTTATCAATTAATGCTTGAAGTTTTCTGAAGAACCAAACATAACGGAAAGTTAGTTCTATCATTTAAAGTCGTTATCTCAATAGATTAATTACCATTTTATCCTTGTATCTGAACCGATATACTTTGAGTTACGTTGATGCTGGTACAAGAGCACAGAACTCCTGCTGCAGACACGGGCAGAGCTCCTGTGAGAAGGGTTCAGTGGTGACCTTGAGATCTGTCTGTGTGGAGTTTTCATGTTCTCCCTGTGGCTTCTCTTGGTTTCTTCTGGGCGCTGCAGTCTTGGTGCACATCCCAAAGACCTGCTAATTGCTAGGCTAATTACCATGTGTCACCATGCCTCAGACACCAACGCGGGGCATCCCACAACTGATTAAACTTAACCATACGTCTTTGGAATGTGGAGGGGAGACCAGTGAACCTGGAAGAAACCCACACAGTCACAGGGAGAAGGTACAGATTCCTTACAAACAGCAGAATGCTGGTGGGTGGTCACTGGCAATCTAAAGTGACCTACCGGGCTGTCCACTGTCGTGCTGCTCTGCCCATGGCCGGGAACCGAACTCCAGCCAACTGCTTGCCGCTTTGCTACCGTTGTACTTAAATCCCTGAGCTAAGCTGAGAGAAGATTGCTGACGATCAACGCAAGATTCTGCAGATGCTGAAAGTCCAGAATAACACACTCGAAATGCTGGAGGTTAGGCAGCATCCATCAGTCCTGATGAAGGGTCTCGAGCCAAAACATCGACTACTCGTTCCTCTCCATAGATGCTGCCTGACCTCCAGCGTTGACCTAAAGGTTTAGCACAGTCTGGCCCGTTCAACTTGGCTCCGTGAAAATGGAATGGAAGAACTGAGCCTTGGAGCATGTTAACTTTGTTTTTTAACGCCAGTTTTGATTATATCCTGTAACCAAGACATTTGTGAACGGAGCACGGGCAAAATTCTGCAGATTCCTGAAGTCTGAGGTTGCAAAAAAAAACTGAAGGCCAGATGGTACTGATAGCGACATAATATTTGGGTCAATGACCTTTCATAGTTTGTACGTCCATGCGGCTGGTGTTATGCAGTTCTTTTAGCAAGACCCTTTGACTGCTGCTTTCTTTTTATTTACAGATACAGCACAGTTGCAGGGCCCTTCCTGCCAACAAGCCCATGTGACCATTTAACATACTAACCCATGCATCTTTGGCATGTGGGAAGAAACTGGAGCATCCAGAGGAATGATATGTGGACTGAAAAAGTTTTCAGTCTGATATGCAAGTCCCTGATTGGAAGCTTAATAATGTTTTGCACACCATAGTTTTAAAATAATTGTATTCTGAGCTACAGTCTTTTTCAGTATGTGAAAGATATTTATCAATGATCTGCTTGTGAATTCTTTAGTATTTTAAAGCTTTCAACAACTTTCTGAGTTAATACCAGGATTTAGTAAACATGAACATAATTCAAACAAATATTGGAATTAGAATTTATCGAGGATCAGCTTCATCCCCCATATACATTTACATGTTTTAGGAATTTGACATGGTCACAACATCTAACAAAAAGAACATTCAATGTTTATAAACAATTATATATAAAAAAGGTAGTGGCTAGAGTATAGACAAAGAATAAAATGTACATAAATACCTGCATGTATTTACAATGTAAAAGGGCATTATAAAAATGGTTTGAAGCATTTATGTACAGTGACGGGGGTAATATATAGAAGGGAGTGGGGTTCTTAAGGATATTACATGTATGGGGATTCATATATAATATGAATACCTCATCTTTTAAATTGAGATATTTGCCTGTATTTATAATTTTAAAAAAATTATAAAGTAACATGTTAAAAATCAGATATGCATTTCATGCAGTTACCTGCAGACGTTGATTGTTCTGCTGAGTACTAGTTCAGATATAGAGCACTGCTTTAAGAGATGAACATTCTCCATTGTGGTTAGGTGTTCCTCATATGTGGAGTTAATATATTGTTTAAAAGCTTGTGTTTCAAATAGTTTTAGTACAAAATCTGATCATATTGATGTACAGTATAAGTGCTAATTCCAGCATCTAGAAATGTCTTATTAAGTTCTGTTTTATCTGTACAATTTTTTACATTTTAGCAATTGGAATTATTGATTTTCAACCTAATGAAGGAGGTCTATTTTACTTTGGCAGATATTCATTAAATCTCAAGCAGTTTGCAGGCTTAGAACTGTACTGGATCTTTTAGAAGATATTAAGGTCTTTAAGCTTTAGTCCATTTTTTACTGAGGCTCATTGCATTAGTCCGTGGCTTCCTCTACTGGCACGATGAGACCACAGTCGGGTTGGAGGAGCAATACCTTGTATTCCATCTGGGTAGTCTCCAACCTGATGGCATGAACATTGATTACTTGAGCTTCGGTAATGCACCCCCCCCCCCCACCCCACCGAGCCTCTCCTTCATTATTCTCCATTCCTGTTTCCCTCTCTCACCTTATCTCCTTACCTACCCATCACCTCCCTCTGGTGCTCCTCCCCCTTCCCTTTCTTCCATGGTCTTCTGTCCTCTATTATGAGATTCCCTCTTCTCCAGCCTTTTATCTCTGTCACCAATTTCCCAACTTTTTACTTCACCCCTCCTCTCTCTCGGTTTCACCTATCACCTACCACCTCGTACTGCTTCCTCCCTCTCCCCACCTTCCTACTCTGACTCCTTCTCTTACCAGTCCTGAGGAAGGGTCTCGGCCTGAAACGTTGACTGTTTATTCTTTTTCCCAAGATACTGCCTGACCTTCTGAGTTCCTCCAGCATTTTTTGTGTGTTGCTTTGGATTTCCAGCATCTGTAAATTTTCTTGTGTTTGTGAAATTAAATAATCACCAGTTTTTAGAGAATTAGATTTTGTTTATTTTGGAAGTGTAGAATTTTGTTAGAAATCAATTACAAAAAGAATTGACAGCTAAGTGGATGTAATATGCCTAAAACAGCAGCAAAGCAAAACAGCAAGTTGAATTTGACTTTACTTGTCACTCTGACTCCCTCAATCCATTTATCATGAGCGGACCAACAGACAGTAATTGAGTTTGCAGACTGAGTTAACAAGTAACTTCATCATTTTCAGCCATAATTGTTTGGTCAGTGCCATTTGCTTTTCATTGAATTTGCCAAAGTCCACACACTGTGATGGTTTGTGAACATGATGCCTCCTTGTTGGAAGGAATCTTCATTCACTAGAACCAGTAGCAAGATTGGAATATGATTTGCCCTTTTGATTCCTTGGAAGTAGATGAGCTTTACGTTACATCTACATCGAAACATCGAGTGAAATGTGTTGTTTGCATCACAATCAAGTCAACGAGGATTGTGCTGGGGGCAGCCCGCAAGAATCACCACACTAGCAAGCCTTCAACTCACTAATCCTAACCATATGTCTTTGGAATGTGCAAGGAAACCGGAGCACCCAGAGGAAACCCACACAGTCACGGGGAGAACGTACAAACTCCTTACAGCTGGGAATTCAAACGGGTCGGTGATCGTTGGCACTGTAAAGTGATGCATTAACCACTATGTTACCACTTTTGAGACCCTGGCACAGGTGGTCTGTCTCATCATTCTTGGATGCAGAGTGTAAGGAGGTGAAGGAACGACTCAGAGAGGAGTTTTTGTGAGATGCATAAGGACTCGGGTCGGAGGCCTGGAGGCAGGCTGTCTTGGGGTTGTTTGTGCGTGTGTGGGAGGGTGGGAAATGGCGTGTCTTGCTGTTGTTCTGCTGACCACTGTGGGTGGGCATAATATGTTGGTGCTGGAATGTGTGGCACCACTTGCAGGCACATCCTTGAGCTGTGTTGCTTTGTAATGCAACTGTACATTTCACGGTATGTTTCGATGTACTCATGGTAAATAAATACATTTGAATCTACTGATAAATTCTTGAGGAAAAAGGAATTCTGATAAATATAGAAAATACTGGAAATGCACGGCATGTCGGGCAGCCTCTGTGGAGTGGGAAGCAGATAACATGTTGGAACACCGACACACTCGCACAAACTGCTGGAGGAACTCAGCAGGTCAGGCAGCATCTGTGGAGAGAAATTAAGAGCCAACAATTCAGGCTGAGACCCATCATCAGCACTTTGTGTGTTCCTCTGGACTTCCAGCATCTGCAGAATCTCCTGCACTTGTACCATGTCGAGTCAGAATGAGAAATAGTTTTATGTTGTGGATGGTGTTGAGAGCACAAAGGGGATGTTTGTGGAAATCTAAAGGAACGGAATTATGCAAACAATGGTGTTTCAGAGGATTATTAATTACAGCTGATTTGTCTTGAGGAGATGTAATTAGGGGAATATGAATGAGGACAATAGGAAGGAGAAAAGTCCCTAAAAAATAAAACTGGAACTATGAGATAAAGATCACAGCAGCTACTGGAATCCTGAGATAATGTTGGAAATCCCCAGGAGGCCAAGCAATACCCATGTGAGAGAGAAACAAAGCAGACATCACAGATTGCTGAGTGGATTGGAACTAGCCAGCCCCAGAACAGACTGGAAAAGCTGGTTATCTGAAACTGTTGAGTTCAGCATTGAAATCTCGTGCTAATCTAGCAAAGATTCACCCTGCTACCGACAGCGAGAAGGCACAGTGCAGTGTTGCACTATGCAAAGCAGCTGTTGTATTGCATAAACACAGGAGATTCTGCAGATGCTGGAAATCCAGAGCAATGCTGGAGGAACTCAGCAAGACAGGCAGTGTCCATGGAAATGAATAAACAGTGAATTCTTCAGTCCTGAAGAAGAGTTTCAGCCCGAAACGTTGACTGTTTATTCATTAACAAAGATGCTGCCTGACCTGCTGAGTCCCCCCAGCATTTTGTGTGCTCTGGCTATTGCATTGACCCACATTCTGGTTGTGAAAAATACAGTGAATATAGGGTTTATTTTTCATTTCTAGCCTCACACCTAATAATTTCCTTTTATTGCTTTGGTTGTTAAAAAAAATCTGCTTTACATTTTCAAGTGTGGCATAGTTTGCAGGTGGTGTGGCTGAAACTGTTTCATTGCATCTGGTAGATTTTGCAAAATGCTTGTGTGATGTTGATTTTCTAAAATTGATCTCGCTGTCACCCAGCAAGGCAATTTCTTGGTGGGAGGCGCAGTAATGTAGCGGTTAGCGCAGTCACTGTACGACACCGATAACGTGGTGGTTAGCGCAGTCGCTCTATGTCGCTGGTAACGTGGTGGTTAGCACAGTCAAGCTCTACGTCAGGAGTAACATGGTGGTTATTGCAGTCTCTCTATGTCAGCAGTAACGTAGTGACCAGCAAAGTCACTTTACGGTAGCAGTAACATACTGGTTAGCACGGTAGCTTTACGGCACCGGCGATAACCGATCAGAGTTTGACTCGCCACTCCTGGTAAAGTGACAGTTCTCCCTGAGATTGCGTAAATTTCCTCCGGGCGCTCCAGATTCCTCGCACATTCCAAGATGTACAGTTGGGGTTAGTGAGTTGTGAGCACCGGAGGTGTGTCAACACTTGCGGGCTGCCCCCAGTACAATTCTTGCTGATTTGATTTGACACAAACGACGCACTTCACTGTTTGTTTTGATGCATGTGACAAAAACAGATTATCTTTACACAAGAGATTCTGCAGATGCTGGACATGTGAAGGGTCTCTGCACAGAACTGTTTATCCCTTTCCATTGATGCTGCCTGACTTGCTGACTTTCTGTGTGTGTTACCTTTATCTTCTGACATTGAAAATGATCTTCCTGATTGCAGCTTGCATTCAGACTAAGAACAGACGATAAGTATAGTGACAACACTGGAATATCATTTTGCTACAACTGAATGTGATTTATTTCGTATAGCATATTATTATTATATATAGAATTCTTAATGATAAATGTCAATATTTAACTGAAAAATATTGCAGATGTCTGACGTCTGAAACAAAAACGGAAAATGCGGTAAAATACTCAGCAATACAGGGAGCATCTGTGGAGAGAGAAAAACAGTTAACATTTCGCAATGCAGATCGCTCAATGTCTGAAATGTCATTGACTGTTAATGTTCATTCTTTCTCCCCCACCCAACAGGCTTTTCCTAACCTATATCCCCAGTATTTATTGTTTTTATTTCAAAGATTTTTATGGTGAAAATTTCAGAGATCAGTAAAGCACCAAACGGTGAAGAACCAGTTCTCTGAGCATATTTGGTCCAGTGATGACTTTGGGAGTAATGTGCTATTCCCAGAACACCAGAATGACAAACTAAAAATACTATCCTGCTGCTGTGAAACACATTCAGTGTGTCGCTGTGCTCTGGGAAGTTGCAAGGTATTTCCTGTGCTCAAATGTAAATACCTTCCTTGACAGATTATCTATCTGTATTCTGTTTCTTCTTGGCTGCCTTCCTTCCCTTAGAAAAACAAATGAGACTGAAACCAAAGAATAAAATCTCAGAACCTAGAATTGAGAAAAATTAGTTTGAACATTTCACCAATAAGTTTCTGCTTTTAGATTTCCCCGTGTTCTGCAGTGCTTGCAGTCAAGACGAATAACCGAGATCTCAGTTTTCACCAGAGACAACCTGCCATCTTGTGTGTTTTAGATTGCAGAGTATGTCAGACTTCAGGGGCTCCTCCTCACGGAAGGAACCATCCATCCAGATCTGGAACCAATATTAAAAAATCCAAAGTGATGGCCTGCAGTGCACCAGTGTTGAAAAGATTAGCGAGAGCATAAATCACGAAGGTTACTGCAAAGTTTTGGTGTTGAGGGAGCCAAGACAATAAAGTTAGCATTCCTATTTAAGAGGCATACAGTACTCCTAGTTGAGCTTGTGAATTATTTGTATTGTTTTAACCGTCTCTGGCAGTCTTCAGACCTATGGCAAGTAGGTTGCAAAAAGCACTGCTGCGTGCAGTGTCTTCACTGAAAACATTGATCATCCTTTTGCTTCCGTAGATGCTGCCTGACCTGCCCAGTTCCTCCACCAGTTTTTTGTTTCTAATTCGGAGGGTGGCACAACAGTATAGCAGTTAGTGCATTTGCTTTTTAGTGATAGGAATCTTTGAACAGCATTTGGATCCCACCATTGCCTGTAAGGAGTTTGTATGTTCTCCCCATGACCGCGTGCGCTTCCTTCGTGTGTTCTAATTTCCCGCCACATTCCGAAGCGGTACAGGTTGGGGTTAGTGAGTTGTGGGCATGCTATGTTGGTGCGGGAAGCATGGCAACACTTGCAGGCTGCTTGCATCAGGTCCTGGGACTGTGTTGGTCGTTGACGCAGGTTCCAATGTTTGAATGTAAAACTTGTCTTCCTAAGGCAAATGGTAGTCGGCTTTAGTGGATCTGAGAATCAGCTTTGATAAATCTCAAAGAAACACTTTGGAATTCCTGCTGGTTGTGTGTGAAACACTGACTGCATTTGAGGATGGGGCCAATGGGTTGATGCATGAGGGGCAACTAAGAAGTTTTCTGGTAAGGTGAAATTAAATGCAGACAAGTCGGAGGTGTTGCAATTTGGGAGGACCGACTAGGGTTGGGCTTAACCGTGAACGTTAGAGCATTCAGGAATGCAGTAGAATAGAGGAATCTGGGAATACAGATCCATAATTCCTTGAAAGTGGCGTCAAAGGTAGATGAATCCTTGGCCTTCATAGATCAGGGAATTGAGTATAGCAGTGGGGATGTTAGCTTGAATTTGTAAAAATAAGACATTGGTGAGGCCAAATTTGGAGTATTGGTCACCTTCGTGCAGTTCTGGTCACCCACCTACAGGAATGATGTCAATAAGATTGAAAGAGTACAGAGAAAATTTACAAGGATGTTGCCAGGACTTGACCTGAGTTACAAAGAAAGGTTGAATTGGTTAGAACTTTATTCCCTGGAGCGTAGTGGAATGAGGGGAGATTTGGTAGAGGAATACAAAATGATGAGAGGTATAGATAGGGTAAGTGCAGGCAGGCTTTTTCCACTGAGGCTGAGTGAGACTACAACCAGAGGTCATTGGTTAAGGACGAAAGGTGAATTTGAAGGGGAATTTCTTCACTCAGAAGCTGGTGGAAGAATGGAGTGAGCTGCCGGTCGAAATGGTTCAATTGCAACATTTAAGAGAGGTTTGAATAATTACAAAGGGTATGGAAGGCTATGGACCTGGCAGAATATTGCAACGTGGATGAGATGGACGGAAGAGTCTGTAGTGTTCTGTTACTCTGGAGCTGTTTGAGTATTGTTCTGTGAATTTAATGCCTGTTTTTGAATAGTTCCACTCTAATTTCTTCCTTTTTTTTAAAAGCAAATGCTGATGAAACAACAGGAGAGACTGTCAGAACGGGAACAGGATATCGAAGAACAAATATACAAACTGAAAACTGATAAAAGTGTGATTGAGGTAAGGGAAATTCAACACTTGAATCTTCTCGGCTTGTTGCAATAATGCGTGAATGTTAAATGGAGTTGGTTTACTGTGGTCAGCTGAGACTTTGGACTTCCTGCTTACATTGGATCAGTGCCCTGGTTACGTTGCTGAATAGTGCCATTAAGCAGGCAAATTAGTCATTCTCCCATTATTAGTTAAATATTCAACTATAGTAAATCTCCAGTTCTAAAATTCTCCTCTGGATCTCCTGACTTCCCTGCTCCAACAATTCTCGATTTTCTTTTGCATTTCTAGTGTTTCGAGTTAGCACTTAATTCAAAAACTGGTTCTGGTCTAGCTGAGTCTTCAATTTGGTTCACGCGCCAGATGTTTAAGTTGAAACTGCAATTTCAAAGTCAAAATAAATTTATTATCAAAGTACATTTATGGCACCATATACAACCCTGGAATTAATTTCCTTACAGGCATTTACGGGAAAATAAAGAAATACTAATAGAATTTCTGAAAAACTACAGATAAAGATTAATGTGCATTAGACAAATAAAAACAAATAATTAAATGATGCTGAGAACCTGAGTTGTAGAGTCCTTGAAAGTGAGTCCATAGATTGAGGAATCAGTTCAGAGTTGAGGGGAGTAAAGTTACACACACTTTTTCAGGAGCTTGGTGGTTGTAGTGTAGTAACTGATCCTGAACCTGGTGGTGTGGGACCCACCTGCCCGATGGTAGTATTGAGAAGAGGGCATGGCCTGTATGGTGGGGGCTTTTTTATGGTAGAGCTCCATGTGAATGTGCGCAGAAATGGGGGAAGGGCTTTGCTTGTGAAGGACTGGGCTGCGTCCACCAATTTTTGTGAACTTTTCTGTTCCTAGTCATTGGTATCTCCATGCTAGGACATGATGCAACCAGCCAGGTTACTCTTCACTGTGCATCTTTAGAAGTTTGTCAGTGTTTCCAAATCGACGCAGACGTTTAAGTAGAGACACTGTTGTGCCTCTACCTTCAACACTGACATATTTGCAGTTAAAAGAAATCACTGTCATCAGACTGCCTCTTTTGGATGTGACTTAAGTCAGTTCATGAACATTAAAATACCATCTAATACTGTAATTCACGAAGGTGCCCCATTACCCTTCCAACTTCCCCTTTCTTTAAACATCACTAAGGCCGATATAACTGAAGCTCTTCATGGTACCTTGCAAATTGACTGTGGCATTTACTTTCACAAGTGAAGATAAAGCAATTCCGATTAAAATAATTAAATGTTGTGAAGTGGTTTGGGAAATATCTGAGGATACAGAGAGTGCTAAAGGAGTTCAAGTGGATTCTTACTTTCAATCCCTATAGGAGCTTCAAAAGAATGAAGACAAGAATGCCATTTGCTCAAAATTAAATCTGCACTGATAATCTTTATTAAATTTTCCATAACTTACCTGGGGGAGTGTAGAAGAGAGAATTACACAAACTTTGATGATCTGTCCACTTGAACCTCTTCTCATCTTCCCTTAACACTGTCAACAGAATTCATTTTATTTATTTATTTAGAGGCACAATGTGGAACAGGCCCTTCTGGCCCAGCAACCACACCATCCATCAACCCACCTATTTAACACAAGCCTCATCACAGGACAGCTTACAATGACTAATTAACCTACTAAGCGGTACATCTTTGGAGATGAGAGGAAACCGGAGCACCCGGAGGAAACTCCCGCTGTTCATGGGGCAAACTCCTTATGAACGGGGCCAAAATAAAACTGAACAGTAATAACGCCGTGCTAACCATTACACTGCTGTGGTATTAAGCTGCTGGCGTTTCTTCTTCATGAGACTAGTGACCTTTTCATTATTCTCCCCTTCACTCCCATTGAGGTAACTTGTACATTTTCACCAACATCTGCTTGACTCTTCACCAACTTGTATTCATTGCTTCTATAAACACTCTGGAGTAGGAATTATTTTTCCTGTATGACCGAAGTTCTGCTCTGTTAACCTCAAAAGCTGAGGCATAGTTGCAAGAAAAAGTTTGTGAACCCTTTGCAATTACCTGGTTTTCTGCATTAATTACACATAAAATGTAGTCTGATCTTCATCTAAGTCACAACAATAGACAAACTCAATCTGCCTAAACTAATAACACACAATTGTACTTTTCACATCTTTATTGAACACATTGTTTAATTGTTCACAGTCCAAGCTGAAAAAAGTATGTGAACCCTTGTATTTAATAACTGGTAGAACCCCTTTTAGCAGCAATAACCTCCACCAAACATTCCCTGTAGCTGCTAATCAGACTTGCACAATGTCAAGGAGGAATTTTAGACCATTTCTCCTTACAAAACTTTCAGTTCATCAATATTTCAGGGATACCTTACATGAACAGCCCTCTTCAGGTCATGCCGCAGCATCTTGATTGGGTTAAGGTCTGGACTCTGACTTAACCATTCCAAAACACAAATTTTCTTCTTTTTAAACCATTCTGTTGTTGAATTACTCTTGTGTTTTGGGTCATTGTCCTGTTGCATCATCCAACTTCCATTAAGCTTCAGGTGATAGACTGCTACCCTGACATTCTCCTATAAAATGTCTTGATACAATTTTGAATTCACTGTTCTCTCAATGATTGCAAGCTGTCCAGCCCCAAACCATGATGCTCCTTCCACCGTGCTTCACAGTTGGGATGAGGTTTTGGTTGGCATGCAGTGCCCTTTTCCCTCCAAACACAACAATGTGCATTTCTGCCAAAAAGTTCAACTTTTGTCTCATCAGTCCACAGAACATTGTCCCAGAAGTGTTGTGGAATATCCAGGTGGTCTTTTGCAAACTTGAGATTATGCAGCAATGGCTTTTTTTTTGGCGAGCAGTGGTTTCCTCCATGGTGTCCTTCCATGAACACCATTCTTGTTCAGTGATTTTCTTATAGTGGACACATGAACAAAGACTAGTACGTTCTAGAGATTTCCCTGCAGGTCTTCTGCTGTTCTCCTTGGGGCCATTTTCACCTCCTTTAGCATTGCACATTGTGCTCTTGGTGCGATCTTTGCAGGATGCCCTCTCCTAGGGAGAATAGCAACAGTACTACTTCCTCCACTTGTAGACAGTTTCTCTTACCGTGGACTGATGAACACTCAGGTCTTTAGAAATGCTTTTGTAGCCTTTTCCAGCTTGATGTGTCTCTACAATTCTTCTAAAGTCCTCAGAAAGTTGTTTTGATTGAGGCATGGTGTACATAAGCAGATCTTTCTTGAGAAGAGCAGGCTCTGTCAGTAACCTGACTTTGTGTGTCTTTGATAAAGCAGGGCACCTCGACACCCCACACCTCCAATCTCATCTCATTGATCGGAACACCTGACTCCAAATAGCTTTTGTAGAGGCATTACTCCAGAGGTTCACATACATTTTGAACCTAGACTGTGATTGTTTAAACGGTGTACTCAGTATTGACAAGAAGAAGTACAATTGTTTGTGTGTTAGTTGTTTAGGCAGATTGTTTGTCTATTATTGTGACTTGGATGAAGATCAGACTGCATTTTAAGAGTAATTAATGCAGCAAATCAAGTAACTACAAAGGGTACATCAACTTTTTCTTGCAACTGTAAATCTGCTTAAATTACTATAGTGCATATTTAGTGCACACAACTGAAAATCAATTTCTAACCTTTTGTGTCCTTTCATGTTGCTAAGGACCTCCCATGCGATGCAGAAACCATCTCTTCAAAAGAAGGGATGCCCATCCTTTTCCCTCTGATAAATGTAACCATGCATTTCCAGTATTATCCTTATAAATATTTCTGCATCATCCCTGAAGCTTCTAATCACTTTACAGGGTAGCATTTCAAACTACTGTGATTCATTTCTGGTCCAACCAGTTTAGCATATCTTACAATTCTGCCCCTCTAGAAACAGATTGTAATATTTGATCCAGCTTATTAATGTTCTTATACTGTATTGCATTTGACAAGGTCCCACGTGGGAAGTTGGTCAAGAACTTTGAGTCGCTTGACTCTCAGGATGAGGTAGTAAATTGGATTTGACATTGGCTTTGTGGGAGAAGCCAGAGAATGGTAGTGGAGGGTTGCCTCTCTGACTGGAGGCCTTTGACTACTGGAGTGCTACAGGACTTGGTACGGGCCCATTATTGTTTGTCATCTATATTAATGATCTGGATGATAATGTGGTTAACTGAATCAGCAAATTTATGGATGAAACCAAGACTGAGGATTAATGGACTGCAAAGAAGACTCTCAGAGCTTGCAGCGGTACCTGGACCAGCCGGAAAAATGGCGGATGGAAGTTAATGCAGACAAGTGTGAGGTGTTGTACTTTGGTAGGACCATCCAGGGTAGGTCCTACACAGGGAATGGTAGGGCACTGAGGAGTGTGGTAGAACAAAGGGATCTGGGAATACAGGTGCCTAATTCTTTGAAAGTGGTGTCATAGGTAAATAGGGTCATAAAGAAAGCTTTTGACACATTGGCCTTCATAAATCAAAGTATTGGGTAAAGGAGATTGGATGTTATGTTGAAGTAATATAAGACATTGGCGAAGCCAAACTTGGAGTATTGTGTGCAGTTTTCGTCACTGACCTATAGGAAACAGGTAAATAAACCTGAAAGAATACAGAGAAAATTTACAAGGTTGTTGCCAGTACTAGAGGATTTAAGTTATAAGGAAAGATTGAATATGTGAGGACTTTATTCCTTGGAGTGTAAAAGATTGGGAGATCTAATAGTCTACAAAATTATGAGGGGTATAGATAGGGTAAGTGCAAACAGACTTATTCCACTGAGGTTGGGTGGGACTACAACTAGAGGTCAGGGGTTAAGGGTGAAAGGTGAAAAGTTTAAGGGGAGCATGAGGGGGTTCTTTTTCACTCAGAGGGTGGTGAGAGTGTGGAATGAGCTGCCAGCATAAGTGATGAGTGTGGGTTCAATTTCAACATTTAAGATAAATTTGGATAGGTGTATGGATGAATGGGCTATGATCCAGGTGCAAGTCGATGAAACTAGGCAGGATAGTATGTTGGCATAGACTGGATGGGCCAAAGTCTCTGCTGTAGTGCTCTCTGACTATATTAACCAACGTCACTATGTTTTAGTGAGTTTATTCATTGGATTCTTACCAGTACTTTACAAATAATAGATAAACTATTATTATAAAATGTTACAGTTGACACTACTGCAATTCTTTTGTAAAAATGTATGTCTAACATGTAAATATATTGTCAGTCTGCATTAAATTCAAGTTCCTCAAAGAAACATAATTTCCATATTCCACCAGCTTTCAAATTTGGTTGATATTCAAATTTGGATTTTTTTATTCTTAAATGTAAATTGGTAACGTAAATTGTGAATACTTGATGTTTCTGGCAATCCACTTATGAACTGCAACATCCAAATTATCATTCCTCGTGTGTTTGAACTTCACATGGTTTAACTGCCTTTATCGATCGCTGGAAATATTAAGTGCCCTTTGTAAATCTAGATAATTATGGTGTTGTCCTTATCTATTCCCTCTGTAATTACTTCAGAGAGCTCAATGTTACTGAGGAGGATATTTTCATTTGAGACATTCGTGCTGATGTTTGACTATATTGTAGTTTCTGCGCATTTTTTAGGCATTCATTTCTTAAACAGGAAAGTGACCTTCCAAAAGTTATGGGAGAAAGCAATTACTTGCTCTTCCTAACCACTTAACTTTCCTGTACTTGCCCAGTCTGCTTTTGGATCTTCTATTATCACCTCTCTGGTACTTCCTTTCTGATTGAACATCTATCTACACTCTTAACCTTATTCATGGTGTTAACTCGTACCTCTGACATTGGTATTGAGTCTGTGTTTCTTATCTGCACTTCCTGTGCACTTGAACGATTCTCTTGTTTTTAGTGATTAAAACTGTGCTGTACACCTATCTACAGGAAAGATATCAATACAATTGAAAGAATACTAAGAACATTTACGAGGATGTTGCTGGAACTTGAGGACCTGGGTTAGAGGGAAAGGTTGAATAGGATAGAAAATTATTCCCTGGAGCATAGGAGAATGAAGGGAGATTTGATAGAGGTATGCAAAATTATGAGGGGTATAGATAGGTCAGCAAGCGTTTTCCACTGAGGTTGGATGAGACTAGAACTGGAAGTCATAGATTAAGGGTGCAAGGTGAAATATTTAAGGGGAACCTGAGTGGGTGGTGCAAGTTTGGAACGAGCTGCCAGTAAAAGTGGTGAGTGTAGGTTCAATTGAAACACTTAAGAGAAGTTTGGATAAATACATAGATGGGAGGGGTTTGGAGGGCTGTGATCCAGATACGGGTTGATGGGACTAGGCAGGTTAATAGTTTGGCATGGATTAGATGGGCCAAAGGTCCTGTTTCTGTGTTATAGTGTTCTGTGAATCTAGTTTTTTTTAAAAAATTCCATCTTATTTAGAACTTCCTGTTTGTGTTGACCAGCATATTATTGGCTTGGCTTTGAATGTGTTCAGCTTTGAAACTCATGGTCTCCTTTTGGCTTCATTCTATCTATTCCAGCACCATGTATGGGGTCTTTGGATCATCTATTTCCTTTCCTCTACTGTAGATTCCCATGATCCTTGCTGTCCTGTAGGTCAGAGCTCTATTAACATTTCAGAGATATGTTTTGTTGTCGCATGAATGAAGTCACAGGAGAAAAGTACTGGTAGCTGTGAAGCAGCCTCTTTATTCAACAAAACAAGATACAGCAGGCATGATATTGAGACACTTTTGGTGGAAGGTCTGGCTGTGCCCGGCACTACACACACTTTATGTGCTAAAGATCAAAGAAGATTCAGGACAAGTCAAACAAATCCGTATTTACAATCTTCCCTCCCAGCATCACTCCCAAAGCTAGCATAAATCACTAATGCATCCATGCAATGGAATGCTGATTGGACTCATGCACACGCAGACAATCTGCTACGTGCCTGTTACCTGGTCTATGACCCTATTGTTCAGAGCTGCATTAAAAACAAATCCACTATCCATATTCAGGTCTGAAGACTGGTGGCCAAAGTTGTTTGCTAAATCAAGTCAACTCAAGGTTATTGTCATTTCAACCATAAACTGCTGGTACAGTACACAGTAAAAATGAAGCAACGTTCCTCCAGGACCCTGGTACTACATGAAACAACACAAAACTACACTAGACTATGTGAGACAGCACAAGGCTACACTAGACTACATAAAACAACATAAAAACTGCACTAGACTACAGACCTGCACAGGACTACATAAAGTGCACAAAACAGTGCACGGCAGTACAATAATTAATAAACAAGACAATAGGCACAGTAGAGGACAAATTACAATATAATAATAAATGATGTAGATGTCAGTCTAGACTCTGGGTATTGAGGAGTCTGATGGCTTGGGGGAAGAAACTGTTGCACAGTCTGGCTGTGAGAGCCCAAATGCTTCGCTACCTTTTGCCAGATGGCAGTAGGGAGAAGAGTTTGTATGAGGGGTGCACGGGGTCCTTCATAATGCCGTTTGCTTTGTGGATGCAGCGTGTGGTGTAAATGTCTGTGATAGCGGGAAGAGGGACCCTGATGATCTTCTCAGCTGACCTCACTATCCACTGCAGGGTCTTGCGATCCGAGATGGTGCAATTCCCAAACCAGGCAGTGATGCAGCTGCTCAGGATGCTCTCGCTACATCCTCTGTAGAATGTGGTGAGGATGTGGGGTGGGAGATGGACTTTTCTCAGCCTTCGCAGAAAGTAGAGACGCTGCTGGGCTTTCTTTGCTATGGATCTGGCGTTGAGGGACCAGGTGAGATTCTCCGCCAGGTGAACACCAAGAAATTTGGTGCTCTTAACAATCGCAACAGAGGAGCCGTCAAGGTTCAGCGGAGAGTGGTCGCTCCGTGCTCTTCTGAAGTCAACAACCATCTCTTTTGTTTTGTTCACATTCAGAGACAGGTTGTTGGCTCTGCACCAGTCCGTTAGCCGCTGCACCTCCTCTCTGTAAGCTGACTCGTCGTTCTTGCTGATGGGACCCACCACGGTCGTGTCATCGGCGAACTTGATGATGTGGTTCGAGCTGTGTGTTGCTGCACAGTCGTGGGTCAGCAGAGTGAACAGCAGTGGACTGAGCACGCAACCCTGGGGGGGCCCCCATGCTCAGTGTGATGGTGTTGGAGATGCTGCTCCTGATCCGGACTGACTGAGTTCTCCCAGTCAGGAAGTCTAGGATCCAGCTGCAGAGGGAGGTGTTCAGGCCCAGTAGGCTCAGCTTTCCAATCAGTTTCTGAGGGATGATTGTGTTGAATGCTGAACTGAAGTCTATGAACAACATTCAAACATATTTGTCTTTATTGTCCAGGTGGGTGAGGGCCAGATGGAGGGTGGTGGTGATGGTGTTGTCTGTTGAACAGCTGGGACAGTACATGAATTGCAGGGGGTCCAGTGAGGGGGGCAGCAGGGTCTTAACGTGCCTCATGTCGAGCCTCTGGAAACACTTCATGTGCTAAGTGTGCTAAACTCCAAAATCGCTCTAACATGTTTAATGACAAAAGATAATTTTTTCTTCCAAATATGTAGAAATGATGAGCGCTGCTGTTATTCGACTTTTGTGCAATGTATATGCATTTAAATTAAGATGCCAAAATCTGATTTGACTTGTAAAGCCATCTGACATAGACCAGTTGGTTCAAAGTATTTCAGTGAACAATGGATAAGTCAGCAGAAGGCAGGCCACCCCCAGAGTGCACGTCCCAGTGTTTATGCTGCTTGAGGGTGCTAATTCTCTACAATCAGGATTGTTCAATGCCTTATTGTTGCACAAAATATTGGCCCATGGTGATACAAGAAGGTTCTAACTGCTGCATAATCATTTCAGTTGTGTATTTGCTTTTGTTATTTGAGGCTTGTTGAAAACAAAAGGCTGGGGTATGTCATTTCCATTTTCAATTTTTAAAAAATCCCCTTGTGTTGCAACAGGTGTGAAGTTATGTTTGCACACAGCAAGCTTTATAAAACTTCTAGGATGTTTGCATTCACAGTTAAGCATAAACGGCTCAGTAACAGGTTTATTATCACTGACATATGTCATGAAATTTGCTGTTTTGCAACAGCAGTACAGTGCAATACATTAAAAATCACCAGTGGATAAATAATCGGGAGTACAGAAAGAGAGCAAATAGTGAGAGTGTTTATGGGTTCAAGGTCTGTTCAGTAATCTGATGGCAGAGGGGAAGAAGCTGTTCCTAAAGCATTGAGTGTGCATCCTCAGGCTTCTGCACCTCCTCCCTGATGGTAGTAATGAGAAGAGGCATGTCCTGGATAGTGAAGGCCTCAATAATGGATGCCGTCATCTTGAGACATCACCTATTGAAGACACTTTTGGTGGTGGGGAGGCAAGTGCTGGCTGAGTTTACAAGCCTCTACAGCTCTGTGCATTGGCAGCTCCATACCCAACAGTGACGTAACCAGTCAGAATTCTCTGCACAATACAGCTGTAGGAATTTGCTGGAGCCTTTGGTAAATACCTAATCTCCTCAAGCTCTTAATGATATAGCTGCTGGCGTGCCTTCTTCATAATTGCATCAGTATGCCGGGCCCAGGTTAGATGTTGGAAGATGTTAACACCCAGGAACCTGAAATTGCTTACTCTTCCCACTGCTGATCTGTAAATGAGGACCATTGTGTGTTCTCCCACTTCACTCTCCTGGTCTTACTGATGTTGAGTGCAAGATGGTTGTTGCGACTCTACTCAACCAGCCGTTCTGTTTGAGGTTGGGTGTGATTGGTGAACTATGGGGCTGGATTTGTTCGAGGTTTTGAAATTTCGTTTGAATATCACCTTAATAGTTGCCATGTGCCCAGGCATCCAGATACATCACTGTGAATTGTATATAATCCATAATTTAAATAACTTTTGCCATTGACTATTTGTTTTCCTTAGGAGAAAGTCCATCAGTTGAAAGAGGAAGTGCGTTTGCAATATGAGAAAATGCGTCAGATTCTAGAAGAAGATCTGGGGAAAACGTTGGAACTGATCGATAAAACACGGACAAAATTCTGTGACGAGAATGCATCGCAAGTACATCAGCTAAATGAGCGACTGGAAGAGGCTAAAAAATTACTGAACTCCGTGCAAAAAATGTGGGACAGGACAGAGGATATTTCATTTATGAAGGTAGGTTTCTGAAGCAAGTTTGGCCAGTGAAATGACTAGATGGACTTGAGACCAAATAGGAATCAGAATCAGGTTTATTCTCGCTGACATATGCCGTAAAATTTATTGCTTTACACCTACAGTACAGAGCAAGACACAATGTATATTATAAATTATAAGAAATCTTACATAAATCGTAGTACAAAAAGAGAGCAAAAATAGTGAGGTAGTGCTCATGGGTTCATTGTCTGTTCAGAAATCTGATGGCGGAAGAAGCTGTTCCTAAAACATTGAGTGTGTGTCTTCAAGGTCCTGTACTTTCCCTGGGTAGCAGTGGGAAGAGAGCAAGTCCTGGGCGGTGTGGATCCTTAATGATGGTTGGCACCTTCCTGAGGCAATGCATTTTGAGAATGACCTCGATAGTGGGAAGGCAAGTGCCCTTGATGAAGCTGGCTGAGTTTACAACCCTCTGCAGTTTTTTCCTGATCCTGTGCAGTAGCCTTTCCATACCAGACAATGATGCAACCAGTTAGAATGCTCTCCATGGGGCATCTGTAGAAATTTACTAGAATCTTTGGTGATATATGAAATCTCCTCAGACTCCTAATGAAATATAGCCACTGGTCTGCCATCTTTGCAAATGCAGGATAGATTTTCTGAGGCAGTGATACCCAGGAATTGATACTGGTCACCCATTCTGCTGTTGGTTGTAGTGGGTTCAGATGGTAGAGATGCAATTCAATCTCTAGGTTCAAGTTCAAGTGTATTATCAGGCAACTGTATACATGTATATCACCAAACGAGACAATGTTCCTCCAAGAACAAGGT
The DNA here is from genome assembly GCF_048418815.1 of Hemitrygon akajei. NCBI lineage: Eukaryota > Metazoa > Chordata > Chondrichthyes > Myliobatiformes > Dasyatidae > Hemitrygon > Hemitrygon akajei. The sequence continues at coordinate 8,953,299 of NC_133146.1, forward strand.
TCAAACACAATACATTTAGCTTTTCACGGGTATATGCTGCAAAACGTACCTCTGGGAACAAGATTCAAAATACGGTACGTATATCACATACAGCACTTAAAATAATATTAATAACATTATTAACAGACTTTAAAAAAGCATTGTGTAGATATACAAGTTGACATAAAGTGCATGTGTGACAGTGTAATGCTGCTGCTGCTGTCCACAGTATTCTGCACTGGCACCCGGTAGCAGGTTAAAGTCAAGCATTCTGTTTTTTGTGTATTCTTAGCAGTTTTACATTTTTTATTAGACAGCAAAAATATAGATATTTTGGAAAATAGTGCTAATATTTTCTCTTAGGTAAAATGTTTATAGAAACACAAATCTTGAGGTTTATAGTGCAAGGCTCACAGCAATTATACATAACCATCAGATTCATTGGAATGGGTAACTTTCTGTACAAATGTGGCCATAGGAGCCTGTGATGGAAAATGTTGATGCCAGTCTCTCCATTTTAATACCGGCAAACTGTGAAACGGAGCCTGCGTTTCCCCTCTGTTGTTTCTCACATTGTAAGGAATCAAACAGCTGACTGGGAGCATGGAATATCTACCAAGATATGGGACTTCTGGCATGTTGCTCTGTGTTCTGTACTGCCCTTGCTGGTAAATTTGTTGCAATTTCTGTTTTACCATAGGAATGATAGTGACGTTTTCTGGTGTGAAATAGCAAAACACAGATGAACCACACTCTTTAATTGGCAGTACTCATAATTTCCAAACAGTTAATGCAGGAGATGAAATTCATGAAGATAAAATTTAAAGGTCTATCTAATCATACTTTCATTATGTAAAAGATTTACTAACTTTGAAAGCACTTTTCAATAAAGCATTGAATCATAATCATTTTCACTAAAAGGGAAATTCTGGTATGAAAGTCAAATCAAACTGCTGCTGCTAACTTAACATCATGTCCATTTAACTCGAGATTTAAGGAGTTTATATTATTTTTCTGCAAAGAGATATTAGCCATGGTTTAGTTTGATGCTTTTTTAATTTATGGGGCAGAGTGGCTATAATATTTTGTAGGGTTTTATTTTCATTTTGAAGTTAGTGAGATGTTGTCATAGTAGATGTTTACAGAAGGATTTTTCTAAACTGGCTGAAGTAACACACAACTCATCAAGACTTAACTTTCTATTGGCAAGTAACCCTAATAGGAAAAGAGTTTTATTTAAATTCCTATGCAGACTTTAGCATCAACAATTAGGGAATTAAATTCCAAGCTGAGTCTCCATAACTGCACATTTCCTTTCTTGCCCCCCTTATGTTGCTATGTAATTTGCTTTAAGCTTGCCAACTCTTTCTCAAGCTTTTCTACATCAAATTCTTGGGATTAGTAAAATCTAGGTTTTTACAACAAGTTAGGATGATTGGGGGTAGACATGCCAGTAGGAGCTATGGAATATTTAATTTGGGAGTCATTTTTTTAAAAATCCATGAAAAATAATGCTTCCTTCCTTTTTGCTTATGGGGACCTTGCTGAGGGAGTGTAATCTTGGTAAAATAAACGAGTGTTTCCGTAGGCAAAAGGACTTTGGAAGAATGCAGTTTATTTGAAGAATGCAATTCTGTGCAGACTGTAGAAAAGTTTCTGCACACAAGGAGGCTATTCAGCCCATTGAATCCATGCCAACTTGTAGTCAAGCAATGTGATCAAAATCATTCCTCAACTCTTTCTCACTAACTCCGAAATTATCCTCTCTCAAATGCCTTTCCGGTTCCCTTTTGAAGGTTCTGATTGAGTCTGTTTTGACCATCTTTACAGACTGAATTCTGGATCTTAAACTGATTTCAGTCTGTGCAGAACCTCCCCACCCCATATCTTCTGCAGTTTCTTCGTGCCTTGGTCCTGGAGCCATCTGCTTATGGGAGAAATTGCTACCTTGCCTGAAGCAATTATGAAATTATGTATATCTATCAGATCTCCTGTCTACCTTAAACTCAGCTTCACCAAACTAACCTCTTTCTTGGAAAATTGTAGTAAAATTTAGAACTGTACCATTTAGTCTGAATTGTGACTCCTCTTGCATAAAAAGTATACCACCTCACATTTCAGAAGTTATTACTGTCTCTCTGTTCATTACGTTTCCGAGCTCTCTGTCATTTGCAAATATGGAAATCTGATAAACTATAAGGGTAGTAATAAACTCCTTGAAGAAATGGGCAGCTGCCACACTCATGTCCAGATAATGACTATGCATCTTAGATCAATAGTGGACCCAGCACTGACACATGGAGACCACCACTCTTTACCACATGGCAGCCTCCGCTCTCTGCCTTTCACCTATCCATCTGACCTTTAATTCCACTGTTTTACAAACTAATCTTTTATATGGAATTAATCTTAAAATCAGCAGACAAACGTCTACTGCATTCCTTTTATCAGCTTTCTCTGTCACCACTTCAAAATTTCAGTCAGGTTAGTTAATGATATAATTAATAAATGCTCACCTCTATTTATGCAAGCTTAATATATTTTAATGTTTTCTCTCTTTGCTTCAGAAAGCTTCCTCACAAACATGGTTGAACCTGGAATGTCCATAGAAATAGATGACCACGGTTGCCACTTCCCAGCTCTCTGGACCATTCCCCGTATGTAGGGAGGATTAAGAGACTATAGCAAGCTGTGCTGCAACATTAACCCCTACTTCACTTAGCAACCTAGTATGCATCCCTGAGAGATCTGCTGATTTGTTTAACCATGGACAGCATTTTTAATACTTACTCAAAGTCAGTTTTCACCCAATCAGAAGATGAAAAATGAGCTTTGTTTGCCACATGTAGTTGCTATGCTATCATACTGTATGAAGATCAGTTATCTCCGTAAGTTCTCTTCCTGAAATATTTAAGGTAAAGGGTTTTGTAGTTTTATTTTTGTCAGATGTGGCCCCTTAGAATGATGGATTTTCTGGGGAAATATTGCCATTTCTCAAAAGGAGAGTACATTTAGGATCCTGGGTTCTTACGCATGCAAGGAAGTCCCAAACTTTTGGCCTGACTCTGATAATTCTTTGACATTGAACCTGTTGACCAGAGCAGAGCTTGAAGTTGTAGTTCTGCTGAAAAATGTGCGTGCTAAGCCTGTATCAGATCTGACCTGGTGTAGAAAGACTGTCGATGGTGGCTGCGAGAGGCAGGGGTAAATAATGGGTCATGGGTTTGATTGGCTGCTATTCTTGTTTCAATAAACAATCTGCTGGGGGAGCTCAGCAGGTCGAGCAGTATCTGTGGGAGGAAAGGAACTGTTGACAGATGTTGCCTGACCCACTGAGTTCCTCTGGCAGATTGTTTGCTGCTCCAGATTCCAGCATCTGCTGTCTCCTGTGGCTCTGCTATTTTTGGTTGTTGACCATTCAATTGTTTCAGTTTCAGTTTTTAAATTGTTGTGTCATTGAATTGACTTTTAATTATTTTGGAGTCTGATCCTCCAGAAACATTAAGAAGTTAATTGAGTTGACAGGCAGCAAAGCCTGGGACATGACTTTCCAGCATTTCCATGGGCAGCCCTTGTTCTGGACTGCCCACTTGACAATTATTGCCCCCTACAAGGCCTTGTTGCACCACAGCATCTTGCTATTTTGGATCAAAAACACAAGAAGTTCTGCAAATGCTGGAATTCTTAGGCAGTAGACACAGAATGCTGAAGGAACTCAGCAAGTCAAGCAGCATCTACCTGAGGGCATACAGAATCAACATTTTGGGCTGAGACCCTTCACCAGGACTAGAAAGGAAGGGGGTAGAAACCCTGTTAGGGGAGAGGCAGGAGTCCAAGCTGGCAGGTGTGTGGGGGGGGGGGGAGGGAAGATTTAAAGTAACACGTACAACAAACTGAAGGAACTCAGCAGGTTGGGCAGCATCTGTGGAAACAAGCAGTCAACATTTTGGGCCGAGACCCTTCGACAGGACTTAAAGTAAGAAGCTGGGAGGTGGTAGGTGGAAGAGGTAAAGGATTGAAGAAGACAGAATCTGATACGATGGTGGGCCATGGAGAAAGAGGAGGAGGAGGGAAACCAGAGGGAGGAGATGGTTACGTGGGGAGAAGAGAAGGGGTAATCAGAATGAGTAGAAAAAGAGAGAAGGAGGGAAGGGTAAGAAATTGATGGAAGTTAAAGAAATCAAAGTCATGCCATCAGGTTGGAGGCTAGCCAACTGGAATATGAAGTGTTGCTCCTCCAACCGGAGTTTGCCCTCACTGTGGCAGTACGAGGAGGCCCTGGACCGATGTGTTGGAACAGCAATGAGAGGTTGAATCGAAATGGGCACCAGCGATCTTGCCTTTAGCAGTGGATGGAGTGAAGGTACCGTTTGTGGATCAGGTTGCCATTTGTTTTTTTCAGCACCAGCAGCTCTGTAAAAATAAATCTAGTGGGTATAAGTGACAATGATGATCAGGAGAAGAAAACCACTAGCAGGAAGTTCTGACCTTCTGGCTTCGTTTCTGTCAGTTTTTCTTGCACAATCTCACCTCTCATATCTCGAACCCCATACCTCAGGCTGCACTGTTCATAGTACATTGACTTTAGTGCCGAGTGACTCTAATTTAGAATCAATCTAAGTAGCTATTTTTGACTGATAGCTGAATAAAACATTTATTTCCACTCGTGTGTGGGAGTTCTATATTTTATGAAAGTTTGTTAGGAAGAAAATAAAACAAGATTCTGAAAATGGGTAAAAAGAATGTAATTTTATAATTTCGCTCTCTTTCAGAATACAAAATCAGTAAAAATTCTACTGGAAAGGTAAGCATTTATGTTGTTTTGTAGTTACTGACATGATTTGGAAGAGTGGGAGGTATTTGGGAGTTTGCACGTGAAGGTGGTATTGAAAGAAGCCATTTTGTAAATCAGATTGTTATGATGTGCAGAACTGGGAAATTAATTGTGTTATTAACAATGAGGTTAATTCCATTAATTGAACATTAAAGTGCTACATTTGAATCATGCCACCTTTAGAAATTTTGAATGATATACATAGATGAAGTCACTGTGACTTTATCACTGACCTGCTACTGCATGACCTGTTCCAACTAAACACGCTGCTCACACAAAGTACTCTCGCTCCTCCTCTGTGACAATGGGTGCAGGAAGTCATGATCAAATGCAGCAGGTTAGCAGCAAGAAGTGATCAGACCGACTGGAAATCTGAGCAACACACAGTAAATGCTGGAGGAACTCAGCAGGCCAGGCAGTATCCGTGAAAAAGAGTACAATTGTCGTTTCGGGCCGAGACCCTTCAGCAGGAGTGGAGAGAAAAAGCTGAGGAGTGAGAGGTGGGGGAGAGGAGAGAAACATCAGGTGACAAGTGAAACCTGAAGGGAGGAGGGGTGAAGTAAAGAGCTGGGAAGTTGATTGGTGAAAGAGATACAGGGCTGGAGAAGGGGGAGTCCGATAGGAGAGGACAGAAGGCCATAGAAGACAGAAAAAGAGGGGAGGAGCACCAGAGGGAGGCAATGGGCAGGTAAGGAGATAAGGTGAGAGGGGGAAAAGGGAATGGGGAATGGTGAAGGGTGGGTGTTGACGTCCAGTTCTAATTTTTCTTTGTTTTTCAAGTTATGGTCATTTTGATCAAAAGTTAGCAGCTGTATAACATTTTAGTCAAGCCACATTTGGAGTATTGAAAGCAATTCTCCTCAGACATTTCAGGAAGGATGTGCAGCCACTGGAGAGGTTGCAAAAGAGGTTCACCAGGATGTCGTCTGGTTTGGAGAGGGTGCTTAGGACAACTTGGATAGTTATATCTGGAGCAGCAAAAGCTGAGGGATAATTTGGTACATTAAAATTATAAGAGATATAGACAGGATAAGTAGCCTTTATCCCAGGATGGAACTGTCAAATACTGTAGGGGACAGCTTTTAGGTGAGGGGGTGGAAGTTTAAAGGAGATTTGCGAGGCAGTTTTTTTTTGCCTGGAACACATTGCCAGGGTAAGTGGTGGAAGCTGTTATGAGAGAAGAGTTTGAGGTGTTTAGATACATAGAAGGAAAGGCTCTGAACTGAAGGGCGTGGATTAGGTGCAGTTTAAATTGGCATCGTGGTGCAGAGATAATGGGCTGATGTGCTTGTGCTGCCCTGTTCTGTGTTTTACAATTTGATAGGGCCAGCCATGGAAGTATAGAGAATACGAGACCAGGTCAGAGGCTGGGTACCTTACACTGATTGCTGACAGGAATCCCAACATCTACAAGGCACAAGACAGGAATGTGATGAATATTCTCCACTTGCCTGGATTATCCCATAAAATGACTTTTTGAAAAATGATGGTCATTGCTGTCAAATTTAGGGAAGTTTATGAAGCAGAAAAATAGTTGTTTTGTATATAATAGTTTCTCTGATAACAGAATGAGGAACTGTATCACAATACAACTAGCAGGAAAATGCTATTAAACACTGTTCTCATTATCAATGGGGATGTGAGAGCTTTAAATGAAAAGGTGGAAAAAAACATGACCACAGCAAATATGATTTTACTCCATTTATTGTTAAGTAGAAAATGTGTGCATGAGAAATAATTATCATACAGAAATGATTTAGTGTTGACCAATTCATTAACTCGTGAGAGAGCAGGTAGACTGGAAAGAGATGACCTTACATTAACAAAGCCATTATTAACTTCAATCTAATATATTAAAATAAATTAATTTTGCTGATGACAATTTGATGAAGTGTGTGTTCAATCTCTATTTGACATTACAGAAGTTTAGGACTGCTTTGCAAAACACCAGAGTTGTTAGTTTTGTATTGTGTTACCTTCATCTGTAAGTCCATCCTGTATTAATAATATTAATGTCCACGGTGGCGGATTATTGAGAGTAGATCTGTAATAACTGTCTAGCATCGTTTGTATACAAATTACCCAATGAATAATGGGTTCTGATTTTCCTTAACGCATTCTGTAATGTAGCCCTCGCCCCACCCCACAGTTTGACCATTCTTCTCTGACCTCTCAGTAACAAGGTGTTTTTGCCCACTGAACTGCCGTTCACTGGATGTTTGTTGTTTTTCACACCATTCTCTGAAAACACGAGAAACTATTGTGTGTGAAAATCCCAGATCAGCGGTTTCTGAGATAGTCTAATCACTTTGCATGACACCGACAACCACACCACAGTCGAAGCCACTTAGATCACATCTCTTCCCCATTCCGATGTTTGGTCTGAACAACAACTGAGCCTCTTGACCATGTCGGCATGCTTTTATGCATTGAGTTGCTGCCACGTGATTGGCTGATTAGATTTTTGCACTAATGAGTGGCTACTCACTGTAGTTCATGGTTATTAGTTAACCACGGCCATTCTGTGCTACTGAAGCCTGAAATAGGCTACATTGTGAGCAGACAGTACTAAATTGTATTGTCTAATTGGTAATCCTTGAGTTCTTGAAACATTTGATCATGATGTGAACAGAGCACATTATTTTCTTGTCTATAACATGTATTTTTTAAAGGACTCAGGCATGTACTGGAAATGGGTTGCCACCTCCCAAATTTGGTCACCTCCAGCCAAAGCCTTTCTTGAGTGAAATCGGTAAGAAGGAGAAGCACATCAGAAAGCTGCTTGAAGGTAATAATACCCTATTTAAAAATAATTGCACAAAGAGTTAATAACCACTGATGTTTAAAAGTGAAATATACTTTGGTCATATTTAGACCACGGTACAGGTTGGTGTGTCGTGTAGAAGTATTCAGCCCCAAAGCCTTTGCTCACATAACAGCCAGGGATTTTTTTCAATTTAACTGAGTATTTTTATTTGTGAATCATGTGCTCCTTTTTCTGCAGTAGAGCCAAAAAATAGGGAAAGCGGTTAAGAATGAAGTATCAAAAATTCAAAAACTGACATGTCCACAGTTCAAAAATATTCATCCCCTTCTACTCAGTACTGAATTAAACCCCCTCTCGCAGCCGTTACATCCAGTAGCCTTTTTGGATAAGTCTCTATTTGCACAACATAATAGAGCAAGATTTACCCAAAATCGCTCAAGATCCGTTGGGGAGTGGTGGTGGACAGCAACGTTGAGATCTTGCCAGAGACGTTTGATTGGGTTAAGATCAGTACTCTGACGGAGCCTCTCAAGGACATCAGTTTCTTCATTGTGAAGCCACTCCATGGTTGCTCTGGCAGTGTGCTTCGTGTCATTGCCCTGTTGAAAGATGAACCTCCTCCCAGTTTAAGCTTTTTGGCAGAGGCTAGCAGGTTTTTATCCAGGATCTCTCTGTATTTAGCAGCATTCACCTTCCCATCAATCCTGACCAGATTTCCAGTCCTTGCTGCTGAGAAGCATCCCCGTAAGCATGATGCTAACCCCAGCATGCCTTACAGCAGGGATGCTGCTACCTGGCTGATGCACCATTTTAGTTTTTTGTCGCATGTACTGCTTAGCGTTGAGGCAAAAAAGTCCCACTTTAGTCTCATCCGACTACAAAACCCACTAAGGGACACTTTGCAAAGTATCCAGAGGAAAGGATATGCTTTGCTTTTAGCGATGTGTGTGGCAGAAATCTAATACTGCGCATCTGCCAGGTCACACCATCCCTGAATACTTTTGCAAGGCACTGTATCTTTTGGCAAAAACTGGGAGCATTTGGATAGATACTTTCTTGTGTCTGTAGGGATGTGAGAGGCCATGCTTGGTCTCTTTCCTCATTTAAGGAATAATTTTGAATCTTTATCCCTTAATACCCTTTCCTGGCAAAACCTCTGTCGCTGATTTAGTTATTAATGGAAGCAGTGTTTAACGCTGTTTCACGATGTTACAAATTCCGCCACACTCTCTTAAAGTGGTTCCGAATTGCCAGCCAATGGAAAATTATTCTCTCTTAACCCTACTTATTCTTTTAAAAATTTAAAACCATCAAATATGCTATGTCTTAATCTTCTGCAGACCAGGCGATTTTTACTTTGTGATCTCTCCCCTATTTAACAGAGAGCCTAGTCTCTATGCTGGTGAATCTGACCTTCCCTCGTCTCCATATTTCTAAGCTATACGGATAACTTATTGTGTCCTTCCAAGGCTGTGTGTGTCTCTTCTACATGTTCTAGCCTTCAAAATATCAATTTTTAATTTAGATTGTGTAGCCGAGAACATTTTATGATTCATGGATCCTAACTCTCCTAGATCCTTCTTTTAACATATACTGTGATGTGTTTTTCTGTGCTTCAGAATAGATGACCTCTCACTTACCTGCACTGAAACCCATCCATCACTATGTAATTTTAAACTCCCGTCTTCACTTCTTACTGTGTCACTAATCTTTGTGTCATGGACAAACTTGGGTATGAACACTTTACATGTAAAAACTAATGAATAAAGTGAGTGTTGTCATAACAGAGCAAATGAGTGTGGGTTACCATCAGCCACTTCCAGTTTAGAATTATCCCTATTTTAATTATTCAACTAGTCTTCTGTCCACGAGTTTCAAATTTCACTAATACTCTTATGTGGGATACTCTGGAATTCCACATACTTGTGTATTGACATTCCATGAACTTCAGTTTCCAGTTCAGTTAACTTATCTGGATAAAACCTGCGCTTTAATGGTCTGTATTTGCTCCCTTAATTCCTCTAAGTACCCATTTTGTGGCTTTAATTATAGATTCTCATAATGTTCGGTGGTTTCAGATCAATATGACAAATAATCTCCAGTTTCATTCTCTCAATGTCTTAAAAAAATGGAGATTTACAGTTTAAATATGCGATTCCTGACGGTTAAAAAATCTGTAATTTCCATTCAACTTTGCCTTGAAAAACCTGAGGTGGAAACAATTAGATTCAGGGGATTTGTATGTATTTAGTGCTATTAAATTTTCCAATATTATTTATGTGCTTGTATTAAGATTGCTGAGTTCTAGTCTCCCTGGAATGTTACATATATGCTTCCTCTGCTGGAAAAGCTATTGGAGAGGAATTCACCAAGTTTGCCAATTCCCTTTTTACATTTCCAATTTTGAGCACTATGGAAATGTAGCGGTTAGCAGAACGCTATTCAAGTTCGGGGCGTCAGAGTTCGATCCCCAGCATCCTCTGTAAGGAGTCTGCACATCCTTCCTGTGGAGTGTGTGGGTATTGTCTGGCTGCTCCCATTATCTTCCATAGTACAAAGAAATACCTGTTCATATTAGGTTAATTGGTCATTCTAAATTGTCGTGACTAGGCTCGGGTTAAATTGGGGATTGCTGCGTGGCAGTGCTCAAAAGGGTGGACAGGCTACTGTTGTATCTCTAAATCAATCAATCAATAAATAAATAAATTTCGCCTTCATCTGTTCTTGGAAGATCCACATTGCCCCTGAAGATATAACCGTATAACATATAACCATATAACAATTACAGCACGGAAACAGGCCATCTCGGCCCTTCTAGTCCGTGCCGAACGCTTACTCTCACCTAGTCCCACCTACCTGCACTCAGCCCATAACCCTCCATTCCTTTCCTGTCCATATACCTATCCAATTTTACTTTAAATGACAATATCAAACCTGCCTCTACCACTTCTACTGGAAGCTCGTTCCACACAGCTACCACTCTCTGAGTAAAGAAATTGCCTCTCGTGTTACCCCTAAACTTCTGCCCCTTAACTCTCAACTCATGTCCTCTTGTTTGAATCTCCCCTATTCTCAATGGAAAAAGCCTATCCACGTCAACTCTATCTATCCCCCTCATAATTTTAAATACCTCTATCAAGTCCCCCCTCAACCTTCTACGCTCCAAAGAATAAAGACCTAACTTGTTCAATCTTTCCCTATAACTTAGGTGCTGAAACCCAGGTAACATTCTAATAAATCTTCTCTGTACTCTCTCTATTTTGTTGACATCTTTCCTATAATTCAGTGACCAGAACTGTACACAATAATCCTCAAGAAGTATTTTTAATTCCTCATGCTAAAATTCCCTTAGTACAACATGCCCACTATTCCTTTCTATTTTTCTCCCAGTCCTTTGGATCTGCCTTCTGTTATTTAGGTTTTATCATCTCGCTTTCCTCTTACAGAACATAGCGCAGTGCAGCAGAGTGCAGGCCTTCGGCCCACAATCCTTAACCTACTCCAAGATCAATCTCCTTCCCTCCCACATAGCCCTCCATTTTTGCTTTCATCCACGTGCCTTTCTAAGAGTCTCTTAGGTATGCACGTAGTGTCTGCCTCTACCACCGCCCCTGGCAGCACATTCCACAAAAAACCCCCACCTCTGACATCTCCACACCCTCCTCCCATACTTTCCTCCAAATACCTTAAAGTTAGGCCCTTTCATATCAGCTATATTCCGTACTAGGAAAAAGTCTCTGGCAGTCCACTCTATCTGTGCATCTCATTATGTTGTACGCACCTATCAAGTTGCCTTCGCTCCAAAGAGAGAAGCCCCAGCTCGCTCAGCCTATTCCAGGCAGTGTCCTGGTAAATCTCCTCTGCACCTACTCTAAAGATTCCACATTCTTCCTGTAGTGTTTTGTTTCATGCTAAATAAAGACTTTGGCCCTCAGGGGTACACTGCAGTGTTTTATTGAGCCAATTTATTTTTATTCTCTTAAATTTCATCCACAGTTTTATCCAAAAACAGTTTTGGCCGTACTGTAACTTCGATCTGTTTCATCCTGATAAATTAATCCTGTCAAAATCTAAAACCTTAGCCTCATTGATAGTAAAAAAAATGTTCAATTCACTCCCTTTTCTCAGCTTCTTAACATCGATAAACATTATATTTGAGTGAAAAATACATCCATATGAAGCAATATTTGGTATTCAACAATTAGGAAGTATTCAACTGTATTGAACTATTTTGAAATCATAGATTTTAACAGGAGCATCCATGAGAGAAGTAGCTATACAGCATATTTATTTTTTTTAAACTTATTTTTTTTCCCCCTTCCAATGTCAAACACCTTGTTTTTCAATCTTGTACCTGTAATGATCAGTACTGAAGAGTACTACTTAGGCCTTTCATTTCATTAATTAACCCAAGCATAGATTTTCTATTTGTGTACATTTAAAATTCTTCTCCAGCATTCCACATTGTGATGCACGCTGGTCTGGTACTGGATTCACAACTGGGAGATGAGAATTTGGTTTCACTAGGTTAAAGTTCAAAGTAAACTTATTATCAAAGTGCATATTTGTCACCATATACAACTCTGAGGTGCGTTTTCTTGCAGGCATTCACAGTAGTTACTTTAAAAAATGAAGTTAATAATTCTGTTCAGTTTTAGCTAACAGCAGGAAAGCTGAACATGAAATCTGTGGGTTTTCGGACAACAAAAACCTAATTGACTCATAGTTATCAATGAATTTGGTCCAACCTGGTTAATTATTAGCAATTTGCATATGAGTTTTAACCTTGAACACAAGCCATTCTGTAGATGCTGGAAATCCAGAGTAACACACACACAAAATGCTGGAGGACCCCAGCAGGTCAGGCAGCATCTGTGGAGAGGAATAAAGAGTCAATATTTTGGGCCGAGGCCCTTCATCAGGACTTTTCATTATAACCTTGAGCACTGTTATGAAAATGGTCACCACCAGCTCTTTGGTCAGGCAGAGAAAGCATTAAATGCAGTCATACCTCTGCTGTCAAAATCTTCAGAGAATTAACAAAAGCATGAGAAGTTGTAAGGTTGGTTTGTAAGTATCCTTGTGATACGAAGTCATTTCAGATTCTTCTACTTTTAAAAGTAATTTGATCATGGTGAATTCTAATTAGAATTTTTTTTCTGCTGTAGGGGATGGTAGGGATTTGATTTTATAGCAGATGACAAATTCGATTCCATCCCTGAATATAGAATGGCTTTCCACTGATGGTAACGAGGATCCTGGAAACATCCCTATTCCTGTACATAGCACATTTTTAAAAAGTGGCCTGTCCCCTGAGTCATCCCACATTCCTGATAGTGAAGCAGCTGTCTTATGCGCTACATAATTTAAAATCTGAGTCAAAGTATTGAGCATTATAAGTTATGTGCATGCTAGTTAATTTGGCAAGTTGGTTTATTTCTGTCACATACTGAGATACAGTGGCTTGACTGGTTATTGTTACCTGATAACTTGTTTCACTTCTGTACAGAAGTTGAGGACCTGATCTGCATCACATAACGTCTTAAAGTGTTCGTCACGCCAGCAAATGGGAAAGGGCAAGGGAGCACCTGGATTTACAAAGGCACCTAGAGGTCTTTAGTAAATTGAGGGTTTGATGTGCCGAGAGATTTATAAATCTCTCGGTGGTGTTTCTGATTCACGTCCAACACTGTATGAATCAGAATCTGAATCCGAATCAGGTTTATAATCGTGGACCTATGTCGTGAAATCTCTTGTTTTGTACCAGCAGTATAGTGCACTACATTAAAATTACTATAATTTACAATAAGAATATATAATAAATTAAATAATGCAAAAAGAGATCAAAATAGCGAGGTAGTGTCCATGGATTCATGGTCCATTTGGAAATCTGATGGCAGTAGGGAAGAAACTGTTCCTAAAACATTTAATGTATGTCTTCAGGCTCCTGTACCTCCTCATTATCTGTAGTAATAAGAAGAGGCAATGTCCAGGGTGGTGATGGTCCTTCATGAGATCAATAGTTCCATTTAATATCAGAGAAATGTATACAATATACATCCTGAAATTCTTGTTCTTCGCAGACATCCACAAAAACAGAATGATTAAACTAAATGATTGAATGTGCATTTGTTTGTCTCAATTTTCAGTTCCTCTGTAACCTGTCTCTTTTTTGTGTGCTTTAACAGGAACAATCAGCACTCCTGTACCGTTTCTGCAGAGCATTCCTGCGTACACCTGCAACATTTCCAGTACAGCTGGTGAAAAACGCAAGCACTCCACTGCTTTCCCTATGGCCACGACCTCCGGTGTGGACAATGGCTTCCTGGAAGTGACCGCTGGAAATGTTGCCGGCCAGTTTATGGGCCAGGGTGGGTCTGTTGTAGAGGGCCAGTCAACACAGTCCCTTGTGCCCTGTAGTTCTTCCCAACATATTGTGGGACTGACCAGTGGTCCGCAGCCTGTCCATACGGGCTCAGTCTTCAGTACAACTCACTATCCCAACGGCACGCCCTCCCAGCAGTCTGTACTTTCCCAGTCGGTCGGCTACGGTGGTCGCAAGATCCTCGTGTGCTCTGTGGATAACTGTTTCTGTTCTGGCGTGCCTTCTGTTTCGAACCACAATGGACACCAGCCCTACAGCAGATCGGGTACGTTCCCTTGGTCTGTGACGTCGCAGGAATACGCACACGCTCTTCCACCTGCCCCCTCGGTACCTCAGTCTCTTATATCGTACGGAATGGGATCAGCATCTCATAACAACACCGCAGGCAAGATAACTGCAGGGTACATGGCCAATCCTTCACTGAACACTACACCGCAAGCTAATCTTCTCAATTCTGTCTATCATACATTTTGAACAGTGTTCATTTTCCTTTTTAATTTTTCTTTCTGTAAATGTTAATTTCAGATCATTTGCTTTAAAAAAAAAAGTTAGAAAATACATTCCGCACATGATGTAAACTTTTTGTGCAATTGAATTCCAGTGCTGGTTTTAGTAATCCATTCATGAATGGAACCATGTTCTGTATTAAATGGCTTCCTTTGTTGGTCGTTCGGTCCAGGAGTGCCACAACCATAACAGAATTTTTATATGAAAACTCTTAGCACTTTTTTTGCAGAGGCATTTAATATTAGTTAATCATACAGTGCTCTGGTATAATAATTAGCAGCAATAAGCAGAGGTACCATTTGACAGTGAAGCACAAATTGCGCTGAGGGCATTGGCAGCGTTTGTCTGACCTGTTGAATAAGGGTGATCTGTGGGACCCTGACACTGGAAGTCGTCATGAGGTAACGCCATGCTGACTGGAAGGTTGTCTCTGGCTGGTTGACAGGCAGGACATTTCAATCGTTGATTTCCATAGCTACCCAGTGCTCTTTTACAATAACCCCTTTGAGTATGGACTTACTCATGGAAAAAGACATCAAAGAAGAAAATATTTTTTTCTAAAATGTTCAAGGTGTGACTCTGGCTTCCTGGATGTGGAAACTACACCCTAATTAAGCATGGCAGATTTGCCTGTCACTTTAATCATAGTTTTTAAAAAAAAAAATGTCACAATGGGACTACTACAAAGCAGAATGAGAGACTGGTCAGGCTGGGTTCCTGACCAGCTAGAAGAAAGGCAGATTATTTTGGGTTTGGCAAATGCAGTCCTGTAAACTATATATTGATAAATAATTAGGAGTATGCTTAATGCATAACATGAACATTTCTAAATCAGTATTCTGTAGGGGAAAAAAACTGGAGAATTGGGAATATTGTTTTATTTCTAGAAACTGGTGGGGATAGAGGGGAAATTTACAATCATGCTCAAGATGTTGATGATCTCTTAGTC
The DNA here is from genome assembly GCF_048418815.1 of Hemitrygon akajei. Taxonomy (NCBI): domain Eukaryota; kingdom Metazoa; phylum Chordata; class Chondrichthyes; order Myliobatiformes; family Dasyatidae; genus Hemitrygon; species Hemitrygon akajei. The sequence continues at coordinate 8,968,720 of NC_133146.1, forward strand.
AAACAAACATTTTTTTGGGCCTGTTGTGTCAAATGGGCAATGACAGTGGAACCTCATTATTACTAACCCGTGATGGTTTTGTCAGGCGGGAGGATGGGAGCTGCCGTGCTTTGCCAAGGTTTGAGCTCCAATTCTGGTTTCATTCCTTTACCATCGACTGCTGGGGAAAATGCTCCACAGCCCCATTTTGAAATTCTGTTACCTTTCTTTTCCTTTTTTTTTGGGCAGCGTTGGTGGCAGTAGAATACCCTATGAGTGGTAAGGACGATTATTATCGTGCAAAACGAAAACGGATTCGTTACAAATGGTGCCAATGGATCTGCTGGTCTGCATGTTATAGCAAAGTTTATTTTATCAAGGGATTGAATTCCTTGATTTTTTTTTTAAATTAAAAATGAAATGGAGCTTCAGCTGGGGACCTGGGAAAAGCTCAATGTAATGGAAGGTTTGTTGTAACGAGGTTTGGCTGTATTTTAACTGTGTGGTGATGGTCCATAGATGTTTGACCACGGGAGCTCTGTTTTGCTTTGTCCCTGCAGAAAAGGGTGAATGTTAGTGTTTGGAAAAACTCTTGTAATCAGTAAAATCAAGAACTGTCGCCATTTTTGTCTTTCTCAAATACTTATAGTTTCCAGGTTATGCAGGGTTTATCTAAACCTCCTATTTCATGTCACTTTATCGATATCTTCTTTTAAGGCATTGAATAAACATGTATACATGAAGAGTTGGGATTGTCTTTTTTTTAAACCTGTGCACAGAGACTTAATTTGACAAACAAAGACACAAAGGATTTTGGAAATGATTTCTGGGCTCAGCTGGGTTACTTTGGGATGGCACATTTAACATAACGCTTTACAGTGCCAGCTGTAAGATAAGTTCACTTGCAGCTGCTGTCTGTATGGAGCTTTGCCCCGTCACTGCGTGGCTTTCCGCTGGCTGTTAGCAAGTTCGGGGCACGTGAAATGCTGGAGGAGTTCAGCAGCATCTATAGAGAGGAATAAAGAGCTGAGACCCTTCATCAAATTGAGGGCATTCTATGTTGGTACTGGAAGCATGGCAACATTTGCCACCTCCCCCCACCTTCATCACATTCCTGACGTAAGCAACACACTTCACTGCTTTGTCATATCAATGTAGATCTGACAAATAAAGCTCAGCTTCAATGTTTGGAGCAAGCCTCTGTTGTGGAGAGTAGGGTCCACTAATCTCTCCTTTAAGATATTAAACTATGTAACCAAGAGATGAATCAACGATCAGCAGAGGTGCACGCCCCACTTCAGTGGGAGAGCAGAGCCAAGCTCACTACTGTGAGGCTAATGTAACAAGTAGCTAAAGAATTGGGTTGAGGCAATGGAATCACTCCAGGTCTGGAAAGAGAAATGGAAATCGACAGGATATGAACTTTGAGTTGTTTAGTACAATGTGTTATTAAAGCACTTCTTTTCAGCTAAAAAGGACGTTTGAGTCATAAATAATCAGAGGAGGAGTTGGTCATTTTATCCTTTGAGACAGCACTGCCATTCAGTGAGATCACACTGTCAGTAAGATCTGTTCCCTAAGACCCACTCTCCTCCATTGCCCTGTGTTCCTTGATTCCCTTAATGTTCAAAAACCTTCAGTCCCTGTCTTGGATATCCTCAACGACTGAACCTCCACATCCTCTTGGGCAGAGTAGTCCAAAGGTGCAGTACTCTCTGGGCAAAGAAATTGCTTCTGATCTGATTGAGGAAATGTCTTTATTTGGAGAGCAAGTCTCTTGGTTCCAGAATCTCCGCTTCAGTCCTGTCAATCCTCAAAAGAGCTTTTTGTGCTTTAAGGAAATGATTTTTCTGACCACTAAAGAATTGATTCAATCTGCTCATCTCACTTCATTCTACAAAACTTCCGTCCTAAAAATCAGCGGGGTGAAACTTAGCTGGTCTTTCTCTGATGCAATTGTACTCCTTCTCGGGTGGAATATCATGAGCAGTCCAGCATAATTAAAGCAAACTCTCCCTTATTCTCAAATTCTCTTGTGTAAAAGCCAAAGTGTCATTTGCCAAGCTGCTTACTGTACCTGCATGTTATATTGCTTGGTGATTGATGTACAAGGACACTGAGGGTTCCCTGAATGTTAACATATTTCAGTATCTTGCTATCTAAAATGCTGAATGCTTTGGGAAACTTGATACTTCTCTGCCCTGGTGGATGATCTCTCATTTTCCTACTTTCTATTCCATCTGTCACATTCTCACCTGTTTTCTTAGAACTTCTGAAAGTTCTACACACTCACACTCACTTTGCTACCTAGCTTTGTATCATAAATAAACTTTGTGTACTTAAGCACGGATCCTTGCACTACCCTAAAAGTCTCAGCCTCACAACCCTGAGAATAACCTGTTTATTCCTAGTTATTGTTTTATTCATGTAACCTATCCTCATTCAATGCTGTATTGGTTTGTGATTGGTCACTTGTGCTGAGATACAGTGAAAACCCTGTCCTGCATTTTGTTCGTACAGATCAAATCATTCATTACACAGTGCATTGAGGTAGAACAGTTACAATGCAGAATAACGTGTAAACGGCACAGAGAAAGAGCAGTGCAGGTAACAAGGTAGTTGGTGATGTCAAGTCCACCTTATCACACTAAGGAACCTTTCCATAATCTTAATCTGTGGGGTAGAAGCTGTCGTCCAGGCTTGTGGTGAATGAACTGCAAGATCATCATGAGGTCAATAGTCCACCTAGGGGACCATTCAATCATTTGGTAACAGTGTTTAGAAGCTTGCCTTGAGCATGGTGGTGCATGCCTTCAGGCTTTTGTATCTTCTGCCCATTGGGAGAGGGGAGAAGAGATGATGGGCAGGGTCTTTGATTATGCTGGCTTGCTTTATTGTGGCATTGAGAAGTATAGACAGACTCCATAGTGCGTTCTAATTTGATTTTCTTATTTCTCGCATGGTGCCTTATTGAAGGGCCTTTGCAAAGTTCAAATAAAACTTGCATGCAGTTACCTATCCTCATCGTTAGTTATTTACAAAAATAAATGATCAAAAAATCCCTTTCAAAATATGTGAAGTGTCTTATCATTTTCAAGGACCCCTATTAACTCTTCTTTACACTTTCAGCTGTAAGGTTGGGGTTCGATCCAATAAACAATAGACAGTAGGTGCAGGAGTAGGCCATACGGCCCTTCTAGCCAGCACCGCCATTCACTGTGATCATGGCTGATCGTACACAATCAGTACCCCGTTCCTGCCCTCTCCCCATATCCCTTGACCCCGCTATCTATAAGAGCTCTATCTAACTCTCTCTTGAAAGCATCCAGAGACTTGGCCTCCACTGCCTTCTGGGGCAGAGCATTCCACATATCCACCACTCTCTGGGTGAAAAAGTTTTTCTGCATCTCTGTTCTAGATGGCCTACCCCATTATTCTTAAACTGTGGCCTCTAGTTCTGGACTCACCCATCAGCGGGAACATGCTTTCTGCCTCCAGCGTGTCCAATCCCTTAATAATCTTATAAGTTTCAATCAGATCCCCTCTCATCCTTCTAAATTCCAGTGTATACAAGCCCAGTCGCTCCAATCTTTCAACGTATGACAGTCTCGCCATTCCAGGAATTAACCTTGTGAACCTACGCTGCACTCCCTCAATAGCAAGAATGTCCTTCCTCAAATTTGGAGACTAAAACTGCACACAATACTCCAGGTGTGGTCTCACCAGGGCCCTGTACAGCTGCAGAAGGACCTCTTTACTCCTATACTCAATTCCTCTTGTTATAAATGCCAGCATGCTATTAGCTTTCTTCATTGCCTGCTGTACCTGCATGCTTGCTTTCATTGACTGATGTACAAGAACCCCTAGATCTTGTTGTACTTCCCTTTTCCTAACTTGACTCCATTTAGATAGTAATCTGCCTTCCTGTCCTGCCACCGAAGTGGATAACCTCACATTTATCCACATTAAACTGCATCTGCCATACATTCGCCCACTCACCTAGCCTGTCCAAGTCACCCTGCATTCTCATAACATCCTCCTGACATTTCACACTGCCACCCAGCTTTGTGTCATCGGCAAATTTGCTAATGTTACTTTTAATCCCTTCATCAAAATCATTAATGTATATTGTAAACAGCTGCGGTCCCAGCACCGAACCTTGCGGTACCCCACTGGTCACAGCCTGCCATTCCGAAAGGGACCCGTTAATCGCTACTCTGTTTCCTGTCAGCCAGCCAATTTTCAATCTATGTCAGTACTCTGCCCCCAATACCATGTGCCCTAATTTTGCCCACTAATCTCCTATGTGGGACTTTATCAAAGGCTTTCTGAAAGTCCAGGTACACTACATCCACTGGCTCTCCCTTGTCCATTTTCATAGTTACATCCTCAAAAAATTCCAGAAGATTAGTCAAGCATGATTTTCCCTTCATAAATCCATGCTGACTCGGACTGATCCTTATACTGCTATCCAAATGTGTCATAATTTCCTCTTTTATAATTGACTCCAGCATTTTTCCCACCACTGACATCAGGCTAACTGGACTATAATTTCTCTCTCCCTCCTTTCTGTTTTCTCCCTGTTTTCTCTCTCCCTCCTTTCTTGAAAAGTGGGACAACATTAGCCACCCTCCAATCCGCAGGAACTGTTCCTGAATCTATAGAACATTGGAAAATGATTACCAATGCGTCCACGATTTCTAGAGCCACTTCCTTAAGTACTGTGGGATGCAGACCATCAGGGACATATCGGCCTTCAGACCCAACAGTCTAACCAACACCATTTCTTGCCTAATATAAATTTCCTTCAGTTCATCTTTTACCCTAGTTCCTTTGGCCACTATTACATCTGGGAGATTGTTTGTGTCTTCCCTAGTGAAGACAGATCCAAAGTACCTGTTCAACTCATCTGCCATTTCCTTGTTCCCCATAATAAATTCACCCGTTTCTGTCTTCAATGGCCCAATTTTGCTCTTAACTATTTTTTTGCTATTCACATACCTAAAGAAGCTTTTACTATCCTCCTTTATATTCTTGGCTAGTTTACCTTCGTACCTCATTTTTTCTCTGCGTATTGCCTTTTTTGTTATCTTCTGTTGCTCTTTAAAAGCTTCCCAGTCCTCTGGTTTCCTGCTCATCTTTGCTATGTTATACTTTTTCTCTTTTATTTTTACACTGTCCTTTACTTCTCTCGTCAGCCACGGCCTCCCCTTAGGATCTTTCTTCCTCTTTGGAATGAACCGATCCTGCACCTTCTGCATTATTCCCCGAAGTACCTGCCATTGTTGTTCCACTGCCTTCCCTGCTATGGTTTAGTTCCATTGAACTTTGGCCAGCTCCTCCCTCATAGCTGAGCGAAGGGCGCTGAGTAGGCTACGGTCAATTATGGATAACTCTGAACATCCTCTACATAGCACCATCCAGAGACAGAGAAGCAGTTTCAGCGACAGGTTACTATCGATGCAATGCTCCTCAGACAGGATGAAGAGGTCAATACTCCCCAATGCCATTAGGCTTTACAATTCTACCGCCAGGACTTAAGAACTTTTTAAAAGCTATTATTAACGCTTTTTGAGATAGTGATTTAGATGCATATCATATTTTTACTGAGTTAAGTATTGTATGTAATTAGTTTTGCTACAACAAGTGTATGGGACATTGGAAAAAAGTTGAATTTCCCCATGAGGATGAATAAAGTATCTATCTATCTAGCTCCATAGTTCCCTTTGTTCAACTGATTCCTGCTGCTGTATGTTCTCCCCGTAACTGTTTGGGTTTCCTCAGGGGGCTCCAGTTTCCCCCCACATTCCAAAGGTATAATGGGCAGGGTTAGTATGTTTTGGGCTCTTTATGTTGGTACCAGAAGCATAACGACACTTCTAGACTGCACAGCACATTCCTCGCTGATTTGATTTGATGCAAATAATGCACTTTCCTCTATGTTTTAATGTACATGTGACAAATAAAGTAATCTTTAAATCTTTAACCATTTTAACAGTAATTTCCCCTACTGATGATTTTGGGCTAATTGGTCTACGCTTCCTGTTTCCTCTCCATTAACAATTGAGCCTGACATGAGCTATGAGAATCACTGAAAGCCTTAACGCTGCTTCAATGCATTTGGGCCTCCAGCAAAATAAAAATTAACTGTTCAACAGCTGTATGTAGCAGGATTTGAATGCTATTAGCCTCTTACAAAGTGAAATTAAGCAACACAGGGCTCTACTCCCAAAAGAGCTCCATGCCTTCTATGCTCACTTTGACCGTTAAAGCATGTACACAAACTGCCATGGACCCTGATGACCATGTGATTTCAGTCTCTGAGGCCGACGGGAGAGCATTCTTCAGGAGAGTCAGCCCATGGAAAACATACAACCCAGATGGAGTACCTGGCTGAGTACTAAAGACCTGTGCTGATCAGCTGGCTGGAGTGTTCACCTCTCGCTCTGGCAGTCTGAGGTACCCACCTACTTCAAGCAGGCTTCAATTATACCGGTGCCTAAGAGGAATGTAGTAACCTGCCTCAATGGCTATCATCTGATAGTACCTCTTACGTCCACCATGATGAAGTGTTTTCAGAGGTTGGTGAGGAATCATACTGTCTCCTGCCTGAGAAGCAAATTGGATCCACTCCAATTTGCCTACCGGCGTACAGATCCACAGCAGGTGCCATTTCATTTTACTTTGCTGACCAGATGTTCAAGCCTGGAACACCTGAACAGCAAAGATGCATACATCTGGATGCTCTTTACCAGCTACCTTGGCATTCAATACTATCATCCCCTCAAAGCTGATCAATAAGCTTCAAGACCCTGTCCACAATACCTCCTTGTCAGCACAGGTGCACCACAAGGCTGTGTGCTTAGCCCCCTGCTTTACTCACTTTGCAGTTATGACTGTGAGGCTAAGCACAGCCCCAATGCCATATTTGAGTTCACTTACAGCACTACTGTTGTTGGCTGAATCAAAGGTGGTGACGAATCGGCATACAAGAGAGAGATTGAAAATTTGGCTGAGTGATGACACAACATTCTCTCTCTTAATGTCAGTGAGAACGAGGAGCTGATAACTGACTTCAGGGTGAGGAAACAGAAGGTCCATGAGCCAGACCTTACCGGGGGATCAGAAGTGCAGAGGATCAACAACTTTAAACGCTTCAGTGTTAAAATTTCAGAGAACCGGTCCTGGGTCCAGCGTGTAAATGCCATTATGAAGAAAGCACCTCTACATAGAAGTTTGTTTCAGCATGACATCTAAAACTTTGACAAACTTTTATACATGTATGGTGGAGAGTATCTCGACTGGCTGCATCACAACCTGATTTGGAAACACCAATGCCCTTGAATGGAAAATCCTACAGAAAGTCATGGACATGACCCAGTCCATCATGGGTAAAGACCTCCCTATGATTGAGTATGTCTACATGGAGTGCTATCACAGAAAGGCAGCATCCACCTCCCAGGTCATGATCTCTTCTCACTGCTGCCATTGGAAAGAAGGTACAGGAACTTCAGGACTCACACCACCAGGTTCAAGAACAGTTATTAGCACTCAACTTCACCTGCCCCGTCACTGAACTCTTCCCACAAACTATGGACTCACTTTCAAGGGCTCTTCAATTCACGTCTTTGGTATTTATTATTATTATTCCATATTTTCTTTTGGATTTGCACAGTTAGTTGCACACTGGTTGTTTGTCCTGTTATTTGTCTTTCATTGATTCTGCTATGGTTCTTGGATTTACTGAGTATGCTCACAAGAAAACGAACCTCAGGGTTACATTATTGTACTTTGATAATAAATTTGCTTTGAGCTTGTTAGATTTCCTCAGAGTGCTGGAAATTGAATTGTCATACCTGTGCAGAATGAAATGTTAATCTAAATTTTGGAATTTAATCAATTTTAAGGTTATTTCAGGGGTGGGAGGTTACCTACGTGTAGTCTTTGCTGTAGCCGGTTTGGAAGAAAAGCTAGCTTTCATTTATATAGTTCAAAGGCCCTGATACACTTTGCAGCTACTAAAGTATATTTGATGTTGAAAATGTCCAAATTAAATATTCACTGCATCCTCCTGCAAATGATGAAGCCAAATTCATTTTGGTGATATTGATTGCGAGATAAATATCAATTATAGTATCTTGGATCTCCAGATCCAGCTGATAGAGTAGATATTCGGTTTGACATCCTCAGCTGTAGGGAGGAAATACATTCACTATTGCAACCTGGTCCAGAGGGGGTAGTCAGAATGACTCCAGGAATAAAAAGGTTAACACATGAGGAGTGTCTGATGGCTCTGTGACTGTACTCACTGGAGTATAGAGGAATGGGTGGGGGTAAGTCTCATTGAAACCTATCGAATGTTGAAAGGCCTAGATAGAGTGGATATGGAGAGGATGTTTCCTATAGTGGGGGAGTCTGGGTCCAGAGGCATAGCCTCAGAATAGGGGAATGTCCCCTTAGAACAGAGAAGAGGAGGAATTCCTTTAGCCAGAGGATGGTGGAATTCATTGGTACAGATGGCTGTGGAGGCCAAATAATTGGGTACATTTAAAGTGAAGATTAATGGCTACTTGATTAGTCAGGGCATCAAAGGTAATGGAGAGAAGGCAAGAAAATCAAAGTTCAAAGTAAATTTTATTATCAACGTGCATTATATCGTCTTATACTAGATTCATTTTCTTGGGGGAATACTCAACTATAACAAAATCAATCAAAGACCGGCGTTCAACCAGCGTGCAGAAGACAACTAACAGTGCAAATATAAAAAGAAGCCACAATAATAATAAATAAATAAATAAATAAACAATAAATATTGAGAATATTAGATGACTAGTCCTTGAAAGTGAGTCTGTTGGTTGTGGGAACATTTCAATGAAGGGGAAAATAAAGTTATCTCTTTTGGTTCAAGAGCCTGATGGTTGAGGGGTAATAGCTCTTCTGGTACCTAGTGGTGTGAGTCCTGAGGCTCTTGTACCTTCTTCTTGATGGTAGCAGCAAGAAGAGAGCATGTCCTGGGTGGTGGGGTCCCTGATAATGAATGCTTCTTTCCTGCAACAGCATTTCATGAAGTTGTGCTCAGTGGTGGAAAGGGATTTAACCATGAAGGACTGGGCCATATCCACTACTTTTTGTAGGATTTTCCATTCAAGGGCATTGGTGTTTCCATACTAGGCTGTGATGCAGCCAGTCAATATACTCTCCACTACACATTTTAGAAGTTTGTCAAAGATTTAGATGTCATGCGAATTTCCACAAATTCTTAAGGAGGTAGAGGCACTGCCGTGCTTTCTTCGTAATGGCACTTACAAGCTGAACCCAGGACAGGCTCTTCTGAAATTATTAGCTCTGAAGAATTTAAAGTTGGTGAACCTCTCCAGCTCTGATCCTCCAATGAGGACTGGCTCATGGATCTCTGGTTTCCTTCTCTTGAAGTCTGTAATCAGCTCTTTGGTCTTGCTGACATTGAGTAAGAGGTTGTTGTTGTTATGAGACCACTCAGCCAGATTTTCAGCCTCCCTCCTGTGTGCTGATTCATCACCATCTTTGATTCGGCCAACAACAGTGGTGTCATCATAAACTTGAATATGTCATTGGAGCTGTGCTTAGCCACACAGCCAAAAGTGTAAAGCGAGTAGAGCAGGGGGTTAAGCCTTGTGGTGCACCTGTGCTGATGGAGATTGTGGAGGAGATGTTGTTGCCAATCCAAACTGACTGGGGTCTGCAAGTGAGCAAATCGAGGATCCAAATATGCAAGGAAGAATTGAGGGTCAAGGTCTTGAAGCTGATGATTAGTTTTGAGGGGTGATGGTATAGTCGATAAAGAGCATCCTGATGTCGCACCTTTGTCCGGATGTTCCAAGGCTGAGTGAAAAACCAATGAGGTAGCATCTACTCTGGACCTGTTGCTCCGGTAGACAAATTGGAGTGGATCCAAATTGCTTCTAAAGCAGGAGTTGATATGTTTCATCACCAACCTCTCAAAACACTTCATCACTGTGGATGTAAGTGCTGCTGGGTGATAGTCATTCAGGAAGGTCACCATGCTGTTCTTAGGCTTGAAGCAGCTGGGCATTTCAGATTGCCAAAGTGAGAGGTTAAAGATATCGGTGAACACTCCAGCCAGCTGATCAGCACTGGTCTTCAGTACTTGGCCAGCCAGCTCACACGTTCGCTTCAGAGACTGAAATCGTAGGATCATCGGGAGGTATTGTAGTTCATGATGGTCCCTCCATGTTCTGATAGTCAAAATGAACAAAGCAGGCATCAAGCTCATCTGGAAGCAAAGCCCTGTTGTCACCTATGTGTCTTGATTTAACCTTATAATGTTCCTGTCCTGTCACAGCTGTCCATAAGACATAGGAGCAGACTCAGGCCATTCAGCCCATCGTGTCTGCTCTGCCATTCCATCATGGCTGATCCCCAATCCCGTTCAACCCCAACACCTGACCTCTCACCATATGCTTAGATGCCCCAACCAATCAGGTATCTGCCGAGCAAGTTTGGTCCAGAATTGCCACTTCATTCATGAGATAGCTTTCTGGAGATCGTGCCTGGACCTCTTGTAACGTTCTTGGTCACCAGACTTGATCGCCTCTGATCAACAGACAGCGGATCTCATGGGTTTCTGATTGGGGAAGACGGAATAATTTCCTGGATACACACTCATCTACAGTCCCACTTGTTGGCGCAATAATATCAGCACTGGACTCCGGAGCGAAGGTTCCCGAGTTCGAATCCAGGTCGGGTTGAGCGTCGAGCTAGCAACTCGGCCTCGTAAAAACAAGAATAGCTTGCTATGGAAACACCATCATGACGGTGCCCCGATAACTCCACTGCCGAGTTAAAGGCTTTTCTTCTTCTTCAACACTCATCTACAGCTGTCTTATTAAAGTCTGTTACAACCCTGGTGTAGTCATTCAGATCCATTGATGGGCTCTTGAACACGGCCCAGGTCACTGACTCAAAGCAATCTCATATAGTGGCATGCAAAAGTTTGGGCACCCTGGTCAAAATTTCTGTTACTGTGAATAGTTAAGTGAGTAGAAGATGAACTGATCTCTAAAAGTCATAAAGTTAAAGATGAAACATTCTTTTCAACATTTTAAGCAAGATTAGTGTATTATTTTTGTTTTGTACAACTTTAGAGTGAAAAAAAGGAAAGGAGCACCATGCACAAGTTTGGGCACCCCAAGAGATTTGAGCTCTCAGATAACTTTTACCAAGGGCTCAGACCTTAATTAGCTTGTTAGGGCTATGGCTTGTTCACAGTCATCGTTAGGAAAGGCCAGGTGATACAAATTTCAAAGCTTTATAAATACCCTGACTACTCAAACCTTGTCCCAACAATCAACAGCCATAGGCTCCTCTAAGCAGCTGCCTAGCACTCTGAAAATTAAAATAGTTGATGTCCACAAAGCAGGAGAAGGCTTAAACAAGATAGCAAAGCGTTTTCAGGTAGCCATTTCCTCAGTTTGTAATGTAATGAAGAAATGGCAGTTAACAGGAATGGTGAAGATCAAGTTGAGATCTCGAAAACCAAGAAACCCTGCTCGTAGGATTGCTAGAAAAGCAAATCAAAACCCCCATTTGACTGCAAAAGACCTTCAGGAAGATTTAGCAGACTCTGGAGTGGTGGTGCACTGTTCTACTGTGCAGCGACACCTGCACAAATATGACCTCCATGGAAGAGTCATCAGAAGAAAACCTTTCCTGCATCCTCACCACAAAATTCAGCGTCAGAAGTCTGCAAAGGAATGTCTAAACAAGCCTGATGCATTTTGGAAACAAGTCCTGTGGACTGATGAAGTTAAAATAGAACTTTTGGCCGCAATGAGCAAAGGTATGTTTGGAGAAAAAAGGGTGCAGAATTTCATGAAGAGAACACCTCTCCAACTGTTAAGCACTAAGGTGGATCGATCATGCTTTGGGCTTGTTTTGCAGCCAGTGGCACAGGGAACATTTCACTGGTGGGGGAAGAATGAATTCAATTAAATACCAGCAAATTCTGGAAGGAAACATCACACCGTCTGTAAAAGAGCTGAAGATGAAGAGAGGATGGCTTCTACAACAGGATAATGATCCTAAACACACCTCAAACTCCACAATGGACTACTTCAAGAGGCGCAATCTGAAGGTTTTGCCATGGCCCTCACGGTCCCCCAACCTAAATATCATTGAAAATCTGTGGATAGACCTCAAAAGAGCAGTGCATGCAAGATGGCCCAAGAATCTCACAGAACTAGAAGCTTTTGCAAGGAAGAATGGGCGAAAATCCCCCAAACAAGAACTGAAAGACTCTTAGCTGGCTACAGAAAGCGTTTACAAGCTGTGATACTTGCCGAAGGGGGTGTTACTAAGTACTGACCATGCAGGGTGCCCAAACTTTTGCTTTGGGCCCTTTTCCTTTTTTGTTATTTTGAAACTGTAAAAGATGGAGATAAAAAAGTAACCTTGCTTAAAATATTAAAGAAATGTGTCATCTTTAACTTCATGCCTTTTGGAAATCAGGTTATCTTTTACTCACTTAGCTATTCAAAGTAACAGAAATTTTGACCGGGGGCGCACAAACTTTTGCGTGCCACTGTAGATGCTCCTTTGCCTGCTGCAACCACCCCTTGGTTGTCCTCTCTGTGAAGCTTGGTGCTTTAGGTGGTGCTTGTATGCAGGTAGGAGAAGGACAACCAGGTGATCAGATTTGCCGAAATGTGGTCTAAGCATGGAATGGTAGACGCTCCTTATCTTTGTATAACAGTGGTCAAGATGGATAATAAATCAGGCATGATGGAATGGTGGAGAAGACTCGATGGGCTGAATGGCCTAATTCTGCTCCTATGTCTTATGGTCTTATTTATGCTCCCAATTCCAAGGTGGTTCCAAAATCTAAAACTGTTGAGATGACTGAGGTTCTGTCTGTACAAGTACTTAATTCTTTCATTGAGAATCCAGATGATCTTGACATTGTTAGGATAGGTGAGAATTTTATTTTTGAAAATAGTCACCCGTTTGTGATGTACTTAATAACTTGGTTTTAGTTTTGACAAACGCAGCCTTATTCTGGTTTTCATATGAATTTGACTGGTGAATAGCATACCTGTGTATGACATATCAGTCTTTCATAAATAATAAGTGCCAAATTAATTACTAGCCAGAATAATTTGCAGTTTACACCCATTATGTTAATGTTGATGGCTTTCTCAGGTATTGTGGTCCGCATGTATATTATTTATGAAGAAGAAAACTGCAGGCTGGCTGACTACAGTGGGATTTGCATGAGTCAGCGGTTGACAGTGATGTTCACTAGCGTGATTTTGATGTGTTTCCAATATTGCTAAAGGGCGCAGAAGAATCTGCATTTAATTCAGAAAATCTAGGTCTTTGATCCAGACAATTTATCAAATCATTATGCCAAATTTTGAGAAGAAAGAAGTTGGACGTGCTGTTTTCCCTCCAGAGGCTTTAAACACTACATTAATCTAAAACAATTTTGGATGCAGCTGGTGACAATGGGTAGACTCATCCTGTGCTAAACTTATTACCCTATTGGATAGCTGACATGAACATTCACTTTAGAAACGTGCTACGGCCTTCGTACATACCATGATATCCAGCCAAACACATGATTTGCATTCTGTGGATGAAACTCTTATTTGATTCTTTTCATGAAAAAGCAGGAATAACCTTCAAAATATTTACAGAGTCTCGAGTGCTCTGTTGTGTCTGATTGGTGGTCACACACATGTGGTGCCCAACACATCTTAGCAAGAGGTCAAAACCAGAATCAGGTGTAATATCACCGGCATATGTCATGAAAGTTGTTATGTGGCAGCTGTGCATAATAAAAACTGTAAATTACAGTAAGAAGTTAGAAATAATTCGGAAGATGTGTAGCTCAGGATGGGTTGAGTTGTTCTCCAATCTTGGCCATCCATTTGCAAATGTTTCATCACCATACAAGGAGACATCATCAGTGCACTGTTGATTGTGGTAGGTCCTCTGAATGCTTGACCTTTATATACTTCTCAATTTGCTGATTACTTGTTATTTTGGAAAATCAATTGTGAAAAGTATATAAAGACCAAGCATTTGGAGGGCGTCTTCTCTGACGATGCCCCCTTGTATAGTGTCAAAACGTTTACAAGTCAATCGCCAAGATCAGAGAACGACTCAACCCAATAGTAGGAAGAAGCTATTCCTGGATTGTTGTGTGTGTGCTTTCAGGCACCTGCACCTCCTTCCTGACGGTGACAATGAGAAGAGGACATGTCCTGGGTGATGGTGTAGATGGAAGTTCTCTGCTATGTCTACTGCAACCTGCCTCCCAACTTTCAAATGTCAAAGCCCCATGAAATAAACCATTTTACAATTGATATAGAGTCTTTGTTGCTTGGATACAACAATTAGAAATATTTATCCACGTTTGAGAACTGGGAAAGATCCAAATTGGCAAAATGCCTGAGTCTAATGCTGTTCTACAATCTTGATAGAAAAAAGTTTTTGGGGAGGGAGTTATTTGCAATCCAATTTTTATGTTTCTGTATCTCTCTTTGTAAAACAATCCAGTCTCCTGAAGATGATTTTTAACAGTGGTACATTCTGCCATTTTAAGTCTAACCAGTTTGAATTACTTTTAGGAAAGTTAGGTGCCAGTTTAAAGAGCCCATCTGAAAGTAATAGATGGAAAGAAGTTCAAGGTTGAATTTTGCTTCACTTAGTGGATAACTTCACTCACTTCAGCACGGAACTGACTCCACAAGGACTCACGCAAGGACTCGAGAACTCATGTTCTCAGTATTATTTACTCACTTTTTAATTTATTATTGCCCCGATTTGTCCTCCTTTGCACATCAGATGTTTGACTCTCTCTGTTATGTACTGTGCTTCATTCACTCTATTGTATTTCTTTATTTACTTGTAAATGCCTGTAAGAAAATTAATCTCAGGGTTGTATATGGTAACATATACATACTTCGATAATAAATTTACTTTGAATTTTGAATGCAATATATGGAAACTGCACGCAATGACAGAGGATGTTGTTGGTTAGAGAAAATCTTTTAATGGCGCCAGGTTCCAAATATAAAGACTGACAGTGTTCTAAGTGTTTTTGACAATTTAATTGGATGGACCAAGGAAGAACAGATGAAAGTTACTGGGGATAAATGTAAGTTCCCACGTAAATCCAGTAATAGGGTGAAGGCTCTTAATCCCATTGAGAGCAATTGCACACCACAACTTTGATTTACATGACACTGTTGTGCAAAGAAACACACAGGTGATGTCCAACGATGTAATCTGGAACATAGAAAAATAAAGGAAAGGAACCTGCTCCTTTGGTCTGTGATGACCATGATGCCAAATTAAACATCCCATCTGCCTGCGCCTGATCCATGTCCCTCTATTTGCTGCATATTCATGAGCCTGTCTAAATGTCAGTGCTTTCATCATCTCTCCTGGCAACACATACCAAGTATTTACTGCTTTGCTAATCTCCTTTAACCTTTCCCCCTCTCATCTTAAAGCCATGCCCCATAGCACTTGACCTTTACATGCTGAGAAAGACCTTGATTATTTACTCTATGAGCCTCAATTTTATTCTATGGTCCACTCTCCACTCCTATCTGACTCTTCTTCAGCACTTTATCTCTTCCACATATCACCTCCCATCCCCTACTTCATCCTCCCTCCTCTCCACCGACCCACCTTCTCTCTCAGCCGGTTTCACCTGTCAACAAACAGCTTGTACCCTTTTCCCTCCCTCCCTCCACCTTCTTACTCTGGCTTTCCCCCTTCCTTCCCAGTCCTGATGCAGGTTTCAATGCTAAATGTCGACTGTTTATTCCTCCCCAGAGACCCGCTGAGTTTCTCCAGCATTGTGTGGGTGATGCTCAAGATTTGAACCAGCTGCACAATCTCTTGTGTTTATAATTTTACAGTTTTATGTGTCACACCTAACCCTCCTAAGGGCACGATCCATCCTCTCCTCACAGCTAATACTCTGTAACCGAGGCCATGACACCCTTCCACACTCTCTCCAAAACCTCCACACTGTCCCAGTAATGGGGCAACCAGAACTCCAGTCACGGGGCAGCTGGAACTCCAGTCATGGGGCAGCCGGAACTCCAGTCACGGGGCAGCCGGAACTCCGGTCACAGGGCAGCTGGAACTCCGGTCACGGGGCAGCTGGAACTCCGGTCACGGGGCAGCCGGAACTCCGGTCACGGGGCAGCTGGAACTCCGGTCACGGGGCAGCTGGAACTCCGGTCACGGGGCAGCCGGATCTCCGGTCACGGGGCAGCCGGAACTCCGGTCAAGGGGCAGCTGGAACTCCGGTCATGGGGCAGCCGGAACTCCGGTCACGGGGCAGCCGGAACTCCGGTCACGGGGCAAACGGAACTCCGGTCACGGGGCAGCTGGAACTCCAGTCACGGGGCAGCTGGAACTCCGGTCACTGGGCAAACGGAACTCCGGTCACGGGGCAAACGGAACTCCGGTCACGGGGCAGCTGGAACTCCGGTCACGGGGCAGCCGGAACTCCGGTCACGGGGCAAACGGAACTCCGGTCACGGGGCAGCCGGAACTCCGGTCACGGGGCAAACGGAACTCCGGTCACGGGGCAAACGGAACTCCAGTCACGGGGCAGCCGGAACTCCGGTCACGGGGCAGCCGGAACTCCGGTCACGGGGCAGCCGGATCTCCGGTCACGGGGCAGCTGGAACTCCGGTCACGGGGCAGCCGGAACTCCGGTCACGGGGCAGCCGGAACTCCGGTCAAGGGGCAGCTGGATCTCCGGTCATGGGGCAGCTGGAACTCCGGTCACGGGGCAGCCAGATCTCCGGTCACGGGGCAGCCGGAACTCCAGTCACGGGGCAGCTGGAACTCCAGTCATGGGGCAGCTGGAACTCCAGTCAGGGGCAAACAGAAGTTGCAGAGGATGGTGAAGATGAGCGGAAGTATAACAGCAAAGATTTGACTGGCTGAATAGAAAGTTTTACATGTTTGATTGCAATATTTAAGTGAAGTTTGGATAGGTAAATGGAGGTCTGTGGTTCGGGTGCAGGTCGAATGGACAGTTTTGCAAGGACCAGATGTGTTGAAGGATCGGTTTCTGTGCTCGATGACCCTATGTCTCTATCAATGTTTTTCAGGTTGTGTTTTTAAAGTCACTAATGATCGAGCAGTAGACTGATGAGAACCTATGAGGTATTGTGGGATAGTTAAAGAGGAATTTGGTGGGAATAAAGTTGTGAGCAATGTTGTCAGATGCAACCGCACAAACAGTATAACTGATGTAAATGTTCCAAGGAGATGAAGGTACGACAAGATAATCTTTATTCCTGTAACCCAGTGGATGAAGTTGTTTTATTTTATTCCATTTAAATTGGATTTGGTTTATTATTGTCACATGTAACACGACGAAGTTCTGTTTTACACACCATTCATACTGATCATTTTATCGCAGCCGTGCAGTCGGCTGTGTTCTGCAACAACAGAATGCAGAATGAAGTGTTTCGCTTACAGGGAGCGCAGCGCCAGCAAGGGCCACAGCGAGTTAGATTGTGAAGTCAAGAGTCCACCTTAACATGCAAGAGCTCCCTTCGATAGTTACTCAGTTAATAGCTACGCAGAACTCCAGAAGCAGTCCGTGCAGTGATATAGCAACATTATCGCCCTCTTTGTGGTACATGGATTGCGAAGTGACCGCTGTTTATAGGTAGTAATGCGCCTCAGACTAGGTGAGGTGAAACATTACCAAGTGGCCCCACCTCATGGAGGAATACCTGAGGGTACTTTGGTCTAAGATCCTCCCCTGAGAGACTCCTACTGTCACACCGTGGGACTACAGCAGTGTCCCTTCCCCGCACAGCAGGGAGTTTCCTCTCCACCATCCACTAATTCCAGCCTAGGTCCGCTCCACGTAGCTACACTTGGCCAAATGCCACTTGTTGTTCAGGAGGTCATCGTCGGCCACATCTTTGGAACTGTGTCCACACTTGGAGCGTGGTTTCGATCAAACAGAACCGAATATTCACTCATTTATTTGTCACGTGTACATCGAAACACCCGGTGAAATTATCGTTGGCGCTAACGACCAACACGACCCGAGGCGGTGCTGGGGGCGGCCCACAATTATCGCCACACGTTCCTGCACTGAGATCGTGTGCCCACAACGCTCGGCAGAACAGCACAGAACACAAGTGACAAAACAGCAACAGCAAGACAAGCTGCGACCCTCGCACCCACACAGCGCTCCAGCTCCGGCACAGGCCTTCTCCGCCCTCCAGCCTCCAGTGGGCACCACTGACTCCTTCCCCGGTGAGCCAATGCCTCTCTTTATTGCTTTAGCTTATTAATGGTACTGCCCAGCCTGCAAACTGCCTTTTCCAAAAGCTCCTTCTGGAAAATATTGAAAGAGTAACTTCATGCTATCTTAAAAGTTTCTCCCCAGGCAGTTAATCTGATCAACCATTCCAGTTAGTTCCCCCCCCACCCCCCAACCCCATCACTGCATTCACTGTAAACAGTTCAAATCATTTTTACCATGCTGCTTACATTGTAAATACATGTATTTATAGACTCCGTGTCTGTACTTTAACTTTATTGTTATATAATCCTTTATAATTATTGAATTTTTTTGTTGCATGGTGTGCTCTGACTGGTAAACTCGATGTACGTACAAATGAGCACTTAGTGGCCACCTTATTGGGCATATCTGCTCGTTATACAAACATCTGATCAGCCAATCATGGGGCAGCAGCTCAATGAGTTAAAACATGCAGACCTGGTCAGCAGGTTCACTTGTTGTTCAGACTAAACATCGGTGCCAGATGGGGTGGTTTGAGTATCTCAGAAACTGCTGATCTCCTGGGATTTTCACACACGACGGTCTCTACAGTTTTCAGAGAATGGTGCAACAATCAGTTCAGAGGAAAATGACCAGGCTGGTTCAAGCTGTCCAGAAGGCAACAGTAACTCAAATAGCCACACATTATAACAGTGGTGTGGAGAAGAGCATCGAACCTTGAAGTGGACGGGCTACAGCAGCAGAAGTCCGTGAACATGCACTCAGTGCCCTCTTTATTAGGCACAGGAGGTACCTCATAAACTGGCTCCTGAGTGTAAATGCTGGTGTTTATGTACATTTTATTCCAAAACCATACTTTAATCTCTAACAACACACACCAAATGCTGGAGGAACTCAGCAGACCAGACAGCATCTACAGAAAAGAGTACGTTCGATGTTTTGGGCCAAAAGCCTTCGGCAGGACTAGAGAAAAATTGCTGAGGATTAGATTTAAAAGTTGGGGGGTGGGGAGAGAGAAACAAACAACTATATTTTTATAATAGTCTTTATAACTGTTGAGTGTTGTTGTCTTATAAGAACTACCAATCACAAGTCTTGTGGAAGAATTCAAATGTACCAAAGCAAGGTTGGTCATGACCCTCACTGAATCTGAAGATACTGTTATTCGAACAGCGGCCCCCCCTGTGGCAACGAGGAGGAAGTGGACCCCATCTGAAGCTGTTCAGAGTGCTAGGTCTGCTCTTCACTTCAGGGACGTGGTTGGCCAAGTCCAACATGGGAGAGCTGGTCTTGACCCAAAGGCTCCTCAATGGCACAAGGCAACATCAGTGCAGAAGAGACAGCTAGTGGTGGAGGAGGTGAGGAGACAGGAGGAGGCAGAGTGACACGCCAGAGCTGTTTCAATGGCCAAGCAGGGCCAATGGACTAATTGGGAGAGCCTGGAAAAGAGGAAACTCAATTGGCGTGACATCTGGGAGATGGAGGGATCTCGGCTAAGTTTTGTCATCAGAGCCATTTATGACCTCTTACCAACACCTCAAAACCTGAACCAGTGGTGGGGAGAAGACCCTGCTTGCTCTCTTTGTCAAGCACCTGGATCACTAAGGCACATTTTAACAGGATGCACCGTGAGCCTCAGCCAGGGGCGGTATACTTGGCGGCATAACCAAGTTCTCAGACAGCTGGCATCAATCTTGGAACAGAGGCAAACCACCGTAAACGCTCTCCCACAAACATCGGCAGGAAATATCCACATTACACGATTTGTACCAGCAGGCCAACCTCCAGAGCACCAAGTAACATCAAAGGACATAATCATTCTGCAGGTTGCTCGAGATTGAAAAATGGACGTGGACTTGGAGAGAAAGCTTGTGTTTCCCCCAGACATTGCGGCTACAACACTCTGGTCAGACATGGTCCTGTAGTCCACAACAGCCAAGCTGGCATATGTTGTGGAATTGACAGTACCATGGGAAGATGGTGTTGAAGAAGCTTATGAGAGGAAAAAGACCAAATACTCTGAACCGGCAACTGAAGCTGCTCAGAACGGCTGGAAGACCAAGATTTTCCCTGTAGAAGTGGGATGTCTATTGAAGAAGGTGGGGGTGAGGGGTGTCTCCCTCCAACAAGCAATCAAGTCCTTGTCAAATGCAGCAGAGGAAAGCAGCAATTGGATTTGGATTAAAAGGAAAGACAACAACTGGGCTGCAAGATGAAGACAGGAGGGTACGGAACTGAGGGTGGTGTATCTGGGATGCCAGGTAGCACCGTTGAGCCCTCTGGAGACGTCGTGGGTTTATCAACGAAACGTCAAAGAAGGAGGGTGCCCACCTGATGACCCCGATGACGTAGCTACCCTCCTCGTCACCACTCCAAGCCACTGCCAACATCAAGAGTGCCGACTTTAACATAGGTATTGAAACATCAAGTCCTATTGGCTCTACTTTTAAGACCATAAGATATAAGAGCAGAAGTAGGCCATTCAGCCCGTTGAGTCTGCTCCGCCATTCAATCATGGGCTGATCCAGTTCTTCCAGTCATCCTCATTCAATTCCAAGAACTTCCTAATCACTGATGTCAGGCTAACAGGTCTGTAGTTTCCTTTCTGCTGCCTCCCACCCTTCTTAAATAACAGAGTAACATTTGCAATTTTTCAGTCATCCGGTACAATGCCAGAATCTATCGATTCTTGAAAAATCATTATAATGCCTCCGCAATCTCTCCAGTTACTTCCTTCAGAAACTGAGGGTGCATTCCATCAGGTCCAGGAGATTTATCCACCCTCAGACCATTACGCTTCCTGAGCACCTTCTCAGTCGTAATTTTCACTGCACAAACTTCACTTCCTTGACACTCTTTAATGTTCGGTATACTGCAGATGTCTTCCACAGTGAAGACTGATACAAAATACGCATTCAGTTCCTTTGCCATCTCTGCGTCTGTCATTACAGTATCTCCAGCGTCATTTTCTATTGGTCCTATATCTACCCTCAACTCTCTTTTACCTTTTATATACTAAAGAAGCTTTTAGTATCTTCTTTGATATTAGTCGCCAGCTTCCTTTCATAATTCATCTTTTCCTTCCTAATGACCTTCTTAGTTCCCTTCTGCAAATTTTTTAAAGCTCCCCAATCCTCTATCTTCCCACTTGCTCTGGCTTCCTTGTATGGCCTCTCTTTTGCTTTTGCATTTATGTAGCAAGTAACCCCTACACCACCACTGTAAATTCCCAACACACGTACAAGTATATGGCAAATAAAGTTGACCTTTGATTATTAATAAATATCACTTTTCCAACTATTGAGAGCCGGCTCATTTAGCCTACAGTTCGTATAAAAAGTATTCCCTCCCCCCCATCCAGAGGTTTTCATGTTTTATTGTTATACAGCATTGAATCACAGTGGATTTATTTTGGCTTTTTTGACATTGATTAACAGAAAAGACCCTTTTGTCTCAATTAGATCTATGCAAATTGGTCTAAATTTATTACAATCATTAAACACAAAATAATTGATTGCATAGTTACCCCTTCAAGTCAGTATTTAGTAGATGCACCTTTGGCAGCAATTACAGCCTTGAGTCTGTGTGGATAGATTTCTATCAGCTTTGCACATCTGGACACTGCAATTTTTCCCCATTCTTCTTTACCAAACTGCTCAAGCTCTGTCAGACTGCATGGGGATTGTGAGGGAACATCCCTTTTCCAGTCCAGCCACAAATCCTCAATTGGGTTGAGCTCTGGACTCTGACTTGACCTCTCCAGGATATTAATGTTGTTGTTTTTAAGCTATTCCTGTGTAGCTTTGACTTTATGCTTGGGGTCATTGTCTTGCTGGAAAACAAATCTTCTCCCAAGTTGCAGTTCTCTTGCAAACTGCATCAGGTTTTCCTCCAGGATTTCCCTGTATTTTGCTGCATTCATTTTACCCTCTCCCTTCACAAGCCTTCCAGGACCTGCTGCAGTGAAGCATCTCCACAGCATGATGCAGCCACCACCATGCCTCATGGTAGGGATGGTGTGGATTTGATAATTTGCAGAGTTTGGCTTACACCAAACATAGCGTTTAATCTGATGGCCAAAAAACTCTATTTTGTTTTTATCAGACCATAGAAACTTCTTCCAGCCAAGTTCACTGTCTCCCACATGCTGTCTGGCAAACTAGCCAAGATTTTATGTGAGTTTTTTTCAACAGTGGCTTCCTCTTTGCTACTCTCCCATGAAGCTGTGACTGGTGAAACATTTAGGCAACAGTTGTTGTACGCGCAGTCTCTCCCATCTCAGACACTGAAGCTTGTAACTCCTCCAGAGTTGTCACAGGTCTCTTGTTGGCCTCCCTCACTAGTCCCCTTCTTGCACAGTCTCTCAGTTTTTGAGGACGGCCTGCTCTAGGCAGATTCACAGCTGTGCCATATTCTTTTTCTTTCTTGATGATTGACTTAACTGCACTCCAAGTGACTTGGAAATTCAGTGACTTGGAAATTTTCTTGTATCCACCTCCTGACTTGTGCTTTTCAATAACCTTCGCACGGAGTTGCTTGGAGTGTTCTTTTGTCTTTCTGGTGTAGATTTTGCCAGGAGACTGACCAACCAGCAGTTGGACCTTCCAGATCCAGGTGTATTTTTATTATGAGCAATTGAAACACCCTGACTGCACACAGGTCTCCAAAAACAGGTCTCCATTTAACTAATTATGTGACTTCTAAAAACCAATTGACTGCGCTAGTGATGATTTGGCATATCATAGTAAAGTGTGATTACTTATGCAATCAATTTTTTTTGTGTTTTATATTTGTAATTAATTTAGATCACTTTGTAGAGATCTGTTTTCACTTTGACATGAAGGAGACTTTTCCTGTTGATCAGTATCGAAGAAGCCAAATTAAATCCACTGTGATTCAATGTTGTAAAACAATAAAACATGAAAACTTCCAAGGGGGAGGGGTGAATACTTTTTATAGTCACTGTATACGTAAGTAACAATCATTTTGTTCTCCTTTACGATCGTGAACTAAAGAATGACAATAAACAGTCTTGAATCTTGAACTTTGACTCAGTTGGATTCACATTCTTTGAACTGGATTGCCAGTTCGATGCAATATATAGAAGCAGTATTTCCTTCTGAGTTTTACTTAACTGACGCTCTGTGTCAGTGGGGCTGCTGCAAGTAAGTTTTACATTAGCATCTGCGCAAACACGTACTTGTGCAGATGACAATAAACTCAGCTCTGACTTTGACTTTCTGAGGCTATACTGAAATGGCAAGGAGCATGAGGGAGGACTGTTTCTTCACACTCATCAGTGAAGGATCCTTCCAATGAACTGAAGCAGAATGCGGGATTTGAGTGATATAGATAAGGTAAATACAAGCAGGCTTTTCCGCTGACGTTGGATGGGACTGGAACCAGAGACCACGGGTTAAGGGTGAAAGGTGAAATGGTTTAAGGGGAATATGAGGTGGAACTTCTTCATTCAGAGTGTGGAATGAGCTTCCAGCGGAGGTGGTGGACGCAGGTTTGATTTCAAAATTTAAGAGAAATTTGGATAAGTAGATGGATGGGAGGGGTATGGAGGGCTATGTTCTGGATGCTAGCCAGAGTAATAGTTTGGCACGGAATAGATCAGATAAAGGGCCTGTTTCTGGGTTGTAATGTTCTATGACTAGTTAGTGTCTGAAATATTGTTTTGAGTTCTTGGTACCTAGGCAAGTCCTCTTAAGTTCTTACACATACTTAGGAAGCTTAAGGTAAAGGAACCCTTAGGAGGCAGTGATCATACTATGATAGAATTCAAAGGTTCAAAGGCTCATTTTATTGTCAAAGTATGCATGTACAATACAACTCTGATGTTCATCTTCTCCAAATAGTCAGGAAATACAGGAAAAAACCACAGGGACATCGTTGCAAGAAAAGACATCAACACCCTTCCCACGGGAAAAGGTAACAGAAAAAAAACCTCACAAACCCCAAACACCCCATCCCCTCCCTTGCACAAAAGCTAACAGATCACCCACATGGTAAACAGTGGCTTGAACATCAAAGCCCAAAGCCCAAACCCCCTCCATTGCAAAAAAAAAGCGACAGTAACATCAAGCCCCAAACTCCTCTCTCACAGAAAAGAACAACGGCAAAACTCCAACACCCTCTCCCACACCCAAGGACTACCGGATCGCCCACACAGAAAAACCAGCAGGAACATCAGACCCCAAATCCCCAACCCCTCCCTCGCAGAGGCATGAGAGAGGAGCTGACCAGATTTGATCAGAAATGGGCATCAGCAGGGATGATGGCAGAACAGCAGTGGCTGGAGTTTCTGGGGCAACTCAGAAGGCACAGGATAGATACTTCCTGAAAATGAAGGAGTATTCTAAAGGGAAGATGCAGCAACCGTGACTGACAAGGGAGATCAATGCCAACCTAAAAGCACGTAATATAGCAAAAATTAGTGGGAAGTTAGAAGATTGGGAATCTTTAAAAACCAACAGAAGGCAACTAAGAAGAAAAATCAAAGTGAGAAAAGGTGAAACATGAAGGTAATCCAGCTAATAATATCAAAAAGGATACTAAAAGATTTTTTTCAGATATACAGTATAAAGTGTGAAAGGGAGGTGAGGGTGGATATCGGACTGCTGGAAAATGATGCTGGAGAGGTAGAATAGGAGGACAAAGAGATGATGGATGAACTGAATAAATATTTTGCATCAGTCTTCAGTGTGGAAGACACCAGCCGTATGCCAGGAATTTGAGGGTATCAGGAGGCAGAAGAGAGCATCGTAGCTATTACTGGGAGAAGGTGCTTGGGAAGCTGAGACGTCTGAAGGCAGATATGTCACCTGAACAAGATGGACTACACCCCAGGGTCCTGAAAGAGGTAGTTGAAGAGATTGTGGAGGCATTAGTAATGATCTTTCAAGAACCACTAGATTCTGGAATTGTTCCAGAAGTCTGGAAAGTTCCAGCTGTCACTCCACGCTTTAAGAAGGGAGAGAGACAGAAGGAAGGAAACGATGGGCCTATTAGCCTGACTTCAGTGATTGGGAAACGTTGGAGTCCATTGCAAGGACAGTTTCAGGCTCCTTGGAGGCACATGACAAACTAGGCCAAAGTCCGCACGGTTTCCACAAGGGGAAGTCTTGTCTGACATATCTGTTGGAATTATTTGAGGATATATCAAGCAGGATAAACAAAGGAGAATCTGTGGATTTTATTTTCTTGGATTTTCAGAAGATCTTTGATGAGGTGCTGCATGTAAGAGCCCATGATATTACAGGAAAGATACTAGCATGGATTTGCAGAGGCAGAATAAAAGGGGCCTACTCTGGCCAGCTGCCAGTGAGAAGTGGTGTTCCGCAGGGTTCCGTATTATGCAGCATGTCAACTACTTGGATGACGGAATTGATGGCTTTGTGGCCAAGTTTGCGGATGATACAAAGGTAGGTGGAGTGGCAGGCAATGTTGAGGAAGCAGGAAGACTGCAAAACCATAACATATAGGAGCAGAATTAGGCCATTTGGCCCATTGAGTCTGCTCTGCCATTTCAACATAGCTGATCCAATTTTCCTCTCAGCCCCAATCTTCTGCTTTCTTCCCGTATCCCTTCATGCCCTGACCAATCAAGAATCTATCAACCTCTGCCTTAAATATACATAATGACTTGGCCTCCACAGCTGCCTGTGGCAAAGAATTCCACAGGTTTACAACTCTCTGACTAAAGAAATTCCTCCTCATCTCTGTTCTAAAAGGAGGCCTCTCTATTTTAAGGATGTGTCTTCTGGTCTTAGACTCTCCCATCATAGAAAACATCCTCTCCACATCCACTCTATCAAGGCCTTTCTCCATTTGATAACTTTCAATGAGGTCACCCCTCATTCTGCTGAATTCTGGTGAATACAGGCACAGAGCCATCAAATTCTCTTCATACGACAAGCCATTTAATCCTGGAATCATTTTAGTGAACCTCCTTTGAACCCTCTGCTGTTACAGCACATCCTTTCTAAGATAAGGGGCCTAAACCTGCTCACAATACTCCGAGTGAAGCCTCACCAGTGCTTTATGAAGATATTCTTGCTTTTATATTCTCGTCTTCTTGAAATGAATGCTAACATTGCATTTGCCTTCCTCACCACAGACTCAACCTGCACATTAACCTTCAGGGAATCCTCCCCAATACTCAGAGTCTAGAATGACATCTACATCATTTATTATTATATTTTAATTTGTCCTCTACTGTGCCTATTGTCTTGTTTATTAATTATTGTACTGCCCTGCACAGTTTTCTACACTTTATGTAGTCCTGTGCAGGTCTGTAGTCTGGTGCAATTTTTATGTTGTTTTACATAGTCTAGTGTAGCCTTGTGCTGTCTCACATAGTCTAGTGTAGTTTTGTGTTGTCTCATGTAGCACCAGGGTCCTGGAGGAACGTTGTTTCATTTTTACTGTGTACTGTTTATGGTTGAAATGACAATAAACTTGACGACTTGACATGGACTCCCTCGTCCTTTTGCACCTCCAGTTTTTGTATTTTCTCTCCATTTAGAAAATAGACAACCCTTTCATTTCTTTTACCAAATTGCATGACCATATACTTTCCAACTCTGTATTCCATCTGCGATTTCTTTACCCATTATCCTAATCTGTCTAAGTCCTTCTGTAGCCTTGCTACTGCCTCAGAAATACCTGTCCCTCCACCTATTTTGATACCGTCTGCAAACTTTGCAACAATGCCATCAATTCCATCATCCAAATCATTGACATATAACGTAAGAAGAATCGATCCCAACACAGACCCCTTTGGAACACCACTAGTTACAGGCAGCCAACCAGAAAAAGCTCCCTTTATTCCCACTCTTTGCCTCCTGCCAGTCAGCCACAGCTTTATCCATGCCAGAATCTTTCCTGTAATACTATGGGCTCGTAGCTGTTAAGCAGCCTCGTGGGGCACCTTGTTAACGGCCTTCTGAAAATCCAAGTATGCAACATCAACTGATTTTCCTTGGTCTATCCTGCTTGTTATTTCTTCAAAGAATTTTCAACAGATTTGTCAGGCAAGATTTTCCCTTGAGGAAACCATGCTGACTATGGCCTGTTTTATCATGTGCCTCCAAGTGCCCCAGAACCACATCCTTAACAATTGTTCCACCTTCCCAATCACTGTTAGACCACTTGGTCTATAGTTTCCTCTCTTCTGCCTCTCTCCCTTCTTGAAGAGTGGGGTGACATTTGTGATTTTCCAGTCTTCCAGAACCATTCCAGATTCGAGTGATTCAGAAGGACTCAAATAGATTGGGAGAATGGGCAAAGAAGCAGTAGATGACATGTAGTGTAGAGAAGAGTTTGATAGAAGGAATTAAAGTGTGGACTATTTGCTAAATGAGAAAATTCAAAAATCAGAGGCGCAAGGGGAGTTGGGAGTCCTTGTGCAGGATTCCCTAAAGGTTGATTTGCAGATTGAAGGAAGCCAAATGTAATGTTAGCATTCATTTGGAGAAGCTTAGAATATAAGAGCAAGGATATGATGCTGAGGCTATTAAGGCATTGGTCAGACCACACTTGGAGTATTGTGAGCAGCGTGGGGCCTCTAGCTAAGAAAAGATGTGTTGGTGTTGGAGAGGGTCCAGAGCAGTTCACAAGATGGATCCCAGGAATGAAATGGTTAACATATGAAGGGTGTTTGATGGCTCTGGGCCTGTACTCGCTAGAATTTAGAAGAATGAAGGTGGGGGAGGGGAGGAGGAATCAAATATTGAAAGGCCTAGACAGAGTGGATGTGGAGAAGATGTTTTCTAAAGTGGGTGAGTCTAAGACCAGAGGGCACAGCCTCAGAATAGAGGGACATCTAGTTAGAACAGAGATGAGGAGGAATTTCTTTAGCCAGAGGTTGGTAAATCCAGATTTCCTTGTCATGGACAGCTGTGAAGGCCAAGCCATTGGGTACATTTAAAGCAGAGTTTAATAAGTTCTTAATTAGTAAGGATGTCAAAGGTTACAGGGAGAAGGCAGGAGAATGAGGTTGAAGGGAAAAATAAATCAGCCATGATGGAATGGTGGAGCGGACTTGGTAGGCTGAATGGCCTAATTCTGCCTCTATATCTTATATGGGAAAGAATAAAATATCATTGGAGAGTCCTTGTGAAACCTTTCAAAAATGGGAATGCTGATTCAACAACCCCCTCGCTTGTCAGCAGCATTGAACAGTAACATTTTGTGTGGTTAAACTTTGAAATTAAAACCTTTGGCAAGTTGCTGGTGTGTTGGGTGGAGACTCGGTCAGCAGTCTGTATGCCAGTGACCGCTGTGGTCTTAGTAATCAAGAATAGAAGCCTGCTTTCTTTCCCCTCGCATTCTGACAGCTTTTCAGCCAATTACACTTTTTTTTAGCACTTTGTTCCCTGATGGCTCCTCTCCTACTCGGAGCAGAAGTTTATCGGCGTGAGAGTGACGGAGAATTTGTTTCATAGGGAAACAAGAAAAATATTAGCCCCACCCTACTAATCGCTGTCAGCTGTCATGTCCACCCAGCTGAGTTTAAAAAGACATCAAACCTCGATTCGAGCTTTAGATCTTGACCATCGGGATTCTGGGAATTCCCATCTTAATTCAGTGAGGGAGAATTGCTCAATAGTCACCAGTAAATCTATCGTGTTCACACACATTTACAATAGCCAGGAGTAAAAATGAAAAAGTTAGTCAATCACCTCAGTAGGGGAATTAACTGCGGCTTCTTGTTTGTAAAAACAGTCTCTGAGAGGATTTGTTTCCTGAAAAAACTGTGTTCATTATTTCTTTCTTGTTTGAAATCCTTTCCAAAAACACAAACCTTTACAATTTCTCCCAGGCTGAGCGAGAAAGGGAGTGTGTGTGTGTGTGTGTGTGTGTGTGTGTGTGTGTGTGTGTGTGTGTGTGTGTGTGTGTGTGTGTGTGTGTGTGTGTGTGTGTGTGTGTGTGTGTGTGTGTGTGTGTGTGTGTGTGTGAGAGAGAGAGTGTGTGTGTGTGTGTGAGAGAGAGAGAGTGTGTGAGAGTGTGTGTGTGGCCATTTTGAAAGCAGGAACACAGTTCTAACGATGTGTAAGCAAAGTGTTTTACAATTTGGTGTCTTTTACTTTGCTCTCTTTTTGCACTACTTATTAATTTAATATATATACACACACAGTATATGTGTATATATATATATATATACATATTTCTTAATGAAATCTGTAGTTTTTCTTTTATCATTGTGTATTTCACTGAAATGCTGCCACGGAATGATGAATTTCACTGATATTAAATCTGATTCTGGTTTGGACTCTTACAAACATTAGTAAGTTCCTTTCCAATACAGGGATATCAGTGTTTCAATACTAAATACTGCTACTGGAGCCACAGAGCTATAGAGCACTACAGAACAGAAGAAGCAAACCCTCTGGTCCACCCAGGTCTGAGGCGAACTGTTACCTGACTAGTTCTATCGACTTGCACCCAGACCACAACCCAACATACCGATCCCATCCACGTACCGATCAAATGTTTCATTCAAACCCCCACTTTCCCCTGGAGCTCGTCCCACACTCACACCATTCTCCGAGTGACAAAGCTCCCCCTCAGACTCCCCGTAACCTTTCACACTTAACCTCTGACCTCACGTTCTATTTTCACCCAACCTCAGTGGAAGAAGTATGCTTGTATACCCTAGTATACCCCTCATAAATTTGTATGCCTCTATCAAATCTCCCCCCATTCCCATTCTCATTTTTCCAGGGAATAAAGCCCTAACCTACCCAACCCTTCCCTGGAACTCAGGTCCTCAAGTCCCAGCGACGATCTGTGAAGTTTCAATTGTAAAGATGTCTTTCCCGTTGGTAGGTGACCAGAACTGGTGTTAACGTGATTCCACCTTTGCAGCTGAATATGCCTGTAAAAAACAATGCCTTGATTAATATTCTTTCCTCCTACTCTGCTCAGTCTCCTGCCAAAAGCAGAAGAGGAGTACTTGACCGCTGGAGGTTTCTTGAGCAATGCGTTGACGTTGTTTATGGAAAGGCACGGTCTCCTTGAATTGACACATATGTCAAGCTTTTACAATTTAGTTTTCAGATAAGTTACTTTAAATTTTATTTTGAATTCTTCCAATTCTGATTCAGATTGACTAATTAATCACATGTACATTGAAACGTAGAGTGAAACGTGGCATTTGCATCATCGACTCACACACCCAAGGGTGCAGCAATACGTCCTGGCGCCAATGTAGCGTGCCTACAGTGTTTCACAGAATCCAAATCAGGTTTATTATCACCGGCATGTGTCGTGAAATTTGTTAACTTAGCAACAGCAGTTCAATGCAATACATAATATGGAAGAAGAAGAAGAAAAAAATAATAAATAAATACATTTCTCCAACTTGTGGTATTCCACCCCCCCCCCCTTCCCTCAGCTCCTATTCCCCAGTGTCTTACCTTTTCTCCTCATGTGCCTAACGCCTCTCCCGGAGCCTCCTTTCCTTCCTGTACTCCCATGGTCTCCTCTCCTGGCAGATTTCTTCTTCTTCAGCCCTTTACCACTTATCATCTCCCCCCTCCCCTACTCAGCTGGCTTCACATTCTCCTCCCCCCCCCCACCTTCTAATTCTGGCATCTTCCCCTTCCTTCCCAGTCTTGAAGAAGGTTCTCAGCCTGAAAAGTCAACTGCTTATTCATTTTCGCAGATGCTGCCTAACCTGCTGAGATCTTCCAGCACTTTTGTGAGTGTTGCTCTGGATTTCCAGCAGCTGCAGAATCTCTTGTGTTAAGAACAGAACATTACTAGGAATGAAAAAGGGATTAGAAAATCATACGTAGGTTTAAATTTCAAAGCGGGGGCAAGTTACCAGCTCCAGAAAACTTCCTACCACACTCCTACAATATCATTGGAATGGACTTTTCCTTACTCTGTCATGGTTATTGGGAGTGCTAGCTCAATGAAAGACACAAGAAAATAAATTGGTTTATTAAAGTTTAAACTACATCTGTTATCAAAGTATGTTCTGGTGTTATTATTGTCAAATGTACAGAGTGACAGTGAAAAAATTTGTTTTGCACATCAACCATACCAGTCGTTTCATCTTGTTCCATCAGGACATCAAGTTGATACAAGGGAGAAGCAAAACTCAGTGCTGATTAAAATGTTACAGTTACACAGAAAGTGCAGTGCAGGTAGACAGTGTGGTACAAGGCCATAACGAAGTAGATTGTCGGGTGAAGGGTCCATTTTATCATACATTAGGCTCATTCAATAGTTTTATAACAGCAGCCCTTGAGCCTGGTGAGTTGTCCTATCAGGCTTTTGTATCTTCTGCCCAATGGAGTAGACACCTCATTACAGCCATCAGGAGGAGGTGCAGGAGCCTGAAGATGCACATTCAACAGCTTCTTGTTATCTTTTGTAACCCCCTGCATAAAAGTAATTGGAAGAAAAACAAGGGAGTTTGGAATGGGAGTCTAGCTTACTTTTTATTTTAAGCAAGGCTTATATGTATGATGTGGTGACATAATGACGTATGCCATTCACATACTTTTACATATAACCTATAATTAATTGTTTAAATGAACAAGTATGCTTAATTAAACAATATTTAATTATACAATATTGAAATATTAAATACACAACACCCCTCCCTGTTTAGCTATAAACTCCAACTCAATATAGAATGCATCTCAACTATATAGACAGTATACTATATAATACAGCTACCGTCTAGACATCCGCAGCATATTTGATTTTAAATTCTTCCATTCAGACCTAAAGATTCAATCACTGTAGATGATTTCTTACTCTTGTGGGATAAAGTCTTTCCTGGCAAGGGTCAATTTGGCAGGTGAGACCTGTGGCTGTGAAACCATCTCAGGTTCTGGGACCTCCTCTGTGCTGGTTGTAGGAGTTGACCCTGGGACTGCAGGAAGTGGTTCTGACAGCTCTGTCCACCTTTCTTCTGGACGAGTCGGCATCCATGGTAAGCTTTGCTGAAGTGTTGCCCTCCAGAAGTCCTCTATCCTGGGCAGAGGGCGTGGATCTGCTTTCAGTACTGGGTTGATGGTGACCTTAACATCACCACAGATCCTGACAGAGCCATTCTTCTTTTTAGGAGCACTGGCATTGCCTATGGGCTCCATTCAACCCTGGAAAGAATTCCTTCAGGTTATATGTGATCTAGCTCACTGGCAACTTTATCATAGATGATATAAGGAACTAGTTGGGCTTGATAAAACTTCAGTATAACATTTTCATTTAACACTATTTTAACCTTGATATGTTTTCCAATGCCATCCTTGAGCACTGCTCTTGCATCATCCAGTAACTTCCTTAATTTGCTTTCAGTTGAGTCTATTATGGGGAATATGGCAGGCAAATGGTAGATAGATCTCCAATCAAGTTGCAATTGTCTCAGCCAATCATAATCCCACAATGTTGCCCTTCCTGCTTTTACCACGTACAAGCTCATTGTGGCTTTTTAGTTGTTGCATTTTACTGGTAAGAATGTCAGTCCCATAGGAGTCATTTTTTCTCCAGTATAAGTTCTTAGCTGAAAGTCCGCAGGCTTCAGTTCAGTACCTTTGAAAACACTTCAAACTCATTTTGTGGAATGCCTGAAACAGCCAAGTTAGTGCCTATTTCCATTTTAATTAATTTGCCATTCACTTCTGGTGTAAGCCACATTGCTTGTCTATTGTTAGCTTTCACACTGTAAATCTCAAGGCTACTCAGTCCTGCGACACTCTCATTATTTTCATCAACAGTATGCAGATTAGTGCTCTTTTTGAAACTGACAATTGTCTTTTAATCCTTTTCTCTTCCCTGAAAATTTCTGCTTATTTCTGTCAGCCAGACATGCTCTTTGTATGTATCCTACTTTGTTGCCTTTTCTGCAAATTTCACCTTGAAACCTGAATTGGTCTGGTGTATTTGAGCCCCTACCACAGCGGTAACACAATTTGTTCAGCCAGGCAGGTCTCTGCTTAGATATTGCAATTTTGTTCACGCTCACTTTCATTCCCCACTGCGACTCAATGGCAGCTCTGCCTGCTGATTTAATTGATACAGCAATTTCAACCGCTCTTTTAAATGTGAGTTGTGCTTCAGTTAGGAGCTGCTTTTGAATGCTCTCTTGTGTAAGGTTTCACAAACTGAACAAGCTCTTAGTGTATCATTAAGCACATTACTGAACTGACAATGCTCAGACAATTTCATTAATTCAGCCACGTACACTGAAATGGACTCCCCTCCCTTTTGATCCTACTTTTGAAATCTAAAGCATTCTGCATTCAACAGTGGTTTTTGATTTTAAATATTCCTGCATACTTCCACAAAATCAGCAAAGCTCTTTACAATGATTTGGTTGGAGCAGTCCAACTTCAAAGCAAAGTGAATGCTGTTCCACCTATTGCGCTCAGCAAACTGGCACTCGTTTCTCATTGGCTGTTTCATTTGCTTCAAAATACTTTTCAGTTCTCTCATCAGCCAGTTATCCATTTTGCAATCGAACACATCTATCTTTCTGATGTGGTCATCCATTTCAGCTCTTTTTTTATTTGTGATTATTATAACCTGGTACTCATGTTTTACGACCCCATGAATTTGTCTATTTTCTGCCTTTTTAAAAAAAACTTGACAATCTCCTTCCTCTTGCGAAGAAACACATACCATGCTTTTTTAAAACTTGAATGTCTCACTGCACTTCAACAGGCAGGCAATTGTCTTGGGTTCATTTTAAAACTTCTTCATTCTCGCGGTTATGTTTTGTAATTCCAGAAACTAATTGAAAGAAAAACACAGAGCTGGGAATAACATGTCATTCGCATACTTTTACTTATAACTCATAATGAATTATATAAACAACAAAGAATGCTTAATTAAACAATATATTTACAATATTACTCAACTATTACTGATACATTAAATATACAGTAAACTTTGCAGATGTATTTTCCAGATAGCATGGAGATCACCTTCCATGCCATTGACTTGCTTTAAGATTTCCTTCCTATTTGTAGCAGCTCAGAATCAGAATCAGGTTTCATATCATTGACATTTGCTGTGAAATTTGTTGTTTTGTGGCAGCAGTACATTGCTATGCAAAATATTAAACAACTGTAAATTACAATATGAAATATATAAAAAATTTAATGTAAATAGGTGGTGTGAAAAGAAATACTGGGCTTATTGTCCATTAAGAAATCTGATGACAGAGAGGATGAAGCTGTTCCCGAAATGTTGAGTGTGTGCCTTCAGGTTCCTGTACCTCCTCCTTGATAGTTGCAAAAACAGGGCACCTCCGGGCTGATGAGGGTCCTTCACGATAGGTGCCGCCTTCTTGAGGCATTGCCATTCAAAGATGTCCTTGATGCTGGGGAGCCTAGTACCCATGATGGAGATGGCTGAGTTTACAACTCCCTGCAGCTTTTTCCAATCCTGTGCTGTGACCCCCTCCATAATGAACAGTGATGCAACCAGTTAGAATGCTCTCCATGGTACATCTGTAGACAATTGCAAGAGTCTTTGGTGACAGACCAAGTCTTGTCAAACTCCTAATGAAATATATCTATTGTCGTACCTACTTTGTACCGTAATCTTTGAGGAAATTTACCATGGTGTGGTGGAAAAGATGGGAGCTTTCTTTTTAATGGTTGCTTTTATTTCCTCTAGAACTGTAACAAATTTTGTTCACTGTAGGTAGTCTGTGGCAGTGCAGAGGCCTACAGTTGTGGTGTTCTCTAATCTGCGCTGTGGATATCCCTACCGGAAAGGAATAGATCCTGAAGATTACGTGGGTGAGTACTGTAAGTTGTAACCTGGGATAAGAATGGAATAGTTTTCTTAGGAAAGTATACACACAGTGAAATTGGATAACTCCATCACAGATGTTCTTGGCTGCAAAAGGAGGAGGAGAGGGCATGGGGTTAACATTCCCTGTCCCGTAAAACCCAGAGCTACAGAAACACCGGGTTCATCCCTGGGAGAGGACAGATCTTTGATGATGGGTTACAACAGGGGACAACTTGAAGGACAGAGGACTCAGGCGAGCTGCTGTTGGTGGCCTGTGACCCAGCCGGGGTGGTGGGCCTAAGACGAAGAAGAAATCAAACAACAGGTCAATTGAAATGGAAATGTACAAACTGAGAATGATGTGGGCAGAAGGTTGAAGACAGCTGACAGAATAAGGAAACAAGCAGACCAGGATCTGATATAGACCATAAGACATAGGAGCAGAAATAGGCCATTTGGCTCATCAGTCTGCTCTGCCATTTAATCATGGCTGATCCTTTTAACCCCTCCTATAAGACCATAAGACATATACTATAACCTTCTTAACCAGTGTCCCATGCAGAATTTTGTCAAAGGCCGTACTAAAGACATGTTAGACATGACTTACCACAAACAAAGCCTAATCAGGTCCAGCTGATGGCCAAGGACTGGAGGTTCGAGGCCCGATGTCTGTGAGACCTAGAGTCTGGGGCCCAGGACCAAAGGCCTGGAGATGGCCTGCCCTGGGGTTGGAGGCCTGTCTGTCTGTCTGTCTGTGTGTAAGCGAGTGAGTGGGTGATGGCGGGGGAGCTGGGGGAGGTGGAAAAGGAGCTTGTCTTGTTTTGTTCTGTTGTACTGTCGTTGCTGCTTGTGTGGTGTTGCATTGTGGGCCTGCTACGTTGGCACTTACGGGCTGCAACCAGCACATCCCTGAGTGTGTCGCTTGTTAATGCAAACAACACATTTTACCAAATGTTTTGATGTTCAGGTGACAAATAAATCTGAATCAGAGTACCTCAAATGCTTTCCTTTGAGGTGGAGCCAAACAGAGGTGGCCCTGGGTGAACGGAGGAGGTAAACTGGTGGAATACCATTGAAGCCAGACAAATCCAGTTGCATATCATGACAATGGCTCCTGCTATATACAATTGTCCATTATCATCCACCACTGTACACTGCTCTCCATCACTGTCCATCATTGTTCACCACTATCCAGTTCCATATTATCACAAAGGCCCCCAGGTGTATTGTGTTTTATGAGGATGGGTTGAGCAGAACGGAGCTTCTCTACTTGGAGCGAAGGAGGATGAAAGGTGACTGAATATCGGTGTATAAGACAATAAGAGGCGTGGATACCCTGGACAGCCAGCACATTTTTTTCAGGGAGGCAATGGCTAATCCCAGAGAATATCCTCTATAGGTGAGTGGAGGGAAGATCGGGGGAGATGTCAGGGGTAGGTTTTTTCACACGGAGAGTGAAGTTTGCATGGAACGCACTGCCTGGGGTAGTGACCAAGGCTGGTAGATTAGAGGCATTTAAGAGACTTGGGTATGCACATGGATGAAAGGAAAATGGAGGGGTATATAGTCTGTGTAGGAGGGAGGGGCTAGGTTGATCATTGGGGAGGTTTATTGTGGGCTGAAGGGCCTGTACTGGTCCTGTTGTTCTATGTTCTATGTACACCAGCAATCAGGGACTGACCTGCTTGGACCCTGCTTCTGAAAGGATTGTAACACTGGGCAGTGAAGAGAAGCTGCAGGGTGGACTGGCCTTGCTCGGACAGGCCATGGGCTTAAAAGGCGCTATCCAACGATGGTTGCAGTTTGCAGGGCCAATGACAAAGGGAGAGAGAGCAGAATCCATGAGCCGAGGTGAAGAGAGCAGAGCTTGGATATCTCCGCAGGTGGAGTTTGACAACTGTCTACCGAACGAGGAGTGGGACATTAGGGACAGAAGGCAGGCTACACGGTTAAACTTGAGACCTACCTGGGACAAGGTAAGGCAAACACTGTATGTTAATGAGTTTGAGGAAAGATGTGTAACCTAGACGTGAACTGTCATGGACCTGGAAGGACATTAATACCAGACGAAAGGTAGAGTGAAGTTCTCTCTGAAGGGTTGGGGGTGGTGCAATAGGGTGCAGATTTCAGAGGGTGCATTAGGCTGTGAGTTTTGGATTATGCATGAGAGCTGGGCTGCAGAGCTCGCATTATGATCAAAGTGTCAGAACATGCGTTGGTGCATGAACACTAGAGAGTGTTCATCAGGGTGCAATCGGCTGTGAGCACCCATTTGACGGCATTTCAGTCTCCTGCAGAGACGTGCAAGATCATACCTTCTTGTCCTGGAACCAAGCTGCACACTACATTAATCTCACTTAATAGTCAAACAAGATCAAACTGTAATTTATAGATCCATTGGAATTCAATCTCAGCAGATATTTTCATTGTGAATTTTAAATTGTTTTAGTAATATTTAATTTTCCACCTTTTGTCCTTTCTATCATTTTTAAACATGAGCATCATCTGTCCCTGGTGTCCTGTTGCTGTGCGAAGGTTTTCTCCAGGATCCTTTCACCACGGACCTTCTCTTGATAAACACCAGACCCACAGGTGACGTCAATTGCATGTAATTTCAAACCATGACCTGCTTGGATTGAGCAATTAATCTGCTCATTAAATCACTTCGTTATTTTTGAATGATTTATCGTTCTTCTGACTGTGTCTTGCCTTTTCATCCTAAAGTGGTTTGTAAACAGAAACTGGAATCTTGCTACACACTGTTCTTGTGAAATGTGGCCCTCTTGTAACATAGAAGCCTAACAAACTGCAGATGCTAGAATCTGGGGCAAGAACAAAATGCTGGAAGAACTTAGACGGTTAAGCAGGATCTGCGGAAGCAGCGGTAACCAGTCATTGTTCCTTGACTGTTATTGACCCGAAACCTTAACTGGTTTTTCCTTCCATGGATTCTGCCTGAATGTCTACGTTCATCCACTATTCCTCTTTTACGGTATTTATTAATTCTATTTTTTATGGTAAACAGATGGTTTTTTGTCTTCCACTGTACTGCTGCCACAAAACAACAAGTTTCACAGCACATGTAGCTGATAATAACCTGATTCTGATTCTGAACCATGGTTGCATGGACAAGATGGGCCAAAAGGCCTGTTTCCATGCTGTATTACTCTACTTACGCACCTCTCTCCAAGGTCAAAGTTCTTCAACGTTTGAAGTGAACTTATTATCAAAGTATGTGTACTGTATACAACCTTGAGATTTGTCTACCTGCAGGCAGCCACAGAACAAAGAGACCCAGTCAAACCCGTTAAAAAGATCGGCAAACACCCAAAAAACAAATTGTGCAAACAATAAAAGTAAACAAATAACATTCAGACCCGAATTTCACAAAAGTGAGTCCACAGCCTCGAAGCCAGTCATCACTGCAATAATTCAGGAGCCCGTTAGCTGCAGGCCGCAGCCTCAATTTAGTACAGAGATAAGTAAACCTTGCAGAGCAGTGAGCTGAACTGCCCATCTCTTGCCTTTGGTCCCAACACCCTTTCCTTTTCAATCTGGCCCGGCCCTTAAATCATCCAAATCTCATGCCATTCCTCACTCTTGGACTCGGGCCCCTCTGCTTCGATATCCTCTTGGGCCTGGGCCCCATCGCCTCAGTTTGGCCTGACCCAACCTTCTCAACTCAGCCTGCGCTTAAATGGATCAAACCTCCGGTCTTTCCTTGCTCTTGGGCCCTCGCCCAGGATTTGCCAGCTCAACTCTGCCTTACCTCAGCTCAGCTTGAGGTCCTGCCCCATAGAATTGTCTCCAAGTCCACTCCCGTGATACCGACTCATTTTCCACTCTCGGGCCTGAGCCTTGCCACCACGATTCAGCCTGTATCCACCATGCTGCAATTGTCCTGTACCTTTGAGACTTTAGTTCACGCTGCAAAAATGCCAGTCATACAGGCAGTTCAAAAGCTCGTCTCCAAAGGGAAGTTCAGGCTACTGATTGTCGTGATCGAATCTGAGACAAAGTGTGATTAATACAGCAATTTATGGCTTATTTGCTACCAGCAAGTCATCACCAGCACCATCTTAAACCCAGCAACTCCTCTGTGACTGTGAGCATCATGAACTGATTTTTGTGATCCAGAGCTGAAGCTTTCCAAGACCTTCTTTCAGCCAGTGTTTGATCAGGTGATTCAGACCAGTGCTTGCCCCCGATACAGAGGATGCCAAGGGGTAGCGACCGGCTTCAAAGAAACTGCATTACTAAACTTGACCACGTACCTCTAGAGTTCTTAAACCAAGCAGTGTGTAATCCTTCTCCCCCTTAGCTATCAGTTTCTAGATATTCAGACACTGTTCAAGTTTCCAAGATCTTTCCAGTTTTCTAACAAACTGGTGGTTTGTTTAAAGGACAGTGCCAGCTGAGTTCAGAGGTACGTGGGGTTTTGGCTTCTTGACGGAGGTGTCAGGTGTGGTTCAGCTGTCTGTAGGTGCAAGGCCTCTCCAGTGACTTGGGGTGTTTGTGAAGCTGCGTCGTGTGGAACTGAACAGGGATGCTGTGCTGTACAGTGGCACTCAGGGATGGACACTGGGACTGGTATCGTCTGTACTTGGAGGACCATTATCTCAGTAAAAAGTCCCTCTGCTCTGCCGAGGTCCCTCTGGACTTCCAGTGTAAGGCATTTACCATAACCGAGTGCTGCAGATGGGCATTGCCCAGGACTAGCATCAGGGGATATGGCGAAGCTGGGTGTGTGAGGAAGGACCACAGTTTAAAATTCTTCACCGTTGGACACTAAATAACTGAAATCTGTACAAATACCCTCTTACTCAGAGTTGCATAAGACCATTCCTCAGAAAGCTGAAACAGGCCAAGCTCCCACAAAAGCTGTTGCTTAACTTCTACAGAAGCACAATTGAAACCATCCTGACCAACAGCGCCACAGTGTGGTATGCCAGCTGCACAGCCGCTGAGCGACAAGACCTGCATCGCGTGGTGAAGGCGGCCCAGCGAATTGTCAGGATGGAGCTTCCAGGACTGGACACCATCTATTCCAGCAGACTCAGGAGGAAAGCAATCAGCATAAGCAGAGACACCACACACCCTGGCCACTCCCTGTCTGACCTGCTGCCATCCAGCAAAAAGTTCAGGACACTAAAAACCAGAACAAATAGACTGAGGAACAGCTTCTACCCCAGAGCTGTAGCCTCCATCACACCA
Source organism: Hemitrygon akajei (assembly GCF_048418815.1). Taxonomy (NCBI): domain Eukaryota; kingdom Metazoa; phylum Chordata; class Chondrichthyes; order Myliobatiformes; family Dasyatidae; genus Hemitrygon; species Hemitrygon akajei. The sequence continues at coordinate 9,008,984 of NC_133146.1, forward strand.
CTCCCACAGAACAGTGACTGGAACTGTGAGCACACACAAGGACTCAAATACTTGCACTAACTGCACTTTGTGCATCACTGTGACATTCTGGTGCTGCTGTAACTTATTTTCTGCTACTTATCTATTTAATACTGTTTTTCTATTACTGTCTTGTTTTTATCTACGGCTTTGTTTGATTGCCTGAGAGGAAGCCAAACAGAGTTTTATTGTATCTATGTATAATGACAATAAAGATCATTCATTCATTCATAAGCTATAGGACCGGAATTAGGCCATTTGACTCATTGAGTCTGCTCCGCCATTTCATCATGGCCGATCCAATTTTGCTCTCAACCCCAATCTCCTGCCTTCTCCCCGTATCCCTCCATGCCCTGACCAATCAAGAATCTATCAACCTCTGCCTTCAATATACATAAAGACTTGGCCTTCACAGCTGCCTGTGGCAAAAAAATTCCACAGATTCATCACTCTCTGGCTAAAGAAATTCCACCTCATCTCCATTTTAAAAGGATGCCCCTCTATTCTGAGGCTGTGTCCTTGGGTCTTAGACTCTCCCACCATAGGAAATATCCTCTCCACATCCGCTCTATCCAGGAGTCAATAGCTTTCAATGAGGTCAGTTAGGTGTTGTATATCAGTGATAAATGACATTGTGCTAATGTTAATTGTACCAATGTGCTGGTAGTTGTGATGGGGAAGTTGGATGCCTGATATCTGTGAGTCCACTGGAGGCCTGAGGCCTGGATATGGCTTGCCCTGGAGTCGGAGGACTGTGTGTATGTATGAGTAGGTGGGTGGCTGTAAGGAAGGAAGGAGGGGGTCTGTTTAGCTCTTGTTGCTTTGCCGCAATGGTTCCTTTGTTGTTGTTGCTGCTTGCGTTGTTCTGCTGAACTTGTTGGCGCCAGAATGTGTGGCGACACTTGCAGGCCGCCCCCAACGCCACCTTAGGATGCAATGTGTTGGTTGTTAGCGCAGACGATGCACTTCTCTGGATGTTTCGATGTACATCTGATAAATAAACGAAAGCAAATTTGCATCTGAATCTTTAATGTTGTCTATTAAATACATTTGAAAAGTTTTTGAAGGAAGTGTAATTTTGAAAAGAAGCTGGCAGAAATGAATGAATATCTCATTTAACAGAATGGCTATTTGTTCATGTGAGACCTCAATCTGAACTTCGTCTGTGGATGAAAAAGATCCAAGATCACTTGTTTGGTGAAGAACAAACAAATTCTCCCTGGTCTGCTAGACTTGGCTTAATTTCCCTACTGCAAGCCATCTTCCAAACTACTACCTATTGTTGTAGCACACACAAAACGCTGGACAGTCAGACAGCGTTTATGGAAATAAATACAGTCAATGTTTCAGACCAAAGCTCTTCTTCAGGAAGGGGGAAGACCCCAGAATAAAAAGGTGGGGGGAGGGGAATGATAGCTGGAAGGTGATAGGTGAAGCCAGGTGGGTGGGAAAGGTCAGGGGCTGGAGAGGAAGGAATCTGATAGGAGAGGAGAATGGACCATAGGAGAAAGGGAAGGAGGAGGGGACCCAGGGGAAAGTGATTGGCTGGTGAATAGAGGCAAGAGGCCAGAGTAGGGAAAAGAAGAAGAGGAGAGTGGGGAGGAAATGTTTTTTAACCCGAAGGAGAAATCCAGGCCCTCAAGCTGGATGTTACCCAGACGGAATGTACGGTGTTGCTCCTCCACCCTGAGGGTGACCTCATCCTGGCACAAGAGGAGGCCATCGACCGACACGTCGGAATGGAAATGGGAATCAGAATTAAAATGTTTGATCACCGGGAAGTTCCACTTTTGGAGCGCAGGTGCTCGATGAAGTGGTCACCCAATTTGCAACGGGCCTCACCAATGTAGCAGGAGCACCGGACGCAATAGACGCCTAGCCCCAGCAGATTTGCAGGTGAGGTTCTCCTGCTGCCTCCTTACCGTATCTAATGAAAAGTACGAAGCGTTCATGGATTGCACTTCATAGAAAATAAACTTCTTCATTTCTCTTCACTGATTCTGTTGCATTTTCTCTGCTGTCTCTCCTCACCTCCTTCCCAAACTCCTTTATCCATTGGACAGGAAGTGGTTTCCTATCACGTGCACCGTGTTACAGTGAGAACCTTTGCTTATCCACACAGACCAGTTCAGCTTGAGTACCCTGAAGCAGTACAAATGCAAAAACAATGGCAGAATGTAGAATAGAGTTTTACAGTCACAGAGAACATTCAGCGCAGGTAAGACAATGAGGTGCGAGGGTCACAGCGAGGTACATTTAGAGATCAAGATTTCATCTTTATTGTACAAGAGGTCCATTTACATATCTTACATTAGCGGGATGGAAGCTGTCCTTGAGCCTAGTGGTATGCGTTTTCAAGTATCTGCCTGATGGAATGAGGAAGAAGATCAAATGACTGGGATTATTGTGGATGCTTTAATGAGGTAGCAAGAAGTGTGGAGGGAGTCCGTGGGGTAGGAGGTTGGATTCTGTGTCACGCTGGCTTGGGTCCACGACTCTGCAGTTGCTTGTGGTCTCAGGCAAAGCGGTTTGCCGTACCAAGCTGTGACGCATCTGGATATAGGATGCTTTCAATAAAAATTTATGAGGGCTAACTGCGACATCCCAAATCTCCCTAGCTTTCTGAGGAAATAGAGGAATTGGAGTGCTTGATCCCAGGAAAGTGGAGGGTTGGGGTAAAAATTAGTTCTGCAAATGAAAGGAAAAGATGATTGATGACAGAGGGTTGTGGAAAGCAACTGGTCCTGATGAAGGGTCTTGGTCCAAGTAATTGCCTGTTTATTCCCCTCTGTAGATGTTACCTGACCTGCTGAGTTGCTCCAGAATTTTGTGTGTGTTGTTTGTCTTGGTGTCAAGCTTCTGTTTGATCACACTTTAAATCCCCTCAGGACACACTGCTTGACGGTGTACAAAGCTCCACAGGGTACACCGCTCGATACTTCTTCTTATATAAGTGTTTCTTGCTCTGAGACAAGCTAGGAAACTACAGAGGTTTTGGTGTTGAACTAATTGGTTGTCAACATTGTTTCACTTCCCTCCCCTTCCTCTCATCGTCGCCCCATCCCCTCGATCCTTTTCTGCTGATCTACCCTGCACACAGATTAACTAACGAAGTATGTGGAATTTGAATTCCGACCTGTCAGTGCAAACCTTAAATCATGAAGTAATCCAATTTTAAACTCTGATGGGTCCATGCATTCCATTGCTGATGGAAGTGCCTCGTCTAGGTGCTTTGGGAGTGCGTTCTGATTGGCTGATGCTGGTTTTACTGTAAGACTGGTAGATGCCAAGCCCGGGCCAGAGGCTCCAGGTTGGAGGTTGGAGGTCGGAGGTCTGTGAGTTTTAGAGACCGTGGCCAAGGACAGGAGGCTCAGAGCTGGCCTTTGTGTGAGGGAGTGGCAGGGTGGGAAAGGGGGTTCTTTGTTGTGCTGCTTGTGTTGTGTAAATGTTGTGGGCATGCTACTTTGGTGCCAGAGGGTGTGGTGACACTTGCAGGCTACCCCCGGAGTTGTTAACGCAAATGACACATTTCACCACATGGTCAGATGCACATGTGATAAATAAACCTGAACGTGATTCTGAAAACTGTGAGGTAAGGGCAGGTGAGGAGAGGGATGTTGTCTCGGGGAGATGATAAAACTAATTTTTTAGCCTTGATCTGGTTTAGGATGACGCTGGTGGCTAATGAAACAAGGAACTCAACTAAACAGTTTGTTAATCTCTTTTCCTGCAGACGACCATCCCAAGTAGTAGTCTGTAACTTTCCCTTTGGACTTGAAGGCGATTCGATGTGGCAGAACCAGGGCGAGGGGGCAGGACCGTTGCTGAGAGCAAGGAAGGCCCGAGGTCTGATCATTTTAAGCGCTGTACCAAAGGCTGAGTCAGGTGGTGAGGTCCAGGTACCAGAGCGTACCGACTTGACTGAAGTTGATGCTTGGACGGGGACTTAAGCACCGTGCTGAATCGGAAAGGTCAGTTACAGGCCGAGGTCTGGGCACCAGAGGGGTCAGGGTGACCCAACCTGACGCTCGGATGGAGATTTACACAGAGCCGAATTGGAAAGGACAGGTACAGGCCAAACTGAGGTGGCGAGGTCCTGGCCTTCGAGGCGATTGTACCTGATGTTTGGATGTCGATTTAGGCGCTGGGACAGATTGAAAAGGTCAAGGTGTTGTGACCCGAGCTGAGGTCACTGCTCCACGACTCGGCACTACACTGAACTATGCTGACCAATGGGACTCTCTTTGTGGACTTCAGAATGCTACTTGCTTGTGGTTTTTGTTGGTATGTGTTTTTCTCTCTACACTTTGGGTGTTCGATGGTCTTTTTTTATATAAATGGGTTCTTTCGTGCCTTTTTGTTTTGTGGCTGCCTGTTAGGAGACGAATCCCAAGGTTGTATAACGTATCCATACTTCCATAACAAATAAACTTTGAACTTTGATCTAAACACATCCGATGTTAAGGCAATTAATGCAACAGACACATTGTTCCAGAACTCCCTTTTAGCCAGGCAGGATTAATACTGCATGTGTTTCATTTTCTGCATTAATTTAATCCTCAATGCAGCACTCTGTGTGAAAGGAGCCAAAAACCTGAAGCTGCCTTCGCCTGATCACAGTTAAACCCAGGGTGATGACAATGAAGGAGCTTGCCAGAGAACATGCATATTTAATATTGTGGCAGCAATCAGCAATCTGATCTGAGGATAAATCTGCAAAGTGTCTCAAACAGTGATATATCTGTACAAGAGTTTTTCTCTGTCTTTCTCGGTTTCGAGATTTACATTGCTGTCTGCTTGGACTGTAGACATTCTAATCATTTGTACTTAAAGTTATCACACCTACCGTAAGATGCAGATTGCTGTCTGCTGGAATAACTTGACTTTTTGGTACGGTAACTCCCCCCACACCATCAGAGGTACCTACAAAGATCCCCAAGCCATTTTCTCAGTTACCATCGGGCAGGAGGTGCAGAAGCCTGAAGTCCAACAACCAACAGGTTCAGGAACAGCTACAATCCCTCAACCATTCAGGTTTTGAACCAACATGCACAAAGCCTAAACATTACCAAACATGGCAGTTTCATTTGCAAAAACTGTGTATAATTAAGGTTTAGATTATGCTTCTCTTGTGAATGCTGGCCTTCGGACGCTGTGAATATTTTACTTATTTAGGGATACACATGGTGACAGGCCCTTACGGCCCAATAAATCTGCGCAGCCTAATTACCACCCACATAACCAATTAACCTACTAACCTTTGGAATCCGGAGGGTCACCAGAGGAAACCCACGCGGGAGAACGTACAAACTCCTTACAGACAGCAGTGGAATTGAAGGCGGGTCACATTCCCTGGCACTGTAAAAGCATTCCGTTAATCACTGTGCTACTGTCCCACCTCCAAAATGGACTTTCCTTTTCTTGTTCTAATAGTGCCAACTTTCCTGTCTCTGTTTTTCTCTCAACTAAGAAACAGAAGCAGGAATAAACAACTTGTCTTATCTTGCTTTACTTTGAACTTTGATGACTGATCTTCTGACTCAGCAGCTCTTCCTTCAGTAGCTCCATCAACCTTGGTTCCTTAATATCTAAGAAACTTGATAAAAACAATAAACTTGAACCTGAAAATAACCTGTTGACCTCCATCTTCAACATACTCATTGACTGAACCTCCACTGCCCTCTTGGGTGCTGAATTCAAAGTTCAAAAGTTCAAAGTTCAAGTAAAATTTATTATCAAAATGCGCATATATGTTACCATATATAGAACTACCTTGAGATTCATTTTCTTTGCAGCTATTTACAGGAAAATACAGAAGTAGAATAGAATTTATGAAAAACGGCATATAGACAAACAATGTGCCAAAGAAGATAAATTGTACAAATAAAAATTAATACCAAGAACAAAGTGTCCTTGAAATTGAGTCTGTATCCCATAGAATGAGTTAAGGGTTGTGGTGAGTAAAGTTCTCCACATTGATGGTTGTAGGGCAAAAACTGTTTCTGAACCTAGCGGTGTGGGTCCTGAGGCTTCTGTACCTCCTCCCCGATGGTAGAAACGAGAAGAGAGCATGGCCTAGATGGCAGGGGACTTTGATGATGGATGCTGCTTTCTTATGGCAGTGCTCCTCGAAGATGTGCTCAGTGTGAGACGGGCTCCATCTGCGATGAGCTGGGCTGTATCCCCCATTTTTACCTGGGCACTAGTGTTTCCATACCAGGCCATGATACAAACAGTTAGGACTCTCTTCACTGTGCATCTATAGGAGTTTGTCAAAGTTTTTTGTGACAGGCCGAGTCGGCGCTAGCTTCTAAGAAATTAGAGGCACTGTCTTGCCCAATGATGGAAGAAATTTCTCATCTCTGCATTTGATGGCCAGCCCTTTATTTAAGATACTAAGAATCAAGGTGCACAAATTATTGGGTACATTTAAAGCAGAGGTTGATTGGTTCTTGATTAGTCAGGGCATCAAAGGTTACGGGGAGAAGGCAGGAGATTGGAGTTGAGAGGGATAATAAATCAGCCATGATGGAATGGTGGAGCAGATTCAATGGGCTGAATGGCCTAATTATGCTCCTAAGTCTAATGCTCTTGTCAAGGAAAAGAACACGCTGACATCTGCCCTGTTAAGCACAGTAAGAATTCTGTGCTGTTCAATGAGACTGCTTTGCATTCATTTTAAGCTCAAAAGACTGACTGACTGCTTAGTCTCTCCTCATACAAACCCGCAGTCCCAGGAATAAATCTGCTGAAAAGATAATGAGTCAGAGCTGGGTCTTTTCCTCTCTCTCCCTGCAGTTACACCCAGCTTCTTGCCACTGACGTAGGAGGATTCTGCTCTGTCCACTGTTTCTCTGCAGTTCCCAGAGCTCAGCCAAGCCCAAGCAATGAACTCCTTCTGCCCAAGGGCACAAGCAGCATTCCTTGCCCTACCGGATTGATCCCGGTCTGCATCAGATTAACCTCCCTCCCAGTTCAATAATGCACAAAGAGCTGGAGCAACCCGCTGGGCCAGGCAGCATCTGTAGAGGGAAATGGTCAGCCGACTTTCTGGGTCAGAACGGTAGTGGCACAGTAGTGTCGCAGTTATAACACCATTACAAAGCCAGCAACCCGGGTTCAATTCCTGCTGCTGCCTGTAAGGAGTTTGTACGTTCTCCCCGTGACCACCTGGCTTCAAGGTCAAGTTTATTGTCGTTCAGCAGTATCCTGACAAATGAGACAACGCTCCTCCAAATCAAAGTGCACACCACAATACATATAATTCACACATAACACATAAAGTAATATTACCACAAATATACTAACAAATAATAAGGAATGTATACAAGGTAAAAAGTAAACAGTATAATGCCTGGGTGGGGGCAGGGAGTTCTGTGGTTTTACAGCCTGGGGGAAGAAGCTGTTTTCCATCCTGACTGTTCTTGTCCTAATGCTCTGGTACCTCCTGCTGACGGTGGGGGGGGGAGAGGGGTTTGTTGGATCGTTGGATGGATGGGAGGGATCTTTGACAATGCTAAGGGTCCTGTGTACCCAGCACCCCTGATAAATATCTCTAATGTGTGGTCTAGACCCCTATGATCCTCTCAGCAGTCCGCATAATCCTTTGTAGGGACTTGTGGTCAGGTTCCTTGCAGTTCCCGTACTAGATGGTAAAGGAGCTGGTCAAGACACTTTCAGCGGTGTTCCTGTAAAATTGATTAAAATGCTGAGGGGAAGCCTCACCTGCCTCAGTCTCCTCAAGAACTGGACTCGCTGCTGTGCTTTCTTGACCAAAGAGGAGGCGTTGAGGGACCAGTGCATTATGTGCACTCCGGGAAATTTGCTCCTAACTCTCTCCACAGAGGAGGTGTGCGTGTGCAGAGATGAGCGGTCAGCCTGAACTCACACAGTCATCTCTTTGGCCTGGTCCGCGTTGAGACCTGTGCTTCCAGCTGCACCGCCTCCTCCTCTGTACCCGATCTCACCGCCTTGTCATCGTTGATGAGACCAGTCACTGCTGTGGCATCAGAAAGCTCGATGATTCAGTTCCTCACTGGATCTAGGAACAGGGTCGTGCATCAGCTTTCCTCCCACACTCCGGTGACGTAGGGGTCGGTAGGTTAATTGGTCACGTGGGTGTAATTGGGGGATGTTTGGGCTGGAAGTGCTGTTACTGTGCTGTGAGTCTCTGTCTTTAAGCCTAAACCCTTTCTTCCAGCTGGAAAGATGGAGATGGAGATACCCATTAGAAAGGGTGGAGGGAAGTGGGGCCCTTTAGAGCTGACAGGCGATAGGTGGGTTGAGGTTTGTGAGGAGGAAGTGAAACAGTGACAGAAGATAGGAGGAAGTGACAAAGGGCTGAAAAGACAAAAGAAATTAGACAAATGGCCATCGCCTCCACACCTCCTTTACTGGTTTCCCCTACCCCACCACTCCCCTCTACCCTTCCCTTCCTCCCTTCCTCCCTCTAATCCACGGTCCACCTTCATCTCTGATTCCAGCACCTTCAGCATGTATTTCCTGTCTGTTTCTCATTGCATGTTTAGTTATTTCTGAAATCCTTAATAGAACCATCATCTGACAGGGACCATGATAGGACCGTGATCTAACAGAGACCGTGATAGGGCTGTGATCTAACAGGGCCATGATAGGGCCGTGATCTAACAGGGACTGTGATAGGGCCGTGATCTAACAGGGACCGTGATAGGGCTGTGATCTAACAAGGACCGTGATAGGGCCGTGATCTAACAGGGACCGTGATAGGGCCGTGATCTAACAGAGACCGTGATAGGGCCGTGACGTAACAGAGACCGTGATAGGGCCGTGACCTAACAGGGACCATGATCTAACAAGGATACCATCTTGCATAAGTCCGAGATGACACTATGACAACTCCCCGCATAGTTCAAAGAGACAAGAGGTCAGGAGTTATGTCAGTTCAGAATCTGAACTGAGATTATCATCATTGACATATGTCATGAAATTTATTGTATTTTGGCAGCAGTACAAAGGAACACATAAAAAATACCGTTTGTTTATTTGTTGAGATACAATGTGGAATAGACCCTTCTAGTCCTTCCAGCCGTGCCACCCAGCAGTAAAATGCATTAAAGGTTAAAAAAGTAGTACAAAAAGGATTCTGCAGATGTCGGGAATCCAGAATAACACATTCAGAATGTTAGAGAAAATCAGCAGATCTGGCAGCAGCAATGGAGAGGATAAGCTCTCAGCTTTTCAGGCCAAGACCTTCCTGATGAAGGACCTTGGACCAAATCATCAACGGTTCATTGCTCTCCATAGATGCTGCCTGACCTGCTGACCCCCAGCATTTTGTGTGTGTTACTCTGCCGAAATAATGAGGCAGTGTTCGCGCCGGTTCGGAAATCTGAAGGCAGAGGGGAAGAAGCTGATCCTAATATGTTACGTGTGCATCGACGGACTCTTGTACCTCCTCCCTGACAGGCATGTCCTGGATGGTGATGGAGGCATCACTTTAAAAACATCCTCGATGCCGGCAACGTTAGTTCCCGCGACGGAGCTGGCTGAGTTTACAACCATCTGCAGCTTTTTCCGATCTGGTTTATTGACCCCTCTACACCAGAATTTGTAACCAGTCATATTGGTCTGTGGTACATCTGTAGAAAGTTGCTAAAGCCTTCAGCAACGTATCAACTCTCCTCAAACTCCTAATGAAATATCACCACTAATAGGGTTTTTATCAGTTGACCGGCGATGGAGTAATTAAAATGGGAGGTGATCAAGCGGCCAGAGACAAATGAAGCAGGTATATCGAAGGAGCACCAGTTTGCAAGAAGCTCCATCCCTCCCCTCTTGTCTGATTTACGTCCGCGACAGGCTATTTTGTATTCAACTTGCAGATTCAGCCTGTACATAAATTCTACTAGCACATATAACAACCTGTGAAAATCTATTATTTAATCCTTTTTAAAATCTTTCTCATTAGCAGGTTTAAACAATCCCACACTCGCTCTGATAGAGATGGAAGGAGATTTTCCTCTTTCTGCGAGTTCCTGGGTCCTAACAGGCTTCACACATGAATACAAAGCAGTCCCTGCTGCGGCAGCCAGCAGTCGGCAGTCAGTGTTTATTCCGGAACATTCACCTTAATGAGGCAGATGAGTTGTCTTATTGTTTGGTGCCTGTGGTTTCAGGTGCTGCTGTCAAATTAGCAGACTGCACACTGACTCAGGATTGTGGGTTTAATGATAATTGGTCATTACTATTTGTACTTTCAGAATATAAGCTGGCTAACACTCAGGTAAAGGTACTGGACCATAAGACCACAAGATATAAAAGCAGAGTTTGCTCTGTCATTCCATTATCCCTCTCAATCCTACACTCCAGGCTTCTCCTCATAACCTTTGATGCCCTGAACCTATCAACCTCCGCTTTAAATAAAACTGAATGAATCGGCCTCTGCAGCTGTCTGTAGCAATGAATTCCATAGATTCACCACCCTCTAGCTAAAGAAATTCTTTCTCGTCTCTGTTTAAAAGAACATCCTTCTATTCTGAAGCTGCTCCTCTGGTCCGAGACTCCCCCACTATAGGAAACACCCTCTCCACATCCACTCTATCTGTGTCCTCTGGTCCTAGACACCCCCACTATAGGAAGCATCCTCTCCGCATCCACTCTATCTGTGTCCTCTGGTCCTAGACTCTCCCACTATAGGAAACATCCTCTCCACATCCACTTTATCTGTGTCCTCTGGTCCTAAACTCCCCCACTATAGGAAACATCCTCACCACATCCACTCTATCTGTGTCCTCTGGTCCTAGACTCCCCCACTATAGGAAACATCCTCTCCACATCCACTCTATCTGTGTCCTCTGGTCCTAGACTCCCCCACTCTAGAAAACATCCTCTCCACATCCACTCTATCTGTGTCCTCTGGTCCTAGACTCCCCCACTCTAGAAAACATCCTCTCCACATCCACTCTATCTGTGTCCTCTAGTCCGAGACTCCCCCACTATAGGAAGCATCCTCTCCAGTTCCACTCTGTCTGTGTCCTGTGGTCCTAGACTCTCCCACTATAGGAAACATCCTCTCCACATCCACTTTATCTGTGTCCTCTGGTCCTAAACTCCCCCACTATAGGAAACATCCTCACCACATCCACTCTATCTGTGTCCTCTGGTCCTAGACTCCCCCACTATAGGAAACATCCTCTCCACATCCACTCTATCTGTGTCCTCTGGTCCTAGACTCCCCCACTATAGGAAACATCCTCTCCACATCCACTCTATATGTGTCCTCTGGTCCAAGACTCCCCCACTATAGGAAGCATCCTCTCCAGTTCCACTCTGTCTGTGTCCTGTGGTCCTAGACTCTCCCACTATAGGAAACATCCTCTCCACATCCACTTTATCTGTGTCCTCTGGTCCTAAACTCCCCCACTATAGGAAACATCCTCACCACATCCACTCTATCTGTGTCCTCTGGTCCTAGACTCCCCCACTATAGGAAACATCCTCTCCACATCCACTCTATCTGTGTCCTCTGGTCCTAGACTCCCCCACTCTAGAAAACATCCTCTCCACATCCACTCTATCTGTGTCCTCTGGTCCTAGACTCCCCCACTCTAGAAAACATCCTCTCCACATCCACTCTATCTGTGTCCTCTGGTCCGAGACTCCCCCACTATAGGAAGCATCCTCTCCACATCCACTCTATCTGTGTCCTCTGGTCCGAGACTCCCCCACTATAGGAAACATCCTCTCCAGTTCCACTCTGTCTGTGTCCTCTGGTCCTAGACTCCCCCACAATAGGAAGCATCCTCTCCACATCCACTCTATCTGTGTCCTCTGGTCCGAGACTCCCCCACTATAGGAAGCATCCTCTCCAGTTCCACTCTGTCTGTGTCCTCTGGTCCGAGACTCCCCCACTATAGGAAACATCCTCTCCAGTTCCACTCTGTCTGTGTCCTCTGGTCCTAGATTCCCCCACTATAGGAAGCATCCTCTCCACATCCACTCTATCTGTGTCCTCTGGTCCGAGACTCCCCCACTATAGGAAGCATCCTCTCCAGTTCCACTCTGTCTGTGTCCTCTGGTCCGAGACTCCCCCACTATAGGAAACATCCTCTCCACATCCACTCTATCTGTGTCCTCTGGTCCTAGACTCCCCCACTATAGGAAGCATCCTCTCCACATCCACTCTATCTGTGTCCTCTGGTCCTAGACTCCCCCACTATAGGAAACACCCTCTCCACATCCACTCTATCTGTGTCCTCTGGTCCGAGACTCCCCCACTATAGGAAGCATCCTCTCCGCATCCACTCTATCTGTGTCCTCTGGTCCTAGACTCCCCCACTATAGGAAACATCCTCTCCACATCCACTCTATCTGTGTCCTCTGGTCCTAGACTCCCCCACTATCGGAAATATCCTCTCCACATCCACTCTGCGTTTGGCCTCTGGTCCTAGACTCCCCCACTATAGGAAACACCCTCTGCACATCCACTCTATCTGTGTCCTCTGGTCCTAGACTCCCCCACTACAGGAAACATCCTCTCCACATCCACTCTGCGTTTGGCCTCTGGTCCTAGACTCCCCCACTATAGGAAACACCCTCTGCACATCCACTCTATCTGTGTCCTCTGGTCCTAGACTCCCCCACTCTAGAAAACATCCTCTCCACATCCACTCTATCTGTGTCCTCTGGTCCTAGACTCCCCCACTCTAGAAAACATCCTCTCCACATCCACTCTATCTGTGTCCTCTGGTCCGAGACTCCCCCACTATAGGAAGCATCCTCTCCAGTTCCACTCTGTCTGTGTCCTGTGGTCCTAGACTCTCCCACTATAGGAAACATCCTCTCCACATCCACTTTATCTGTGTCCTCTGGTCCTAAACTCCCCCACTATAGGAAACATCCTCACCACATCCACTCTATCTGTGTCCTCTGGTCCTAGACTACCCCACTATAGGAAACATCCTCTCCACATCCACTCTATCTGTGTCCTCTGGTCCTAGACTCCCCCACTATAGGAAACATCCTCTCCACATCCACTCTATCTGTGTCCTTTGGTCCGAGACTCCCCCACTATAGGAAGCATCCTCTCCAGTTCCACTCTGTCTGTGTCCTGTGGTCCTAGACTCTCCCACTATAGGAAACATCCTCTCCACATCCACTTTATCTGTGTCCTCTGGTCCTAAACTCCCCCACTATAGGAAACATCCTCACCACATCCACTCTATCTGTGTCCTCTGGTCCTAGACTCCCCCACTATAGGAAACATCCTCTCCAGTTCCACTCTGTCTGTGTCCTCTGGTCCTAGATTCCCCCACTATAGGAAGCATCCTCTCTACATCCACTCTATCTGTGTCCTCTGGTCCGAGACTCCCCCACTATAGGAAGCATCCTCTCCAGTTCCACTCTGTCTGTGTCCTCTGGTCCGAGACTCCCCCACTATAGGAAACATCCTCTCCACATCCACTCTATCTGTGTCCTCTGGTCCTAGACTCCCCCACTATAGGAAGCATCCTCTCCACATCCACTCTATCTGTGTCCTCTGGTCCTAGACTCCCCCACTATAGGAAACACCCTCTCCACATCCACTCTGTCTGTGTCCTCTGGTCCGAGACTCCCCCACTATAGGAAGCATCCTCTCCGCATCCACTCTATCTGTGTCCTCTGGTCCTAGACTCCCCCACTATAGGAAACATCCTCTCCACATCCACTCTATCTGTGTCCTCTGGTCCTAGACTCCCCCACTATCGGAAATATCCTCTCCACATCCACTCTGCGTTTGGCCTCTGGTCCTAGACTCCCCCACTATAGGAAACACCCTCTGCACATCCACTCTATCTGTGTCCTCTGGTCCTAGACTCCCCCACTACAGGAAACATCCTCTCCACATCCACTCTGCGTTTGGCCTCTGGTCCTAGACTCCCCCACTATAGGAAACACCCTCTGCACATCCACTCTATCTGTGTCCTCTGGTCCTAGACTCCCCCACTACAGGAAACATCCTCTCCACATCCACTCTGCGTTTGGCCTTTCAATTGAAATGACTCGGAGAATGTGTAGCTTGGGTGGAGTTGTTCTCCGATCTTGACAATCCACTTGCAAACATTCTGTCACCTCGTCTGGTGATGAAATATTTGCAATTGGGTTGCCAAGAGTGGAGAACAAGTCGACCCAACTAGGCCGTTCGAAATTTGACAGATTTCTATGAGGTCCCCTCTCATTCTTCTAAACTCCAGTCAGTACAGGCCCAGAGCCTTCGAGTGCTCCCATATATTAACCCTTTCATTCCTGGGATCTTTCTCGTGAACCTCCTCTGGACTCTCTACAAAGCCAACACAAATTATGAAACACTATACATAAACAAAGACTGACAAACAATCGATGTGCAAAAGAAGAGAAATTGTATTAATAGAAGAAAATACTGAGAACATGAGTTGTAGAGTCCTTGAAAGTGAGTGTGTAGGTTGTGAAATCAGTTCAGTGTTGAGGTGAGTAAAGTTATCCACGCAGGTTCAGGAGCCTGATGGTTGTAGGGTGATAACTGTTCCTGAACATGGTTGTGTGGGACCTAAGGCTCCTGTACCTCCTGCCAGTGGAAATAGCAAGAAGAGAAGACGGCCTGGATGGTGGGAGCCCTCGATGATGCTTTCTTTCGGCAGCGCTCCTTGTAAAGGTGTTCAGTGGTGGGAAGGGTTTTGCTGGTGACAGATTGGGCTTCATCCACCACTTTCTGGGCTCTGCTGCTTCCATACCAGGCTGTGGGGCAGCCCGTCAGGAATCTCTCTGCAAAGAAGGGGGTAAACCTAACCTTTGCAGCAAGCAGACTAGGTTACAAACATCGCCCTCAATGTGTGGTTGTATTCAGTGTGTGTTGTTACAACCTCTCAGCCATCAGGCTCTTGAACAAAAGAGGATAACTGCACTCATCTATTGAGATGTTCCCACAGCCAATGATCTCACTTTAAGGGCTCTTTATCGTGTTAGTTCATGTTCCCATTATTGTTATTTATTTATATTTGCATTTGCACAGTTTGTTGTCCATTGATACTGTTTACAGTGACTATTCTATAGATTTGCTGAGTATGCCCGCAGGGAAATGAATCTCAGGGTTGTATGCGGTGACATGCGTATACTTTGGACTTTGAACTTTTATATTTCAGTTACATTTGAGTAATATTGTATGTATATTGGTTGATTAAGCACTCCGGTTCATTTAAATAATTAATTATGGGTCGTATGTAAAAATATGTTAATTGCATATTATATCACACTACCACATGACACGTGTGCGTTTCACTTAAGTTAGATGAAGTTAGACTCACATTTTGGACCCCCGTGTCTTCCTTTGAATTAATTTAATGCTTTGAAGTTACAAAATGTAACAGTATTTGCTGAAACTTTGTTAGTCATTTCATCCCACATTCCCAGCAGCAACAACATTCCTTACCTCATGGGAAACATTTACTGGATCAGACTAATTGCAGCTCAAACACTTCTTTAGCAGTTTGTTTCTGTATGCAATTTTCTCATCAGAATAAGCTCACAGAAGTGGATGACTCCACATTCCTCCCATGCCTTGCCTGAACGGCTTCTCTGTTTAGTTGACCAGCGTTTAACGTCACAGGTCAATCACTCAGGTCTCATTCCGGAATCCTTACAGTCCATTTGGATACTGATGAAGGGAACGTGAAGGAGTTGTTGCCTGTACTGTGTTTTTCCGGATGACCTGTCAACATTGTACACTTACACCTACATCAAATTGCCCCGTAAATTGTTACCTCTCACTCACTAGACCAAAGAGAAGTCTGCTTGACCCTTGTAGGTGAAAGAGGCGTACCAATCCAAGCCACGTTTTCTCTTCAGAATGCTCCGTGAGCCAGTGAATGGAGATCAACAAGCATCCAGGGCTGTAGGAAATAACCTTAAACAAAGGATACTTCATCAGCAGAGTCCTCGTCTATCAAGATCAAACTTAAAGCGTTTCCGCATAAAACATTAAGACTCGCAAGTTGCTGGAGGGACTCAGGAGGTCAGGTAGCACCTATGAAAAGGATATTTCTGGTCAACCCTCCAGCAGGACTGGAAAGGAAGGGGGAAGAAGGTAGGGGAGGGAGGAGCACAAGCTGGAAGGTGATAGATGAAGCCAGGTGGGTGGATGGGGGAGGGGGATGAAGTAAGAGAGCTGCGTTCCTTGAAGCAACACCTTTGTAATGTTGATTAAAGAGTCCTTGCTTCCTTCCAATAGAAACTAAAATATGATTATAAATTTGAATGTCAGAAGTATTCAAACAGAAATCTTATTTCCTTTGAGGATTGCACTACTGTTGACATACTGTCTGACGTTCCACACACAGTAAATCCTCCTCCTTTAGGAATAAAGATCCAAAGACAATGGTTCCTTTGAAGTTTCGCTTTAAGTTAGACATCCGGAGAGAGAGAAAACACACCCCAGAGCAAGAGGAAATTAATTTTGCCCTATTGTGGCACCAGCCAAACTCTTGATCTTCTTTGAATTCAATTGACCCATCGTTTGTAGCCAAAACTTCAGATTCCAAGGCCACAAACTTTGTAAGACTCTTCTTTCCTTCTTGAAGATGGAAGATTTGGAAAGGTACGTGGATGGGAGGGGTATGGAGGCTTATGGTCGATGGGACTAGGCAGTACAATACGGGCCAGGTGAAAAGTCTGTTTCTGTGACCTAGTGTCTGTGTCTCTAGACTCCAAGATGCTTTTTGAACAGGATCTTTGACCATGGTCTGGACATTCTGTCCTTCTTCCTCCAATCTGGCTGCATCATCTTTTTGGGGTTTGGGTGTCATTTTGGAGATAGAAGGGATATTGCTTCTTTGTGTTTGTTTTTCTCATCTCCAGAGATTATTAGCTTTGATCTGGCCCTGTCTTCACTTCCATAATCCAGCAACATTTGCCTTTGCGCTTCCCGAACAGGCCAGAGGGTTCAGGGGATATCTGCTTGTTTATAAGATGTAACTGAAGGAGCAGTAATGCTCAGTACAACTCCTGTTCTCAGGATTATTCTGTTTCCTTGGCAAAAATTATCTTCTTTTGCATGAACGTTACAGGAGCATCGAAACTAAAACCACAAGGCTACTAAACAGCTTCCTCCCACAGGCAGTCAGACTGCTAAATAGCTGCTCTACCTGACTCTGCTTTGGACACTTTTAACTTGCACTGGACACTTATAACTTGTTTTTAACTGACGTGTGGAAGTTGTGTTTTACTATTTATTGTTATGTTTATTATTTAGTGTTGCGTTTGTCATGTTATGATTGCACTGCTCCTGGGAAACGCTGTCTCATTCTGCCCTGCAGAGCTGATGTACGGTTAGAATGACAATAAAGTTTTTGAATCTTTGAATCATTGAATATTGGCTGTTTTCAGTCTTTGTACGTATACGTATTTTTTGTAAATTCTATTGTATTTCTTTTTCCTTGTAAGTTCCTGCAAGAAAATGAATCTCAAGGTAGTATATGGTAACACATAAGTACTTTGATTATAAATTTGACTTTGACGTTAAGTGTTATGTGGCCTGGAGATATGTAAATGGTATTAATTTCTATAGGACCCAGTACCCAATCTGAGTTTAATGGTACCTGACTGTGTATAACAGACAGATAGACTGCCTGTCACTCTGCTGGTGTTTAGGACAGTAATGAATGCCCTGCATCCCTGATTCTGTTCATTGTGTCAGTAGCTTCCTCTCGGATTTCACTATGGTCAGTCATGGAAATCTCGGGTGGAGACTCAGGAATACCATCCCACTCAGATGTAGAAGATAGATCGATAGATACTCTATTGATCCAAGGAATATTAGAGTGTCACAGTAGCATAACAAGTGGGCAGATACACAAAAATTAAAAGAGAAGTAAGAGAGAATAAAAATTAAGTTACTTCAAACAGCCCAACAGGAAGGAGTCATCACTTCCCTGGCTATAGGTTGACTCATTATGGAGCCTAATGGCCGAGGGTAAGAATGACCTCATATAGCGCTCTTTGGAGCAGTGCTGTTGTCTTAGTCTATGATTAAAGATGCTCCTCTGTTCAGCCAAGGTGACATGCAGAGGGTGAGAAATATTGTCCAGAATTGCCGGGATTTTCCATAGGGTCCTGTGTTCTCCCACAGCCTCCAGTGTGTCCAGTTTGACTCCTATAACAGAGCGGGCCTTTCTAATCAGTTTATTGAGCCTGTTGGCATCACCCATGTTGATGCCATTGTCCCAGCACACCACCGTATAGAAGATTGTCCTGGTGACAACAGACTGGTAGAGCGTGTGAAGGAGAGGCCTGCATACTCCAAAGGACCTCAGTCTCCTCAGGAAGTAGAGGCGACTCTGGTCCTTCTTGTACACAGCCTCTGTGTCGGTGTTCCACTCAAGTTTGTCATCCAGGTGCACCCCCAGGACCTTGTAGGTCCTCACCACATCCACGTCTCAGCATCAATAGTAACAGAGCAATGCAGGCTTAGTCTTCCTAAAGTCCATCACCATCTTACTAATGTAGAGCTGCAGATGATTCAGCTTGCACCATTCGGCAAAGTCCTCCACTGTGGCTCTGTATTCATCCTCCCGTCCTCCCTTTATACATCCAATTATTGCTGTCATCAGAGAATTTCTGCAGAATTCATGACTGTGTTGTTTCCAAAATCCGAGATATACAGGGTAATCAAGATGGGAGCCAGTATAGTCCTTTGTGAGGCTGCAGTGCTGCTTATAGCCAAGCCTGACACACAGTTCTGAAGCCACACAGACTGTGGTCTGCCAGTCAGGTGGTCCATTATCCAGGATACAACGGAAGTGCCAACATGCATTGAATGGAGCTTCTCCCCCGGCAATGAGGGCTGTATGGTATTGAAAGCACTTGAGAAATCAGAAAACAATCCTCTCCGTGCTGCCCTGATTATCCAAATGGGAGTAGACTCTGTTCAGCAGGTAGATGACAGCATTGTCAACTCCCATGTGCTCCTGGTAGGCAAACTGTAGGGAATCGAGGGCTGATCTGACCAGAGCCAGCCTTGCTAAGCTCTCCGTGATGTGTGAAGTCAGGACCACTGCACAGTAGTCATTCAAGATTTTTATTTGGCTCTTCTTGGGTACTGGGACCAGACATGACGTTTTCCACACAGTCAGATATTCCAGGCTGACACTCAGATTGAAACTGCACACGGCTGCTCAGCACACTCCTTCAGGACCCTGGGGTTCACACCGTCCGGTCCCAATGCTTTGCCATGTCCGCGTTTCCCCAGGGCCCTTCCCACCTGCTCAGTAGAGAAGGTGAGTCCATGATGATGGGGCAGCTGGTGGAAGGAGTGGGGTGGGGAGGTGAAGGTTGGGACGATAGTACTTGGTACGTGGAGGTGTGAATGGAAGGTACAGGGGAAGGTGGAGTGTAGACAGTGGTAGCCTGTGTTGTTCATCCGCGTGTTCAACTGGAGGAGGGGATGCGTTGGTACTGAGGGAGCATTGGGTGTGAATCAGTGCTCCCTGGGCTGGTGTGCTGAGGGAGGTATCAACAGGAGGGCGATAGTCAAACCTATTGAAGAATTGGTTTAACTCATTAGCCCATTCACGACTGCATTCCAGGGTTCTACAGCCAGTGAAGTTCTTCATGCCTCTCCACACCTCCTGTGTGCTACTCTGCCCAATCTTCTTCTCCAGCTCTCTCCTGTATTCCCCTTCAGCCACCTTGATCTTTTCCTTTGGCTCCCTCTACATGTTTCCATTCCCCCTTGTCTCCTGATCTAAAGGCTCTCTTTGTGGTTGAGAAGAGCCTTTAGATCACTGGTGACCCATGGATTGTTGTTAGCGAAGCAGCGAACTGTCCTTGATGGTATTACAGTGTCAACACAGAAGCTGATGTAGCCAGTGATGCAAACAGTAGGTCCATTAATATCCTCCCCATATAGTTCACAAAACACATTCCAGTCAGTACCCTCAATGCAGCCCTTGGAGACCTCGATGGCCTCTGGAGACCATTTCTTTGCTATCTTGGTTGTAGCTAGCTGTTGCTGTGCTTTGGGCTCATATAAGGACATGAGGTGAACCAGGTTGTGATCTGATCTTCCAAGTGGGAGGAGAGCTGTGGAGCTGTCTGCATCTTTAACATTTGCATACAGGAGGTCCACTGTTTTAGTTTCTCTTCAATGACTGATCGAAGGTGGGTAGGGTCGTCGAGACAGAAACATGGTTGAAGTCTCTCGATACTGCAATGAACGCATTGGGGCGTTGAGTCTGGAGTCTCGCATTGGTAGCGTGTATGACGTCACGCGCAGCATCCGGACTGTGTCGGGCAGGCAGAATGTAAACAATTAGCGATATGGCATGGCCGATCTTACGTGGTAGATAAAACGGACACAAACTCACAGCAAGCAGTTCGATGTCCGGACTGCAGACTCGTTCTTTCCCAGAAATGTGACTGGACTCACACCATCTGTTGTTCACCAGCACAGCAAGCCCACTTCCCAATGAACAAGGATTCTCCATACAACACACACAAAATGCTGGTGAAACACAGCAGGCCAGGCAGCATCTATAAGGAGAAGCACTGTCGACGTTTCGGGCCGAGACCCTTCGTCAGGACTAACTGAAAGGCAAGATAGTAAGAGATTTGAAAGTAGTGGGGGGGAGGGGGAAATGCGAAATGATAGGAGAAGACCCGAGGGGGTGGGATGAAGCTAAGAGCTGGAAAGGTGATTGGCGAAAGTGATACAGAGCTGGAGAAGGGAAAGGATCATGGGACGGGAGGCCTCGGGAGAAAGAAGGGGGGGGAAGCACCAGAGGGAGATGGAGAACAGGCAAACAACTAAATATGTCAGGGATGGGGTAAGAAGGGGAGGGGGCATTAACTGAAGTTAGAGAAATCAATGTTCATGCCATCAGGTTGGAGGCTACCCAGCCGGTATAACAGGTGTTGTTCCTCCAACCTGAGTTCGGATTCATTTTGACAGTAGAGGAGGCCATGGATAGACATATCAGAATGGGAATGGGACGTGGAATTAAAATGTGTGGCCACTGGGAGATCCTGCTTTCTCTGGTGGACCGAGCGTAGGTGTTCAGCGAAGTGGTCTTCCAGTCTGTGTCGGGTTTCGCCAATATATAAAAGGCCACACCGGGAGCACCGGACGCAGTATATCACACCAGCCGACTCACAGGTGAAGTGTCGCCTCACCTGGAAGGACTGTCTGGGGCCCTGAATGGTGGTGAGGGAGGAAGTGTAAGGGCAGGTGTAGCACTTGTTCCGTTTACAAGGATAAGTGCCAGGAGGGAGATCGGTGGGAAGGGATGGGGGGACGAGTGGACAAGGGAGTCGCGTAGGGAGCGATCCCTGCGAAAAGCAGAAAGAGGGGGGGAGGGAAAAATGTGTTTGGTAGTGGGATCCTGTTGGAGGTGGCGGAAGTTACGGAGAATTATACATTGGACCTGGAGGCTGGTGGGGTGGTAGGTAAGGACAAGGGGAACCCTATACTGTGTGGGGTGACGAGAGGATGGGGTGAGGGCAGATGTGCGGGAAATAGGAGAGATGCGTTTGAGAGCAGAGTTGATGGTGGAAGAAGGGAAGCCCCTTTGTTTAAAAAGATAGATAGATAGATAGATAGATACTTTATTCATCCCCATGGGGAAATTCAACTTTTTTCCAATGTCCCATACACTTGTTGTAGCAAAACTAATTACATACAATACTTAACTCAGTAAAAAAAATGTGATATGCATCTAAATCACCATCTCAAAAAGCATTAACAATAGCTTTAAAAAGTTCTTAAGTCCTGGCGGTAGAATTGTAAAGCCTAATGGCATTGGGGAGTATTGACCTCTTCATCCTGTCTGAGGAGCATTGCATCGATAGTAACCTGTCGCTGAAACTGCTTCTCTGTCTCAGGATGGTGCTATGTAGAGGATGTTCAGAGTTATCCATAATTGACCGTAGCCTACTCAGCGCCCTTCGCTCAGCTACCGATGTTAAACTCTCCAGTACTTTGCCCACGACAGAGCCCGCCTTCCTTACCAGCTTATTAAGACGTGAGGCGTCCCTCTTCTTAATGCTTCCTCCCCAACACGCCACCACAAAGAAGAGGGCGCTCTCCACAACTGACCTATAGAACATCTTCAGCATCTCACTACAGACATTGAATGACGCCAACCTTCTTAGGAAGTACATTCGACTCTGTGCCTTCCTGCACAAGGCATCTGTGTTGGCAGTCCAGTCTAGCTTCTCGTCTAACTGTACTCCCAGATACTTGTAGGTCTTAACCTGCTCCACACATTCTCCATTAATGATCACTGGCTCCATATGAGGCCTAGATCTCCTAAAGTCCACTACCATCTCCTTGGTCTTGGTGATATTGAGACAGGTAGTTTGAGTTGCACCATATCACAAAGTCCTGTATCAGTTTCCTATACTCCTCCTCCTGTCCATTCCTGACACACCCCACTATGGCCGTGTCATCAGCGAACTTCTGCACATGGCAGGACTCTGAGTTATATTGGAAGTCTGATGTGTACAGGGTGAACAGGACCGGAGAGAGTACGGTTCCCTGCGGCGCCCCTGTGCTGCTGACCACCGTGTCAGACCTACAGTCTCCCAACCGCACATACTGAGGTCTATCTGTCAAGTAGTCCACTATCCAATCCACCATGTGAGAGTCTACTCCCATCTCCGTTAGTTTGTGCCTTAAGATCTTGGGCTGGATGGTGTTAGAGGCACTAGAGAAGTCAAGGAATGTAATCCTCACAGCACAACTGACCCCCTCTAGGTGAGAGAGTGATTTGTGCAGCAAATACGTGATAGCATCCTCCACTCCCACCTTCTCCTTATACGCAAACTGAAGAGGATCCTGGGCGTGCCTGGTTTGTGGCCTCAGATTCTGTATTATCAGCCGCTCCATGGTCTTCATCACGTGCGACGTCAAGGCAACAGGTCTGAAGTCATTCAACTCCTTTGGTTGTGGTTTCTTCGGTACCGGGACAATACAGGATGTTTTCCACTGTCTGGGTACTCTTCTCTGCTCCAGGCTCATGTTGAAGATGCGCTGTAGTGGTTCTCCCAGCTCAGTCGCACAGGCCCTCAGTAATCGTGGGGAAACTCCATCCGGTCCAGCCGCCTTGCTGGTACAGATCTTCCTCAGTTGACCTTCCACCTGTGCAGCCGTAATCCTGGGCGTGGGCAAGGTCTCCTGTGAGTGGCTATTTTCCTGTGAGGGAAGTAAGCCTGGTGTGGATTTCTGCGGTGAGGATGAGATTGAGCTGTCGAACCTGTTGAAGAAGTTGTTCAGCTGGTTCGCTTTCTCCACATCTCCACTTATGTTCGCCCTCCGCTTTGCACCGCATCCGGTGATGATCTTCATCCCATCCCACACCTCCTTCATGCTTTTTTTCTGCAGCTTTTGTTCTAGCTTCCTCCTATACTGCTCCTTTGCCCCCCTTATCTGTACTCTGAGTTCCTTCTGAACTCTTTTAAGCTCCAACCGATCACCATCTTTAAAGGCCCTCTTCTTCTGGTTTAGGAGGCCTTTGATGTGACTAGTGATCCAGGGCTTATTATTGGGATAGCAGCGAACAGTTCTAACAGGGACAACTGCATCCACACAAAAGGAAGACATCTCCTTTGTCCTGGAATGAAAAGCCTCATCCTGAGAGCATATGGGGCGGAGATGGAGGAATTGTGAGAAGGGGATAGCATAGAAGGGGATAGACAGGGTGGGAAGAGGAATAGTCCAGGTAGCTGTAGGCTTATAGTAGATATCAGTAGATAAGCCGTCTCCAGAGATGGAGACAGAAAGATCAAGAAAGGGGAGGGAGGTGTCGGATTCTCCATTGCTGTTTCCGTAATAATTTTGTTTTACAGTCCGGGTTGTTTGCCCTGAGCTGAACCTCCGAACCTGGAGGACTGTTGGACCACTCTTAGTCTGGCCTCTAACCTTTGACCTGTTTGCATTATGTGACCCTACCAAGAGCCCTGACTCCAGCCAACGTAGCTCTCTGGGTCATTGAGGCACGCAAACCTCCAAACCCGATGACAAGGCAGTGGTCCTCCTGAAGGATGTGTATAAGTTTTGGGTTAATATTCTAATGAAAGAATTAGAGTGCATTAGTTTGGGTTTAGGTCAGTATGGACGCTTAGTATATCCAGTTTATATTGGTCAGGATGCCAAAGGAAAAAAAGTTATAATTACTGAGCAGTCAGAAGAGGGTTATCTATCCTACTTGTAATCTCCATAACTTCATCCTGAACAATCGGCTCCAACATCTTCCCAACCACTGAGGTCAGGCTAACTGATCTATAATTTCCTTTCTGCTGCCTTCCTCCTTTCTTAAAGAGTGGAGTGACATTTGCAATTTTCCAGTCCTCTGGCACCATGCCAGAGTACAATGATTTTTGAAAGATCATTATTAGTGCCTCCACGATCTCTATCGCTATCTCTTTCAGAACCCGAGGGTGCAGTTTATCTGGTCCGGGTGACTTACGTACCCTTCGGTCTTTCAGCTTTTTGAGCAGCTTCTCCCTTGTAATAGTAACTGCACGCACTTCTCTTCCCTCACACACTACGTCTGGCACTTTGCTAGTGTTTTCCACAGTGAAGTCTGATGCAAAATACTCATTTAGTTCATCTGCCGTCCCCTTGTCTCCCGTTATTATTTTTCCAGCCTCAGTTTCTAATGGTCCCTTATCCACTCTCTTCTTGCATACATACTTGAAAAAGCTTTTACTATCCACCTTGATATTGTTTCCTAACTTGCTTTCATATTTCATCTTTTCCCTCCTAATGATTCTTTTAGTTGCCATCTGTAGGTATTTAAAAGCTTCCCAATCCTCCGTCTTTCCGCTAATTTTTGCTTTGCTGTATGCCCTCCCTTTTGTTTTTATTCACCCTGCTGGCTGCAATGTTGCCCTATCATCTGCCTGCCTTTCCTGATGATCTGACTGCACACTATCTTTGCTTTTTTACCATCCGTCCTATTCTGAGTCCCTTCACTCTCGTTCCCATGCCCCTGCTAAAATTAGTTTAAACCCTCCTCAACAGCTCTAACAAACCTGCCCACAAGAATATTGGCCTACCCCCTCAGATTCAGGTGCAGAAGGGTCTCAGCTGAAACATCAACTATCTTTTCATTTCCGTAGATGCTGCCTGACCTGCTGGGTTCTTCCAGCATTTTGTCTGTGTTACTTCTGGAGTTTGGATTCGTGATGTTCAGGTTGGGTTTTGGTTTCATTTGTCAGCAGACCTCTGCTTCACAAGACAGTGAAGTGATAGGTGATCTCAGGGTCCACAGTGTGGGGCGAAACTTCTCTTTTGGAAAAGTATCTTGGTGGTGGGGGGGGGGGGGGGGGGCGATGGATAACAGGACTGCATGTGTGAGAGGACCAGGTGGGAAATAGAGGAGATTATTGGTGAACTTGAAAGTTCTCCTCAGGTGCTTGATCTCCCAACCTATCTGGTCATAGTCGATGCATTTTATTTGTCCGCCCAGTTTCAGATTTATTTATCACATCTTCATCGAAACCTACAGTGAAATGTGTGTTTGCCTCAACAACCAACACACCCAAGGGTGAGCTGGAGGCAGATTGCAAGTTCCACCTATTCTGGCGTCAACATAACATATCAACAATGTTCAGCACATCAACACGAGCAGCAACAGCAACGACAACAAAGCAAATTGAGGCCCGTTTCCCTGAGGCAGCAGCAGTGTAGACAGAATAAATTACGGGGGGAACTGTTTTTTGTGTGGCAGATTGGGCTGGGTTCACAAATCTCTGAAATGCCTTCTAGTTTTGGGCAAAGCCGTTACCATAGCAATCTGGACAGGATGGCTTCTATGGTGCCTGTGTTAAAATTGGTGAATGCCAAAAGGACATTCCACTGGGATAGAGATTAGGAGGAATCTCTTTAGTCAGAGGGGGGTGAATCTGTGGGATTCATTGCTATGAACGGCTCTGGAGATCGAGTCAGTGGGTGTAGCATTTGAAGCGGAGATTAATAGGATCTTGATTATTAAGCATGTCATGGTGAAGGCCGGAGAATGGGGTTGAGGGGAAGTAAGTTAGCCATAATGGAATGGTGGAGCAGACTTGCTGGGCCAATTGATCTAATTCTACCTCTATGTCTTATGGCCTTATGGGACATGCCAAATTTCCTTAGCATTCTGAGGAAGAACGGACCACGGTATCTATGTGACTGGACAGGACAATCTGCTGGTGATGTTTACACTGAGGATCTTGAAGCCCTTAGCCATCTCCACCTTGGCACTACTGATACAGACAGGTTCATGTGTTCCGCACCTTTCTGAAGTCAATGGCCAGCTCCTTTGCTCCACTGACGTTGAGGGAAAGAATGCAGTGTTGACACCATTCCTCTGGGCTCTCTGTCTCCTTCCTGTTGGGTGAGAACCGGCCCACTACAATCAGTGAACCTGCAGAGGGAGTTGGAGCAGAAACTGGTCACACAGTTGTGTACAGGAAGTGAAGCAGGAAACTGAGCAGGCGCCCTCGCGGGACAGTGTCACACGGTCCCTAGTCTTAGAATCATAGAGACATACAGGCCCTTCAGCCCAAATGTACCTCACTGACCAAGGTTCCCATCTAAACTAGTCCCCTATGGATCAAACTCAGGTAGGTGGGTCTAGTTCTAATGGGAATCCTTCCTATTCATATACATATTCAAGTACCTTTTAAAAGCTGTTAATGTACTTGCCTCAACCACATCCTTTGTTGATTCATATCATCTACAGTCTACCCTCTTCCCCTCTCACCTTCAACCCCTGCCCTCTAGTTTGTGATTCCTCAACTCAACCCTGAGGAAAAGACCGGCCATTCACCCTATCTAAGCACCTCATGATTTTATGCACCTCTAAGAGATCAAAGTGTTGATATTTTAAGGCTCTTTCTGCTTCTCAGGAAGACATACCACATCTCAGGGTATCTCTTGAAAGAGAAGCAGACAAGATTTTTTTTGTGCCCTCGGTAACATTTATCCTTCAATCGACATCTCTTAGTAGGGGGTTAGCTTGTTTTTAACATGTTGCAGTTTAGTGGACTCTAATCAGTTGCAGATATTCTGACAATGAAGACATTAACAAAGCATTTAATTCCTGGAAGAGTCTCAGCCTGAAACGTTGACTGTTTATTTCCCTTCCCAGGTGCCGCCTGGCTTGCTGAGTTCCTCCCGCATTTTGTGTGCTCTGCTCAAGGTTTCCAGCATCTTGTGTCTTCAATGACAGTTACACCTCTTTCAGACATCATTGCTAAGGAAGGTCTCTATAGAAACGCGAATCACTCTTTAAATACAAGAGCCCTTCATTTTATTAGTTTTTTGCTCCTTTGCTTGCTCACACATATCACTCTAAATGAATTATAACCTGATTTAGCGAACAACTGCATTCCTTTCCAAGCCTGCTGTCTTTCCACGATTCTTGGCTGTGTGGACTTCCCAAGTTTTTTTAAAAAGAACACTTAGCTCATGAACATATGTGCAAGATCAGGATTCCAAATACGTG
This sequence comes from Hemitrygon akajei, assembly GCF_048418815.1. Lineage (NCBI taxonomy): Eukaryota > Metazoa > Chordata > Chondrichthyes > Myliobatiformes > Dasyatidae > Hemitrygon > Hemitrygon akajei. The sequence goes on from NC_133146.1 coordinate 9,036,478, forward strand.
GAGATTTTAAATATCCGTCAGAGTGAATATTAACAAAGAGAAAACCTTCTTAAAATTCCTTCATTTTCTGTACCAATATTCATTTACAATATTTACATTTTGATTCCTTTGACGTGGTATGGCTGATTAGAATTAAATGCAAAAAGACCTCTCTTCATGCTTTCAGTGCACGTGTGACAGTATCTCCATCAAATCCTGTCCAGAGCCTTACTGTAGGTTACGTTTCAGTAAACCTGTGAGAGATTCATTTGGAGAGGAATAGATTATAAAAGCAGGGATGCAATGCTGAGGCTGTATACGGCCCGGGTCAGACCACATTTGGAGTATTGTGAGCAGTTTTAGGCCCCTTATCTTAGAAAGGATGTGTTGGCATTAGAGAGGGTCCAGAGGAGGTTTTCGAGAATGATCCCAGGAATGAAAGGGTTAATGTATGAGGAGTGATTAATGTCTCTGGGCCTGTGTTCGCTCGAGCTCGGAAGAGTGAGGGGGATTTCATCGGAACCTATCACATATTGAAAGGCCTAGGTAGAGTGGACATGGAGAGCAGGTTTCTTATTGTAGGGGAGTCCTGGACCTTTGGGGACAGCCTCAGAACAGGACACGTTCCTTTAGAATGGAGATGAAGGAGAACTTCTTTCGCCAAAGAGTGGTGAATCTGTGGAATTCATTGCCATGAACGGCTGTGGAGGCCAAGTATGTTTAAAGCAGAGGTTGATAGGTTCGTGATAAGACAGCACGTCAATGGCTGTGGGGGGAAGGCAGGAGAATGGCGTTAAGAGGGATATTAGATCAGCCATGATAGAATGGTGGAACAGACTGGATGGGCTGAATGGCCTAATTCTATTCTTATGTGTTAGGTCTTAGGATCTCTTATGTTCCCTCCTACGAATGTAGCACTTTGATGATCCCTCGTCTGCCTCTTTTGTCAGCAGCCAGGACCTTAAGCTCTGGAATTTCCTTCTTAACACATCCTTGCCTTGGGTGTTTGTCCGAACGTGGTTTGTCATCGCATGTTGTTTGATTATACTCCTGTGAGGCTTCATGGGATGTTACAGGCACCACGATGAAGTGATTCGCTTTGGAAAGTTGTCTTCAAATTCCACCTTCCAAAGTGAATGGCTGCACACTTTTCCGGGTTGAAATCCATTTGCCACAGAAGGATTTGAGGTGAATAGCAGAGGTACTGTCAGGGGGATTTGGATGGCTGCACGAGACAGGAAGAGAAAGTTACTTTCCCAGAGTCAATCCAACTATGCTTGTGAATTACGAATAAAGTTTATTTTGTTTAAAAAAATAGCTATGCTTGGGAATATGGCTGAGGGCAAAATAGATCTTGGCTAGCATTACTAGATGCACAGCTTGGCCAGCTCGATCCACAGAGTTACTGTGGATATTCAGAAATAAAGGAATCTCTGCATAACTTTTTGTCTCCAAGGTCAATGTGTTCAGCAGCTGTTCTAACTGGGGCTCCCTCCCTGAACTTCTTTGCCCTTTCTCTTTCTTTCCTGTCTTAAGATGGTCCTTAAAATCTACTTTTTTTGATCAAATGTCCCAATTTTGCCTTTTGTAGCTCTGTCAGATTTTGTCTGTTGCTGTCGCCATAAGGGGAATAGTTTCAGTTGGCTTGATGCCCTAGAGTGGTTACGAAATTGTACCTGGTGAGATATCTCTGTCTCTCAGTTTCTACTGCAAACAACCACACTTCTAATTCCTATAACTAAGCTTTTGAAATCCATGGCCTGTAATGGGAATCTTTGTGAAATGATGTAATCTTTGTCAGTAACACAGAGATCAAAGTAACATTCTGAAATAGCTATTCATCAGCCAGAATTAAATAGCTTTCAAAACCCATTTGAGCCGTGAACATTTCTTGTACTTCCTACAGTTCTCCAACACGTTGGAGTCTTCTCAGAGAGAACATCAATTCGCAGGACAAGATATTACGACAGGTGACCAAAAAGTTGGTCAAAGAGTTAGGTCCGAGCAGAGAGGGAAGTTTATAATTCAGAGCAGTGACAGATAAAACTAATAAATAAAGATCAAGAAAAAATTCATTCAGTTTATTGTTGTTCACCTGCACACATGTATACCATCAAAGGAAACAACAAGGTGCATCACACGGTACATATAACTCACTCACAACACGTAAAGTAATATTACAGCAAATCAGTTAACAACTTAATAAGATGGGATTGGAGCTGTGCAACATTCTGAGAGGCGTTTAGTCGTTGTCTTGCTGTTGCTTGTGCATGGGGGGTGCTGGGAGGGGCTTTGGGATTTGAACGTTTAACTGTCATTCATTCTATGGGGCACCTCTGTTTTCGTGGCACCTCTCTTTCGTGGAAAGAGAATTTCAGGATGTATATTGTATACATTTCTCTGACATTAAATGTACCTATTGAAGCCTATTGGCTGGACAAGATTATATTGGGGGGGACTTTTAATATCGGGATGCTACAGATGTATGTGAAGTAGCATGAGGTTAGATAAATTATAAACACAGATTCTCCAGCATCACACAGAAAACACTGCAGGAACTCAGCAGGTCAGCACGTCGATGGAAAGGACAAAAGAGTCAATGCTTCAGGCTGAGACCCTCCGTCAGGAAAGGGAGGAGGAAGAAGTTGAGAGGGTTGTGGGGAAGGATCCTCCAGCCCTGATCTTCAATGTTATTATCAGAGTACATATATGTCATCACATACAACCCTGAGATTGCTTTTCCTGCAGGCAGACTCAGCAATTCGGACATATCCAGCAGGCTTACTAGAATAGTAACTGTAAACAGGATCAATGCATGATCAAGTAGACCATAGGAGACAACAAACTGTGCAGATGCAAATATAAATTAATAACAATAAATGATGAAAACATGAAAAAACAAGATAAAGAGTCCTTAAAGTTAAATGATCGGCTGCGGGAACATCTCAATAGATGAGTGTGGTTATCCCCTTTTGTTCAAGAGCCTGATGGCTGAGGGGTAGTAACTGTTCTTGAAGATGGTGGTGTGAGTCCTGAGGCTCTTGTATCTTCTACCTGATGGCAGCAGCGAGAAAAGAGAATGGCCCGCCGGGGGTGGTGAGGATCTTTGATTGATGATTTTGGACTTGCAGCTGATAGGTGAGACCAGGTGAGGGCAACAATGATTGGTCAGTGATGAAGTCAGAAGCCGGGAAGTCAGGCAGCACTGGTGTAAGGGAATAGCAGTCGACATTTCGGACTGACACCAGGAGGAATCAGCTTTCAATCTTGTCCCCTTCTTTTTCACCTCTCATTTAGAATACATCAGATGAGCTTTAGTTGTTACACGAACATCAAAACACACCGTGCAATGCGTCAGTTACCTCAATGATCTACGCAGTCTGCTCGGCCGCTAGGAGCAATTGTCAAGGGTTAATCAGCCTCTGCTGCCAGCAGAGCTTGCCTACAACTTACTAACCATAAACCTTTGGAATGCTGGAAGAAACCAGAGAACCCAGAAGGAATCGACATATTCATGGGGCGAACACACAAACTCCTTACAGACAGCGGCGAGAGTTCATCGCCAAACGCTGGCGCAGTAAAACGTTCCACTAACTGTTGTGTTAATGTGCCACCTGTTGATAGATTGACTGGGACATGGTGCAGGATCAGTCAAGGACAGCAGAGATCTTGATAGCCTCAACTTCATAGAGGCCGGAGTGAGGGAGGTTGTTAGAATGCAGGAGGGTTGCAGAGGATGGTGGGGGGGAGGGGGGGACACAAGGCTGGAATCTGGAGAGGAAGAATCAACTTGGAGTATTGTGTGTTGATCTGGCCATCCCATTCCTGAAGGGAAGTGGAGGCTTTGGAGAGGATGTGAAGGAGGTTTACCAGGATGCTGTCTGGATTGAACATAGTCAAACATAATACTTCTTTCACAAATTGAGTCTAATTCTGTCTGCATTGAGTGGAATTCTGTTTGTCCGTTAAAGGGAGGATGTGAATGCTTTGGAACGGGTTCACCGGGAAACTGCCTGGACTGAAGGGTATTATCTCTAAGGAGAGGCTGGGTAATCTTGGGTTGTTTCCTGGAGTGTCGGAGGCTGGGGGGAGGTCGTGATAGAAGTTTATACTATTAAGAGATGCTGAAGTAGGGTAGACAGAATCCTTTTCCCAGAGTAGAAACGTCAAATACTAGAGGGCATGCCTTTAAGGTGAGAGCAGGAAAGTATAAAGAGTCAAGCTTTTTACACAGAGTGGTGGGGTAGGGGGGTGGAGATATGTCTCTACCAAAGGAGGTGTGAGGCACTCCTTCCCTCCATTAGCCTGCAGGTCACTCTTGGGCAAGGTGTGGCACCTGCTTAGCCCCTCAATCAGAGTCATGTGAAGCCCTGAGAGCAGGTGGCGGATGGTCGGATGAGCGGGTGGTGCATATCACAAGTCGGGGTTACATGACCACTGACACCAGGCAAACAATCTCTGAAGACTATTGATATTGACTGGGGTCACTTGTCGTGTAAAGACACTGCCCAGAAAAAGGCAATGGCAAACCATTTCTGTAGAAAAAATTTGCCAAGAACAATCATGGTCATGGAAAGATCATGATTGTCAACTCATACGACATGGCACATAATGATGATGTCATACAATATGGCACATAAGAAATGAGTGAGATAGATAATAGACAAACAAACAAATAAATCACTCAATTTTCCTTCCACATGCCAAAGCTGCACCAGTCAGGGCTAGTAAGTTCTGTAAAAAAATTTGCCAAGAATAGTAATGGTAATGGAGACCGTGATTACCCATGTCATACAACACGGCACATAATGGTGATGTCATACACACAGCACATAAAGATGATGTCATACACACAGCACATAAAGATGATGATGGTGATGGAGGGTGCCGGAGGTGTTGTTGGAAAGATACGAGGATGGCGTTCAAAAGAGGCTTTTAGATCGGCACATGAAAAAGCAGGGAATGGAGGGCTGTGGACCAGGCAGAGGAGATTAGTTTAACTTGGGGTTTCATGCTCGGCACAGACATGATGAGTTGTACTGCCTGTTCCTGTCCCATGCTTTGTCTTCTAACCAAGAAGATGGTCTTCTTCTATAAAAAAAAGAAAGATTAGCTTTATTTGTCACATGTACTTTGAAGCATACAGTGAAATGCATTGTTTGTATCAAATCAAATCAGCGAGGGTTGTGCTGGGCAGCCTGCAAGTTTTGCCACACTTCCAGAGCCAATATTGCTTGCCGAACTCCTCACTAACACATTGGAATGTGGGAGGAAACCAGAGCACCAGGAGGAAGCCCACACAGTCATGGGGAGAGAGTGCAACGTCCTTACAGACATTGAACCCTGATCTTACAGCTGGTGCTGTAAAGCATTGTGCTAACCGCTGCAGTACTGCGTTGTCCATAGTGTGGCCATCCAATTCAGAAATCTGAAAACAAGTCTGCAACTAAAACAGAGAACACTAGGAGTATTCAACAATGTCAACAGGGAGACAAACAGAGTTTATACTTCAGCTCGTTGCCCTTTGCAAATAATTTTCAGAGTGTTGCCAAGGAGATGAACTCTGTGTCTGAAGGGCATGGATCTGTGGCACTTGCCAGAGGGTAGTTCAGTTTCTTCCAAAACGGCTGAAGGTGAAGGGATGTACTACACGGGCAGCCCTCGTGGAACATCTGGTCAGGTTACTACACTTCTTTACAGAGTTTTATTCAATTTATTTAATTTTCAAGCATCAGCAAGCTCCACTATCTACTTGGGCACTGCTCGCCTAGGCCATGGACAAAGAAGGAGGAAACAGCTGCCCTCAGGAGATGCTCAAAGTTCACTACACTCTTCCATGTGCAGCAATTAATGTCTATTGATCTTATTTAGAGACAAACGTGCCCTTCTGTTCCAATGAGCCTACACCACCCTATCACACCCATGTGGACAATTAACCTACGTCTTTGGAATTGGGGAGGAAACCAGATCACCAGGAGGAAACCTAGATGGTCACGGGGAGAACAGCTAACAAACAGCAGTGGAATTGAACCTGGGTCACTGGCACTGTAGTAACCATATAACCATATAACAATCACAGCACGGAAACAGGCCATTCCGGCCCTCCTAGTCCGTGCCGAACTCTTAATCTCACCTAGTCCCACCTACCCGCACTCAGCCCATAACCCTCCACTCCTTTCCTATCCATATACCTATCCAATTTTACCTTAAATGACACAACTGAACTGGCCTCTACTACTTCTACAGGAAGCTCATTCCACACAGCTATCACTCTCTGAGTAAAGAAATACCCCCTCGTGTTTCCCTTAAACTTTTGCCCCCTAACTCTCAAATCATGTCCTCTCGTTTGAATCTCCCCTACTCTCAATGGAAACAGCCTATTCACGTCAACTCTATCTATCCCTCTCAACATTTTAAATACCTCGATCAAATCCCCCCTCAACCTTCTACGCTCCAATGAATAGAGACCTAACTTGTTCAACCTTTCTCTGTAACTTAAGTGCTGAAACCCTGGTAACATCCTAGTAAATCGTCTCTGCACTCTCTCTAATTTATTGATATCTTTCCTATAATTCGGTGACCAGAACTGTACACAATGTAGTAATGTTATACTAGCCACTAAGTTACTGTGCAAATCGCTAACCAAAAATGCGAGATACAGCACTTGTGGGATTTATGAGAAGAAAAGTAAATATTACAAAATTAAATTTTTATTACCTCACATTTCTGGACATGTCCATATGACATAGCTTTGTGTTTGGGAAAATCATAATACGGCCCATTTTCCAGGAACTCAAACTCCCTTCCCTGTAATATGGGGGTGTAAAACTCCGACGTGGGAGGTAAGACTGGCTGACGAACAGGAATCAGAGATTAGGCATAAATCTGTTGCTGCTTATCAAGATTGAATTATTCTTATTATAGGTAACTGACTGAAGACTTGGAGGGGCACGAGAGAGAGGACAGGTACCGGGCTGCAGGGAAATGGAAGGGGTCATAAAGGCCGATAGGTTTGCTCCGGTGGGAGTTGACTTGGCACTGCTGGGCCGAATAGCCTCTCTCTGAGCCGTAATAAATAAATTAAGTGAGTGTCGAGCGTTAGAGTCATAGAGCAAAACAGCACAGATAGAGGCCTTTTGGCCCAACTAGTCCATGCTGACCCAGGCAGTTCCAATTTCCCATTGGGCTCAGACTTCGCATTCCAATTTCTAGACAGTCCATGAACCCGCGAACACTACCTCACTATTCCTCTTTTGCACTGTTTCTTATTGTAAATTCTATGTCTTTATGTATTTTTAATGTCTTTCTCTGCCACAAAGCAACAAATTTCATGACATATGTCACTGATAATAAACTCTGATTTTAAAGCACCTTTGACAAATGGTGCAAGCAGTATCATCAGTCAGACAAAGGAGATGGTGATGGACTTTAGGAGGACTAAGCCTGCACTGCTCCCTGTTATTATTGATGGTGAGGACCTACAAGTACCTGGGGGTGCACTTGAATGACAGACTTGAGTAGAGCACCAACACAGAGGCTGTGTACAAGAAGGGCCACATTTACTTCCCAAGGAGACTGAGGTCCTTTGGAGTGTGCAGGCCTCTCCTTCACACATTCTACCAGTCTGTTGTCACCAGTACAATCTCCTATGAGGTGGTGTGCTGGGGCAATGGCATCAACACGGGTGATGCCAACAGGCTCTATAAACTGATTAGAAAGACTGGCTCTGTTATAGGAGTCAAACTGGACACACTGGCGGCTGTGGGAGAACAAAAGACCCTCTGGAAAGTCCCGACAATTCTGGACAATGTTTCTCACCCTCTGCATGTCACCTTGGCTGAACAGAGGAGCATCTTTAATCATAGACTAAGACAACTGCACTGCTCCAAAGAGCGCTATATGAGGTCATTCTTACCCTCGGCCATTAGGCTCCATAATGAGTCAACCTATAGCCAGGGAAGTGATGACTGTTTGAGGTAACTTATTTTTTATTCTTTCTTATTTCTCTTCTAATATTTGTGTATTTGTTTATCTGTGCACTCGTAATGCTACTGTGACACTGATTTCCTTTGGGATCAATGAAGTATCTATCTAAACACAAGAGATTCTGCAGATGCTGGAAATCCAAAGCAACACACACAAAATGCTGGAGGCACTCAGTGGGTCAGGCAGCATCTATGGAAATGAACAAGCACTTGATGTTTTGGGCTGAGATCCTTCTTCAGGTTTCCAATTCTGATTTTCTATATTGGCCCATCTTCCTCCAAGCCCCAGCTCTCTTTACCTACCCAAATGCTTCTTATCCATCTGATCAGTTGTACCTGCTTCAATCATTTCCTCTGGCTTCTCATTCCATGTACTTATCACCCTCCAGTTGCCCCTCGTACCCCCTTTAAAGATCAGATTCAGGTTTATTATCACCAGCATGTGTTGTGAAATTTGTTAACTTAGCAGCAGCAGTTCAATGCAATACATAATATAGCAGAATAAATCAATCAATCAATTACCGTATGTGTATATATATATATAAAAATTATATACACTTCTGTACAACTACAGAAGTATTTGAGTGTTTTTGTTGACATACCAAATCTCTTCAAACTCCTAATAAGGTATAGCTGCTGTCTTGCCTCCTTTATAACTACATCGATATGTTGGGACCAGGTTAGATCCTCAGAGATCTTGACACCCAGGAACTTGAAACTGCTCTCTCTCTCCACTTCTGATCCCTCTGTGATAGATTGATATCTACCCTTCGTCTTACCCTTCCTGAAGTCCACAATCAGCTCTTCCGTCTTACTGACGTTGAGTGCCAGGTTGTTGCTGCGACACCACTCCACTAGTTGGTTGATATATCTCACTTCTGTACGCCCTCTCGTCACCATCTGAGATTCTACCAACAATGGTTGTGTTATCAGCAAATTTATAGATGGTATTTAAGCTGTGCCTAGTCACACAGTCATGGGTATATAGAGAGTAGAGCAGTGGGCTAAGCACACATCCCTGAGGTGCACCAGTGTTGATCGTCAGCAAGGAGGAGATATTATTACCAATCCACACAGATTGTGGTCTTCCGGTTAGGAAGTCGAGGATTCAATTGCAGAGGGAAGTACAGAGGCTCAGATTCTGTAGCTTATTAATCAGGATTGTGGGAATGATGGTGTTAAATGCTGAGCTATAGTCAATGAACAGCATCCTGACATAGGGGTTAGTATTGTCAAGGTGGTCTAAGGCCGTGTGAAGAGCCATTGAGATTGCGTCTGCCAGAGACCTATCAATAGGCAAATTGCAATGGGTCCACGTCCTTGCTGAGGCAGGAGTTCAGGATGTCAGTGCTAGTAGGTTAATTGGTCACAGGGGTGTAATTTGGTGGCGTGAGTTCATTGGGGCCAGAAGGTCCTGTTACTATGCCGTATCTCTAAATAAAACTTTTAATAAACTTACCCCTCCTATCTTAAAACTATGCCCCATTATTATAGAAAACTGAATTATTTACAATCAGTGGCCACTTTATTAGGTACCTGCTGTACTTAATGAAGTGGTTACCAAGTGTAGGTTCATGGTCTTCTACTGCTGTTGTCCATCCATTTCAAGGTTTGATGTGTTGTGCATTCAGAGACGTTCTTCTGCACTCCACTGTTATAACGTGTGGTTATTTGGGTTACTGTTGCATTCCTGACAGTTTGAATCAGTCTGGCCATTCTCCTCTGACCTCCCTCATTAATAAGGAGTTTTTGCCCCCAGAATTCTCAGTAAACTCTGGAGACTGTTATGCATGAAAATCCCAGGAATTCAGCAAATTCTGAGATACCCAAACTGCCCTATCTGGCACCAACATTCATTCCATGGTCAAAATCACTTTAATCACACTTCCTCCCCATTCTGATGTCTGGTCTGAACAACAACTGAGCCTCCTGACCATGTCAGCATGCTTTTATGCATTGAGTTGCTGCCACGTGATTGGCTGTTCAGATACTCGCATTAACGAGCAGGTGTGCAGCTGTACCTAATAAAGTGGCCACTGGGAAAGGGAGAAAGGGGAATTTTAGTGAGCACTGAAAGGATACAGACTCTGTGATGCACAGGGATTAGGGAGTCCCAGTGCAGGGTTCATTAAGCATCACCGGGTAATGGAGAAAGCTGAGACAGTGTGGATAATGGGTCTATGACACACTCTTTAGCAGAAACAGAAACACTAAATAATTTTAGGTAGATAAGGACTTGATAAACACAAGGGTGAAAGGTGAGAGTGTGACGTTGAGACAGCAATCAAATCGGAGCAGACTAGAGAGGCTGAGTTCCTTTCCCTGCTCCTGGCATTTACACTTGAACAACCTCCGAGCCAGGGCATACAACATCTCCACACCCCTCGTCACAATCTGAATCAGGTTTATTATCACCATGTTATTATTGTTACAGCCCGTTATGCTGCTGAAGTTTAGGGCAGCAATGAAGGTCCTCCACCTCAGTCACACACGGCTATTTCCAGAACATTTCTTTTTGACCAGTCAGGGTTGTTAGCCCTGAGCTGAACCTCTGAACCTGGAGGACCGGTGGACCACTCTTAGTCTGGCCTTTACCCTTTGACCTGCTTGGCATGGGTGACCCAGCAAGAGTCAAGGCCCTGACTCCAGCCAACATAGCTCTCCGGGTCATTGAGGCACGCAAGCCTCCAAACCCTACGACAAGGTTGTGGGTCCTCTTGAAGGATTGCATCTCAGGTTACATCGCTGATGCTGTGTTCAGAGTCATGTGAGATGCATTTTCAAATCACTATAAAGAGTTGACATTCTTGACTGAGACCCTTCATTAGGGCAGGAAAGAAGGAGGGAATAAACTATCTGTGAATCGGTCCAAATGATTTTTTTTAACGCTGTTATTATTCCTGTCTCTACCACTTCCTCTGGCATCTCAGCCTATGTACCCATCACTCTCTGTATGAAAACTTCCCTGTTACATTCTGTTAAAGATTTCCCCTCTCAGCTTTGAGACAGACAGTGAAATGTGTCGGTTGCATCAATGACCAACACAGTCGGAGAATAGGCAGGGGGCCATGTGTCGCCGCGCTTTTGATTCTCTCTGGACCTGATGGATTACCATAAGACCATAAGGTATAGGAGCAGAATTAGGCCATTTGGCCCATCGAGTCAGCTCTGCCAGTTCATCACAGCTGATCCATTTTCTTTCAGCCCCAGTCTCCTGCTTTCTCCCCGTATCCCCTCATGCCCTGACCAATCAGGAATCTATCAACCTCTGCCTTAAATATACATAAAGACTTGGCCTTCACAGCTGCCTGTGGCAAAGAATTCCACAGATTCACTACTCTCTAGCTGGAGAAATTCCTCCTTGTCTCTGTTCTAAGAGGACACCTCACTATTCTGAGGCTGTGTCCTCTGGTCTTAGACTCTCCCACCACTCTATCAAGTCCTTTCAACATTCAATAGGTTTCAATGAGGTCAACCCTCATCCTTCTGAATTTTAGTTAGTGAATGCTCTTCATATGACAAGCCATTCAATTCTGGAATCATTTTTGTGAACCTCCTTTGAACCAGTTTCAACACATCCTTTCTAAGACAAGAGGCCCAAACCTGCTCACAATACTCCAAGTGAGGCCTCACCAGTGCTTTATATTCTAGTCCACTTGAAATGAATGCTAACATTGCATTTGCCTTCCTCACCACAGACTCAGCCTGAAAATTAACCTTTAGGGAATCCTGCGCAAGGACTCACAAATCCCTTTGCACCTCAGCTTGTTGTATTTTCTCTCCAATTGGAAAATAGTCAAACTTTTCATTTCTTCTACCAAAGTGCATGGCCGTACACTGCCTCACGCTGTATTCCATCTGCCGTTTCTTCGCCCATTCTCCTAATCTGTCTAAGTCCGGCAGTAGCTCATCTACTTCCTCCACCTACTTTCTTTTTTTTTTATTAGTTTTTTTATACATTTTCTACATAGCTACAGATAAAAAAACCCCAGATCAAAATGAAGAACATTGATACAGTGCAAAAATAAACATACAATAATAATATGATACAAAGAAAGATAATTGAGAAAGCACCCAAATTGAAGACATGTAAAATTAGTATCCTCCCCAAGCCCCACAACAAAAAAAAAACTCCAGACCAACCACAACACAATATAGAGAATATAAATCAGGACAATCAAACCCCCAAAACTGTAAATACACTTAGCAACAGAAGATATTAATGCCTACTACAAAAAAAAAGCTGAAAGCAAGGGACCGAAAAAAAACCTTAGTTAAGAGGAAGGTTATGAAAGTACTCAATAAAAGGTCCCCAGACCTTATGGAACTTTAAATCTGAATTAAGAACTGAATAATGAATTTTTTTCAAGGTCTAAGGAGGCCATAATATCGTTAAGCCATTGAGCATGCGTGGGCGGGGCCACATCTCTCCATCTAAGGAGGATTAAACATCTAGCCAGGAGAGAGGCAAAAGATAATATTCGACACTTAGTCGAACTCAGACATAAATCTGTCTCACCCCAGAAACCGAACAAAGCAATTAAAGGGTTAGGTTCTAGGTGGTGATTCAGAATATACGATAACGTTATGAAGACATCTTTCCAAAATTTCTCCAAGCTAGGACAAAACCAGTACATATGAATGAGAGAGGCCTCGCCCCTTTTGCATTTATCACAAAGCGGACTGATGTTAGGGTAAAATCGAGATAATTTAGATTTAGACATATGGGCTCTATGAACAATCTTAAACTGTAAAAGGCAATGGCGAGCACAAAGAGAGGTTGAATTAACCGATTTGAGAATCGAGTCCCAAGTCTCATCAGATAAGGAGATATTTAAATCATGCTCCCATGCCATTTTAATTTTATCCACAGGGGCATGTCGTAACGCTGCTAATTTATCACGAATAAATGATATTAAACCTTTACCTAGTGGATTAATAGAAAGAAATAAGTCCATAACATTTTTCTCAGGCATTTCAGGGAAGTTAGGGATTAAAGGAGTAATAAAGTGTCTAATTTGGAGATATCTAAAAAAATGAGCATTGGGCAGATTGAACTTAGCAGAGAGCTGTTGAAAAGAAGCGAAGCGATTATCAATAAAAAGATCTTCAAAATGTCTAATGCCCTTCCTGTACCAAACATGGAATGCTGAGTCATACGTAGTAGGTAAAAAAAGGTGATTATGTAAGATAGGGCTAGAAAAGGAAAAACCATGGAAACCATAAAATTTCCTAAACTGAGCCCATATACGCAAAGTGTGTCTAACAAGAGGATTAACTATTAATCTGGACAAACTACTAGGGAGTACAGAGCCGAGAAGTGCAGTGATAGATAATTCTTTAGTGGAGCTCAACTCCATTGCCACCCAGTTAGGGCACTCGGGTTGGCCATGGAAAAAAGACCAAAAGGTAGCACAACGTATATTGCCTGCCCAATAATATAAACGAAAGTTAGGTAAAGCCATGCCACCCTCTTTTTTAGATTTTTGGAGATAAACTTTATTAATTCTAGAGCGCTTATTCTTCCACAGATATGACAAAATAATAGAGTCTAAGGAATCAAAAAAAGATTTAGGAATAAAAATTGGGATTGATTGAAATAAATATAAAAGTTTAGGGAGAACATACATTTTAACAACATTAATACGACCTACCAAAGACATAGATAGAGGTGACCATTGTAACAGACTCTGTTTAACAGTATATGAAAGATTGGCAAAATTTTCACCAAAGAGATCTTTAAACTTCCTTGTGACTGTAATCCTAAGATAAGTAAATTGATTGTGGACTACTTTAAAAGGGAGATCACGAAATGTTAATTCTTGTGCTTCTTTATTAATTGGGAAAAGTTCGCTCTTATGTAAATTAAGTTTATATCCAGAGAACTGGCTAAACTGGTCAAGAAGTGAAAACATTGGAGGTAAGGATGTAGACGGATTTGACAGAAAAAGTAATAAGTCAAAAGCATAAAGAGAAACTTTATGCTCAACACCCCCTCTCCAAATCCCGGTCAGTTCAGGACAATTTCGAAAAGCTATCGCCAAAGGTTCTATAGCCAAATCAAAGAGAAAGGGACTTAAAGGGCATCCCTGACGGGTGCCATGTTTGAGGTTAAATAACTGGGATTTCTGAAAATTAGTTAAAACAGAGGCAGTAGGACATAAATACAGCAATTTGATCCAAGAGATAAAACTTTGACCGAAGTCAAATTTTTCTAAAACTGCAAAAAGGTAGTTCCACTCTATACGATCAAATGCTTTCTCCGCATCGAGGGAAATAACACATTCAGTAATCCCAGTTGGAGGTGAATATAAAATGTTAAATAAATGCCGAATGTTAAAAAAAGGAAGACGGTTTTTAATAAAACCAGTTTGATCATCAGAAATAATAGAGGGAATAACAGTTTCTAATCTATAAGCCAAAACTTTGGCCAAGATTTTAACATCAACATTAAGCAAAGAAATCGGCCTATACGAGGAACACTCTGTTGGGTCTTTACCCTTTTTTAATAAAAGAATAATAGACGCCTCATTAAAAGAGGGTGGCAATTTGCCGTAGTTAAACGAGTCAGATAATACTGAAAGTAACTGAAGAGAAAGAAGTGAAGAGAATGATTTATAAAATTCTACGGGGAACCCATCAGGTCCAGGAGATTTCCCTGAGGACAATGCAGAAATTGCAGAACTCCACCGATTTTCATATCATCTGCAAGCTTTGCAGCAAAAGCCATCAATTCCATCATCCAAATCATTGACACGTAACATGAAAAGACTCAGTCCCAACACAGACCCCTGTGGAACACCACTAGTCACCAGCAGCCAGCCAGAAAAAGCTCCCATTATTCCCACTCCTGCCAATCAGCCTCTGCTTTATCTATGCTGGAATCTTCCCTGTAACACCATGGGCTTGTAGCTTGTTAGGCAGCTCATGTGTGGTACCTTGTCAAAAGCCTTCTGAAAACCCAGTCAGAAACCAATTCCCCTTTGTCTATCCTGCTTGTCATTTCTTCAAAGAATTCCTACAGATTTGACAGGCAAGATTTTCTCTTGAGGAAGCCATGCTGACTACAGCCTATTTTATCCTGTGCCTCCAAGTACCCTGAGACCTCATCCTTAATAATCGACTCCACCATCTTCCCAACCACTGAGGTCAGATCAACTGGCCTATAGTTTCCTTTCTACTGTTTCTCTGCCTTCTGGAAAAGTGAGGGACATTTGCCATCTTCCAGTCTTCGGGAACCATTCCAGAATCTAGTTATTCTTGAATGATCTTTCTGGAAATAAAGGGCTTATGATATGAGAAGCGTTTGATGGCTCTGGGCCTGTACTCGCTGGAATTTAGAAGAATGAGGGGGTATCTCAATGAAAGACTTAGACAGAGTAGATGTGAAGAGGATGTTTCCTGTGGCGGAGGATTCTAAGACCAAAGGGCACAACCTCAGAATAGAGGAGCATCCTTTTAGAACAGAGATGTGGAGGAATTTCTTTAGCCAGAGTGTGGGGAATCTGTGGAATTCGTTGCCACAGGCGGCTGTGGAGGCAAAGTCACTGAGTGTATTTAAAGTGGGGGTTGAGAGGTTTTTGATTAATCAGGGCGTTAAAGTTTGCGGGGAGAAGGCAGGAGAATGGGATTAGAGAGAAAAAATGGATCAGCCATGATTAAAGGCTCGATGGGCTGAATGGCCTAATTCTGTTCCTATCTTTTATGGTCTTAACATGGCAAACCCACAATTTACTCATACTAATCTGTAGGCCTTTGGACTGTGGGAGGAATCTGGAGCACTCAGAGGAAAGCCACAAGGTCACAAACTCCTTACAGGCAGTGGCGGGAATTAAACCCTGAACGGTGATTTCTGATGCCAGAAACCGTTATGCTAGTAGTTCCCAGTGCCCTAAACCGTAAATGCTAGTAGCCAATAGTACCATAAACCGTTATACTAGTTGCTAGTGCTGTAAACCATTATAATGGTCACTACACTATTGTGCCACCCTAAATCAATAAAGTATATTTTTGGGAAAAACGACAATAATTAAAGCATTCCAGAGATGAAAATCCAATGTCCTTTTAGTCCCTCCCTGCTCCATTCACCCTTAACCTCTGTCCTTGCCCTGGGCGTGCCTTCGCCTTCCCAAACATCCTATTGTGTATTGTACGGTAACAAAAAGGACAGTGAGGGATCAGCAGTGTGAGAGAGTAAAACGTGTCGGCAGCCCGTCCTCTCCACCGACTGTTGCAGATACAAGGGCCTAGCGGCCTTTCAGAGGTGTCACAATGCCAGCCATCCTGAACAGCTGGCACAGACAGAGGCCTGCTCACACCGGCCCGCGTGAGGCCTCGGGTGCTTTCATAAACACAGGAGATTCTGCAGGTGCTGGAAATCCAGAGCAACACACACAAAATGCTGAAGGAACTCAGCAGGCCAGGCAGTATCTATAGAAATGAAAATCTCTGTCCTGACACATATCCCTTGTGGTAAACTATGTATACCTGTCTGGACACGCCCCTCTGCTGACTGCTCCTGTGGCTCCTCCCACGGACCCCTGTATAAAGGCGATTGGAGGCACTGCTCCCCCCTCAGTCTCCGAGATACCGTGCTCCCTTTGCTGCTAATAAAAGCCTATCGTTCACCTCCCGTCTCCGAGAGTTATTAATGGTGCATCAATTTTAAAACATGGAGAGCATTTTACGACCCGACAGATTGGATCTCGACCCTCAATCCCAGGAAGCTGGCGACGCTTGAATAAAGTATCTATCTATCTATCTATCTATCTATCTATCTATCTATCTAGCGTGCTTCGAATCGTACCTGGAGGAGATTCATGTGACCGATCCTGCCACGATGCGCAGGGTTCTCCTCTCCAGAGTCAGTGCAAGGGTCTACTCCATGATCAGAGACCAAATGGACTACCGGGGTGCGATGGACGCCCTCAAAAGACAATACCTGCGGCTGGTGAACACCATCTACGCAAGACATCGCTTAGCGACAAGGCGGCAGCGGGCCGGAGAGTCGAGCGCTGAGTTTGTCCGGGCCCTACGGACACTCGTGCGGGCCTGCGACTGCAGGGGGCTGACGGCGGAACAGCATGCGGAGCTCCTGGTACGAGACGCCTTCGTTACGGGGATCAGGTCAGCGTACTTGTGCCAGCGGCTGCTGGAACACGCCGATCTTACCTTACATTCAGCGATCGGGCTGGTCGACACACTGGAGGCCGCTCTGCACAATGCTGACGCTGTCCAGGCGCACGATCTCCCGCCTGCCTCATGGATGCTGCAGACCCCGCAACCCGCCAGTGAATCGACCTCGACTGCTGCCACTCGCGAGTCCGCGCAGTGTTACTTCTGCGGACTCGAAAAGCACCCCTGAAAACGCTGCCCGGCCCGAGCAGCTACCTGCTCCAGCTGTGGAAAGAAGGGCCATTTCGCCAAGGCCTGTAAGTCCAAACCACGAGCGGGGTCGAGCAGCGCCGCATGCGAGTCATGGGGGTGGCCATCTTGGTCGCCGCCATCTTGCCTGCCCGCCACGTGCGAGGCATGGGGGCGGCCATCTTTGTCGACACCAACTCGCCTCGCCTCCGACCCACGGGTGCTTACCGGGCACCAAGACGGCGATTCAACTCTGGCCTCCATGACCCTCGACCAAAGCTCCCCACACCAGCTCGCAAGGTCAATGATGGACATCCTGGTGGAGGGGCACAGGACTAGCTGCCTGTTTGACATGGGCAGCACTGAGAGTTTTATTGACCCTGACACGGTGCAACGCTGCGGACTCGTGACACGGCCGGTAAGCCAGAGAGTCACCATGGCTTCTGGGTCGCATTCCACAGACATCCGGGTGGGTTGTGTAGCGACATTGGTGGTGCAGGGCACAGAATATCGGAACTTTGCGCTACTGGTCATGCCTCAACTGTGTGTGCCTGTGCTATTGGGGCTGGACTTCCAGAGCCACCTCGAAAGTGTGACTATGGCGTACGACGGGCCCCTCCCACCACTCACTGTCAGGAATCCTCAGTTTTGTGGGACTATGTCATATACCCCGCTACAGACCACACACACACCCGCACATCCCACCCAGCACCATGCCGACAGCTGCGCTACTGACACCACTTGCAGCCTCTCCACCCTCAAGATCCCTCCCCCACCGCTGTTCGCCAACTTGACCCCTGACTGTAAACCTGTGGCAACTAAAAGCAGGAGGTACAGCGCAGGGGACAGAGCCTTCATTCAGTCAGAGGTGCAGTGGCTACTCGGAGGGGATCATTGAGCCAAGCACAAGTCCTTGGAGGGCCCAGGTGGTCGTTGTTCGGACCAGGTAGAAGAATAGGATGATCGTGGACTATAGCCAGACCATCAATAGGTTCACGCAGCTTAACGCGTACCCCCTACCCCGCATCGTGTATCTGGTCAATCAGATAGCTCAGTACAAGGTGTATTGACCATAGACCTGAAATCCGCTTATCATCAGCTCCCCATCCGCCCGGAGGACCGCCCCTACACCGCCTTCGAGGCGGGCGGCAGGCTTTATCATTTCCTGCACGTCCCCTTCGGTGTCACGAATGGTGTCTCTGTCTTCCAGAGGGAAATGGACCAGATGGTGGACCAGTGCCAACTGAAGGCCACGTTCCCATATCTGGATAACATCACCATCTGCGGTCACGACTGGCAGGATCACGACACCAACCTCCAACGATTTTTCCAAGCGGCCAAAGTTCTTAACTTCACCTATAACAGGGACAAGTGTGTGCTCGGAACCACCCGACTCGCTATCCTCGGGTATGTCGTGGAGAACGGGGTCATTGGCCCTGATCCCGACCGTATGCGCCCCCTGTTGGAACTCCCTCTTCCCACCACCCTCAGAGCCCTCAGACGGTGCCTGGGCTTCTTTTCCTATTACGCCCAATGGGTCCCTCATTACGCAGACAAGGCCCGCCCCCTGGTCAAGTCCACCACATTTCCCCTCTCAGCCGAGGCCCGCGCGGCCTTCAGCCGCATTAAAGGGGACATTGCCAAAGCAACGATGCATGCGGTAGACGAGACCATTCCCTTCCAAGTAGAGAGTGATGCCTCTGATTTCGCACTGGCTGCTACCCTCAATCAGGCAGGCAGGCCGGTAGCATTCTTCTCTCGTACCCTTCAAGGCTCTGAAATTTGGCACTCCGCAGTGGAGAAAGAAGCCCAGGCCATAGTGGAAGCTATTAGGCACTGGAGGCACTATCTCGCCGGCAAAAGGTTCACCTTGCTGACCGACCAGCGCTCAGTTGCATTCCTGTTCAGCAACCAACAGCGGGGCAAAATCAAAAATGATAAAATTTTGAGGTGGAGAATAGAACTCTCCACCTACAACTATGATATCCTGTACCGGCCTGGAAGGCTCAATGAGCCCCCTGATGCCCTATCCCGGGGAGCGTGTGCCAGCGCGCAGCTCGACCAGCTATATGCCCTCCATGCAGATCTTTGCCACCCGGGGGTCACCCGATTTTACCATTTCGTGAAAGCCCCGGAACCTGCCTTACTCCCTTGAGGACATCAGGACAATGACCAGGGACTGCCAAGTCTGTGCTGAGTGCAAACCGCACTTCTACCGTCCTGACAAGGCGCAACTTATCAAGGCCACCCGCCCCTGTGAGCAACTGAGTGTTGACTTTAAGGGCCCCCTTCCCTCCACCGACTGCAATGTCTACTTTCTCAACATAATCGACGAGTACTCGCGGTTCCCCTTTGCCATCCCCTGCCCCGATACCACTACCACGTCCGTCATAAAAGCCCTGTGCCAGCTCTTCACTCTGTTCGGATATCCCTGCTATATCCACAGTGATAGAGGGTCCTTGTTTATGAGTGACGAGCTGCACCAATACCTGCTGGCTAGGGGCATTGCTACTAGTAGGACCACAAGCTATAATCCTCAGGGGAATGGACAGGTGGAGAAGTTGAATGCCACGGTGTGGAAGGCCACACTCTTAGCCCTCAGGTCAAAGGGAATGCTGGTTTCTCGATGGCAGGAGGTCCTCCCCGAGGCACTCCACTCCATCCGCTCCCTGTTATGCACGTCCACCAATGCCACCCCTCATGAGCGACTCTTTTCTTTTCCCAGGAAGTCTGCCACTGGGACCACCCTACCGGCTTGGCTGATATCCCCGGGGCCAGTGCTGCTCCGGAAACATGCGAGGAGCAATAAATATTCCCCGATGGTCGAGAGGGTTCACCTTCTACATGCGAACCCCCAGTATGCCTACGTGGTCTTACCTGATGGGCGGGAGGACACGGTCTCCGTCCACGACCTGGCACCCGCAGGAGCACCGGGCCCCTACCCCGAACACTCCACAGTGACTATGAACCCCGTACCCACCGATGTATATACCCACGAGACAACGCGCACGCCAAGCCCTACACAGACACCTCATGACACTCCCATACCGGCCACACGCATGAGGGATCACTGACACCTAACAGGCTGACACCTCAAGTCAGGCCGGAACCAGCACAACCACCGTCTCCGGTGCAATCACCACCGGCACCTGTGCAATCACCACCGTCTCCGGTGCATTCACCACCGTCTCCAGTGCAATCACCACCGGCACCTGTGCAATCACCACCGTCTCCGGTGCAATCACCACCGGCACCTGTGCAATCACCACCGTCTCCGGTGCAATCACCACCATCTCCGGTGCAATCACCACCGGCACCTGTGCAATCACCACCGTCTCCGGTGCAATCACCACCGGCACCTGTGCAATCACCACCGTCTCCGGTGCAATCACCGCCGGTGCTACGTAGATCGCAGCAACAGATTCGACCACCTGATAGACTTAACCTGTAAATATACTTGTAAGAAACTTCGCCCCGTGGGGACTCTCTTTTAAAACAAAGGAGGGGGGGGTGAATGTGGTAAACTATGTATACCTGTCTGGACACGTCCCTCTGCTGACTGCTCCTGTGGCCCCTCCCATAGACCCCTGTATAAAGGCGATTGGGGCACTGCTCCTTCTCAGTCTCTGAGATGTCGTGCTCCCTTTTGCTGCTAATAAAAGCCTATCGTTCACCTCCCGTCTCCGAGAGTTATTGATGGTGCATCATCCCTACAAGTGACAGAAATGCTACACATGCCCATTCACCTCCATTCAGAGCCCCAAACAGTCCTCCCAGGTGAGGAAACACTTCACCTGCAAACCTACTGTGGTCATCTATTTGAATGATCTTGTGTCTGGTGCTCCCGCTGCAGCCTCCTCTACGTTGGTGAGACCCGTCGTAAATTGGGCGACCGCCAAGCACCTCCGCTCCACCTGCCAAAAGGGGAGTTTCCCAGTGGGCAACCATTTTAATTTCTATCCCCATTCCTGTTCTGACATGTATGAACTATTCTGAATACTTTACTAGCCAGTTCCAATTAATGCTTTTTTTAGAAAAAATGGAATTATGGCATTCAAATATATAGTTCATTAGAAGTGGCATCACGGTTAAATATGGCCATAAAGAGAGCCTTTGGCACATTGGCTTTCACAAATCAGAGTATTGAGCTCAGGATTTGGAATGTTATGTTGAAGTTGCATAAAATGTCAGTGAGGCTAAATTTGCAGTATTGTGTACAGTTCTGGTCACCTGAAGTACCTACAGGAAAAATATCAGGAAGATTAAAGAAGTACAGAAAAAATTTACGAGGATGTTGCCAGGACAGTTATCTCAGAAACGATGTATTATTATCGTTGGAGAGAATCCAGAGAAGGTTCACGAGGATGACGCTGGGATCGAAGGGTTTAACATAGGAGCTGCGTTTGGCAGCTTTGGGCCTATACTCACTGGAATTTAGAGAAATGCGTGAGGATCTCATTGAAACCTCCCAGATGTTGAAAGGACTAGATAAGGTGTATGCAGAGAGGATGTTTCCTCTGGTGGGGGTGCCAGAGCTAGAGGGCGCAGCCTCAAAATTGAGCGGCAACCTTTTAAAACTGAAGTGAGGAGGAATTTTATTTTTAGCCAAAAAGTGGTGAATCTGTCGAATGTTTTGCCACAGACTGTGGTGGAGGCCAAGTCCGTGGGCATATTTAACACGGAAGTTGGTAGATTCTTAATTGGTTGGGGCATCAAAGGACATGGGTGAGAGGGCAGGTGCATGGGTTGAATGGAATCCGGGATTAGCCATGATGAAAGCCAGGATCTACAAGTATTTAGAAAGACAGGGACGTATTAGGGAGAGTCAACACGGCTTTGTGCGTGGTAGGTCATGTTTAACAAATCTATTAGAGTTTTTTGAGGAGGTTACAAGGAAAGTGGATGAAGGGAAGGCAGTGGATGTTGTCTACATGGACTTCAGTAAGGCCTTTGACAAGGTCCCGCATGGGAGGTTAGTTAGGAAGATTCAGTCACTAGGCATACATGGGAGAAGTTAGAGAGTGGTAGTGGAAGATTGCTTCTCTGAGTGGAGGCCTGTGACTAGTGGTGTGCCACAGGGATCAGTGCTGGGTCCATTGTTATTTGTCATCTATATCAATGATAGACAATAGACAATAGGTGCAGAAGTAGACCATTCGGCCCTTCGAGCCTGCACCGCCATTTTGAGATCATGGCTGATCAATTACTATCAATACCCGGTTCCTGCCTTGTCCCCATATCCCTTGATTCCCCTATCCATAAGATACCTATCTAGCTCCTTCTTGAAAGCATCCAGAGAATTGGCCTCCACTACCTTCCGAGGCAGTGCATTCCAGACCCCCACAACTCTCTGGGAGAAGAAGTTTTTCCTTAACTCTGTCCTAAATGACCTACCTCTTATTCTCAAACCATGCCCTCTGATACTGGACTCTCCCAGCATCTGGAACATATCTGGATGATAATGTGGTAAATTAGATCAGCAAATTTGCTAATGATACAAAGATTGGAGGTGTAGTGGATAGTGAGGAAGGTTTTCAAAGCTTGCAGAGGGATCTGGACCAGCTGGAAAAATGGGCTGAAAAATGGCAGATGGAGTTTAATACAGACAAGTGTGAGGTATTGTACTTTGGAAGGAAAAACCAAGGTAGAACATACAAGGTAAATGGTAGGATACTGAGGAGTGCAGTAGAACAGAGGGATCTGGGAATACAGATACAAAATTTCCTAGAAGTGGCATCACAGGTAGATAGGGTAGTAAAGAGAGCTTTTGGTACATTGGCCTTTATAAATCAAAGTATTGAGTATAAGAGTTGGAATGTTATGGTGAGATTGTATAAGGCATTGGTGAGGCCGAATTTGGAGTATTGTGTGCAGTTTTGGTCACCGAATTACAGGAAGGATATTGATAAGGTTGAAAGAGTGCAGAGAAGGTTTACAAGGATGCTGCCGGGACTTGAGAAACTGAGTTACAGAGAAAGGTTGAATAGGTTAGGACTTTATTCCCTGGAGCGTAGAAGAATGAGGGGTGATTTGATAGAGGTATATAAAATTATGATGGGTATAGATAGAGTGAATGCAAGCAGGCTTTTTCCACTGAGGCTAGGGGAGAAAAAAACCAGAGGACATGGGTTAAGGGTGAAGGGGGAAAAGTTTAAAGGGAACATTGGGGGGGCTTCTTCACACAGAGAGTGGTGGGAGTGTGGAATGAGCTGCCAGATGAAGTGGTAAATGCGGGCTCACTTTTAACGTTTAAGAAAAACTTGGACAGGTACATGGATGAGAGGTGTACGGAGGGATATGGGCCAGATGCAGGTCAGTGGGACTAGGCAGAAAAATGGTTCGGCACAGCCAAGAAGGGCCAAAAGGCCTGTTTCTGTTTCTGTGCTGTAATATTCTCTGGTTCTATGGTTCTATGTCTGCCCATGGCCTCCACATCTGCCAAGAAGAGGCCCCTCTCAGGATGGAGGAGCAATACCTTATATTCTGTTTAGGTAGCCTCCAACATGATGGCATCAATCTCTCCTTCTGGTAAAGAATTCCCTCCCCCTTCCCTCTTCTTATATTCCTCAATCTGGCCACCTAACTTTCTCCTCACCTGCCTATCACCTTCCCCTGGCTCCCCTCCTCCTTCCCTTTCTCCTCTGGTCCACTCTCGTCTCCTATCAGAATCCTCCCTCTCCAGCCCTGTATCTTTCCCACCTACCTGGCTTCACCTCCCCTCCTCCTTCCCTTCCTCCTCTGGTCCACTCTCGTCTCCTATCAGAATCCTCCCTCTCCAGCCCTATATCTTTCCCACCCACCTGCCTTCCGGCTGACCTCCTTCCCCTCCCCTCACCTTTTCATTCTGGCACCTCCCCCCTTCCTTTCCAGTCCTGAAGAATGGTTCCTCCAGCATTTTGTGTGTGTGTGTGTGTGTGTGTGTGGCTCAAGTGATTTCATGTTGCTTTTTCCTAATTGCTTTGCCTGGTAGCAATTTCAGACGTGGTGTTGCTGTGAAGTGGGCCTTTCTTAGTTGTTATTGAAATTAGACAATGGGGAATGTTTATTGCTCCTTGCGGGGATGTAATGGACAACAGTCCTGAGCTTAATGTGTATTTTGGGAAACAGAAGCAATATTGAAGAAGCGGTTTGAGTTATGACATTCTGACGTGTGGCACGTGGCGACTGGAAGTGGAGAGACAATTTGGTTTCCTGTGTAATTGACTGTGGCAATTTTGCAGTTATGAAGAGGGAGTTTGATTTAGAATCATGGGAGCACCCACAGCATAGAAGCAGGCCATTTGGCCCATCAGGTCCGAGCTGAGCCCCAGTTCACGACAGTGTTATTCCCATTTGCTGGTAATGGAATGGTGAAAACCATACCAGTCCAGGTATTTTAAACGCGTTGCTGCTGCCTTCAGTCTGAATGAGTCATTTTAATTCTGGAGAAACTTACCGTTATGTTTTGTAAGATCATTCAGAGGAAGACATGGAATCTGAAATGCAGGTGTAACTTCATCTTTACTTTAAGCAAAGCGTGCACGTATCACGTGGAAACCTGATGAGGTAAGCAATTCACGTATTTTTACATATAATCCATAGTGAATTATTTAAATGAACAAGAATGCTTACAAAACAACATATACACAAGATCATTCAAGTATTATTGAAATATTAAATATACAACACCTCTGCTCTCAGTGAAACACACACAAAATGCTGGAGGAACTCAACAGGTCAGGCAGCTTCTATGGAAATGAGCAAACAGTTGACATTTCGGGCCGAGACCCTTCATCAGGAGTGGAAAGGAAGGGGATAGAAGGCAGAAGCACAATTTAATTTGCAAAGTTTGCTTTCTTTTGCACATTTGTTGTTTGTCAGTCTTTGTTTATTGACCATAAGATATAGGAGTAGAAATAGGCCATTCAGCCCATCGAGTCTATTCTGCCATTCATTTGATCATGGCTGATTTTTCCCCCCTCTCAAACCCATTCTCCTGCCTTCACCCTGAAACCTTTGATCCCCTTACTCATAAAGAACTTGTCAACATCCACTTTCAAAACATCCAGTGACTTGGCCTCCATTGCTGTCCCTCTACCTATCAGGGGGCAGTAACATGGTAGCCATATTAGTAATCACCCAGAGAGTTAGACTGATTATCAACCCCCATACCATCAGAACAAAAGACCATAAGACACAGGAGCAGAATTAGGCCATTTGGCCCCTCGGCTCTGGCCCACCATTCAGTCACGGGTGATCCTTTTTTCAGGCAGTACAGTAGTGTAACGCTTTACAGCACAGACGGGGTTCAATTCTTGCCGCTGTCTGTAAGGAGTTTTTATGTTCTCCCCATGGGGTTTCCTCCAGGTCCTCTGTTTTCCCCCCATAGTCCAAAGACATGCAGATTGGGGTTAGTAAGTTGTGAGCAGGCTATGCTGGTACCAGAAGCAGGGCTCAGTGGGGAGAAACGGGTAGGTTTATCTTGGAGTAGATTAAATGGTCAGCACAAGGTGTGGGCCGAAGGGCCTGTACTGTGTTTTGCTGTTAGGTGTTTCATGTTCTATGCTCAATCCTTGGACAGCTCAGAAGCACAAAAAATAATTAGCGATGTAGAGCTCATGGACCATTCCAAAATGTGGTGGTGGAGGGGAAGAAGTGATTTCGGAGTGTGGGTTCTCTGACTTCCCAGAGGTAGTAATGATATGAGAGCATTTCCCAGATGATGGCGGTTTATAACGACGCATTCTGCATTCGAAACTGACAAAGGGTCTCAACCTGAGGTGTTGACTCTCCAGCTCTCTCCACAGTTGCCGCCTGGCCTGCTGAGTTCCTCCAGCATCTTGTGTGTTACTCCAGGTTCTAGCACCCGTGGTCTCCTGGGTCTCCAGCAGAGAGGCATCGTTTAGTCTGCGCCTTAAAGCAAGAAAAGTAATGCCTTGGTGTTTACCATGGAGACAGCAGTGTGAATCAGAATCAGAATCAGGGTTAATATCACTGACAAACGTCATTATATCTGTTCTTTTGTCACAGCAGGGCAATGCAAGACTTAAAATAAATCACTACAAATGGCAATGAAAATAAGTAACTTGAATGAGGCCGTTACTGTAACGCTTCACAAGACCATGGTGCAGTTCCCGCTGCTGTCTGAAAGGCGTTTCCATGTTCTCCGTGTGAATACGTGGGTTTCCTCAGGGTGCTCTGGTTTCCTCCCACGTTCCAGAGATGTACAGGTCAGGATCAGTGACTTATGGGCTTGCTACGTTAGCGCTAGAACCATGGCAATGCTTACAGCGCATTCTTGGTCTGCGCTGGTTGCAGACACTAAACACTGCATTTCACTGTGTCTTTCGAAGTTCCTGTGACGAGTAAAGCTAATGTTACTCATCTTCAAAACAGGAATAGAGGGGTTCATGATCTGTTCAGAAATCGGATGGTAGGGGGAGCAAGCTGTTCCCAAAAAACTCAGGCTCCTGTACCTCCTTACTGATGGCAGTTATGAGAAGACAGCGAGTCCCAGAGACCACTAGATGTAGGAGCAGAATTAGGCCATTCAGCCCATCGAGTCTGCTCTGCCATTCCATCATGGCTCATCCCGGATCCCACTCACCCCCATACACCTGCCTTCTCACCATATCCTTTGATGCCCTGGCCGATCAGGAAACCAACTTCTGCCTTAAATATACCCACAGACTTGGCCTCCACTGCAGACTGTGGCAGAGCATTCCACCGATTCACTACTCTCTGGCAAAAAAAAAATCCTCCTTACCTCTGTTCTAAAAGGTTGCCCCTCAATTTTGAGGCTGTGCCCTCTAGTTCTGGATACCCTCACCACAGGA
Source organism: Hemitrygon akajei (assembly GCF_048418815.1). NCBI lineage: Eukaryota > Metazoa > Chordata > Chondrichthyes > Myliobatiformes > Dasyatidae > Hemitrygon > Hemitrygon akajei. Next base: position 9,063,620 of record NC_133146.1, read on the forward strand.
AACATCCTCTCCACATCCACCCTATCTAGTCCTTCCAACATTCGGTAGGTTTCAATGAGATCTCCCAGCATTCTTCTAAATTCCAGAGAGCACAAGCCCAAAGCTGTCAAACGCTCCTCATGTGTAAACCCCTCCATTCCAGTATCATCCTCATGAGCCTCCTCTGGACTCTCTCCAATGACAACACATCCGTTCTGAGATAGGGGGCCCAAAACTGTTGACAATACTCCAAGTGTGGCCTGACGAGTGTCTAATAAATGCTCAGCATTATCTCCTTGCTTTTATATTCTATTCCCCTTGAAATAAATGCCATCATTGTGTTTACCTTCCTTACCACAGATTCAACCTGTAAATTAACCTTCTGGGAGTCTTGCACGAGGACTCCTAACTCCCTCTGGACCTCTGCCGTTTGAATGTGAAAGCAACAGTCCCAATTCTGATCTCTGGGCAAGAAGGCTGCGAGTGAATGGCCGATTTTCAAAGCCAAGGCAGTTTTTACCACTCAGGGTAAAAGAAAGGCAAGACTGCGCAGGCACGTGACGTCAGCAGGTAGAGCGTGAAAGGTTTAAAAAGAAGGCCACCATATCCAGCGGGCAGCAGAGTGATAGGGCTTTGGCTCAACGGGCTTACGCGGTAACGGGACGAGGTGAGGTAGGTTTACCAGTGTTATTTGCGGCCAGGAGGAAGTATGTGTGTGAGGCCAGTTTTCTGTGCTCGGTGTCAGATGTGGGAGGTCCTGGAGTCTCCCAGTCTCCCGGACGGCCATATCTGCACCAGGTGTGTCGAGCTGCAGCTCCTGAGGGACCAAGTTAGGGAACTGGAGCTGCAGCTCGATGACCTTCGTCTGGTCAGAGAGAGCAAGGAGTTGATAGAGAGGAGTTACAGGCAGGTGGTCACACCTGGGCCACGGGAGGCAGACAAGTGGGTCACAGTCAGGAGAGGGAAGGGGAAGAGTCAGGTACTAGAGAGTACCCCAGTGGCTGTACCCCTTGACAATAAGTACTCCTGTTTGAGTACTGTTGGGGGGACAGCAACAGTGGCCATGCTTCCAGCACAGAGACCGGCCCTGTAGCTCAGAAGGGTAGGGAAAGGAAGAGGAAGGCAGTACTAATAGGGGACTCGATAGTTAGGGGGTCAGATAGGCGATTCTGTGGATGCAGTCAGCAGACCCGGATGGTAGTTTGCCTCCCAGGTGCCAGGATCTGGGATGTTTCAGATTGCGTCCGAGATATCCTGCAGTGGGAGGGAGAACAGCCAGAGGTCGTGGTACATATTGGTACCAATGACATAGGTAGGAAAAGGGAAGAGGTCCTGAAAAAAGACTACAGGAAGGAGGTTGAGAAGCAGAACCTCAAAGGTAGTAATCTCGGGATTACTGCCTGTGCCACGCGACAGTGAGAATAGGAACAGAGTGAGGTGGAGGATAAATGCGTGGCTGAGGGATTGGAGCAGGGGGCAGGGATTCAGATTTCTGGATCATTGGGACCTCTTTAGGGGCAGTTGTGACCTACTGTCTATTGACCTGTACAAAAAGGACAGGTTGCACTTGAATCCCAGGGGAACCAATATCCTGGCAGGGAGGTTTGCTAAGGCTACTGGGGAGAGTTTAAACTAGAATTGTTGGGGGGTGGGAACCGAACTGAAGAGACTGGGGAAGAGGAGGATGGCTCACAAATAGAGAAAGCTTGTAGACAGTGTGAGAGGGAGGATAGACAGGTGATAGAGAAGGGACGCACTCAGACCGAAGGTTTGAGATGTGTCTATTTTAACACAAGGAGCGTTGTGAACATAGTGGATGAGCTTAGAGCGTGGATCAGTACTTGGAGATATGATGTGGTGGCCATTACAGAGACTTGGATGGCTCAGGGTCGGGATTGGTGACTTCAAGTGCCGGGTTTTAGATGTTTCAGAAAGGACAAGGAGGGAGGCAAAAGAGGTGGGGGTGTGGCACTGTTGATCAGAGATAGTGTCACGGCTGCAGAAAAGGTGGATGCTATGGAGGGATTGTCTATGGAGTCTCTGTGGGTGGAAATTAGGAACAGGAAGGGGTCAATAACTTTACTGGGTGTTTTTTATAGGCCGCCCAAAAGTAACAAAGATATCGAGGAGCAGATTGGGAAACAGATCCTGGAAAGGTGTAATAATAACACAGTTGTTGTGATGGGAGATTTTAATTTCCCAAAAATTGATTGGCATCTCCCTAGAGCAAGGGGTTTAGATGGGGTGGAGTTTGTTAGGTGTGTTCAGGAAGGTTTCTTGACACAATATGTAGATAAGCCTACAAGAAGAGAGACTGTACTCGATCTGGTATTGGGAAATGAACCTGGTCAGTTGTCAGATCTCTCAGTGGGAGAGCATTTTGGAGATAGTGATCATAATTCTATCTCTTTTACAAGAGCATTGGAGAGGGATAGGAACAGACAAGTTAGAAAAGCGTTTAATTGGAGTAAAGGGAATTATGAGGCTATTAGACAGGAAATTGGAAGCTTAAATTGGAAACAGATATTCTCAGGGAAAAGTACAGGAGAAATGTGGCAAAAGTTCAGTGGATATTTGTGTGGGGTTCTGAGTAGGTACGTTCCAATGAGACAGAGAAAGGATGGTAGGGTACAGGAACCGTGGTGTACAAAGGCTGTAATAAATCTAGTCAAGAAGAAAAGAAAAACTTACAAAAGGTTCAGAGAGCTAGGTAATGTTAGAGATCTAGAAGATTATAAAGCTGATAGGAAGGAGCTTAAGAAGGAAATCAGGAGAGCTAGAAGGGGCCATGAGAAGGCCTTGGTGGGCAGGATTAAGGAAAACCCCAAGGCATTATATGAGTATGTGAAGAGCAAGAGGATAAGATGTGAGAGAATAGGGCTAATCAAGTGTGACAGTGGTAAAGTGTGTATGGAACTGGAGGAAATAGCAGAGTACTTAATGAATACTTTGCTTCAGTATTCACTACGGAAAAGGATCTTGGCAATTGTAGAGATGACTTACAGCGGACTGAAAAGCTTGAGCATGTAGATATTAAGAAAGGGGATGTGCTGGAGCTTTTGGAAAACATCAAGTTGGATAAGTCGCTGGGACCGGACGAGATGTACCCAGACTACTGTGGGAGGCAAGGGAGGAGATTGCAGAGCCTCTGGTAATGATCTTTGCATCATCAATGAGGACGGGAGAGGTTCCAGAGGATTGGAGGGTTGCGGATGTTGTTCCTTTATTCAAGAAAGGGAGAAGAGATGGCCCAGGAAATTATAGACCAGTGAGTCTTACCTCAGTGGTTGGTAAGATGATGGAGAAGATCCTGAGAGGCAAGATTTATGAACATTTGGAGAGGCATAATATGATTAGGAATAGTCAGCATGGCTTTGTCAAAGGCAGGTTGTGCCTATGAGCCTGATTGAAATTTTTGAGGATGTGACTAAACACATTGATGAAGGAAGAGCTGTAGATGTAGTGTATATGGATTTCAGCAAGGCATTTGATAAGGTACCCCATGCAAGGCTTATTGAGAAAGTAAGGAGGCATGGGATCCAAGGGGGCATTGCTTTGTGGATCAAGAACTGGCTTGCCCACAGAAGGCAAAGTATGGTTGTAGATGGGTCATATTCCGCATGGAGGTTGGTCACCAGTGGAGTGCCTCAGGGATCTGTTCTGGGACCCCTTACTCTTCGTGATTTTTATAAATGACCCGGATGAGGAAGTGGAGGAATGGGTCAGTAAGTTTGCTGATGAAACAAAGGTTGGAGGTATTGTGGATAGTGTGGAGGGCCGTCAGAGGTTACAGAGGGACATTGATAGGATGCAAAACTGGGCTGAGAAGTGGCAGATGGAGTTCAACCCAGATAAGTGTGAGTTGGTTCATTTTGGTTGGTCAAATATAATGGCAGAATATAGTATTAATGGTAAGACTCTTAGCAGTGTGAAGGATCAGAGGGACCTTGGGGTCCGAGTCCATAGGACGCACAAAGCTACTGCACAGGTTGACTCTGTGGTTAAGAAGGCGTATGGTGTATTGGCCTTCATCAATCATGGAATAGAATTTAGGAGCCGAGAGGTAATGTTGCAGCTGTATATGACCCTGGTCAGACCCCACTTGGAGTACTGTGCTCAGTTCTGGTCGCCTCACTACAGGAAGGATGTGGAAGCCATAGAATGGGTGCAGAGGAGATTTACAAGGATGTTGCCTGGATTGGGGAGCATGCCTTATGAGAATAGGTTGAGAGAACTCGGCCTTTTCTCCTTGGAGCGAAGGAGGATGAGAGGTGACCTGATAGAGGTGTACAAGATGATGAGAGGCATTGATTGTGTGGATAGTCAGAGGCTTTTTCCCAGGGCTGAAATGGCTGCCACAAGAGGACACAGGTTTAAGGTGCTGGGGAGTAGGTACAGAGGAGATATTAAGGGTGAGTTTTTTACTCAGAGAGTGGTGAGTGTGTGGAATGGGCTGCCGACAATGGTGGTGGAGGTGGATACGATAGGGTCTTTTAAGAGGCTTTTGGATAGGTACATGGAGCTTAGAAAAATAGAGGGCTATAGGTAAGCCTAGTAATTTCTAAGGTAGGGACACGTTCGGCACAACTTTGTGGGCCGAAGGGCCTGTATTGTGCTGTAAGTTTTCTAGGTTTCTATGTTCTTACTAGTCACTGGCAGCCAAACAGAAAAGGCCCCGGTTAATCCCACTCGCTGCCCCCTGCCTGTCAACCATTCCTCTATCCATGCCAGTATGTTTCCTGTACCACCATAAGATTTTACCTTATTAAGCAGCCTCGCGTGTGGCACCTTATCAGATGCCTTCTGAAAATCCATTGTCCACCCTGCTTGTTCCTTCCTCAAAATTTCCCTTTACAGAAGCCATCCTGAGTTTGATGTATTTTATCATTATTCTCCAAGCACCCCAAAACCTCATCCTTAATAATAGACTCCAACACGCTTCCAACCACTGAGGTTAGGCTGACTGGCCTATGATTTTCTTCCTTTTGCCTTTCCCCCTTCTGAAAGAGTGGAGTGACATTTGCAATCTTCCAGTCCTGTGGGAGCTTGCCAGAATCAAGTGATTCTTGAAAGATGATGACCAATGTATCTGACATCCAGATGGAGAGGTTCCATAATGATCGATGTCACCCTCTTGAGGCTCTCCGGGCTGGGAAATGCAAGAAATGATTTGGGTTTGGAAGGTGGTGAGCCGGGCTGGAAGTACAAAGGAAGAACTCCTGGGCAGAGGGACTACAGGTCTCCAAGAATATAGGGGGTATCTGGAATTCCCTGTTACTGAGGGTGGTGGAGGCCTGATCATTGGGTATATCGAAGGTAAAGATAGGAAATCGAGTGCTGTGGGCAGCTGCTCAGAAGAGGAAATGAAGATGGCAGGGATCGATGGTGGGGCAGGCTTGAGTGGGCTGGCGTTCTACTCCTGAACCTATTGTGACACACACAAAATGCTAGGGAAGCTCAGCAGGTCAGGCAGCAGTTATGGAGAGGGATAAACTGTCAATGTTTTGCGTTTTAGCATAGATTTCTCCATTTCTCAACAGATCCGCCAACATTTTGAGGGTGTTACTCCAGTTTTCCAGCATCTGCAGGATCTCCTGTGTTCATCATTTCCTGCCCCTGTTGTGTCCCTGAGTTCAGTGAAACCTCAGCTCAAGACAAACTAAGGAATTGCAAATCGTCCACAGACTTTGATTCTGGCCAGACTATAAAGGTGACGTGGATATGCTTTGGTCAGAGTTTCAGTCAGCATATAAGGACTCAGTCCTCGGTTTGTCACTTTGGACTGGACAGCTATAATTAACTCAGCACACTATTCCCATGTGTGTTACATGAACCGGTACATCCAGAAATTATTTTTCACGCTGGAGTGAATCCAAGGCTCTTTTCCATGTAGGTCAGGTGAAACCAGGCAACAAGAGCACAATCATCATGCCAACACGCCGCTAGAAAAGGTAACCGATCACATTTTGAGTTCTGTTTCCCACTCAGAGAGGGAGAAGAGGGAGATTTAATGTGTCTTTAGAATTGAACAAGTTTCCTCTGTCAGTCTCTGTAAAATGTGGCGTGTACGGCCCAGGAGATTGGGGCTATTTCATCCGAACGATAAATGCATTTTACCTGCCCGCTAGGGAATAAATGCATGTCATAGCTGCCACGATGAGAGATAACCCAGTTGTAATTAATGGCTTTGACATAAATAAGATGGAAGTCCTGGATGTGGTGAAAAGAAAGCTTTGTTTCAAATGAATCCCTGGGTACGTGTGGAGTTTATTCCATGCTTGCAGAGAGTTGACTCATCGTGAGGGGCACTTGATGTGATAAGAGTCTAATCTAATCTTGTGAAAAAAAAACTTTGTGGACAGCATCAGGAAAGTAAGATAGAGGAAGAAAAACAAGGTTAGAAGCGGAGAACTGCACAGAAAGAAACCGTAGGAGCTTTTTTCTGTGCCAGGAAGCCAAGCCATTGTGAGACTTTCATATTCATGGGACGTTCAGCAACATTAAAACACAGGATCAAATTTTCTCAACTCCCACCACTATTGGAGTGAGACCTTCATTTTTTCCGTTACCTTGCCTTATGCTCGTGTGGATTTGGACCCAGTGCCTGCTCTGAGCCAGGGTCCCTGGCACTGGAAGCTGGCTGGCATGTGTGGCTGGGATCCCTATTATACAATTGCAAAGGCTGCAGGAAGGTGCATATTTCTCGCATACCTCCACATTGGAAGTAAAAGCATGTGAGGTGAAACCCGTGAGATTAGCTAGTTGAGCCTCACGACCATGCCTTAGGACGGGCATCCCATTAATAACTCAATAAGATACCGTTTATTTAATAAGGGCTATTAAAACAAAATCTTCACACCAATTTGGAAGTCTCTTCCCCCAGGTATCTCACCTGAGCAACCATTCTAGTTAGCCCCAACCTCCTGTTCCCCACCTATTCACCCCCTTCCTCCCATCACTGTACTCTAAACTCTTCAAACCACTCCTTACAATGCTGTTTATACTATAAATACATGCTGGTGTTGATGTATTTAGGTACACTTTATCTGGACTTTAACCTCTAACTTTACGTTTAATAATTCTTTATACTTTGACTGCCGAATGTTGTTTTTTGTTGCGGGTCACAGCAAATCCCAAATCCCTGTAGGTGGACGCAGCGAATAAGGTTGATTCTTGATCCTTTACCAGCGAGAGGGGAGAAGGATGAGAAACGTGTAAGAAAATAAGTATTAATGAGACACAAGAGAAAATATTTTATTAACACTCGATCACCCCATTTGATCTTACACGTGACGATAGTGAGTAACTTTATCTTCCAATCACATGAGGACCTATCCTGAGCCCAAAACATTGATAAGATCACGAAGGAGGCACAGCACTTCATCAGGAGTTTAACCGGATCTGGGATGTCACCAAAGACTCTTGCATATTTCCATAGATGTAAGGTGGAGACCATCCTGACCAGTTCCATCGCAGCCTGGTATCCAAAGGGGGTTGTGCACTCAACCAGCACCATCACAGTCACAAACCTCCCCACTTTAGGAGGTGGAGACTCACGAAGGCACCGTCCATCATGAAGGGTCCTTATCATCTGGAGTATACCCTCTTCTTATTACTGCCATTGGGGAGGAGATACAGGAGCCTGAAGACCCACACTCAGTGATTCAGGGACAGCTTTCTCCCCCTCATCATCAAATTCCTGACCCATCAACACTATCTCATAATCTCTCTTTCTTTGCACTATTTATTTATTTAGCGGCTTATAGTAACGTTGTCTTTACACGGTACCGCTGTGTCACATGATGAGGTTTATTTTCACTGGTAATTGGTGACAGGTACCAAGGACAATGAAAAACACCTTCAGGAGCATGCCAGACAGATCACTCCATACATAGGCTTCCCCCCTGCCGATCCAATCTCTTCCCACATCTCAAGGACATGGTTGGCCGCTGTAATTGTCTCTCATATGCAGTAAAGCAGTGGAGATGATGGGAATGAGGGGGAGTACGATGGGAGTTGTGTAGGATTAGTACTAACGGGTGGCCGATGACCAGTGTGGACTACAAGACAAAGGACCAACTTGATGACTCTGCTATGATGGAAAAGAACTAGATAGGTGAGTTTTGTTGTAAATTCCACATGGAGTCACAGAGTGATGGAATCACTCAGCATAGTCCCTTCAGCCCAACTCGTCTATACTGTACTGATCTAGAAGCATTATCCAAGCTAGTCCCTTTTCCATGTGGTTGGTCCATCTTCCAGTCAAGATGGTTTTTGCATACAACACTCCCACCGCCAGCGTCTGCTGGATTGACCATGAAACAATATATTTCACTTCTTTTACATTTGTTTTTCATCTTGGATGCGATTCTGGAACTGCTGGAGCCTGGGATTTGCAGTTTGGAGATCATTTGGGTGTTTCAGCGCTCTGTAGTCTCCGAGAGGATTCCAGGAGGCGGAGGCAGCTTGCGCAAACCTCGTGGCAAGACTGCGGGAGGGGGTGTGACCCAATGTTCGGCCCCATTTTACTGATTAAAGCTTCCATTGTTTGCTGATTAAAGTGACGAGGGAGATTGAAACATCGAGGTGGATGTGGAATGTGAGCACTGGCTGCCTGCCTTTTTTTTGCTGTTGGGATCGCTCTGCTACGGGAGGGGGGAGCCTGACTTTTGGTCACAGGTGGGATCGCTCTGCTACGGGAGGGGGGAGCCTGCCTTTTGGTCACAGGTGGGATCGCTCTGCTACGGGAGGGGGGAGCCTGACTTTTGGTCACAGGTGGGATCGCTCTGCTACGGGAGAGGGGAGACTGACTTTTGGTCACAGGTGGGATCGCTCTGCTACGGGAGAGGGGAGACTGACTTTTGGTCACAGGTGGGATCGCTCTGCTACGGGAGAGGGGAGACTGACTCCGATTGCTCATGGGATCGCTCTGCTACGGGAGAGGGGAGACTGACTTTTGGTCACAGGTGGGATCGCTCTGCTACGGGAGAGGGGAGACTGACTTTTGGTCGCTGGTGGAATCACTCTGCTACGGGAGAGGGGAGACTGACTCCGATTGCTCATGGGATCGCTCTGCTACGGGAGAGGGGAGACTGACTTTTGGTCACTGGTGGGATCGCTCTGCTACGGGAGAGGGGAGCCTGCCTTTTGGTCACAGGTGGGATCGCTCTGCTACGGGAGAGGGGAGACTGCCTTTTTTTTGCTGTTGGGATCGCTCTGCTACGGGAGAGGGGAGACTGCCTTTTGATCACTGGTGGGATCGCTCTGCTACGGGAGGGGGGAGACTGACTTTTGATTGCTGGTGGGATCGCTCTGCTACGGGAGAGGGGAGACTGACTTTTGGTCGCTGGTGGGATCGCTCTGCTCCGGGAGAGGGGAGACTGACTTTTGGTCACTGGTGGGATCGCTCTGCTACGGGAGGGGGGAGACTGCCTTTTTTTTGCCTTTGGGATCGCTCTGCTACGGGAGAGGGGAGACTGACTTTTGATTGCTGGTGGGATCGCTCTGCTACGGGAGAGGGGAGACTGACTTTTGGTCGCTGGTGGGATCGCTCTGCTCCGGGAGAGGGGAGACTGACTTTTGGTCACTGGTGGGATCGCTCTGCTACGGGAGGGGGGAGACTGACTTTTGATTGCTGGTGGGATCACTCTGCTACGGGAGAGGGAGGCTGACTTTTGGTCACAGGTGGGATCGCTCTGCTATGGGAGAGGGGAGACTGACTTTTGGTCACTGGTGGGATCACTCTGCTACGGGAGAGGGGAGCCTGCCTTTTGGTCACAGGTGGGATCGCTCTGCTACGGGAGAGGGGAGACTGACTTTTGGTCACTGGTGGGATCACTCTGCTACGGGAGAGGGAGGCTGACTTTTGGTCACAGGTGGGATCGCTCTGCTACGGGAGAGGGGAGACTGACTTTTGATTGCTGGTGGGATCACTCTGCTACGGGAGAGGGAGGTTGACTTTTGGTCACAGGTGGGATCGCTCTGCTACGGGAGAGGGGAGACTGCCTTTTGATTGCTGGTGGGATCACTCTGCTACGGGAGAGGGGAGCCTGCCTTTTGGTCACAGGTGGGATCGCTCTGCTACGGGAGAGGGGAGACTGACTTTTGGTCACTGGTGGGATCACTCTGCTACGGGAGAGGGGAGACTGACTTTTGGTCACAGGTGGGATCGCTCTGCTACGGGAGAGGGGAGACTGACTCCGATTGCTCATGGGATCGCTCTGCTACGGGAGAGGGGAGACTGACTTTTGGTCACTGGTGGGATCGCTCTGCTACGGGAGAGGGGAGACTGACTCTGATTGCTCATGGGATCGCTCTGCTACGGGAGAGGGGAGACTGACTTTTGGTCACAGGTGGGATCGCTCTGCTACGGGAGAGGGGAGACTGACTCCGATTGCTCATGGGATCGCTCTGCTACGGGAGAGGGGAGACTGACTTTTGGTCACAGGTGGGATCGCTCTGCTACGGGAGAGGGGAGACTGACTCCAATTGCTCATGGGATCGCTCTGCTACGGGAGAGGGGAGACTGACTTTTGGTCACTGGTGGGATCACTCTGCTACGGGAGAGGGGAGCCTGCCTTTTGGTCACAGGTGGGATCGCTCTGCTATGGGAGAGGGGAGACTGACTTTTGGTCGCTGGTGGGATCGCTCTGCTACGGGAGAGGGGAGACTGACTTTTGGTCGCTGGTGGAATCACTCTGCTACGGGAGAGGGGAGACTGACTCCGATTGCTCATGGGATCGCTCTGCTACGGGAGAGGGGAGACTGACTTTTGGTCACTGGTGGGATCGCTCTGCTACGGGAGAGGGGAGCCTGCCTTTTGGTCACAGGTGGGATCGCTCTGCTACGGGAGAGGGGAGACTGCCTTTTTTTTGCTGTTGGGATCGCTCTGCTACGGGAGAGGGGAGACTGCCTTTTGATCACTGGTGGGATCGCTCTGCTACGGGAGGGGGGAGACTGACTTTTGATTGCTGGTGGGATCGCTCTGCTACGGGAGAGGGGAGACTGACTTTTGGTCGCTGGTGGGATCGCTCTGCTCCGGGAGAGGGGAGACTGACTTTTGGTCACTGGTGGGATCGCTCTGCTACGGGAGGGGGGAGACTGACTTTTGATTGCTGGTGGGATCACTCTGCTACGGGAGAGGGAGGCTGACTTTTGGTCACAGGTGGGATCGCTCTGCTACGGGAGAGGGGAGACTGCCTTTTGATTGCTGGTGGGATCACTCTGCTACGGGAGAGGGAGGCTGACTTTTGGTCACAGGTGGGATCGCTCTGCTACGGGAGAGGGGAGACTGACTTTTGGTCGCTGGTGGGATCACTCTGCTACGGGAGGGGGGAGCCTGACTTTTGGTCACAGGTGGGATCGCTCTGCTACGGGAGAGGGGAGACTGACTTTTGGTCACAGGTGGGATCGCTCTGCTACGGGAGAGGGGAGACTGACTCCGATTGCTCATGGGATCGCTCTGCTACGGGAGAGGGGAGACTGACTTTTGGTCACAGGTGGGATCGCTCTGCTACGGGAGAGGGGAGACTGACTCCAATTGCTCATGGGATCGCTCTGCTACGGGAGAGGGGAGACTGACTTTTGGTCACTGGTGGGATCACTCTGCTACGGGAGAGGGGAGCCTGCCTTTTGGTCACAGGTGGGATCGCTCTGCTATGGGAGAGGGGAGACTGACTTTTGGTCGCTGGTGGGATCGCTCTGCTACGGGAGAGGGGAGACTGACTTTTGGTCGCTGGTGGAATCACTCTGCTACGGGAGAGGGGAGACTGACTCCGATTGCTCATGGGATCGCTCTGCTACGGGAGAGGGGAGACTGACTTTTGGTCACTGGTGGGATCGCTCTGCTACGGGAGAGGGGAGCCTGCCTTTTGGTCACAGGTGGGATCGCTCTGCTACGGGAGAGGGGAGACTGCCTTTTTTTTGCTGTTGGGATCGCTCTGCTACGGGAGAGGGGAGACTGCCTTTTGATCACTGGTGGGATCGCTCTGCTACGGGAGGGGGGAGACTGACTTTTGATTGCTGGTGGGATCGCTCTGCTACGGGAGAGGGGAGACTGACTTTTGGTCGCTGGTGGGATCGCTCTGCTCCGGGAGAGGGGAGACTGACTTTTGGTCACTGGTGGGATCGCTCTGCTACGGGAGGGGGGAGACTGCCTTTTTTTTGCCTTTGGGATCGCTCTGCTACGGGAGAGGGGAGACTGACTTTTGATTGCTGGTGGGATCGCTCTGCTACGGGAGAGGGGAGACTGACTTTTGGTCGCTGGTGGGATCGCTCTGCTCCGGGAGAGGGGAGACTGACTTTTGGTCACTGGTGGGATCGCTCTGCTACGGGAGGGGGGAGACTGACTTTTGATTGCTGGTGGGATCACTCTGCTACGGGAGAGGGAGGCTGACTTTTGGTCACAGGTGGGATCGCTCTGCTATGGGAGAGGGGAGACTGACTTTTGGTCACTGGTGGGATCACTCTGCTACGGGAGAGGGGAGCCTGCCTTTTGGTCACAGGTGGGATCGCTCTGCTACGGGAGAGGGGAGACTGACTTTTGGTCACTGGTGGGATCACTCTGCTACGGGAGAGGGAGGCTGACTTTTGGTCACAGGTGGGATCGCTCTGCTACGGGAGAGGGGAGACTGACTTTTGATTGCTGGTGGGATCACTCTGCTACGGGAGAGGGAGGTTGACTTTTGGTCACAGGTGGGATCGCTCTGCTACGGGAGAGGGGAGACTGCCTTTTGATTGCTGGTGGGATCACTCTGCTACGGGAGAGGGGAGCCTGCCTTTTGGTCACAGGTGGGATCGCTCTGCTACGGGAGAGGGGAGACTGACTTTTGGTCACTGGTGGGATCACTCTGCTACGGGAGAGGGGAGACTGACTTTTGGTCACAGGTGGGATCGCTCTGCTACGGGAGAGGGGAGACTGACTCCGATTGCTCATGGGATCGCTCTGCTACGGGAGAGGGGAGACTGACTTTTGGTCACTGGTGGGATCGCTCTGCTACGGGAGAGGGGAGACTGACTCTGATTGCTCATGGGATCGCTCTGCTACGGGAGAGGGGAGACTGACTTTTGGTCACAGGTGGGATCGCTCTGCTACGGGAGAGGGGAGACTGACTCCGATTGCTCATGGGATCGCTCTGCTACGGGAGAGGGGAGACTGACTTTTGGTCACAGGTGGGATCGCTCTGCTACGGGAGAGGGGAGACTGACTCCAATTGCTCATGGGATCGCTCTGCTACGGGAGAGGGGAGACTGACTTTTGGTCACTGGTGGGATCACTCTGCTACGGGAGAGGGGAGCCTGCCTTTTGGTCACAGGTGGGATCGCTCTGCTATGGGAGAGGGGAGACTGACTTTTGGTCGCTGGTGGGATCGCTCTGCTACGGGAGAGGGGAGACTGACTTTTGGTCGCTGGTGGAATCACTCTGCTACGGGAGAGGGGAGACTGACTCCGATTGCTCATGGGATCGCTCTGCTACGGGAGAGGGGAGACTGACTTTTGGTCACTGGTGGGATCGCTCTGCTACGGGAGAGGGGAGCCTGCCTTTTGGTCACAGGTGGGATCGCTCTGCTACGGGAGAGGGGAGACTGCCTTTTTTTTGCTGTTGGGATCGCTCTGCTACGGGAGAGGGGAGACTGCCTTTTGATCACTGGTGGGATCGCTCTGCTACGGGAGGGGGGAGACTGACTTTTGATTGCTGGTGGGATCGCTCTGCTACGGGAGAGGGGAGACTGACTTTTGGTCGCTGGTGGGATCGCTCTGCTCCGGGAGAGGGGAGACTGACTTTTGGTCACTGGTGGGATCGCTCTGCTACGGGAGGGGGGAGACTGACTTTTGATTGCTGGTGGGATCACTCTGCTACGGGAGAGGGAGGCTGACTTTTGGTCACAGGTGGGATCGCTCTGCTACGGGAGAGGGGAGACTGCCTTTTGATTGCTGGTGGGATCACTCTGCTACGGGAGAGGGAGGCTGACTTTTGGTCACAGGTGGGATCGCTCTGCTACGGGAGAGGGGAGACTGACTTTTGGTCGCTGGTGGGATCACTCTGCTACGGGAGGGGGGAGCCTGACTTTTGGTCACAGGTGGGATCGCTCTGCTACGGGAGAGGGGAGACTGACTTTTGGTCACAGGTGGGATCGCTCTGCTACGGGAGAGGGGAGACTGACTCCGATTGCTCATGGGATCGCTCTGCTACGGGAGAGGGGAGACTGACTTTTGGTCACAGGTGGGATCGCTCTGCTACGGGAGAGGGGAGACTGACTCCAATTGCTCATGGGATCGCTCTGCTACGGGAGAGGGGAGACTGACTTTTGGTCACTGGTGGGATCACTCTGCTACGGGAGAGGGGAGCCTGCCTTTTGGTCACAGGTGGGATCGCTCTGCTATGGGAGAGGGGAGACTGACTTTTGGTCGCTGGTGGGATCGCTCTGCTACGGGAGAGGGGAGACTGACTTTTGGTCGCTGGTGGAATCACTCTGCTACGGGAGAGGGGAGACTGACTCCGATTGCTCATGGGATCGCTCTGCTACGGGAGAGGGGAGACTGACTTTTGGTCACTGGTGGGATCGCTCTGCTACGGGAGAGGGGAGCCTGCCTTTTGGTCACAGGTGGGATCGCTCTGCTACGGGAGAGGGGAGACTGCCTTTTTTTTGCTGTTGGGATCGCTCTGCTACGGGAGAGGGGAGACTGCCTTTTGATCACTGGTGGGATCGCTCTGCTACGGGAGGGGGGAGACTGACTTTTGATTGCTGGTGGGATCGCTCTGCTACGGGAGAGGGGAGACTGACTTTTGGTCGCTGGTGGGATCGCTCTGCTCCGGGAGAGGGGAGACTGACTTTTGGTCACTGGTGGGATCGCTCTGCTACGGGAGGGGGGAGACTGACTTTTGATTGCTGGTGGGATCACTCTGCTACGGGAGAGGGAGGCTGACTTTTGGTCACAGGTGGGATCGCTCTGCTACGGGAGAGGGGAGACTGCCTTTTGATTGCTGGTGGGATCACTCTGCTACGGGAGAGGGAGGCTGACTTTTGGTCACAGGTGGGATCGCTCTGCTACGGGAGAGGGGAGACTGACTTTTGGTCGCTGGTGGGATCACTCTGCTACGGGAGGGGGGAGCCTGACTTTTGGTCACAGGTGGGATCGCTCTGCTACGGGAGAGGGGAGACTGACTTTTAATCACTGGGGGATCCCTCTGCTGTCAGAGAGGGGAGACTGCCCTGTGATCACTGGGGGTTCGCTCTGTGTTTTCACCCAATCTTCTTGTTATTTTATGTGTGGGGAGGGGGATTTGGGAGTCCATGTACCTGTTCCGTTTTTGTTTGTTTTTTTTTGCGAGGGGGGGGAGGGATTTGGGGGTCAATGTACCTGTTCCGTTTTTGTTTGTTTTTTTTTGCGAGGGGGGGAGGGATTTGGGGGTCAATGTACCTGTTCCGTTTTTGTTTGTTTTTTTTTTGCGAGGGGGGGAGGGATTTGGGAGTCCATGTACCTGTTCCGTTTTTGTTTGGTTTTTTTTGCGAGGGGGGGAGGGATTTGGGGGTCAATGTACCTGTTCCGTTTTTGTTTTTTTTTTTTTGCGAGGGGGGGAGGGATTTGGGAGTCCATGTACCTGTTCCGTTTTTGTTTGGTTTTTTTTGCGAGGGGGGGAGGGGGATTTGGGAGTCAATGTACCTGTTCCGTTTTTGTTTGTTTTTTTTTTGCGAGGGGGGAGGGATTTGGGGGTCAATGTACAGTTTTCCGTTTTTGTTCGTTTTTTTGTGAGGGGAGGAGGGATTTGGGGGGGAGGCAATGACCGTCCTGCCGTCCTTTCCTTTCTTGTTTTCATGGCTATGTGGAGAAGAATTTCAGAGTGGTATACTTTGATAACAAGTGAACCTTTGAACCTGTCTTAAACCAGGGGTTCTCACCTGTTTTTATGCCATGAACCCCTACCATTAACTGAGGGGGTCCATGGAGCCCAGGTTGGGAACCCCTCCTTTGTGAAGCATCCTGTGATGGTGGGATTTAAACTCCAGCTCTCTTGGCAACTGTCACGATGAGGAACCATCTCTTCCTCCTGTTCCATCACTGGTGAAGTGGTGATGACCTCATGAGCTGTGCAATTTGACCCCAATTTTTTATTGGTTGCCAATAAATAAATAAATAATTGGCTAGTCAATTAGCCAATCAACTATTTCATTAGCCAGAGGTGGTGATTATGTGGAATTCATTGCCACAGACAGCTGTGAAGGCCAAGTCATTGGGTATTTTTAAAGAAGTAGGTGACTGGTTCTTGATTAGTTAGGACATCAAAGGTTACAGGGAGAAAGCAGGAGAATGGTTTTGAGAGGGATAATAAATCAGCCATGATTGAGTATCGTGGCAGGCTGAACAGCCTAACTCTGTTACTATGTCTTATGGTCATATAGATTTAGGCCCAGGGCCTCTGGCATTTGAAGCTGGACTGGCATGTATGGGTGGGGTATTTTATTACCCTGTTCCCCATTATAAAAGCATAAATGATGCGATCTGTAGGAAGGTGCATATTTCAAGTGTTCATGGGGAGATCATACTGGAGACGAGAGCTGAAATTGGATCGGATTCAGTAGCTCGAACTGACAATTGGAAGGACTACTTGGCCACGGACCTGTCCTTGAAAGTTGATTTATGAACACCAGGAAGGCAGAATAGCAAGAACTTACAGCAGATTTGAACAAGTAAAATCTCCAGCTGCTTTACACGCCTGTTACCAGATAAATATTGATACTGCACCGTGTAAGGAGGTTCAGGAGCCAAGAATCTGCCTGCAAGGAGGAAGCACGGTACAAAAGAACTGGGAGGGGAATTCTGAATCTTGACAGCTGCATCCACATCCAGCAATGTTAGAGTGACGAGAACGGGACGAGGGAATGGATTGCAAAGAGGACGATACCTCAGTGGAGCAAAAGAACATGCTGAAGGAACTTAGCAGGTCAGGCAGTGTCTATGGAGGAGAACAAACAGTTGACAGTTTGGGCTGAGACCCCTCATCGGGGCTGCTGGTAGCAATAGCGGGGGAGCAGTGAGAGAGGGTGCCACTGAACTCCCGTTGAAGATGAAGATTTAAACATTTTCAGGGTAGGCATACCTTCGCAGTGGAGCAGCAGTCCTGATGAAGCCTGAAACATCGATTTCTCTCCATAGATGCTGCCTGACTTGCTGAGTTCCTCCAGTATTTTGTTTATGTTGCTCAGGTTTAAAACAAAAACTTCACACCATCTTAAAAGCTTCTTCCCCCATTCAGATAATCTGATCAACCATTCTAGTTAGCCCCGCCCCCTCTATCAACTACCTCAGTCACTGTATTCACTGTTAACACTTTAAACCACTATTTGCATTGTAAATACATGCTGGTATTTATGCACGTTTTATTCCATATCCGGACTTTAACCTTTAACTTTAATTTTATATAATTCTTTAATATTACTGATTTTTGTTGCCGCTCTGACCAATGCACCGCAGCAAATTCCTGATACAGGTAAATGTGTATGGCAAATCAAGTTGGTTGTTGAAGATTTCCAGCATGTGCCGAATCCCTTGAGTTTCGGATAAGGGGATTTCGAGTAGAGTGCACAGAGAAGGACCCAAACACAAGGATGTTCTGAGAGTACAGATAGATTTTGTTAGTAATGCATATTTTGCAGGAATGAATTAAAAACAAGCCATGGCCAGCAGCTGGTGAGCAGCTGCCCAGCCCTTGGACAGAAATCTCTTCTCAGCTTGTCAGCACCTGACTTTACTTCCATAGTTATCAGAAGGGCTGGCAGGCGGCTGCACACTGTCACGGGCAGGGGAGGGGAGTGCAGGACTGGGTGGGGCACTGGCCCAGCTGCCCTGGAGCCAACATTCGGATCTAAACCCTACCGCAGGAGAATGTACATTCATTTAAATAAACAGACTCCAACATCAGCAACTGGTAAAAGTTCAAAGTTCAGAGCAGGTTATTATTGAAGTGCGTATATGTCACCATATTCAACCCTGAGGTTCATTTTATTGCAAACATTTACAGGGAAATAAAGAAACAAAATAAAATTTATGAAAGAAACTATACGTAATGAAGACTGACTCAAACAATAATGAAGTGGCCTAGAGGGAAGAAGTCATCTCTCTGACACAGTGGTGTCAAGAAAACAACCTCTCCCTCAATGTCACAAAAACAAAGGAGTTGGTTAGGTGGATTACAGGAGGAATGGAGACGGGCTAACCCCTATTGATAACAATGGATCTGGTGTTGAGAGGGTAAACAGCTTCAAGTTCCTCGGCATCCACATCACCGAGGACCTCACGTGGTCTGTACACACCAGCTGTGTGGTGAAAAAGGTACAACAGCACCTCTTTCACCTCAAACAGTTGAGGAAGTTTGGTATGGGCCCCCAAATCCTAAGAACTTTCTCCAGGGGCACAATTGAGAGCATCCTGACAGGCTGCATCACTGCCTGGTATGGGAACTGTACCACCCTTAATCACAGGGCTCTGCAGAGAGTGGTGTGGACAGCCCAGCACATCTGTAGTTGTGAACTTCCCATGATTCAGGACGGTTACAAAGACAGGTGTGAAAAAAGGGCCCAAAGGATCATTGGGGACCCGAGTCACCCCAACCACAGTCTATTCCAGCTGCTACCATCCGGGAAGCGGTATTGCAGCAGAAAAGCCGGGACCAACAGGCTCCGGGACAGCTTCTTCCACCAGGCCATCAGACTGATGAACTCACGTTGATTTGAGTGTATTTCTATGTTATATTGACTGTTCTATTTATTATAAATTACTATGATTGCACATTTAGACGGAGACGTAACACAAAGATTTTTACTCCTCGTATGTGTGAAAGATGTAAGAAATACAGTCAACTCAATCCAACTTGCATGTTGGTCGTTTCTTTTAGATAGATAGATAGATAGATAGATAGATACTTTATTCATCCCCATGGGGAAATTCAACATTTTTTTCCAATGTCCCATACACTTGTTGTAGCAAAAACTCATTACATACAATACTTAACTCAGTAATAATATGATATGCATCTAAATCACTAACTCAAAAAGCATTTATAATAGCTTTAAAAAAAAAAAAAGTTCTTAAGTCCTGGCAGTTGAATTGTAAAGCCTAATGGCATTGGGGAGTATTGACCTCTTCATCCTGTCTGAGGAGCATTGCATCGACAGTAACCTGTCGCTGAAACTGCTTCTCTGTCTCTGGATGGTGCTATGTAGAGGATGTTCAGGGTTTTCCATAATTGACCGTAGCCTACTCAGCGCCCTTCGCTCAGCTACCGATGTTAAACTCTCCAGTACTTTGCCCACGACAGAGCCCGCCTTCCTTACCAGCTTATTAAGACGTGAGGCGTCCTTCTTCTTAATTTTACACATTGCTTGTTTGTCTGTCTTTGATTGTGTGTAGTTTTCATTGATTCTATTGTGTTTCTTTGTTCTCCTGTGAACGCCTGCGTGGAAACAGATCTCAGGGTGGTCTATTTTGATAATAGATTTACTTCGAAATTTCAACTTTGAAAAGCAACTAATGTCCAAAACAATGACAGGGGAATGGTGTTGAGAGGGATAGTAAATCAGCCATGATGGAATGGCGGAGCTGACTCGATGGGCTGAATGGCCTAAATCTACTCCTATGTCATAGTCTTAAAAGAAGGCAAGTTTTGCAGATTGTGTGAAATTGAAACCGTTGCTGATACCATTGCTGTGGAGAAAATGAGGGGCATAATTTTAGGGTGATTGGAGGATGTCAGAAGTAGGTTTTTTACACAGACAGTGGTGAGTAGAACTCACTACTGTGGTGGTGATACATGAGGGACATTGAAGAGACTCATTCAGGCACATGGGTGAAGGTAAAATGGAGGGCTATGTTGGAGGGAAGGGTTACATTGATCCTAGAGAAGGTTAAAAGGTCGACATTGTGGGCCGAAGGGCCTATACTGTTCTATGTTTTATGCTCTAAAACAAAATGCCAGTTGCCGCACATTTGGAAGTGGAAAGATGGTGCAATTCTTCAACACATCGCCAAGAAATCTTTCTTTATTTGGAGATGCAATACAGTAACAGGCCCTTCTGGCCCACACTGTCCAATCGCACCATGTCACCAATTAACCTACACCTTTGGAATGTGGGTGGGATCCAGAGCACCCGGACCAAACCCACGTGGTCATGGCGAGAGCCGCGGATCTGTACCCACGTTGTGGGCGCAGTAATAGCAATACACTAACGGCTACAGTACTGTGCCGTCAGAAAGGGCAGCACTCTCCCCATCAGATAACCGATCCCCAGTCTCTCCATGTGACAGGCAGGGATACTAACCACCATACTAATGTTGTCTCTTAACCACCCTCTGAAAAGGCCTAGCAAACTTCTTGGCTAAAATGGCCTAGCAAACTTCTTGGTTCTCTCAAACTTCGTGAGACTAAATTTGGAGTATCGTGTGCAGTTTTGGTCACTGAATTACAGGAAGGATATTAATAAGGTTGAAAGAGTGCAGAGAAGGTTTACAAGGATGTTACCAGGACTTGAGAAACTGAGTTACAGAGAAAGGTTGAATAGGTTAGGACTTTATTCCCTGGAGCGTAGAAGAATGAGGGGAGATTTGATAGAGGTGTATAAAATTATGATGGGTATAGATAGAGTGAATGCAAGCAGGCTTTTTCCATTGAGGCTAGGGGAGAAAAAAACCAGAGGACATGGGTTAAGGGTGAAGGGGGAAAAGTTTAAAGGGAATGTTGGGGGGGGGCTTCTTCACACAGAGAGTGGTGGGAGTGTGGAATGAGCTGCCAGATGAAGCGGTGAATGCGGTCTCACTTTTCACATTTAAGAAAAATTTGGACAGGTACATGGATGAGGGGTGTACGGAGGGATATGGTCCAGGTGCAGGTCAGTGGGACTAGGCAGAAAAATGGTTCGGCACAGCCAAGAAGGGCCAGAAAAAGGCCTGTTTCTGTGCTGTAATGTTCTATGGTTCTATGGTTCTATGGTTAAAATGGCCTAGCAAACTTCTTGGTTAAAAGATAATTGGAGATGAAGAATAAATCTTAGCCTTGCCAGCAGTTCCCATATCCTGCGAATGAAGAAAGTGAAACCAATTGTTGGTTGTTAATAGCTGTCCCAGCATCCTTTGTCTGAAACTTTATTTCCAGCTTGTCTGATCGATCTGTTCTTCCGAAGACTTTAAACTATTTACTTTTAAAAATATCGTCATTTGATGATTGTGATTGCAGATTGTGAGATGGAACGTTTTTGTTTTCTTTAATCTTCCTGCCCATTTGTGCAAATTCCCTTCCAGCCATTTCTGATTGCAAAGTAAAAATACACAGGATGGAGTGAGGCCATTCCACCCGTCAAAGCTATGATAGCTCTGAAAGAGAGTTCATCAGTTATTTCCATTCTCCCTTCCCCAATGGGCTTGGATATTTTCCTTGGAAAAGTGACCTGATTTCTGACACATTCCACATCTGGGCCCACAGTCTACAGTCTGCATCTCTCTGTGTTCCCTGCGAGCTCGCTGCCAGACTGCATCTCTCTGTGTTCCCTGCGAGCTCGCTGCCAGACTGCATCTCTCTGTGTTCCCTGCGAGCTCGCTGCCTGTCTGCATCTCTCTGTGTTCCCTGCGAGCTTGCTGCGAGTCTGCATCTCTCTGTGTTCCCTGCGAGCTCGCTGCCAATCTGCATCTCTCTGTGTTCCCTGCGAGCTTGCTGCCAGACTGCATCTCTCTGTGTTCCCTGCGAGCTTGCTGCCAGACTGCATCTCTCTGTGTTCCCTGCGAGCTTGCTGCCAGACTGTATCTCTCTGTGTTCCCTGTGAGCTTGCTGCGAGTCTGCATCTCTCTGTGTTCCCTGCGAGCTCGCTGCCTGTCTGCATCTCTCTGTGTTCCCTGCGAGCTTGCTGCGAGTCTGCATCTCTCTGTGTTCCCTGCGAGCTCGCTGCCAATCTGCATCTCTCTGTGTTCCCTGCGAGCTTGCTGCCAGACTGCAT
The DNA here is from genome assembly GCF_048418815.1 of Hemitrygon akajei. Lineage (NCBI taxonomy): Eukaryota > Metazoa > Chordata > Chondrichthyes > Myliobatiformes > Dasyatidae > Hemitrygon > Hemitrygon akajei. Next base: position 9,085,579 of record NC_133146.1, read on the forward strand.
CTCTCTGTGTTCCCTGCGAGCTTGCTGCCAGTCTGCATCTCTCTGTGTTCCCTGCGAGCTTGCTGCGAGTCTGCATCTCTCTGTGTTCCCTGCGAGCTTGCTGCCAGACTGCATCTCTCTGTGTTCCCTGCGAGCTTGCTGCCAGTCTGCATCTCTCTGTGTTCCCTGCGAGCTTGCTGCGAGTCTGCATCTCTCTGTGTTCCCTGCGAGCTCGCTGCCAATCTGCATCTCTCTGTGTTCCCTGCGAGCTTGCTGCCAGACTGCATCTCTCTGTGTTCCCTGCGAGCTTGCTGCGAGTCTGCATCTCTCTGTGTTCCCTGCGAGGTTGCTGCCAGACTGCATCTCTCTGTGTTCCCTGCGAGCTTGCTGCCAGTCTGCACTCTGTCTGTCGCTGCTACACTATTCTCGGGATTACATTCCCTTTTTACACCACAATGGCGCTGTGCTGGGGCCGCTTCTTTTTGTCAATGCCTTGGATGATGGAATTGATGGCTTTGTGAGAAAGTTTGCGGATGATATGATGATAGGTGTTGGGGCCGGCATTTTTGAGGTAGCTGTGAGGCTACAGAAGGACTCGGACGGATTAGGAGAATGGGCACAGAAGTGGCAGATGGAATACAGAGTCAGGAAGTGAACAGTCACACACTTTGGTAGAAGAAATAAAAGGGTGGACTATTTTCTAAGTGAAGAGAAAATGCAAAATTCTGAGCTGCAAAGGGACTTGGGAGTCCTTCTACAGGATTCCCTAAAGGTTAAGTTGCAGGTTGAGTCTGCGGTGAGGAAAGCAAATGCAATGTTAGCATTCATTTCAAGAGAACTAGAATATAAAAGCAAGGATGTAATGTTGAGACTTTATAAATCACTGGTGAGGCTTCACTCAGAGCATTGTGAGTGGGTTTTGGGCCCCTCATCTTAGAAAGGATGTGCTGATGTTGGAGAGGGTTCAAAGGAGTTTCCAGAAAATGATTGAAGGTTTGAATGGCTTGTCATATGAAGAGCGTTTGATGGCTCTGGGCCAGTGGGGTGACCTCATTGAAACCTATTGAATGGTGATAGAGTGGATGTGGAGAGGATGTTTCTTATGGTGGGAGAGTCTAAGACCAGAGGACACAGCCTTAGAATAGAGGGGCATCATTTTAGGACGGAGATGAGAAGGAATTTCTTTAACGAGAGTTTGGTAAATCTATGGAATTCATTGCCACGGGCAGCTGTGGAGGCCGAGTCACTGGGTATAGTTAGGGCAGAGGATGATAGATTCTTGATTAGTCAGGGCATGAAGAGATTCGGGGAGAAGGCAGGAGAATGAGGCTGAGAGGAAAATTGGATCAGCCACGATGAAATGGTGGAGCAGACTCGATGGGCCAAATGGTCTAATTCTGCTCCTGTATCTTGTGGGTTTATGGATACGGAGAGCAAGCAAAGAGAAATACTTCACAGTGTCTCAATATGCGTGACAACGATAAACCAATACCAGGTATAACCCCGTTGCCTCAGGGAATCTCTGCAGTGCAAGTAGGTCAACAAATTAAATATTTTGTATGAAGCAAAGTCCTGATGCAGAGTCTTAGCCCGAAATGTCGCCACTGGCTCCAGCACATCCTTATGTCATGTTGATTGTTAACGTAAACAATGCATTCAGCTGAGTTTCAACGTGCATGTTATGTTATTAATAAATTAAAGATTTGAATCATAATCCATAGATGATGAGTTCCCACGACAATTTGTGTGTGTCGATCAAGATTTTCACTTCTCTTTTGTCTCATTAGAAGGAAGGATTGCCGCTATGTAGAACTTGTTCAGTATATAAGACACACCCACACACCGACACGTCACACTCCCACACACAGACATCACACTCCCACACACCGACACGTCACACTCTCACACACAGACATCACACTCCCACACACCGACACGTCACACTCCCACACACAGACATCACACTCCCACACACTGACACGTCACACACCCACACACATACATCACAATCCCACACACCGACACGTCACACTCTCACACACGGACATCACACTCCCACACACAGACGTCACACTCCCACACACCGACACGTCACACTCTCACACACCGACACGTCACACTCCCACACACAGACGTCACACTCCCACACACAGACACGTCACACACCCACACACATACATCACAATCCCACACAGACATCACACTCCCACACACAGACATCACACTCCCACACAGACATCACACTCCCACACAGACATCACACTCCCACACACCTACACGTCACACTCCCACACACAGACATCACACTCTCACACACAGACATCACACTTCCACACAGACATCACACTCCCACACACAGACATCACACTCCCACACAGACATCACACTCCCACACACAGACATCACACTCCCACACACAGACATCACACTTCCACACAGACATCACACTCCCACACACAGACATCACACTTCCACACAGACATCACACTCCCACACACAGACATCACACTCCCACACACCGACACGTCACACTCTCACACACAGACATCACACTCCCACACAGACATCACACTCCCACAGACATCACACTCCCACACACAGACATCACACTCTCACACACAGACATCACACTCCCACACACAGACATCACACTCCCACACACAGACATCACACTCTCACACACAGACATCACACTCCCACACACAGACATCAAACTTCTACACAGACATCACACTCCCACACACAGATATCACACTCCCACACACAGACATCACACTTCCACACAGACATCACACTCCCACACACAGACATCACACTTCCACACAGACATCACACTCCCACACACAGACATCACACTCCCACACAGACATCACACTCCCACACACAGACATGACACTCCCACACAGACATCACACTCCCACACACAGACATCACACTCCCACACAGACATCACACTCCCACACACAGACATCACACTCCCACACAGACATCACACTCCCAAACACAGACATCACACTCTCACACACAGACATCACACTCCCACACACAGACATCACACTCCCACACAGACATCACACTCCCACACAGACATCACACTCCCACACACAGACATCACACTCCCACACACAGACACGTCACACACAGACATCACACTCCCACACACCGACACGTCACACTCCCACACACAGACATCACACTCTCACACACAGACATCACACTTCCACACAGACATCACACTCCGACACACAGACACGTCACACTCCCACACACAGACATCACACTCCCACACACAGACATCACACTCCCACACAGACATCACACTCCCACACAGACATCACACTCCCACACACAGACATCACACTCCCACACAGACATCACACTCTCACACACAGACATCACACTCCCACACAGACATCACACTCTCACACACAGACATCACACTCCCACACAGACATCACACTCTCACACACAGACATCACACTCCGACACACACAGACATGTCACACTCCCATGCACAGACATCACACTCCCACACACAGACACGTCACACTCCCACACACAGACATCACACTCCCACACACCGACACGTCACACTCCCACACACAGACATCACACTCCCACACACAGACATCACACTCCCACACAGACATCACACTCTCACACACCGACACATCACACTCCCACACACAGACATCACACTCCCACACAGACATCACACTCTCACACACAGACATCACACTCCCACAGACCAGCACGTCACACTCCCACACAGACATCACACTCCCACACAGACATCACACTCCCACACACCTACACGTCACACTCCCACACACAGACATCACACTCTCACACACAGACATCACACTTCCACACAGACATCACACTCCCACACACAGACATCACACTCCCACACAGACATCACACTCCCACACACAGACATCACACTCCCACACACAGACATCACACTTCCACACAGACATCACACTCCCACACACAGACATCACACTTCCACACAGACATCACACTCCCACACACAGACATCACACTCCCACACACCGACACGTCACACTCTCACACACAGACATCACACTCCCACACAGACATCACACTCCCACAGACATCACACTCCCACACACAGACATCACACTCTCACACACAGACATCACACTCCCACACACAGACATCACACTCCCACACACAGACATCACACTCTCACACACAGACATCACACTCCCACACACAGACATCAAACTTCTACACAGACATCACACTCCCACACACAGATATCACACTCCCACACACAGACATCACACTTCCACACAGACATCACACTCCCACACACAGACATCACACTTCCACACAGACATCACACTCCCACACACAGACATCACACTCCCACACAGACATCACACTCCCACACACAGACATGACACTCCCACACAGACATCACACTCCCACACACAGACATCACACTCCCACACAGACATCACACTCCCACACACAGACATCACACTCCCACACAGACATCACACTCCCAAACACAGACATCACACTCTCACACACAGACATCACACTCCCACACACAGACATCACACTCCCACACAGACATCACACTCCCACACAGACATCACACTCCCACACACAGACATCACACTCCCACACACAGACACGTCACACTCCCACACACAGACATCACACTCTCACACACAGACATCACACTTCCACACAGACATCACACTCCGACACACAGACACGTCACACTCCCACACACAGACATCACACTCCCACACACAGACATCACACTCCCACACAGACATCACACTCCCACACAGACATCACACTCCCACACACAGACATCACACTCCCACACAGACATCACACTCTCACACACAGACATCACACTCCCACACAGACATCACACTCTCACACACAGACATCACACTCCCACACAGACATCACACTCTCACACACAGACATCACACTCCGACACACACAGACATGTCACACTCCCATGCACAGACATCACACTCCCACACACAGACACGTCACACTCCCACACACAGACATCACACTCCCACACACCGACACGTCACACTCCCACACACAGACATCACACTCCCACACACAGACATCACACTCCCACACAGACATCACACTCTCACACACCGACACATCACACTCCCACACACAGACATCACACTCCCACACAGACATCACACTCTCACACACAGACATCACACTCCCACAGACCAGCACGTCACACTCCCACACAGACATCACACTCCCACACACCGACACGTCACACTCCCACACACAGACATCACACTCCCACACACAGACATCACACTTCCACACAGACATCACACTCTCACACACAGACATCACACTCCCACACAGACATCACACTCCCACACAGACATCACACTCCCACACACCGACACGTCACACTCCCACACACAGACATCACACTCACACACACAGACATCACACTCCCACACACAGACATCACACTTCCACACAGACATCACACTCTCACACAGACATCACACTCCCACACAGACATCACACTCCCACACACAGACATCACACTCCCACACACAGACATCACACTCCCACACAGACATCACACTCTCACACACAGACATCACACTCCCACACAGACATCACACTCCCACACACAGACATCACACTCCCACACAGACATCACACTCCCACACACAGACATCACACTTCCACACAGTCATCACACTCCCACACACAGACATCACACTCCCACACACAGACATCACACTCCCACACAGACATCACACTCCCACACACAGACATCACACTCCCACACAGACATCACACTCCCACACACAGACATCACACTCCCACACAGACATCACACTCCCACACAGACATCACACTCTCACACACAGACATCACACTCCCACACACAGACATCACACTCTCACACACAGACATCACACTCCCACACACAGACATCACACTCCCACACAGACATCACACTCTCACACAGACATCACACTCCCACACAGACACGTCACACTCCCACACAGACATCACACTCACACACCGACACATCACACTCCCACACACAGACATCACACTCTCACACACAGACATCACACTCCCACACACAGACATCACACTCCCACACACCGACACGTCACACTCCCACACACAGACACATCACACTCTCACACACAGACATCACACTCCCACACAGACATCACACTCCCACACACAGACATCACACTCCCACACAGACATCACACTCCCACACACAGACATCACACTCCCACACACAGACATCACACTCCCACACAGACATCACACTCTCACACACAGACATCACACTCCCACACAGACATCACACTCCCACACACAGACATCATACTCCCACACACAGACATCACTCTCTCACACACAGACATCACACTCCCACACACAGACATCACACTCCCACACAGACATCACTCTCTCACACACAGACATCACACTCCCACACACAGACATCACACTCCCACACAGACATCACACTCCCACACAGACATCACACTCCCACACACCGACACGTCACACTCCCACACACAGACATCACTCTCTCACACACAGACATCACACTCCCACACAGACACGTCACACTCCCACACAGACATCACACTCACACACCGACACATCACACTCCCACACACAGACATCACACTTCCACACAGACATCACACTCCCACACACAGACATCACACTCCCACACACGGACATCACACTCCCACACACAGACATCACACTCCCACACAGACATCACACTCCCACACACAGACATCACACTCCCACACAGACATCACACTCCCACACAGACATCACACTCCCACACACCGACACGTCACACTCCCACACACAGACATCACACTCACACACACAGACATCACACTCCCACACACAGACATCACACTTCCACACAGACATCACACTCTCACACACAGACATCACACTCCCACACAGACATCACACTCCCACACACAGACATCACACTCCCACACAGACATCACACTCCCACACACAGACATCACACTTCCACACAGTCATCACACTCCCACACACAGACATCACACTCCCACACACAGACATCACACTCCCACACAGACATCACACTCCCACACACAGACATCACACTCCCACACAGACATCACACTCCCACACACAGACATCACACTCCCACACAGACATCACACTCTCACACACAGACATCACACTCCCACACACAGACATCACACTCTCACACACAGACATCACACTCCCACACACAGACATCACACTCCCACACAGACATCACACTCTCACACAGACATCACACTCCCACACAGACACGTCACACTCCCACACAGACATCACACTCACACACCGACACATCACACTCCCACACACAGACATCACACTCCCACACAGACATCACACTCACACACCGACACATCACACTCCCACACACAGACATCACAATCCCACACACTGACACGTCACACACCCACACACAGACATCACACTCCCACACAGACATCACACTCTCACACACAGACATCACACTCCCACACAGACATCACACCCACACACCGACACATCACACTCCCACACACAGACATCACACTCTCACACACAGACATCACACTCCCACACAGACATCACACTCCCACACACAGACATCACACTCCCACACAGACATCACACTCCCACACACAGACATCACACTCCCACACACAGACATCACACTCCCACACAGACATCACACTCTCACACACAGACATCACACTCCCACACAGACATCACTCTCTCACACACAGACATCACACTCCCACACACAGACATCACACTCCCACACAGACATCACACTCCCACACAGACATCACACTCCCACACACCGACACGTCACACTCCCACACACAGACATCACTCTCTCACACACAGACATCACACTCCCACACAGACACGTCACACTCCCACACAGACATCACACTCACACACCGACACATCACACTCCCACACACAGACATCACACTCCCACACAGACATCACACTCCCACACACAGACATCACACTCCCACACACGGACATCACACTCCCACACACAGACATCACACTCCCACACAGACATCACACTCTCACACACAGACATCACACTCCCACACAGACATCACACTCCCACACACCGACACGTCACACTCCCACACACAGACATCACACTCCCACACAGACACGTCACACTCCCACACACAGACATCACACTCCCACACAGACATCACACTCCCACACACAGACATCACACTCCCACACAGACACGTCACACTCCCACACAGACATCACACTCCCACACACAGACATCACACTCTCACACAGACATCACACTCCCACACACAGACATCACACTCCCACACAGACATCACACTCCCACACACAGACATCACACTCCCACACAGACATCACACTCCCACACAGACATCACACTCTCACACACAGACATCACACTCCCACACACAGACATCACACTCCCACACACCGACACGTCACACTCCCACACACAGACATCACACTCCCACACAGACATCACACTCTCACACACAGACATCACACTCCCACACAGACATCACACTCCCACACAGACATCACACTCCCACACAGACATCACACTCCCACACACAGTCATCACACTCCCACACAGACATCACACTCCCACACAGACATCACACTCTCACACACAGACATCACACTCCCACACAGACATCACACTCTTACACACAGACATCACACTCCCACACACAGACATCACACTCCCACACACAGACATCACACTCCCACACAGACATCACACTCTTACACACAGACATCACACTCCCACACACAGACATCACACTCCCACACAGACATCACACTCCCACACACAGACATCACACTCCCACACAGACATCACACTCCCACACACAGACATCACACTCCCACACAGACATCACACTCTCACACACAGACATCACTCTCTCACACACAGACATCACACTCCCACACAGACATCACACTCTCACACACAGACATCACACTCTCACACACAGACATCACACTCCCACACAGACATCACACTCACACACACAGACATCACACTCTCACACAGACATCACACTCCCACACAGACATCACACTCCCACACACAGACATCACACTCCCACACAGACATCACACTCCCACACAGACATCACACTCCCACACAGACATCACACTCCCACACACAGACATCACACTCCCACACAGACATCACACTCTCACACAGACATCACACTCCCACACAGACATCACACTCCCACACACAGACATCACACTCCCACACACAGACATCACACTCCCACACACAGACATCACACTCTCACACACAGACATCACACTCCCACACACAGACATCACACTCCCACACACCGACACATCACACTCCCACACAGACATCACACTCCCACACAGACATCACACTCCCACACACAGACATCACACTCCCACACAGACATCACACTCTCACACAGACATCACACTCCCACACAGACATCACACTCTCACACACAGACATCACTCTCCCACACAGACATCACACTCTCACACAGACATCACACTCTCACACAGACATCACACTCCCACACAGACATCACACTCTCACACAGACATCACACTCCCACACAGACATCACACTCTCACACAGACATCACACTCCCACACAGACATCACACTCCCACACACAGACATCACACTCTCACACAGACATCACACTCCCACACAGACATCACACTCCCACACACAGACATCACACTCCCACACAGTCATCACACTCCCACACACAGACATCACACTCCCACACAGACATCACACTCTCACACACAGACATCACACTCCCACACACAGACATCACACTCCCACACAGACATCACACTCTCACACACAGACATCACACTCCCACACAGACATCACACTCCCACACACAGACATCACACTCCCACACACAGACATCACACTCTCACACACAGACATCACACTCCCACACAGACATCACACTCTCACACACAGACATCACACTCCCACACACAGTCATCACACTCCCACACAGACATCACACTCCCACACAGACATCACACTCCCACACACAGACATCACACTCCCACACAGACATCACACTCTCACACACAGACATCACACTCCCACACACAGACATCACACTCTCACACACAGACATCACACTCCCACACACAGACATCACACTCCCACACACCGACACATCACACTCCCACACACAGACATCACACTCCCACACACCGACACATCACACTCCCACACAGACATCACACTCTCACACACAGACATCACACTCACACACACAGACATCACACTCCCACACACAGACATCACACTCTCACACAGACATCACACTCCCACACAGACATCACACTCTCCCACACAGACATCACACTCCCACACACAGACATCACACTCCCACACAGACATCACACTCCCACACACAGACACATCACACTCTCACACACAGACATCACACTCACACACACAGACAACACACTCCCACACACAGACATCACACTCCCACACAGACATCACACTCTCACACACAGACATCACACTCCCACACACAGACATCACACTCCCACACAGACATCACACTCCCACACACAGACATCACACTCCCACACACAGACATCACACTCCCACACAGACATCACACTCTCACACACAGACATCACACTCCCACACAGACATCACACTCCCACACACAGACATCACACTCCCACACAGACATCACACTCCCACACACAGACATCACACTCCCACACAGACATCACACTCTCACACAGACATCACACTCCCACACACAGACATCACACTCCCACACAGACACGTCACACTCCCACACAGACATCACACTCACACACCGACACATCACACTCCCACACACAGACATCACACTCCCACACAGACATCACACTCCCACACACCGACACGTCACACTCCCACACAGACATCACACTCCCACACACAGACATCACACTCTCACACACAGACATCACACTCCCACACAGACACCACACTCTCCCACACAGACATCACACTCCCACACAGACATCACACTCTCACACACAGACATCACACTCCCACACACAGACATCACACTCCCACACAGACATCACTCTCTCACACACAGACATCACACTCCCACACACAGACATCACACTCCCACACAGACATCACTCTCTCACACACAGACATCACACTCTCACACACAGACATCACACTCCCACACACAGACATCACACTCCCACAGACATCACACTCCCACACACAGACATCACACTCACACACCGACACATCACACTCCCACACACAGACATCACACTCCCACACAGACATCACACTCCCACACAGACATCACACTCCCACACAGACATCACACTCCCACACACAGACATCACACTCTCACACACAGACATCACACTCCCACACAGACACCACACTCTCCCACACAGACATCACACTCTCACACAGACATCACACTCCCACACACAGACATCACACTCCCACACAGACATCACACTCTCACACACAGACATCACACTCCCACACACAGACATCACACTCCCACACACAGACATCACACTCCCACACAGACATCACACTCCCACACACAGACATCACACTCCCACACAGACATCACACTCCCACACACAGACATCACACTCTCACACACAGACATCACACTCCCACACAGACATCACACTCCCACACACCGACACGTCACACTCCCACACAGACATCACACTCCCACACACAGACATCACACTCTCACACACAGACATCACACTCCCACACAGACATCACACTCCCACACACCGACACGTCACTCTCCCACACACAGACATCACACTCCCACACAGACATCACACTCCCACACACAGACATCACACTCCCACACAGACATCACACTCCCACACAGACATCACACTCTCACACACAGACATCACACTCTCACACACAGACATCACACTCCCACACACAGACATCACACTCCCACACAGACATCACACTCCCACACACAGACATCACACTCTCACACACAGACATCACACTCCCACACACAGACATCACACTCCCACACAGACATCACACTCCCACACACAGACATCACACTCCCACACACAGACATCACACTCTCACACAGACATCACACTCTCACACACAGACATCACACTCCCACACACAGACATCACACTCCCACACACAGACATCACACTCTCACACACAGACATCACACTCTCACACACAGACACATCACACTCTCACACACAGACATCACACTCCCACACAGACATCACACTCCCACACAGACATCACACTCTCACACACAGACATCACACTCCCACAGACCAGCACGTCACACTCTCACACACAGACATCACACTCCCACACACAGACATCACACTCCCACACACAGACATCACACTCCCACACACAGACATCACACTCTCACACAGACATCACACTCTCACACACAGACATCACACTCCCACACACAGACATCACACTCCCACACACAGACATCACACTCCCACACAGACATCACACTCCCACACACAGACATCACACTCCCACACACAGACATCACACTCCCACACAGACATCACACTCCCACACAGACATCACACTCCCACACACAGACATCACACTCCCACACACAGACATCACACTCCCACACAGACATCACACTCCCACACAGACATCACACTCCCACACACAGACATCACACTCCCACACACAGACATCACACTCTCACACAGACATCACACTCTCACACACAGACATCACACTCCCACACACAGACATCACACTCCCACACAGACATCACACTCCCACACAGACATCACACTCTCCCACACAGACATCACACTCCCACACACAGACATCACACTCTCACACACAGACATCACACTCCCACACACAGACATCACACTCCCACACACCGACACGTCACTCTCCCACACACAGACATCACACTCCCACACACAGACATCACACTCCCACACACCGACACGTCACACTCCCACACAGACATCACACTCCCACACAGACATCACACTCCCACACAGACACGTCACACTCCCACACACAGACATCACACTCCCACACACAGACATCACACTCCCACACACCGACACGTCACACTCCCACACACAGACATCACACTCCCACACACAGACATCACACTCTCACACACAGACATCACACTCCCACACACAGACATCACACTCTCACACAGACATCACACTCCCACACACAGACATCACACTCTCACACACAGACATCACACTCCCACACACAGACATCACACTCCCACACAGACATCACACTCTCACACACAGACATCACACTCCCACACAGACATCACACTCCCACACACCGACACGTCACACTCCCACACACAGACATCACACTCCCACACACAGACATCACACTCCCACACACAGACATCACACTCTCACACACAGACATCACACTCCCACACACAGACATCACACTCCCACACACCGACACGTCACACTCCCACACACAGACATCACACTCCCACACAGACATCACACTCCCACACACAGACATCACACTCCCACACAGACATCACACTCTCACACACAGACATCACACTCCCACACACAGACATCACACTCCCACACACAGACATCACACTCCCACACAGACATCACACTCCCACACACCGACTTCACACTCCCACACAGTCATCACACTCTCACACACAGACATCACACTCCCACACAGACATCACACTCCCACACACAGACATCACACTCCCACACAGACATCACACTCCCACACACAGACATCACACTCCCACACACAGACATCACACTCCCACACAGACATCACACTCCCACACAGACATCACACTCTCACACACAGACATCACACTCCCACACACAGACATCACACTCCCACACAGACATCACACTCCCACACACAGACATCACACTCTCACACAGACATCACACTCCCACACAGACATCACACTCTCACACACAGACATCACACTCTCACACACAGACATCACACTCTCACACAGACATCACACTCCCACACAGACATCACACTCCCACACAGACATCACACTCCCACACACAGACATCACACTCCCACACAGACATCACACTCCCACACACAGACATCACACTCCCACACACAGACATCACACTCCCACACAGACATCACACTCCCACACACAGACATCACACTCTCACACACAGACATCACACTCTCACACACAGACATCACACTCCCACACAGACATCACACTCCCACACACAGACATCACACTCTCACACACAGACATCACACTCTCACACACAGACATCACACTCCCACACAGACATCACACTCCCACACACAGACATCACACTCCCACACACAGACATCACACTCCCACACAGACATCACACTCCCACACAGACATCACACTCCCACACACAGACATCACACTCTCACACACAGACATCACACTCTCACACACAGACATCACACTCCCACACAGACATCACACTCCCACACACAGACATCACACTCCCACACAGACATCACACTCCCACACACAGACATCACACTCCCACACACAGACATCACACTCCCACACAGACATCACACTCCCACACAGACATCACACTCCCACACACAGACATCACACTCTCACACACAGACATCACACTCCCACACAGACATCACACTCCCACACAGACATCACACTCTCACACACAGACATCACACTCCCACACACAGACATCACACTCCCACACACAGACATCACACTCCCACACACCGACATCACACTCCCACACAGACATCACACTCTCACACAGACATCACACTCTCACACACAGACATCACACTCCCACACAGACATCACACTCCCACACAGACATCACACTCCCACACACAGACATCACACTCCCACACACCGACACGTCACACTCCCACACAGACATCACACTCCCACACACAGACATCACACTTCCACACAGACATCACACTCCCACACACAGACATCACACTCACACACACAGACATCACACTCCCACACACGGACATCACACTCCCACACAGACATCACACTCCCACACACAGACATCACACTCCCACACAGACATCACACTCCCACACAGACATCACACTCTCACACACAGACATCACACTCCCACACAGACATCACACTCTTACACACACAGACATCACACTCCCACACACAGACATCACACTCCCACACACAGACATCACACTCCCACACAGACATCACACTCTTACACACAGACATCACACTCCCACACACAGACATCACACTCCCACACAGACATCACACTCCCACACACAGACATCACACTCCCACACAGACATCACACTCCCACACACAGACATCACACTCCCACACAGACATCACACTCTCACACACAGACATCACTCTCTCACACACAGACATCACACTCCCACACAGACATCACACTCTCACACACAGACATCACACTCTCACACACAGACATCACACTCCCACACAGACATCACACTCCCACACACCGACATCACACTCCCACACAGACATCACACTCCCACACACAGACATCACACTCCCACACAGACATCACACTCTCACACACAGACATCACACTCCCACACAGACATCACACTCCCACACAGACATCACACTCACACACACAGACATCACACTCTCACACAGACATCACACTCCCACACACAGACATCACACTCCCACACAGACATCACACTCCCACACACAGACATCACACTCCCACACAGACATCACACTCCCACACACAGACATCACACTCCCACACACAGACACGTCACACTCCCACACACAGACACGTCACACTCCCACACAGACATCACACTCCCACACAGACATCACACTCCCACACACAGACATCACACTCCCACACAGACATCACACTCTCACACACAGACATCACACTCCCACACACAGACATCACACTCCCACACAGACATCACACTCCCACACAGACATCACACTCTCACACAGACATCACACTCCCACACACAGACATCACACTCACACACACAGACATCACACTCTCACACAGACATCACAGTCCCACACACAGACATCACACTCCCACACAGACATCACACTCTCACACACAGACATCACACTCACACACACTGACATCACACTCTCACACAGACATCACACTCCCACACAGACATCACACTCCCACACAGACATCACACTCTCACACACAGACATCACACTCCCACACAGACATCACACTCCCACACACAGACATCACACTCCCACACAGACATCACACTCCCACACACAGACATCACACTCCCACACAGACATCACACTCTCACACACAGACATCACACTCCCACACACAGACATCACACTCCCACACAGACATCACACTCCCACACAGACATCACACTCTCCCACACAGACATCACACTCCCACACAGACATCACACTCTCACACACAGACATCACACTCCCACACACAGACATCACACTCCCACACACCGACACATCACACTCCCACACAGACATCACACTCCCACACAGACATCACACTCTCACACAGACATCACACTCCCACACAGACATCACACTCCCACACAGACATCACACTCTCACACACAGACATCACACTCCCACACAGACATCACACTCCCACACACAGACATCACACTCCCACACAGACATCACACTCCCACACACAGACATCACACTCCCACACAGACATCACACTCTCACACACAGACATCACACTCCCACACACAGACATCACACTCCCACACAGACATCACACTCCCACACAGACATCACACTCCCACACACAGACATCACACTCCCACACAGACATCACACTCTCACACACAGACATCACACTCCCACACACAGACATCACACTCTCACACACAGACATCACACTCCCACACACAGACATCACACTCCCACACACCGACACATCACACTCCCACACACAGACATCACACTCCCACACACCGACACATCACACTCCCACACAGACATCACACTCTCACACACAGACATCACACTCACACACACAGACATCACACTCCCACACACAGACATCACACTCTCACACAGACATCACACTCCCACACAGACATCACACTCTCCCACACAGACATCACACTCCCACACACAGACATCACACTCCCACACAGACATCACACTCCCACACACAGACACATCACACTCTCACACACAGACATCACACTCACACACACAGACATCACACTCCCACACACAGACATCACACTCCCACACAGACATCACACTCTCACACACAGACATCACACTCCCACACACAGACATCACACTCCCACACAGACATCACACTCCCACACACAGACATCACACTCCCACACACAGACATCACACTCCCACACAGACATCACACTCTCACACACAGACATCACACTCCCACACAGACACGTCACACTCCCACACAGACATCACACTCACACACCGACACATCACACTCCCAGACACAGACATCACACTCCCACACAGACATCACACTCCCACACACCGACACGTCACACTCCCACACAGACATCACACTCCCACACAGACATCACACTCTCACACACAGACATCACACTCCCACACAGACATCACACTCTTACACACACAGACATCACACTCCCACACACAGACATCACACTCCCACACACAGACATCACACTCCCACACAGACATCACACTCTTACACACAGACATCACACTCCCACACACAGACATCACACTCCCACACAGACATCACACTCCCACACACAGACATCACACTCCCACACAGACATCACACTCCCACACACAGACATCACACTCCCACACAGACATCACACTCTCACACACAGACATCACTCTCTCACACACAGACATCACACTCCCACACAGACATCACACTCTCACACACAGACATCACACTCTCACACACAGACATCACACTCCCACACAGACATCACACTCCCACACAGACATCACACTCCCACACACAGACATCACACTCCCACACAGACATCACACTCCCACACAGACATCACACTCCCACACACAGACATCACACTCTCACACACAGACATCACACTCCCACACAGACACCACACTCTCCCACACAGACATCACACTCCCACACAGACATCACACTCTCACACAGACATCACACTCCCACACACAGACATCACACTTCCACACACAGACATCACACTCCCACACACAGACATCACACTCTCACACACAGACATCACACTCCCACACAGACACCACACTCTCCCACACAGACATCACACTCCCACACACAGACATCACACTTCCACACACAGACATCACACTCCCACACACAGACATCACACTCCCACACACAGACATCACACTCTCACACAGACATCACACTCACACACCGACACATCACACTCCCACACACAGACATCACACTCCCACACAGACATCACACTCTCACACACAGACATCACACTCCCACACACAGACATCACACTCTCACACACAGACATCACACTCCCACACAGACACCACACTCTCCCACACAGACATCACACTCCCACACACAGACATCACACTCCCACACAGACATCACACTCCCACACACAGACATCACACTCCCACACAGACATCACACTCTCACACACAGACATCACACTCCCACACAGACATCACACTCCCACACAGACATCACACTCCCACACACCGACACGTCACACTCCCACACAGACATCACACTCCCACACACAGACATCACACTCCCACACACCGACACGTCACTCTCCCACACACAGACATCACACTCCCACACAGACATCACACTCCCACACACAGACATCACACTCCCACACAGACATCACACTCCCACACACAGACATCACACTCCCACACACAGACATCACACTCTCACACACAGACATCACACTCCCACACAGACATCACACTCCCACACACAGACATCACACTCCCACACAGACATCACACTCCCACACACCGACTTCACACTCCCACACAGACATCACACTCTCACACACAGACATCACACTCTCACACACAGACATCACACTCCCACACACAGACATCACACTCCCACACAGACATCACACTCCCACACAGACATCACACTCTCACACACAGACATCACACTCCCACACAGACATCACACTCCCACACACCGACACGTCACACTCCCACACAGACATCACACTCCCACACAGACATCACACTCCCACACAGACACGTCACACTCCCACACACAGACATCACACTCCCACACACAGACATCACACTCCCACACACCGACACGTCACACTCCCACACACAGACATCACACTCCCACACACAGACATCACACTCTCACACACAGACATCACACTCCCACACACAGACATCACACTCTCACACAGACATCACACTCCCACACACAGACATCACACTCTCACACACAGACATCACACTCCCACACACAGACATCACACTCCCACACAGACATCACACTCTCACACACAGACATCACACTCCCACACAGACATCACACTCCCACACACCGACACGTCACACTCCCACACACAGACATCACACTCCCACACACAGACATCACACTCCCACACACAGACATCACACTCTCACACACAGACATCACACTCCCACACACAGACATCACACTCCCACACACCGACACGTCACACTCCCACACACAGACATCACACTCCCACACAGACATCACACTCCCACACACAGACATCACACTCCCACACAGACATCACACTCCCACACAGACATCACACTCCCACACAGACACATCACACTCCCACACACAGACATCACACTCCCACACAGACATCACACTCTCACACACAGACATCACACTCCCACACACAGACATCACACTCCCACACAGACATCACACTCCCACACACCGACTTCACACTCCCACACAGACATCACACTCTCACACACAGACATCACACTCCCACACAGACATCACACTCTCACACACAGACATCACACTCCCACACACAGACATCACACTCTCACACACAGACATCACACTTCCACACAGACATCACACTCCCACACAGACATCACACTCCCACACACCGACATCACACTCCCACACAGACATCACACTCCCACACAGACATCACACTCCCACACACAGACATCACACTCCCACACACAGACATCACACTCCCACACAGACATCACACTCCCACACAGACATCACACTCTCACACAGACATCACACTCCCACACACAGACATCACACTCCCACACAGACATCACACTCCCACACAGACATCACACTCTCACACAGACATCACACCTCCACACACAGACATCACACTCCCACACAGACATCACACTCCCACACACAGACATCACACTCCCACACACAGACATCACACTCCCACACAGACATCACACTCCCACACACAGACATCACACTCCCACACAGACATCACACTCCCACACAGACATCACACTCTCACACAGACATCACACTCTCACACACAGACATCACACTCTCACACACAGACATCACACTCCCACACAGACATCACACTCCCACACACAGACATCACACTCTCACACACAGACATCACACTCCCACACAGACATCACACTCCCACACACAGACATCACACTCTCACACACAGACATCACACTCTCACACACAGACATCACACTCCCACACAGACATCACACTCCCACACAGACATCACACTCTCACACACAGACATCACACTCCCACACACAGACATCACACTCCCACACACCGACATCACACTCCCACACAGACATCACACTCTCACACAGACATCACACTCTCACACACAGACATCACACTCCCACACAGACATCACACTCCCACACACAGACATCACACTCCCACACAGACATCACACTCCCACACACCGACATCACACTCCCACACAGACATCACACTCTCACACAGACATCACACTCTCACACACAGACATCACACTCCCACACAGACATCACACTCCCACACACAGACATCACACTCCCACACAGACATCACACTCCCACACACAGACATCACACTCCCACACACAGACATCACACTCCCACACACCGACACGTCACACTCCCACACAGACATCACACTCCCACACACAGACATCACACTTCCACACAGACATCACACTCCCACACACAGACATCACACTCACACACACAGACATCACACTCCCACACACGGACATCACACTCCCACACAGACATCACACTCTCACACAGACATCACACTCTCACACACAGACATCACACTCTCACACAGACATCACACTCCCACACACAGACATCACACTCCCACACAGACATCACACTCCCACACACAGACATCACACTCCCACACAGACATCACACTCTCCCACACAGACATCACACTCCCACACAGACATCACACTCCCACACACAGACATCACACTCCCACACAGACATCACACTCCCACACACAGACATCACACTCTCACACACAGACATCACACTCCCACACAGACATCACACTCCCACACACAGACATCACACTCCCACACAGACATCACACTCCCACACAGACACATCACACTCTCACACACAGACATCACACTCTCTCACACAGACATCACACTCCCACACAGACATCACACTCCCACACACAGACATCACACTCTCACACACAGACATCACACTCACACACACAGACATCACACTCCCACACAGACATCACACTCCCACACAGACATCACACTCCCACACAGTCATCACACTCCCACACAGACATCACACTCCCACACACAGACATCACACTCCCACACAGACATCACACTCCCACACAGACATCACACTCCCACACACAGACATCACACTCCCACACAGACATCACACTCCCACACACAGACATCACACTCTCACACACAGACATCACACTCCCACACACCGACACGTCACACTCCCACACACAGACATCACACTCTCACACAGACATCACACTCCCACACACAGACATCACACTCCCACACACAGACATCACACTCTCACACAGACATCACACTCCCACACACAGACATCACACTCCCACACAGACATCACACTCCCACACAGACATCACACTCCCACACACAGACATCACACTCTCACACAGACATCACACTCCCACACACAGACATCACACTCTCACACACAGACATCACACTCCCACACACAGACATCACACTCCCACACAGACATCACACTCCCACACAGACACATCACACTCTCACACAGACATCACACTCCCACACAGACATCACACTCCCACACACAGACATCACACTCCCACACAGACATCACACTCCCACACAGACATCACACTCCCACACAGACACATCACACTCCCACACAGACATCACACTCCCACACAGACATCACACTCTCACACACAGACATCACACTCCCACACAGACATCACACTCCCACACACAGACATCACACTCCCACACAGACACATCACACTCTCACACAGACATCACACTCCCACACAGACACATCACACTCTCACACAGACATCACACTCTCACACACAGACATGTCAAAGATGCCTCACTCTTGTATCCCATATTTTCCACTTTTATTTCATGTTTACAACATTTGCATTCTACTCATTTTCATGCTGTAGAAAAGGGAATCAGGTGATGAAGAAATTCTGCACCAGGGACAGTTACTCTAGAGCAGGGGCCCCCAACCTTTATTTATGCCGTGGACCACTACTATTGGGAACCCCTGTGCGACTCCCCAATCAGACCCTTTACCCCCAGTTACAGGAAGGTCAGTGATCCCCTGGTGGGCAAAGGAGATGCTTCAAATATAACATCAAAATTGGCCTGAAGAAATTCAACATTACATCTAAAAACTTTGCAGTCGATCAATACAGTCGAGGAAATCTGTTCAAGAGGGAGCTACCCTACATGAGAACGGAAACCAGAGCCAGCACCTACTCTTGCCCACACTGCACCAGAACGTGAGGGTGCTGGATCAGCCTCCGCACAACCTGAGGACCCACCGATAGGCAACCCCTCAGGAGAACATTACACTCAACTCCAATCACTACACTGTAAAGTGTTCGACCTAGTTAACAAATTATTGTTATTCTCTGGCATCCATTGTTCACATCTAGATGCATTACTGGTCAACTTGTTGTCTAGCTAACCTTGACGTGCTGAAGATCAAATCATTTATACATAAATACCAGAATGTACTTACAATGTAAACAGCATTATAACAAGTGGTTTCACATATTTGCAGTGCAGCGACTGAGGTGAGATAGGGGAGGTGGCAGGTCAACTAGAGTGCTTGATAAAATTAACTGACTTTGGGAAGGAACTTTTAAGATGATGTGAAGTTTTCGTTTTAAACTTGAGCAATATAAAATGCTGGAGGAACTCAGCAGGTCGAGCAGCACCTATGGAGAGGAATAAACAGTCGATGTTTTGGGTCAAGACTGTTGATCAGGAATGGAAAGGCAGGGAGAAGAAGCCACACTAAGAGTCACAGGAGTTTCTGCAGATCACAAAACAAGAGAAAATCTACAGATGCTGGAAATCCAAGGAACACACAAAAAATGCTGGAGGAGCTCAGCAGGCCAGGCTGCATCTATGGAAAAGAGTGCAGTCTACGTTTTGGGCCGAGATCCTTCAGCAGGACTGATAGAAAAAAATATGAGGAGTCAGATTCTATGGAGGGGAATAAACAGTCGCTGTTTTGGGCTGATGACATCTCACTGATGGAGAAATGAAAGGATTCTGCAAAGTTCTTTCAGTAGTTTACGTGCTGTAACTGAATAAGAATGTGAGGGGAGGGGGCAGGAGTGCAAGCTGGCAGGAGATAGGTGAGACCAGGTGAGGGGGAAGGTGGATCGATGGGTGGAGGGGGAGTTAAAACTGGCAGGAGGTAGGCGAGACCAGGTGAGGGGGAAGGTGGATCGATGGGTGGAGGGGGAGTTGAAGCTGGCAGGAGATAGGCGAGACCAGGTGAGGGGGAAGGTGGATGAGGGGGTGGGTGGAGGAGTACAAGCTGATAGGTGATAGGTGAGACGAGGTGAGGAGGAAGGTGATAGGTGGGAGAGGGGAATGAAGTGAGAAGCTGGGAGGGGAGAGGTGGAAGAGATGAAGTCTGAAGAAGACGGAATCTAATAGGAGAGGCCAGTGGACCATTGAAGAAAGGGAAGGAGGTGAACCACAGGGAAGTGATGGACAGATGGAGAGAAGGGGTGAGAGGGTAACCAGATGGGGGGTATGAAAAAAGAGAGAAGGGAGAAACTACTAGAAGTTAGAGAAGTCAATATTCCTGCAATTAGGTTGGAGGCTACCAGTACGAGGGGTTGCTCCTCCAAGGTGAATTTGGCAGTAAAGAAGGCCATGGACAGACATGTCAGAATGGGAGTGGGAAATCGACTTGAGCGATACAGAACAATACAAGCCCTTCGGCCCGACAAGCCCATGCTGACCGCAGTATCAGTATTAAAGAGCCGGAAGTGTGGGGTACAAAGTTACGCAAAGTGTGGATGCGCAACGGTATCCGTGTCTGTGTAATGGTTAGCACCAGCGGCTGGATGATCAGGGTTCAAGTCCTGCTTCTGTCTGTACGTTCTCCCCATGATCGCATGGGTTTCCTCCTGGTGCTCTGATTTCCTCCCACATTCCAAAAACACAAGGCTTAGGGTTGGCAAGTTTGGGTCATGCTATAGTGACACCAGAAGTGTGGTGGAACTTGTGGGCTGCCCCCAGCACATCCTTGGACAGGATGGGTCGTTGACACAAACGACACATTTCACTGAATGCTTGGATTTTTCAATGTACGTGTGACAAACAAAACTAACCTTTAACCTTTGAAGAAACGTCACACTGTGGAACAAAAGGAGTTACAATTAAACAGAAAATGCATTACAGAAGCACGTCGTTCACCCGGTCAGCCATTACAGCCTCATTCTGTCTTTCCTCGAGTTGAGCCAGGTTTACCGTCGTGTACACAAATACGCCAAGCCACAGCCGCAACGTTAGTTGCTTGAACACAGTGTTGTAAGACCTCAGGCGTCTGTACCTCCTTCTCAACAGAAGTGGCAAGAAGACCGAGCGGCTGGTGATAGTTGCCACCCTCTGGAGGCAGTGTCTCACGTCGGTGGCGGGGAGGGCTGTGCCTGTGGTGGACCAGGCTGTGTCCTCTACTCTCTGAAGCCCCTGTACTCCTGTATATTGGAATTGCCATGAAGACACCAGTCAGAATACTCTTAACCAGAGCACGGGACTGCAAGACGCTGCAGGGGGTTGTAGTCTCAGTCAGTTCCACCCTGCCCACCACTGAGGACATCTTCAAGAGGCTGTGCCTCAAGAAGGTGTGGTCCATCACTATCGACCCTGACCATTCAGGGCATGTTCTTTTCTCATTACCATCATTGGCGAAAGGCACAGGAGGCTGAAGATCCTCACTCGACAATTCAACAGCCGTCATTTCTCTGAATAGTCTTGTTATTCCCCTGTCTGCACTAATTATTTATATTTTAATAATATTTATGTCCTTTCATTGTACTGTTGCTGCAAAACTGTACGTTTCATGACATAAACGTCAGTGATAATAAACCTGATTTTAATTCAGTTTCTATAAGTTGGCTCCAAAGCCAAGAACAAAATAATCTTTCTAAGATCGTGCACCAAGTCCAGAAGGGAAGCTAGCGAAGGGGGAAGTGAGAAAGAGTGGCGAGGAGGGTGGAATTTTGGCTGGCGTCCCGGTGGCTCTCGACAGTTGTTCACCACACAGCTGTTCCTCTTTGCAAATGAACACCAGTTGTTGGTCAAAAGCTCTGGGCAGCTACAGAATCCATGGTACACGCATTGCACCTTCAAATGCAATGATGCACAAAGGAATTATTTCAAGATTTTGGCATTAGGGAAGAATTTCATCTAAATATTTCATAGTAGGACCAAGGACCCAAGGGATCTCAGAAAGTCTGAAGGGTTGTCAGTTTTATTTTGTGCACCTGTCCTCGATCCCTGTAATCTTCTATATTTGTCAATGAAGTGCTGTGTTATTTTTGTTGATGCACATATGGTTAGGGAACGAGTGAACACTGTGTTAGTATTGTCATGTCTTTAGAATATCAAAACCAGAGAGAATATTGGAATGACTCACCAAGAAGGAATCAGGAATGACAGTGTTTAGCCTGAGGTCTGGTAAGAAGATGTTAAAAATTAAGTCCAGATGAAGGGTCTTGATCCAAAACTTGCCCATTTCCTTCCATAGATGATGCATGACCCACTGAGGTCCTCCAGTGCTTTGTGTGTTGCTGTTACAGACTGACCATTTGGCACAGGCAATTAGAACAAGTTTCTGTACAGAGTGAAATCATCTCTGAGCTGATCTTCCATCTTGTGGAATTTAATTTCTGAATACTTAGAGATGGGACTGACACAGGAGTAAACAAGTCACCTCTTGACACCCCAAAGCGGATCCATTGCCTATAGGGCAGAGGTGAGGAATCTGATGGAAAAACACAGAACATAGAGAATTACAGGCCCTTTGGCCCACAATGTTGTGCTGACCTTGTAATCTCCTCCAGGATCAATCTAACCTTTCTTTCCTATATCTTTTTTGTCATCCATGTTCCTGTGTTCAGCCTCCATTCCCACCCCCAGCAGTCAGCCCCAGGCTCCCACCACTCTCCATATAAAAAAAATCCTATCTCTGATACTTGATTCCAAACTTCTCTCCGCTCACTTAAACAGACTTCTCTGGTATTGGCCATTGCCACCCTGGGGAAATGGAAATGGCTCGCTACTTTGTCTAAGCTTCTTATAATCTTGTACACCTCTATTAATAGACAATAGACAATAGGTGCAGAAGTAGACCATTCGGCCCTTCAAGCCTGCACTGCCATTTTGAGATCATGGCTGATCAACTACTATCAATACCCGGTTCCCGCCTTGTCCCCATATCCCTTGATTCCCCTATCCATAAGATACCTATCTAGCTCCTTCTTGAAAGCATCCAGAGAATTGGCCTCCACTACCTTCCGAGGCAGTGCATTCCAG
Organism: Hemitrygon akajei; assembly: GCF_048418815.1. Taxonomy (NCBI): domain Eukaryota; kingdom Metazoa; phylum Chordata; class Chondrichthyes; order Myliobatiformes; family Dasyatidae; genus Hemitrygon; species Hemitrygon akajei. The sequence goes on from NC_133146.1 coordinate 9,112,780, forward strand.
ACCCCCACAACTCTCTGGGAGAAGAAGTTTTTCCTTAACTCTGTCCTAAATGACCTACCCCTTATTCTCAAACCATGCCCTCTGGTACTGGACTCTCCCAGCATCTGGAACATATTTCCTGCCTCTATCTTGTCCAATCCCCTAATAATCTTATATGTTTCAATCAGATCCCCTCTCAATCTCCTTAATTTCAGTGTGTACAAGCCCAGTTTCTCTAACCTCTCTGCGTAAGACAGTCCAGACATCCCAGAAATTAACCTCGTGAATCTACGCGCACTTCCTCTACAGCCAGGATGTCCTTCCTTAACCCTGGAGACCAAAACTGTACACAATACTCCAGGTGTGGTCTCACCAGGGCTCTGTACAAATGCAAGAGGATTTCCTTGCTCTTGTACTCAATTCCCTTTGTAATAAAGGCCAACATTCTATTAGCCTTCTTCACTGCCTGCTGCACTTGCTCATTCACCTTCAATGACTGATGAACAAGGACTCCTAGATCTCTTTGTATTTCTCCCTTACCTAACTCTACACCGCTCAGATAATAATCTGCCTTCCTGTTCTTACTCCCAAAGTGGATAACCTCACACTTATTCACATTAAACGTCATCTGCCAAGTATCTGCCCACTCACCCAGCCTATCCAAGTCACCCTGAATTCTCCTAACATCCTCATCACATGTTACACTGCCACCCAGCTTAGTATCATCAGCAAATTTGCTGATGTTATTCTCAATGCCTTCATCTAAATCGTTGATGTAAATCGTAAACAGCTGTGGTCCCAATACCGAGCCCTGTGGCACCCCACTAGTCACCACCTGCCATTCTGAGAAACACCCATTCACCGCTACCCTTTGCTTTCTATCTGCCAACCAGTTCTCTATCCATGTCAATGTCTTCTCCCCAATGCCATGAGCTTTGATTTTACCCACCAATCTCCTATGTGGGACCTTATCAAATGCCTTCTGAAAATCGAGGTACACTACATCCACTGGATCTCCTCCGTCTAACTTCCTGGTTACATCCTTGAAAAACTCCAACAGATTAGTCAAGCATGATTTACCCTTGGTAAATCCATGCTGGCTCGGCCCAATCCTATCACTGCTATCTAGATATGCCACTATTTCATCCTTAATAATGGACTCTAGCATCTTCCCCACCACTGATGTCAGGCTGACAGGTCGATAGTTCTCTGTTTTCTCCCTCCCTCCTTTCTTAAAAAGTGGGATAACATTAGCCATTCTCCAATCCTCAGGAACTGATCCTGAATCTAAGGAACATTGGAAAATGATTACCAATGCATCCGCAATTTCCAGGGCCACCTCCTTTAATACTCTAGGATGCAGACCATCTGGACCTGGGGATTTGTCAGCCTTCAGTCCCATCAGTCTTCTCATCACCGTTTCCTTCCTAATGTCAATCTGTTTCATTTCCTCTGTTACCCTATGTCCTTGGCCCATCCATATATCTGGGAGATTGCTTGTGTCTTCCTTAGTGAAGACAGATCTAAAGTACTCATTAAATTCTTCTGCCATTTCTCCGTTTCCCATAACAATTTCACCCAATTCATTCTTCAAGGGCCCAACATTGTTCTTAACTATCTTCTTTCTCTTCACATACCTAAAAAAGCTTTTGCTATCCTCCTTTATATTCCTGGCTAGCTTGCGTTCGTACCTCATTGCCTTTTTAGTTAAGTTCTGTTGTTCCTTAAAAACTTCCCAATCATCTGTCCTCCCACTCACCTTAGCTCTGTCATACTTCCTTTTTTTTAATGCTATGCAATCTCTGACTTCCTTTGTCAACCACTGTGGCCCCTTTCCCCCCTTTGAATCCTTCCTTCTCCGGGGGATGAACTGATTTTGCACCTTGTGCTTTATTCCCAAGAATACCTGCCATTGCTGTTCCACTGTCTTTTCTGCTAGGATATCCGTCCAGTCAACTTTGGCCAGCTCCTCCCTCATGGTTCCATAGTTTCCACTGTTCAACTGCAACACTGACACCTCTGAGCTGCCCTTATCCTGCTCAAATTGCAGATAAAAACTTATCATATTATGATCACTACCTCCTAATGGCTCCTTTACTGCAAGATCACTTATCAAATCCTGTTCATTACATAACACAAAATCCAGAATAGTCTTGTCCCTGGTCAGCTCTCGTACAAGCTGTTCCAAGAATGCATCCCGTAGACACTCTACAAACTCCCTATCCTGGGGTCCAGCACCAACCTGATTCTCCCAGTTCACCTGCATGTTGAAATCCCCCATAACTACTGCGACATTACCTTTGCCACATGCCAATGTTAACTCCCTATTCAACTTGCACCCAATATCCATGCTACTGTTTGGTGGCCTGTAAACAACACCCATTAGGGTCTTTTTGCCCTTACTGTTCCTCAGTTCTATCCACACAGACTCTACTTCTCCTGATCCTATGTCCCCCCTTGCAAAGGACTGAATCTCATTCCTCACCAACAGGGCCACCCCTCCCCCTCTGCCCACATTTGTGTCCCTACGATAGCACGTATACCCTTGTACATTCATTTCCCAGGTCTGATCTCCCTGCAGCCATGTCTCCGTTATCCCAACAACATCATAGTTACCCATTCGCACCTGAGCTTCAAGCTCATCCGCCTTATTTCTGACACTTCGTGCATTCAGATATAGAATTTTTAGCCCATTTCTCCTCTCTCTGTTTGAATCGCTGCCTATTGTGCTTAACCCAGCTCCCCAAACTCCCATCGGGTTATACGCCCCTAGAATTTTGTTGTCCTTCCTAAATTTACTTATTCTTTCAACACATTTAACTCCATGTTCCGTCAGACCATCCCTCTGTACACGAGTCCTCCTTATCACTTGTTCCGCCTCACCTTTCTCTACTACACACTTAATATTCCGGAACCATGTAGTCCCCACCTGTCCTTTATTCTTCCTCTCGCTATCCTCTCTCACATTCTGGATCCCTGCCCCCTGCAAATTTAGTTTAAACCCCCCCAAGAAGCACTAGCAAACTTCCCTGCAAGAATGTTAGTACCACTCCAGTTCAGGTGTAAACTGTCCCTTCGGAACAGATCCCACCTTCCCTGGAACAAAGCCCAATTATCTACAAACCTGAAGCCCTCCCTCCTGCACCATCCTCTCAGCCACGTATTAATCTGTATAATCTTTCTGTTCCTTGCCTCACTCGCACGTGGCACAGGTAGCAATCCTGAGATTGTTACCCTGGAGGTCCTGCTCTTCAGCTTCGCACCTAACTCCCTGAACTCCCTATGCAGGACCCCCTCACTCATCCTACCCACATCATTGGTCCCTACATGGACCACAACATCTGGATTCTTGCCCTCCCTCTCGAGAATAACCTGCACCCGATCTGAGATGTCTCGGACCCCGGCACCAGGGAAGCAACATACCATCCGAGACTCCCGATCTTCCCCACAAAATCTCCTATCCGCCCCCCTGACTATAGAGTCCCCTATCACTACCGCTCTCTTCTCTTCCCTCCTCCCCTTCCTAGTCGAGGGTCCAACCTCAGTGCCAGAGACAGGACCACTGCAACTTGTTCCTGGTAGGTCATCCCCACCTCTTACCTTCCTTCACTCCAAAGGGAAAATCCTCAGCTCATTCAACCTTCCTCCATAAGGCGTACTACAGATAGCATCCTAGTAAGTCTCCTCTAAATCTTCCACATCCTTCCTGTAGCTAAATCTGAAGACGATACTCTTAAGTGTGGTCCAAATAGAGTTTTTTTGCAGCGGTAACGTTACTTCAGGGACTAGAGTCTTATAGAAATGCAACATTACAAGAATATTGCCTGGATTGGGGAGCATGTCTTATGAGAATAGGTTGAGTGAACTCGGCCTTTTCTCCCCTGAGTGACGGAGGATGAGAGGTGAGCTGATAAAGGTGTACAAGATGATGAGAGGCATTGCTCGTGTAGATAGTCAGAGGCTTTTTCCCAGGGCTGAAATGGTTGCCGCAAGAGGACACAGGTTTAAGGTGCTGGGGAGTAGGTACAGAGGAGATGTCAGGGGTAAGTTTTTTACTCAGAGAGTGGTGAGTGCGTGGAATGGGCTGCCGGCAACGGTGGTGGAGGTGGATACGATAGGGTCTTTTAAGAGACTTTTGGATAGGTCCTTGGAGTTTAGTAAAACAGGGAGCTTTAGGTGAGCCTAGTAATTTCTAAGGTAGGGACATGTTCGGCACAACTTTGTGGGCCGAAGGGCCGGTATTGTGCTGTGGGTTTTCTATGTTTCTATTACCTTGCAGGTAGAGTTGCCAGCTTCAACAATGCAAGAGGCTTGAAGCTGCCCAGACAAAGGAACCTGCCTGACTGGCTCCCCTTCCGCCATCTCTCTCTGCTGATGATCAACATGACGAACAGGAGACACGACAGGTGAGATTGTGTCACACCTGCTACGGAAACACTGACGCCCAGGAACAGAAAAGTCTACAGAAGTGGTGGTTTCAGCCCAGTCCATCACAGGCAACGCCCCCCCCCCCCACTACTACTGAGAACATCTACAAGAAACCAGCTTCCATCATCAAAGACCCCCGTCATCCAGGCCATGCTCTCTTCTCATACTACCATCAGGTTGGTAGTCCCACACCCGCCAGGCTGGGGAACAGTTATTACCCTGCAACTATCAGGATAGGGTAAACCAGAGAGGGTAGCTCCTGAACTGGTGTGGTTGACTTCACTCACCGTATTGCTGGACTGACTGCACAACCTATAGACTCGCTCTCAAGGACTCTACAACTCAATATTATTTATTTATTTTTATTATTTGCACGACTTGTCTTCCTTTGTACATTGGTTGTTTATCAACCTTTGCTATTTATCATTTTTCATAAATTCTGTTGTATTTCTTTACTTTCCTGTAAATGCCTACAAGGAAACAAGTGACTTTGATAATAAGTTTATTTTGAACTTTGAACATTGAACAAGCCACAGTGTGCAGCATCTACAAAATACATTGGCAGTTCCTCGTCCCGGCTATTCCGACACACCCTTCCGAACCCGTGTCCTTTACTACAGAGAAGGGAAATGGGCAGGAGGCTCACTGTCACCACCAGCTGTCAGTTCCCCTGCAGATCAACCACCACCTCGACTTGGAAACATACCGCTGGACCGAGATCCAGGAAACATTCCCAATTCAACACCTTCAAGACTCAAGATTGCTTATTGCCTTCAGAACGTGAGCATAAAGGAGAACAAAACAATTGTTACTCGGGATCCAGTGCACGAGAAAAAGCACAATAAGCATGAAAAAACACAATAATTATGGATGTAAAAGCAATCCTGTAAAAGAAATGTACAAGTAACTGGTGAGTGTGGTTCTACAGGCCAAAAGCATAGACTGATTGGACATAAACTGGTGCAGCGTTCTAGAGCACAACTCATCACCACCTTCTCAAAGGCATTTAGAGCTGCTAAGATAATCAAAGGCCCAAATATAATTAATATATGGAGCTCTTCGACTCTACGAACTCCCCTTGTTATTCTCTCTTCTCCCTCCTTCCATCTCCCTGAAGATACAAAGGGCTGAAAACAAGCACCACCAGAGCAAAAGGCGAGCTTCTACCCCCGTTACAGGAATTGTGAATGGACATGAAGATGGACTCTATGCCCCTGCACCTTATCGCCTGCCTGCACCCCACTTCCTCTCTAACTGTAACTGTGCTCTGCAATCTGTTCTTGTTTTCCCTTGCACTACCTCAAAGTACTTACGTTTCTGAACGGGAGGCACGCCAGGTTTTTCACTAAGTCTTAGCCCGCGGGACAATGCTAAACCCGCTGCCATTAAAACTCACACCCACCCAAATTAGTTAAAATAAGAACAGGGACGGAAAGAGGAATATTGACCTGGTGTGGTCCTCCAAGAAAAACTGAGGAAGGAAGGCAGTGGCAGGGGTAAAAGAAGAGTCCAGGATGACCATTCCAGTCCTGGTCCATACAGAGAGTTATAAAGAAAGAGCGGAGGACTGGGATTTCTTTTCTCTGGTTGAGGCAAGTACAATAACAACATTTAAAAGACTCTTGAACAGATAAAGATGAAAGAAAGATTAGCCATTTTCTGCCATCACCAAAGGGATCCTCCCACCCAACGTATCTAACTTGCCCCCTCCTCCGCCCCGCTTTCCACAGCAAACACTGCTCCCATGATTCCCTTGTCCACTCGCCCCTCCCGGCAGTTATCCCTGCTACACCTGCCCATTCACCTCCTCCCTCATCTCCATTCAGGGCCCCAAACTGTCCTTCCACGTGAGGCAACACGTCACTTCCTAATCTGCTGGGTCCCGGTGCTCCCGATGTGGATTCACCTACATTGGTGAGACCCGTTGTAAATCGGGGGGCCACTTGGTCGAGTGCATCTGCACCATCCGCCAAAAGCAGAACTTCCCAGTGGCTAAAAATTTTAATTCTGATTCCCATTCCCCATTCTGTCATGTTGGTCCACGGCCTCCTCTGGTGCCAAGATGAAGCCACCCTCAGGGTGGAGGAGCAACACCTTGTATTCCATCTGGGGACCCTCCAACTTAATGGCCTGAGTATTGATTTCTCCTTCTGGTAAAAAAAAAATCCCTCGTGCCCCCCATCTTCTTCTATTCCCCACTCTGGCCCCTTTCTGAGTCTTCTCACCTGCCCATCACTTCCCCTGTGTCCCCTCCTCCTTCCCTTTCTCCTATGGTCCATTCTCCTCTCCTATCAGATTGCTTCCTCTCCAGTCCTCGACCTTTCCCACCCACCTTTTTATTCCGACATCTTCCCCCTTCCTTCCCAGTCCTGGAAAAGGGTTTCCGCCCAAAACGTCCACTGTTTAATCCTTTCCATAGATGACGTCTGACTTGCTGAGTTCCTTCTGTATTTTATGTGCGTTGCTCAAGAAAGATTAGTTTTATTTGTCACATGTACACTGAAACATACGGTGAAATGCATTGTTTGTGTCAACCATGGACACCGTCCGAGAATGTGCTGAGGGAAGCCCGACACTAACATCGCATGTGCACAGCTTACTAGCCCTGACTGGTGCAGCTTTGGCATGTGGAAGGAAAACTGAGTGATTTATTTATTTGTTAGTTTGTTTGATTATTATCTATCTCAGCATTACATGCTGTGTCGTATGACATCATCGTTACATGCCATGTTGTATGACATCATCATTGCATGCCATGTCATATGACATCATCGTTACATGCTGCGTCATACAACTTTGCGATCAGGATCTTTCCATGACTGTTCTTGGCAAAATTTTCTACAGAAGTATTCTGCCATTGCCTTCTTCTGGGCAGTGTCTTTACAAGGCAGGTGACCCCAGCCATGATCAATACCCTTCAGACATTGTCTGCCTGGTGTCAGTGGTCACCTAACCAGGACTGTGATCTGCACCGGCTGCTCATACGACCATACACTGCCTACTCCTACGGCTTCACATGGCCCTGATCGGGGGGCTAAGCAGGTGTCACACCTTGCCCAAGGGTGACCTGCAGGCTAGTGGTGGGAAGGAGCACCTCACACCTCCTTTGGTAGAGATGTATCTCCACCCCGACACCCAAATCTATCTTAATTATTTATGTATCCATTTATTTGTTCGATTATGTATTTATGTGCAATTTTTGTTACATATTTCACTGTACTACTGCCATGAAACAACAAATTTCATTGCTTATGCTAATGATATTGAGCCTGATTCTGATTCTGAAAATGCTTTAAAAATATTTTTTCCTTGAAACCCTCTGTGGCTGGGAAAGACACAATCCACCCAGCATTCTGTGTCTGCAACCTTTTATTTGCTTTTTCAGTTAAAGGAGAAAGTCTTGATACCTTAGCACTTTGCCTCTCCCCGAGTGATCTGTCATTAAGATTGCTGTCTCCCGGGAGACAGGCGTACATCATGCTCTCTGCGATACACAACCGCTTCCTCTGTGGAGCTCCTGAGGTCGGCAGGCTAAGTGCAAAGCAAGATCACGTTTAAAAAAGAAAACTGTCTTCCAATCATTGCTTTTCACTTCCTTTGGCCTCCAGCTCTAGTCAACCGAGACTCTGGAATCACAAATCCATATCACAAGGGGCAAAGGAATGGAAATCGGTTGGGATTCTCCAGCACCGTGGACCTCTTGCACACTCAAAGGGAAGTTTAGTGGTGGGGTGGAGCTTGGTCCAAGGGTCTGAGTAAGTTTTTTCACGTGCAGGCCTCTGATACCTGCATGGCAGGAGTGAGGCCCTCTTGCCTCTGTGTGTCCTCTTACAGCCACCCCCAGGACAATATGATCCACGTTCTCTTACAATGCTCCAAAAGCACACACAGCTTCACTTGGGAGCGGCAGAGGCTGAGGGGAGATCGGATAGAGATTTATAAGATTATGAGAGGCATAGTTAGGGTAGATAGCTGGTATCTTTTACCCAGGGTAAGAAAGTCTAATATCCAGAGGGCGTGCGTTTAAGGCGAGATGGGATACGTTCGAAGGAGATGTGCGGAGCGTGTAGGTTTTTTACAGAGAGAGCGGCAGGGTGCCTAGAAGGTGCTGCCAGGGCTGGTGATGAAGACAGCTGTGATGGAGGCATTCAAGAGGCTCTTTGATAGGCACATGAGTATGCAGGAAATGGAGGGATATGGACATTGTGTAGGCAGAAGAGAGTAGTTAAGCATTTGCTTACTAATTTAATTAGTTCAGTACAACGTTGTGGACCAAAGGACTTGTTCCTGTGCTATTGTGTTCTATGTTCTGAAGACATAGGAGCAGAATCAGGCCATTTGGCCCATCGAGTCTGCTCCACCATTTCATCGTGGCTGATCCATTTCCCTCTCTGCCCCAATCTCCTGCCTTCTCCAAGTATCCCTTTATGCCCTGATTAATCAAGAATCCATCAACCTCTGCCTTAAATGAGACCAGTAGTTTCTTCCTGTGCATCCCTGATACAGAAATCTGAGTGGGATCTCAAGAACATCCCATGCCAGGAAATGCCTAGTCAAATTTCCTGACTGCCCCTGAATTGACCCAAAAATGGCCACAATTACTGAACATTCCTGGTTCAATGCATTCTCAAACCAGCAGCACTGTTCTATGAATCAATGTTGAGGCCAAGGTTTGTTTTTCTATAAATAAGATTTGTTGTTGAATGTAAACTATTAAAAATTCATTTAAAAGTTTTGTTAAAAATATGCTTGAGTCAGCGAGAATCCAAACCCTATAATCTAATTATTTGTTCAGTGAGAATTTTTGACGCCTTCAGGGGCTGTCATCTTTTGCTGCCGTGCTTTTGCTGGTAATGGTCACAGAGAACAATTTCAAAGATGAATGGTGTAGCTTTGAATAGTTGAGTGGCAGGAATCACTTTGCATGTTTTTTTTTCACTCAGTCCCTAGTCAAAACATGATCAGTGCATTCTTCTTTTGCTCATCCACTGTGTAAGCAGTCACTTAAATTACCACAGGACTCTGGAGCCTTGTGAGAAGGCAAGGCAGCACCTCTATTTTGTTAGAAGTTTCTGTAGATTCAGCATGTCATCTAACTGATGCAAGGTGGAAGGTATTCCAGTGTGGAAACATCAATACCCAAGAACAGAAAAGCCTGCAAAAACTGATGGATACAGCCCAAACCATCACATCCCCCCCACCCCCCCCCCACCACTGAGCACATCCGCAGGAAGCTCTTCCTCAACAAAGGCACATCCAGCATTAGGGACCCCCACCACCCAGTCCACGCTCTCTTCATCAGGAAGAAGGTACAGCAGCCCCAGGAGTCACACCACCAGGTTCAGGAACAGTTACTACCTCTTGACTCAGGCTCTTGAACCAGTGGGGATAACTTCACTTGCTCCATCATTGAACTGTCCCCACAATCTATAGACTCACTTTCTAAGGACTCGTCATCTCATCTTCTCCATATCTATTTCTTCTTCTTGTTTATTTTATTTCGTATTTGCACAGTTTGCTGTCTTTTGCACACTGGTTGCTTGTCCGTCCTGTTGGGTGAGGTCTTTCATTGATTTTATCGTGTTTCCTGGATTTACTGAGTATGCCCACAAGAAACGAATCCCAAGCTTGTACATGGTGACGTCTATGAACTTCAATGATAAATTTACTTTGGACTTTGAACTTTAAAAACCAATGATACTTTGAACTTAGTCAAGTAATGTCATCCAGGCGATGTTGCTTTCTCATTGCCGCCATTGGGCAGGAGGTACGGGATCCTTAGTTCCTACACCCCCAGGTTCAGGAACGATACCTGCACTATTACCCTGCCACCACCAGGCTGCTGAACCAACGCGGATGACTTCTCTTTCCTCAGGGATGAACTGATTCCACAACCCATGGACTCACTTTCACAGACCCTACAACTCATGTTCTCAGTGTTATTTATTTATATTTTTTAAAAATGATTATTGGCACGATATTCCCTCTTTTTTACGCTGGATGTTTGACAGTGTTTCTTATGTAAAGTTTTCATACAGGTATGACCTTGGATACCGTTGGGGGTGGGGGAATGACCTAGAAGAGGAAAGTCACAGTGGCCCGGTCTCCGGCGTTGGGGAAAGGAAGGGGAGAGAAGAGGCGAGCTGTGGTGATAGGGGACTCGTTAGTTAGGGGAACAGAAAAGAGGTTCTCCGAACAAGAACACATTGCCTCCTGGGTGCCAGGGTTCAGAACATCTTGGATCAAGTCCCCAGCGTTCTTTCGTGGGAGGCTGAGCAGCCAGAGATCTGGTCCCAGTAACATGGGTAGGAAGAAAGACAAGGTTCTGCAAAGTGAGTTCAGGGAGATAGGTGCTACATGTCAGGACGCTGGAGCAGGGTCCCAATCGCAGACCCAGTACTGTGCACACAGTGAGATTAATTAACAAATTTAAACCAGAGTTTCAATGGGACTGTAGCCAGAGTGCCAGAATAGATAGTGGAGGAGTTGTGGAGACAGATGTTGTTAAGACCTCAACGTCAGGAACCAACAGGTTGTGAGCATGGTGTGACTAGCGTCCTGAGCTGCATACATTTCAATGCAAGAGGTACAGTATTGTAAGAAAGGCAGGTGAGCTCAGGGCATGGATCAACACCTGGACTTATGATATTGTAGCCACTAGTGAGACCTGGCTGCAGGAGGGACAGGACTAGCAGCTCAATAATCTGGTGTTCTGTTGTTTTAGACATGACAGAATGGGAGGGATTAAAGGAGGGAGGGTGGCGTTACTAGTCAGGGAAAATGTCACGGTAGTCATCAGCCAGGACAGACTGGATAGCTCATTTAGTGAGGCTTTACGAGTGGAACTGAGGAACGAGAATGGTTCAACCACATTAGTGGGCCTTATAGACCACCCAACAGGACGCAAGATTCAGAGGAACAAATATGTAGGGACATTGCAAACTGTTGCAAGAAACATATGGTTATTATTGTAGGCAATTTTAACCTTCCACGTATTGACTGGGACTCCCATACTGTCAAAGGACTAGATGGGAAAGAGTTTGTAAAAGAGTTCCTTAATCAATACACAGAGTTCCCAATGACAGAGTATACGATATTTGTCTGCTGTTAGGGAATGAGACAGAAGATTGTCCAGGGGAGCACTTTGCACCTAGTGATCATAATGCCATTAGTTTCAAAGTAAATATAGAAAAAGATAGGTCTGGTCAAGGGTTGAGATTCTAAATTGGAGAAAGGCCACTTTTGATTGTATCGGGAAATATCTGGCGAGTGTGGATTGGGGCAGGCTGTTTTCTGGCAAAGGTGTACTTAGTAAGCGGAAAGCCTTCAGAAGTGAAATTTTGAGTGTACAAAACTTGTATGTGCCTGTCAGAATAAAAGGTAAAGATAATAGGTTTAGAGAACTTTGGATTTCAAGAAGTTTTGAGGCCCTGGTTAAGAAAAAAAAGGTGGATAGCAGGTCTAGGCAGGTAGGAATAAATGAGGTACTTAATGGAGTATAAGAAACGCAAGTGAACTCATAATAAAGAAATGAGGAGGGCTAAAAGAAGGCATGAGATTGTCCCAACAGACAGGGTGAAGGAGAATCTTAAGTGATTCTACAAATATGTTAGGAGTAAAAGGGTTGCAAGGGTCAAAACTGGTCCTCTGGAAGACCAGAATTGTAATCTAAGCATAGAGACAAAAGAGATGGGGAGATCTTAAATAGATTTTTTGCATCTGTAGTTACTCAGGAGATGAGCACAGAGCTGCAGCAGTGAGGCAAAGTAGCAGCGAGGTCCTGGATCCTGCACGGATTACAGAAGCTGAGGCGTTTGCTGCCAAGTCGCAAATTAGGGTGAATAAATTCCCAGGACCTGGCAAGGACTTCCTCAGACCATGTGAGAGGCGTGCAGAAATCGCTGGGGCCCTCGCAGAGATACTTAAATCATTTTAAGCAACAGGTGAGGTACCGGAGGATTGGAGGATAGCTAATGTTGTTCAGCTGTTTAAGAAAGATTCTAAAAATAAACCAGGAAATTATAGCCTGGTGAGTCTGACGTCAGCTGCAGGAAAGTTCTGGGAAGGTATTCCAAAGGACAGGATTTATGAATACTTGGATAGACAGGGATTGATTAGGATGTCAGTTTGGCTTTGTGTGTGGTAGGCCATCTCTAACCAATCTTATAATAGAGTTTTTCAAGCAAGTTACAAAGAAGGTTGATGAAGGCAAGGCAGTGGATGTTGTCTATATGGACTTTAGCAAGACATTTGACAAGGTCCCACATGGGAAGTTGGGCTAGAAGGTTCAGCTTCTTGGCGGACAGGATGAAATAGTAAATTGGATTAGACATTGTCTTTGTGGGAGAAGTCAGAGAGTGGTAGTAGATGGTTGCCTCTCTGACTGAAGGCCTGGAACTAGTGAACTGCTGCAGGGATCGGTGCTGGGTCCATTGTTGTTTGTCATCTATATCAATGTTCTGGATGATAATATGGATCAGCAAATCTGTGATGACACCAGAGTTGGGAGTGTAATAGACAGCGAGGAAGACTATCAGAGCTTGCAGCGGGATCTGGACCAGCTGGAAAAATGGCAGATGGAATTTAATGTGGATAAGTGTGAGGTTTTGCACTTTGGTATCACCAGCCAGGGTAGGCCTCACACAGTGAGTGGTAGGGCACTGAGGCGTGCAGCAGAACAAAGAAATCTGGGAATGCAGGTTCATAATTCATTGACAATGGCACCCCATGTAGTTAGGGCCATAAAAAGAGTTTTTGGCACATTGGCCTTCATAAATCAAAGTACTGAATACAAGAGATGGGATGTTATGTTGAAGTTGTATAAGATGTTGGTGAGGGCTAATTTGGAGCATTGTGTGCAGTTTTAGTCACCCACCTACAGAAAAGATGTAAATAAGATTACAAGAGTGCAGAGAAAACTTACAAGGATATTGCCGAACGTGAGGATCTGACATTTTGAATAGGTTAGGGCTTTACTCACTGGAACATAGAAGATGGAGGGGAGATTTGATAGAGGTATACAAAATTATGAGGGTATAGATAGGGTAAACGCAAGCAGGATTTTTGCACTGTTTGGTGGGACTACAATCAGAGGTCATGGGTTAAGGGTGTAAGGTGAGAAGTTTAAGGGGCAAATGAGGAGAAACATCTTCACTCAAGAGGGTCGTGAGAGTGTGGAACAAGCTGCCAACACAAGTAGTGCAAGTGAGCTCGATTTCAATGTTTAAGAATATTTTGGATAAGTACATGGATGAGAAGGATATGGAGTGCTATGGTCTGGGTCCAGGTCATTGGGACATGGTAGTTTTAACGGCTTGGCATGGACTAGATGGGCCAAAGGGCCTGTTTCTTTGCTGTACTTTTCTATGACTCCATAAATTCTATTGTATTTCTTTATTTTCCTGTAAATGCCTGCACAAGAAAATGAATCTCAGGTTAGTACATAGCTGCAAATATGTACTTGGTTAACGAATTCACTTGGTACTTTGCACTTTGAACTTGCTGTGCTGGCTGAGTAGATATCTCTTATTTGGATTAATTGCTAAAGTACTTTGATCAGAAACTTACAATCAATTGATCCACGGTCAATACTTTGACTCTAACTTCCCAGCACCCAGAAGCACTTGTCTGGATCCTGGCAATTACTTCCCATTGAGATCTAATCTGACCTGACCACCGGACCAGAGAGAAACATCAGCTTTACCTGTCACATGTACGCTGAGGCATAGAACAAAATGCGACAATCAACACAGTGCAAGGGTGTGCGGGGCAGCCCGCAAGAGAATAAACCCTTCATCAGGACTGGAATGGAACCTTTGTGGCTTCTGCCGCCTTTCTTTCCAGTCCTGATGAAGGTTGTCAGCCAAAACGTCGACTCTTTATTCCTCCTCATAGATGCTGCCCGACCTGCTGAGTCCCTCCAGTATTCTGAACCTGTTATTCTGCATTGCTGTGGTTTTACCATGTTCAAGCTCGGTGTGCTTTGTAATGATCTAATCTGTATGCTGGACGGGCTTTTCAATGCATCTCAGTACATGTGACAATAATAAACCAATTCCAATGCTATTTCATGTTCAGACACTCTCTGGTATTAGTCCCTGGGCTAGAATCAGTCCCACATGTTACAACACACAGCAACTGTTAGGAATGAGAGAAAAGAAATAGGATCTTGGCGAGTATATGCCCTGGGTGATCGAGATAAACTGGAAAAGCATCCAGATCCAAGTCCCAATAACCAGCAGCACAGAACAGTTGACAGGAGACCACAGATGCTGGAATCCGGAGCCAAGAACATTCTGCTGGAGGAATGCAGTGGGTCAAGCAGTATCTGTGGATGGAAAGAAACCATCTGCCAAATTGTACTCCCCCACCCACCACCCTTGTATTATGGCTTCTACACCCTTCCTCTCCTTTCCCGTCCTAATGAAGGGTCTCAACCCAAAACAAGGCAGAAGTAGGGGGAATGGGGGCAAATAGAGGTGCAGGAAATGGCAGGGTTTTATTAAGGATGAGCGTGACGCCACAATTGTAGAAGGGCAGGTGGTAAAGTTAGTAGACAGAGTGACAATCCATCTAATAACTTGGATCAGTTGGGCCGAAGGGCCTGTTCATCTTTTGTTGATACTTTTTTAACTTCAGCTAATTGGAGGACCAGAATGTACTGGTCCCAATGTGTCCCAATGAACGGGAATCCTTGGTATACACAAGAGCCCCCAGCTCCCAAATTGTGGCATGGTATCTGTTCATTCAGTACACCATGTGTCCGTGTTTAGAGATACTTGCAACATTAACAGTGCTGATTGTTGCAAAAACAGCCCTGGTGCTGAAACCCGAACGTTAATTTTTCCCCAATTGGATCCACCACGTCATTCAAGCTCGTTCGACTTGCATTTGCTGTTAACATTTGTTTGCCTGAGGTTTCATTAATATTCATTGAACACCTCACAGCTACATTTCTAATGTGGGCGATTAACTTGCATTTCCATGGTTACAGTAAATATGTTCAGCTGCCTATATACAGTATAACATTTATACAGGTACTAATCAATTATCCTTTAATTGCACATTGCAGTTAAGAACTGATTAAGAACAAGTTTTACCATCATCTTTGGTTCCTTCTCCACCCAGTGCAATAATTCCCACGGGTGTATGCAGCCAGGTAATGGGAGAATGTAGTATTCAAAAGAGTCTGGAACTCAAGCATGGCGTCTGTGGGACTTAAATGCAGTGAGTTCAGCTGTTATCAATGATGTTCGGCATGATGCAAATGCATTGTGGTGAAATCCACCAAGGGTCTGTCCTTCCTTGCCTCATCTGGCTCTACATGTGACTTCTGACCAATCAGAATCAGGTTTATTATCACTGATGTCATGATCTTTGTTTTGCAGCAGCAGTACAGTGCAAAGCACACACAAACTTGTAACTCAAATAAGAAATAGTCCCAGTGGTCACTTTATTAGGTACATCTGTGATCTTCTGCTGTTGTACCCATCCATTTCAAGGTTCAACGTGTTGTGCATTCAGAGACGCTCTGCACACCACTGTGGTTATCTGAGTTACTGTCACCTTCCTGTCAGCTTGAACCAGTCTGGCCACTCTCCTCCCAGGAGAGAAATCCCAGGAGATCAGCAGTTTCTGAGACATTCAAGCCTGCCCATCTAGCATCAACAATCATTCCACACTCAAAGTCACTTAGATCACATTTCTTCCCTCATTCTGACGTTCGGTCTGAACAACAACTGAACCTCTTGGCCGTGTCTGCATTGAGTTGCTGCCACATGATTGGCTAATTTGATATTTGCATTTACAAGCAAATAGATGTACCTATTAAAGTGGTCAGTGAGTGCGTAGACACTACATAGAAAAACACTAAATTAAATAAATGGGGCAAAAAAGGAGCAAAAAAAAATCATGTAGCGTTTATGGGTTGGTTCATTGTCCTTTCAGAAATCTGATGGCCAGAACAAGTCTAGTGAAAAGAAAGTTCTTGAACTGACCTGTACAACCCTAACAGCAGAACACTATGGGTCACCTCTTGCATTAACATCTATGCAAAGACAAACAGTTAATGTTGCAAGTTTGAGATCCTTTGCCAGAAGTGGGAATAAGAAAAATCTCCTGCTTCCACCGGATTCTGAATGTTTCCAGCATTTTCTAGACACAAGACATTCTGCAGATGCTGGAAAACTTGAGCATCAGCCACAAAATGATGGAAGAACTCAGCAGATCAGGCAGCATCTGTGGAGGGGAATGAACAGTCAGATCTCAGCCTGAAATGTTGACTGCTTATTCCCTTTCATAGATGCTCCCTGACCTGTGATCCTCAGCATTTTGTGTGTGTTGCTCCAGAATTTTCAGAATCAGATTTAACATCACTGGCATATGTCATGAAATTCATTAACTCTGTGGCAGCAGTACAATAAAATACATAATAACAGCAAAAATGTGAATTACAATAAGTATATATATTAAATAATTAAATTAAATAAGGAGTGCAAAAAAAAAGAAATAAAAAATAGTGAGGTAGTGTTCATGGGTTCAATGTCCATTCAGAAGTCGGATGACGAAGGGGAAGAAGCCGTTCCTGAATCGCTGAGTGTGTGTCTTCAGGCTTCTGTATCTCCTCCTTGATGGTAGCAATGAAAACAAGGCATGCCCTGCATGACGGCGGGGCCTAAATGTTGAATGCCATCTTTCTGAGGCGCCACTCCTTGAAGATGTCCTAGATACTACAGACTCTAGTTCCCATGATGGCGATGACTAAGTTTACAATGCTCTGAATTTTGATCCTGTGCAATAGCACCACCACCACCCCCCCGCACCCACCAGATGGTGATGCAGCCAGTTAGAATGTTCTCCATGGTGCATCTGTAGCAAATTGC
Organism: Hemitrygon akajei; assembly: GCF_048418815.1. NCBI lineage: Eukaryota > Metazoa > Chordata > Chondrichthyes > Myliobatiformes > Dasyatidae > Hemitrygon > Hemitrygon akajei. Next base: position 9,130,068 of record NC_133146.1, read on the forward strand.
GAGTGTCTTTGGTGACATACAAAACCTCTTCAAACTTCTAATGAAATATAGCCACTGTTGTGCCTTCTTTGTAGCTGCATCAATTATGTTGGGACCAGGTAAGATCCTCAGAGATCTTGACACCCAGGAACATGAAGTTGCTCACTCTCTCCACTTCTGATCCCTCTGTGAGGACTGGAGTGTGTTCCCTTGCCTTACCCTTTCTGAAGTCCACAGTCAGCTCTTTGGTCTCCCTGATGTAGAGTGCCAGGTTGTTGCTGTGACACCACTTAGCTAGCTGGTATATCTTGCTCTTGTACGCCCTTTTGTCACCATCTGAAATTCTGCCAACAATGATTTTATCATCAGCGACTTTATAGATAGCATTTGAGCTATGCCTAGCCACACAGTCATGGGTGCAGAGAGAGTAGAGCAGTGGACTAAGCACACATCCCTGAGGCGTGCCAGTGTTGATTGTCAGCGAGGTGGAGATGATTTTTCCAATCCACAGAGACTGTAGTCTTCCAGTTAGGAGGTCCAGGATCCAGTTGCAGAAGGAGGTCCAGGGTCCCAGGTTCTGGAACTTTTCGATCTGAACTCTAGGAAATGATTGTGTTAAACACTGAGCTATAAAAGGCAGCCTGACATGGGCGTTTGTGTTGTGCAGGTGATCGAAAGCTGCATGAAGAGTCAATGAGATTGCATCTGCTGCAGATCTTTTGTGGGCCCAGTGCTTTGCTGAGGCAGGAGTTGATTCTGTCCATAACCAACCTCTCAAAGCACTTCATCACCATAGATGTCAGTGCCACTGGATGCTAGTCATTAAGACAGCCCAAGGTGGTCTTCTTTGGCACTGGTATAATTGCTGCTCACTTGAAGCAGGTGGGAACTTCTGACTGTAGCAATGAGAGATTGAAAATATCTTTGAACACCCCAGTCAGCTGGTTGGCACAGGTTCTCCAGAGTCTTATTCGTGATACTCCACCGGGGCCTGTCGCATTGAAAGACGGCCTGCTGTCGTCCTCTGAGACAGAGATCACAGGGTCACCGGGTACTACAGGGATCCTCCTCAGATTCTCCCTTTCAAATCATGCAGACAAGGCGTTGAACTCGTCTGGGAATGAAGCATCCCTGCCTTTCATGGTGTTAGGTTTCACTTTTGATGGAGTAAAGGCCTGCAAACCCTACCAGAGTTGACATGCATCCAATTTCACCTTAATCTCACTGGGAATAGTTCCTTAGCTCTTGAAACAGCTCTCCGCGAGTCAGACCTGATTCTCTTGTACGGGCCTGGGTCGCCAGACTAGAATACCACAGATCTAGCCCTCAGCAGTCTCCGAAGCTCAAGGTTCATCCACGGTTTTAGATTTGGTAAGTTCTTGTCGGCACATACTCATCCACACAGGTTTTAATGAAGTCGGTGACAGCTGTCACTATTTTAATTTCAGAATCTGCACCTTGAGAATTTTTCAGTGAATGATACTTGCAGAACAAGTTTGATGTATCTGACCTTCTGGTAACAAAAACCTCAGTAACAACACATTCATGAGCAAAAAAAAGAGGTGGAGAAAACAGTTCAAGGGCTGGAAGGAAAAGAAATTAAGAATTTTCCATGCTTGAACCCGTTTTGTTTGACAAATAACGATTTGTACAATGTGCAGATTCCTGGCGTTGGCTTGCCGTTGTTTATTTAATGTGGAGGCTTTCCGCACAGTGTGTGCACTGTGCAATTTGTTTCCATTGATGTGGGGCCTCACAAGGTAAACCACAGCAGGCATTGTCAGCTAATAACTCACTGCTCTCACACGCACTGAAAACAAGAAGTACACCGATCCGATAATAACGCTCAGTTTGCAGTTATGAGTTAATAACGCAGTACTGACAGAAGCTAAATGTTTCACAGAGCCGATATTCTAAATTCAGCATTCAGGATTGTCTATTGTCTTTCTTCAGTCGACAAGGGTAAAGGGGAACAAAATGATAAGTCACTGCGGATCTAGTGTAGCATAAAAAACACAATAAGCATAAGAAACGCAGTAAATAATAACAGCCAAGGTACACCTAACTGTTATATATATAACTGACTCCAGGTGATGTGTAGGTAGTCCTGGTGGGTGGACTAGTGGCTGGAGCTGTTTATCAGCCTGATGGCTTGGGGAAAGTAACTGTTTTTGAGTGCCGTGGAGCCGATACTACCATTGCACAAGTGTTGACACAATTGATCAAAACTCATAGTGTGTTGGACGAGGCTCAGCAGGAGCTGGTCCCGAAGAAGGGTCTCGGCACGAAACGTCACCAGTTTATTCCCGTCCATAGATGCTGCCCGACCTGCTGAGCTCCTCCAGCACACTGTGGGTATTGCTCTAGATTCCCAGCATCCGCGGTCCCTCGTGTGTCCACAGTCCACCAAGGTAAGCTGACAACACCATCACAGACAGAGTTAACAATATGCAGTGCAGGGCACCACAAACACTAGTTAGCAGTTCACCTTGAACAGATGCAAATATGTGCACCATATATTTATTTTTATATCTATTTCTTATTGTAACTTTAACTCATCTTGAATGTATTGCTGTGCACTGCTGCTGCATTACAACATCTGTCAGTGATAATAAACCCGATCCGGATTCTGATTCTCTCCCCTCTGATTTCCTCTTGCAGGGAGTCGCTCTGTCACTTTATCATTTCCTGCCAATCGCCTTACGTCACTTTATGTACATACAACCAGTCTATGTGCAGTGTATAAATTATTTTTAAAAGATTTTTATTATAGAGAGATACAGCACAGAACAAGTCCTTCCAGAGCGGTGCACTGCCCCGCCTAGCAACCCACCTATTTAACCCTAGCGTAATCACAGGACTATTTACAATGAACCTACTAGCTGGCTGTGGACTGTGGGAGGAAACCACCCCCCACACACGGGAAGAACCAACAAACTTTCTTACAGAGGACACTGGAATTGAAATCCGAACTCCGATGACCCGCGTTAACCACTATGCTGCCGTGGCTCTCCTTATATCTCATGTATATACGGCCACAGTCAACTGTTACTTGGAGTTTTATAGATTTGTTTTATATTTTTTCGCGTGTTTTATGCTTATTGTGTTTTTAATGCTGCATCGGATCTGGAGTGACAATCACTTCATTCTCCTTTACACTGGTACACTGAAGAACGACAATAAGCGATGCTGAATCTTGACGAGAAACGACTCTGCGAGGCCCCCTACTGGCCGGAGGTACTCGGTGTGTATTGCACTGCGTCTCCCGGGCAAGAGAGACGTTCCCCCGGGCAAGAGAGACGTTCCCCCGGGCTGGGTAAGCTGGCTTTATCCGGAGTCACGCTGCACCTACTGGAACTGGCTTGTGCAGACAGCGGCTTCTTTTAATACCCCGCTGAAACAGCTGCCCTGCCTCACCGCAGCTCAAACTGTGATTCATAGACAGGTCTGTTGTGGTAACTGGTGAGCAGGCAGTCAGACCTTGCGGAGAAACACGTACAAACTGCTGGAGGAACTCAGCAGGTCAGGCTGAGTTCGGGGTCGGACATCTATGGAAAGGAATAAACAGTTTCGGGCCAAGGCCCTTCACCAGGACTACTGCTGGGAACATCCTGAGGGGAAATGAGGATTCCGAGAGGTTGTAACCCCTCTTTGATTATCTGAAGGGGCTCCTCCGCCCTCACTCAAGGACACAGCCAAGCTGGCCATTCACAGTCAGGGTAGCGGGAAGTCGAGGGTTTTTTCCCGGCCAGTTGCCTGCTCCCCTTTCAGACGGTTTTCTATCCTCAGAGAATGAGCACATTAGCATCGATGGTGGTACAATCGGGTATTTCCACGGTGCTGGAGGGGCTTGCGTGCACTCTAGATAGAGATGACTGTGTTATAATGTGAACCTCCTTTGGGAAAGGGAAATAAAATGAGGGATTGAGGAGTGTGAGAGGTTGCAAATTCTGACAGGTTGTAATCACTGTCAGATATGGAGGCCCCAATGCACAGGATCGAAAGGGGCTGAAGGGGGCTGTAGACTCAGCCCCAGCTCCATCAGGGGCACAAGCCTCCCCACCATCCAGGACATCTTTGAGAGGTTGTGTCTTGCACTCTATAACTGCCTTGCATTGTACTGCTGCCACAAAACAATAAATTTCATGGCATACAGTATGCCTGTGTATTAAACTTGATTCTGATTCTGTTTGGGCATCTGAAGGGGCTACTCCTCGAGTTTTGGTTGCACTTTGCCTTTCGTTCCCCACTTCCCCCCCCCCCACCCACCCCACCGCCCGATGCTTTAAGTTCACCATCCCTGCTGGGAAATCCAAACTCCACTGGACAGTGCCAGAGCATTGGCAGGCGGGTCTGAATGCCAACAAAAATTTTGTGCATGCCATCTTCGATTGCCACCCCTGTTGGAAAATCAAATCTCAGTTGGACAGTGCCAGAGCACTTCATATACTCTACCTCCCTCCTTAATCTCACTTTCACCAGATACACACCACCATAAAACAGGATCAGAATTAGGCCATTCAGCCCATCAGGTTTGTGCTACCACTCCATCATGGCTGAATTTATTTACCCACCCCACCAACCTCTTTCTTCTGCCTTCTCCCTGTAACCTTTAATGTCCTAACTAATCACTGAGGGATCAGCCATGGGAAGGGTGAGCAGTTACAGGTTCCTGGGCATCAGCATCTCTGAGGATCTATCCTTGGCCCACATATTGATGCAATTACAAAGAAGGTACACCAGCAGCCATGTTTCATTAAGAGTTTGGGGAGAATTGGAAATTCACCAAAGACATGCTCAAATTTTTACAGATGTACCATGGAGAGCAGGTTGCTGCTGATATGAACAGTCCACTGCAGAGGACTGGAAAAAGCTGCAGTGAGTTGTAAACTCAGCCAGCTCCATCATGATAGATAGATAGATAGATACTTTATTCATCCCCATGGGGAAATTCAACTTTTTTTCCAATGTCCCATACACTTGTTGTAGCAAAACTAATTACATACAATACTTAACTCAGTAAAAAATATGATATGCATCTAAATCACTATCTCAAAAAGCATTAATAATAGCTTTTAAAAAGTTCTTAAGTCCTGGCGGTTGAATTATAAAGCCTAATGGCATTGGGGAGTATTGACCTCTTCATCCTGTCTGAGGAGCATTGCATCGATAGTAACCTGTCGCTGAAACTGCTTCTCTGTCTCTGGATGCTGCTATGTAGAGGATGTTCAGAGTTTTCCATAATTGACCGTAGCCTACTCAGCGCCCTTCGCTCAGCTACCGATGTTAAACTCTCCAGTACTTTGCCCACGACAGAGCCCGCCTTCCTTACCAGCTTATTAAGACATGAGGCGTCCCTCTTCTTAATGCTTCCTCCCCAACACGCCACCACAAAGAAGAGGGCGCTCTCCACAACTGACCTATAGAACATCTTCAGCATCTCACTACAGACATTGAATGACGCCAATCTTCTAAGGAAGTACAGTCGACTCTGTGCCTTCCTGCACAAGGCATCTGTGTTGGCAGTCCAGTCTAGCTTCTCGTCTAACTGTACTCCCAGATACTTGTAGGTCTTAACCTGCTCCACACATTCTCCATTAATGATCACCGGCTCTATATGAGGCCTAGATCTCCTAAAGTCCACCACCATCTCCTTGGTCTTGGTGATATTGAGACGCAGGTAGTTTGAGTTGCACCATATCACAAAGTCCTGTATCAGTTTCCTATACTCCTCCTCCTGTCCATTCCTGACACACCCCACTATGGCCGTGTCATCAGCGAACTTCTGCACATGGCAGGACTCCGAATTATATTGGAAGTCTGATGTGTACAGGGTGAACAGGCTCGAGCCTCTCCAGCAACCTGGACATCTACAATAGGTGATGCTTTATGAAGATGGCATCCATTATTATGGACCCCTGTCTCCCAGGACATGCCCTCTTCTCATTGCTATCATCAAGGAGGAGGTACAGAAGCCTGAAGACACACACTCAGCATTTCAAGAACACTTTCTTCCCCTCCGCTATCAAATTTCTGAATGGACATTGAACCCCAGAACACCACCTCACCATTTTTCCTCTCTTTGTGCTCTACTTACTTAATTTAATTTTCTTTTATTATATATCTTTCTTATTGTAATTTATAGTTTTTATTATCATGCATTGCAATGTAGTGCTGTTGCAAAACCACACATTTCATGACACAAGCCGGTGATATTAAACCTGATTCTGATTCTGAACTTATCAACCTCCACTTTAAATATACTGAATGACTCGACCTCCACAGCAATGAATTCCACAGATTCTCCACCCTCAGGCTAAATAAGTTTCTCCTCATCTCTATTCTGAAGGGATGTCCTTCTACCCTGAGGCTATGTGCTCTGGTCTTAGACTCCTCCACTAAAGGCAACATCCTCTCCACGTCCACCGTATCTAGGCCTTTCAATATGTGGTAACTTTTAATGAGATCCCCTCTCATTTTTCTAAACTCCAGTGAGTACAGGCCCAGAGATATCAACGCTCCCCATTTGCCCTCTGTCCTCTCAGACATTTGAACTGACTGCCTTGTTGAGTATCTCCGTTCCATTTCCCACAACAAGCGTGTTTTCCTGGTGGCCTCCCATTTTAATTCCAGAATCCATTCCCATTCCATCATGTCAGTTCATGGCCTCATCTACTGCCACATCAGGGCCTCTCTCAGGCTGCAAGAGCAACACTTCATGTTCCATCTGGATAGCTTCCAACCTGACACTATGAACACTGATATCCCTAACTTCCAGCAATTTCTCCCCCACCTCTCCCTTCTTCAGCCCTTTACATTTCCCACTGATGTTCTCCCAGCTTCTCACTTCATACCCCACAACCACTACATTCCCTCTCACTTGGTCTCACCTACCGCCTGCCATCTTGTCTTCCTCCCACTCCCCCACGTTATTATTCCCGCTTCTGCCCCCTTCCTATCCATTACTGATGAAGGGTCTCAGCCCCAAACATTGAATCTTTATTCCCCTGCATGGGTGCTGCCTGACCTGCCGAGTACCTCCACCATTTTGTGTGTGTTGCTCTGGATTTCCAGCATCTCTAGAATCTCCTGTGGTTCTGACATTTCCCCCTCCAGCTGCAGTACTGAAAGAGATAAGTGTAGTGCTTTTTGTGGGAGCAAACAGTTTCTGTCTATGTTATGTTATGTTCCTGTCTATGTTAGCACAGGAACAGGCTCTTTGGCCCACAATCCTGTGCTGAACCAGCTGAAAAGTAAATTAAAAAAACAAAAAACTAATCCCTCTGACCTAAACAATGCCCATATCCCTCCATCTTCCTCATAACCATGTGCCTATCTAAACATCTCTTAAAAGCCTCTCATGCACTTGCCTCTACCACCATCCAGGCCATCCACCTACCCTCACATTCCCTTTGAACCTAGCCCTCACTAGGTTCAATGCATGCCCTCTGGTATTAGACACTTCAACTACGTCTCCCCTCTCGCTGTGAAACAGAGGCACCTCTTTTTCCCCTATTAGGGAGAGAGAGAGAGCCTGTGGTATGTCGAATACAAGGTGAACGAGTCGTCTTTGGGGTAACTGCAAGTCTGTGTCTTTGCTGTTGCTTTGCTCATGCTTGAGGGAGGGAGGGGAGCTGGGCGGGGGGGACTTTGAGGTTCTAACATTTAACTGTCGCTCATTCTCTGGGGGCACTCCTCTGTTTTTGTGAATGTTTGCAAAGAAAAAGCATTTCAGGATGTATATTGTATACATTTCTCTGACATTAAATGTACCTCTGAAACAGAAACTCCCTGTCTACTCTATCTATGCCTCTCATAAACCTATAACCTTCTATCAGATCTCCCCTCAGCCTCCTCTGCTCCAAAGACAACAACGCAAGTCCACCAGCCTCTCACGACAGCACGTGCCCTCTAAACCAGACAGCACCCTGGTAACCCTCCCCAAAGCCTCAACATCCTTTCTATAGTGGGGCAACCAGAACTGTGTGTAATACTCCAGATATGGCCTAACCAGACTCTCATAAAGCTGCAAATCATCGGCTATGAAGCACAGGGAGGACCAAGAGTTGGGATAGGCTCCAAACTACTCTTTCTTGTCTGGGGACAGTTTAACTTTTGGTCTTTCTTCTCACCTTGGCCTCGGTGAATTTGTAAACTCTACACTGTGGGCGGGTGAGGTCAGAGATGGCTGTCTGGGTCTACTGCTCAGCACATGCAGATTCACTGTACCCACTCTATCACCCGTTCGGTTTCCGTGTGACCTGCACTTCGAGATTTGCTGCATAAATTGGTACGGCAAGCGACTGCAGGGAGCTCAGCACATCACAGAAACCAGCCTCCCCTCCACGGACTCTGTCTACACTTTGCTGCCTCAGTAACACATAATCAAAGACCCTGTTCTGCTCGCTTCTCTCCCCTGCCATTGGGCAGAAAATTCATAAGCCTGAAAGCACATACCACCAGGCTCAGGGTCAGCTATATCCTACTCTAATAAACCATCAAACAGTCCCCTAGTACGATAGGGTTGACTCTTAACGTCATAATCTACCTCATTATAGTCATGCACCTTGTGTCCTCCAGTAGTGTAACACCATAAAGGAGAGACAAGCATCCGGGGAAGGAAGCCCGAAGGGTTGGATGGTATCTTCAATGACATTGCAGGTGTGAGCGGCCAGGGATGGACACAGAAGAACAAAGACGCAGGATGGAGAAGCAATGGCATCCATGACAAGGATGGTTGGTTGATTCAGATTTCAGATTCCTCTATCTATCGCGTGTACTTGGAGATATACAGTGAAATGCATTAACAACCTAAGGATGTGCTGGGGGCAGCCTGTAAATGTGGTCACACATTCCAGCACCTGCGGCAAAGCCCCCGACAAGGTTAGTTGGATGATTCAGAATCACTTATATATCCTGTGGAGATTGAAACAGACAGTGAAATGTCTCATTTACAACCAACAGAATCTAAGGATGTGCTGGGGGCACCCGCAAGTGTCACCACACTTTCTGGCACCAATGTGGCGTGTCCACCATGTTCAACTTCAGCATGACACCAACAGCAAAACAGACCCCTTTCCCACCTACTCACAGACAGGCCACCTCTGGTCCTCCGACCACCAGTCCTTGGCCCCAAACTTACAGCTTCACAGACATCGATCCTCTAAACTCCAGTCCCAGGCCCAGACTTGCAAACCTCCAGACTCTCCAACCCGAGAGGCCTTGACCTCTGGACTCGCTGAATTTGGTATTCGGCCTCCAAATTTGCCAATCCTTGGACTTCAACTCCAGCTCTGAACGATCTCTCCCTCTCCCTCTCCCTCTCCCTCTCCCTCCTAGTCCAGGAGGCTGTTTCCTGAATAAAGAGACATTGTTGAAAGTTTAAGGAATGATTGGGACAGAATGACTACTCTCTCATCTTTGTGGCCAGCAATTCATGATTTTACCTCTTGATTATCAGAGGGATGCAATTGTTCCTCCATCTCGTGCGCTTTGGAGGCAATTTTCCCTCGTGTCCATCTCTTGCTGTGACCTAAGACCTGTTCTCCAAACGCGCACACCAGCAGTATCATTGAAGCAAGTCAAGTGTTCACCTTGTGGAAATTCTGACTGATGCTTACTGTCAGTGGTGATGCACTTCACATCCTTATGTGGCGGAAAGTCTGGGCTGCTGCTGTTTTGCTCTTTGGTAGCGTTTCACAGGCAGAGGAAAAATCAAACATGTTTTGCTAAAAAAAAGACAAGAGATTCTGCAGATGCTGGAAATCCAGAGCAACACACACAAAATGCTGGAGGAGCTCAGCAGGCCCGGCAGCATCCTTGGAGCAGAATAACAGTCGACATTTCGGACTGAGATCCTTCAACAGGACTGGAAAAGAAGGGGACAGAAGCCAGGATGGAAGGTTGGGGGGGTGGATAGGGAGGGGGAAAGAGGGGAGGGAGTACTAGCTCGAGTCTGGGTGAGCATGGGGTCGAAGAGTCGGAGGGCAGCAAAGATTACAGAGGGGGAGCAGTGAGAGAGGGTCTCACTGAACTCCCATCAAAGAGAAAATGTAAATCTCTTCAGGAAAGGCAAACCTTGAAGAGACTTCGAAGAGGAGCAGAGGATGTGAGTGCTACCAGGCAATAGACATGGCCTGTCAAAGGCAGTACACTTGGAGAAAGGAAATCCAAATCAGAATCAGCTTTTTATTATAAACAGAAGAGGTTCTGCAAATGCTGGGAAGGAAAGTTATAAGGAGCGACTGAATAGGTTAGGATTTATTCCTTGGATTGAGGGAAGACTTGATAAAGGTATACAAGATTTATGGGAGGTGGGATGGAGATACATCTCTACCAAAGGAGGTGGGAGGCACTCCTTCCCTCCGCTAGCCTGCAGGTCACCCATGGGCAAGATGTGGCACCTGGATAGTCCCTCCTCACCCCCGCCTCCCCGATCAGGGTCACGTGAAGCCACGGGTGCAGGAGCTGGTTGGTCGGACGAGCAGCTGGTGCATATCACAAGTCCTGGTTATGTGACCACTGACGAGAATTGACAATGGCTGGGGTCACCCGTCTTGCAAAGACACTGCCCAGAAGAAGGCAATGGCAAACCACTTCTGTAGAAAATCTTGCCAAGGACAATCATGGTCACTGAAGGACCACGATCGCCCACATCATAGGACACAGCTCATAACGAACTAACACTACAAAATGATGAGGAGGACAGATGGGGAAATGGAAGTCAGCACAAATGGTGCATGCAATTTCAATTTCAATGTTTAAGAGAAGTTTGGATAGGTACATGGGTGGGAAGGGTATGGAGGGCTATGGTCTTGGTGCAGGTCAATGGGAGTAGCCAGTTTAAATGGTTCAGCATGGACTAGATGGGCTGAAGGGCCTGTACTTTTCTATGACTCCATGCTGGATGAAATCTTGAGCAACACACACAGAATGCCGAGGAACTCTGCATCTGGAGGGGAATAGTGGGAATGAAGAAGAATACTTTAGGACTGATGGAAGTTCTCGGATCAGGTGCCCGTGCCCCAGCTCCTCCCTCACAATTCTTCACCCTCTCTATCTGAATGTAGAGGTCTCGAGCTGTTTCAAACTACCCGGGGTAGATGCAGAGGCACTTCTGAATGAATGTCTGAGGACTTCATACTAAACGTGTTGAAGGGATGATGCTTCTGCCTCAGCGGTGAAGCCCTTGTTCTGTTTGTAAATAATTAGCTTTGACGGCTCGGGCTAGTGACGGACCGATGTCAGCATGCCTCTCGTCACGTCTCCACACCAAACACTATGTATTTTGTGCAGGCAAAATAATGCTGGGATTCTAAACAAAAAATAAATGCTTATTCTGCCTTGGTTTTGAATTGAAGGAAGTGAATGCAGCATAAAAATAATCGAACGGGCTAAATGGGTGGAAATCCTGAAAATAGGCAAGGGAATTGTCAGGGGATGCATTTTGAAAAAAGAGTAGGGAATGTGGGGTAGACAGTCCTGTTGAAGGCTCTCTGTCCTAAATATTGACCCTTTATGCCTCTCCATAGATGCTCCCTGACCTGCTGAGTTCTCAAGCGTTTTGTGCGCGTTCCCCAAGATCTCCAGATCTCGCGTGTTTCTGATTTGCTGCTCCATCGTGAAGTCTCTTCAAGGGATGTCTCTCCTGACAAAGTTAAAATCTTCTCCTTGTTTGGAATTCAGTGAGGCAGAGACTCTCTCACGCCTCCCCTTCTGTGATCACTGCTGCATGCTGATTTTTACAGTGTCCTGATGGAAGATCTCAGCCTGAAACATCGACTGTTTATTCCTCTACATAGACGCTGCCTGACCTACGAGGCACTTCCATTAGACAAGTCTAAATCATGGAGTCAAACTGTACCAACACTAACGATAAAACCTTATAAGGGATAAGGGAGAATGAAAGGCCAAGGTCAGAGATAGAGGTTAGAGGTTGAGCTGACGTCAAAGTATGTTTTGTTCACTGAGGTAGTGCAAGGCTCTGAACTTCCCCTTAGCAGTGGAAAAGCTCACTGATGCAGAATTAATCCAGCACCCCACAGCTGATCCCAGCCATGGTTCCATCACAGAGCTTAAAGGGAGGGGTGAGGAACTGTACTCATTCAAAGCGCTGTCTCTTCGCGGAAGTGATCGTTCCTCTGCTTGACGCCTCCTACTAATCCCCACCCCTCATTTTGTTTCTGCAGAATGAAGAGTTTCCCAAGACATTGGGAATAGTTTGCGATTTCCTCCCCACTATCCAGACGGGTTAATAATCAGAGTCAGAAACAGGTTTAATATCACTGGCAACATGTCATGAAGTTTGTTGTAATATGGCAACAATATAGTGTCATACATAAAAAAAAATATAAATTACAATATATGTAATTAAATTAAGTAAGAAGCACAGAAAGAGAGCAAAAATATTGAAGTAGTGTTCATGGGTTCGCTTTCTGTTCAGAAATCGGATGGTGGAGGGGAAGAAGCTGTCCCAGAAACATTGAAGCTCCTGTCTCTCCTCCCTGACGGTAGCAATGAGAAGAGGGTGTGAACCACTGACAATTAAATCTCTTCCAAACAGAACCTAGCTCTTTCAATCTGAGAGTCTTTTCCTCCTAAAACTTTAATGAACTTTTGCTTAAATTCAGCATTAAAAATAACATTCTGAAAATCCACTTTCTTACTGAAATATTCTAACCATGCAAAGACCATGGAGAGGTCAAGAACACACAAGGACCAGGGTAGTGTAGAAGTCAACATTAAGGATCTTTATCCTTGACATGCCCTCTTCTCATTACTACCATCAGGGAGGAGGGACAGGAGTCTAAAGTCTCACTCTCAACATTTTAGGAACATCTTCTTCCCCTCTGTCACCAGATTTCTGAATGACCCATGAACCCATGAACACTACCTCACTATTTTGCTCTCTTTTCGCATTATTTACTATTCATTAATTATCCATCCATCTTTATATATTTCTTTGCACTGTACTGCTGCCATAAAACCACATATCTCATGACATATTATTGTTGTTCCTTTTCGTGCCTTGTGACGGGAATTTTTCCCATTTCCGTAGCATTTGACTTTTTTTTTACGAGGCTGAGTTACTAGCTTGTTGCTTAACCCAGCAAGGATGGAAAGTGTTTGAGGAGCTGGCTGGATTCGAACTTGGGACACTCACCTCAGAGTCCAGTGCTGATGCCACTACACCACCCGCTGGTGAATTCACGACATGTATATCTGAATTTGATTGAATGTAATCAATGACCAAGGTGCAGGTAGATTGGTTGGGTTAGTTCTGATGCTGGGTTTTGAACTGAAACCTCAACAATTCTCTCCTCTCCCCACAGATGCCGCTCAACCCTCCGAGTTCCTCTAGCAGATGGTTTGCTGCTCCTCATTCCAGCTTCTGCAGTCTCTAGTGTAGCTTATTCGAGTAATATCAGAGAACTTACTTACTGCCCATTATACCACTGGTGTTTCGGGCAGCAATGAAGGTAAAACAATTGTTACAGAAACAGCAATGAAGATGGTGGACCTTCATTGCTGTTTCCGTTACAATTCTTTTTCAACCTGTCAGGGTTGTTAGCCTGGAGCTGGACCCTTGAACCTGGAGGATGGTGGACCTCTCTTCAGCTGACCTTTACCCTTTGACCTAATTGGCATGGGTGAGCCAAAACACAAGGCCCTGACTCCTGCAACCTAACCCTCCGGGTCACTGAGGCACGCAGGCCTCCAGACCCTATGACAAGGTTGTTGTCCTCTTGGAGTAGTATCAGAGAGGGTGTAAGTTAATGAAGGCTGAGCATTGGTTTTTGCTAACTAGTTGCTGACATAGACTCATTCAACGTGGAAACAGATTCTTCAGCCCATTGAGTCTATGTTGACAATCCAGCACTTGGGTTCACCAAAGTTCAAAGTAAGTTTATTATCTAAGTACATATACAACCATGAGATTTGTTTTCTTGTGGGCATACTCAATGAAGCTACAGCTTAATAACCATAACAGAATCAATGAAAGGACATTCAACTTGGGCATTCAACCAGTGTGCAAAAGACAACAAACTGTTCAAATACAAAAATAAAGAAATAATCATAATAAATAAGCAATAAATATCTAGAATGTGAGATGAAGAGTCTTTGAAGGTGAGTCCATCGGTTGTGAGAACGGTCTGGTAACGGGGCAAGTGAAGTTGAGTGAAGTGGTTCAAGAGCCTGATGGCTGGGGGATAATACTGTTCCTGAACCTGGTGGTGTGAGTCCTGAGGCTCCTGAACATTCTTCCTGATTGGTAGTGGAGAGAAGAGAGTGTGACCTGGGTGGTGTGGGTCCTTGATGATGGATGCTGCTTTTCTGCGACCACGTTTCATGTAGATGTGCTCGGTTGTGGAGAAAGCTTCACTCGTGAAGGACTGGGCCGTATCCACTACTTTTTTGTAGGATTTTCCATTTAAGGGCATGGGTGTTATCGTACTAGGCTGTGATGCAGCCAACCACTACACATCTATAGAAGCTTGTCAAAGTTTTAGATCTCATGTCAAATCTTTGCAAACTCCGAAGGAAGTAGAGGCACTGCTGTGCTTTCTTTGTAATTGCACTTATGTGCTGGGCCCATACAGAGCCTCTGAAATATTAACACCTAGGAAGTTGAAGCTGCTGACCTCTGATCCTCTGATGAGGATTGGATTGTGAACCTCTGGTTTTCTCCTCCAGGCTCATGGTCGTCCTACACTAACCTATTTTATTCTTCCACAAACATCAAAGACCAGCCTGCTTCTCAGGTCAGGCAGCTTCTGTGGAGGTAGAGATTTTAGGTTGATCGGAGTCCTCAGGCAAGAATGCTCATATTTATTGCCCAGTCCTAATTATCCATGAGGAAGGTAGTGAGATGCCTTCTTGGACCATCGCACTCCTTCTAACCCCATATTAGGTCAAGTAAAGCCCTTGCTAGTAACACACACAAAATGCTGGAGAAACTCAGCAGGCCAGACAGCATCTATGGAAAAGAGTACAGTCGGCGATTTGGGCCGAGACCCTTCTTGCTAGTTTACTCCACCCATTCTGGGTGATAAATTTCAGGAAGGATGTGAAAGTCCTGAAGGTGTACATAGGTGACCCACCACAATAGTTACAGGGTCACAGAATTTCAAGTATGTAGACTATCTTGTTCTTAAAGCAGAGAAGGTTGAAGAGTCAAAGTTCAAAGTAAAATTTATAATAACATGTCACCACATACAACCCTGAGATTCTTTTTCTGCGGGCATACTTAGCAAATCTATAGAACAGTAACTGTAAACATCAGGAACTGTAAACTGTAAACCAACTGTGCAAATATAAATAAGTAACAAGCATGAAATAACAATATGACAGAGTCCTTAAATGAGTGTAGCTATCCCCTTTTGTTCAAGAGCCTGACAGCTGAGGGGTAGTATCTGTTCCTGAACCTGGTGGTGCGAGTCCTGAAGCTCCTGTACCTTCTGCCTGTTGGCAGTAGTGAGAAAAGAGCATGGCCTGGATGGTGAGGATCTTTGACGATGGATGCTGTTTTTCTATGGCAATGTTTCATGTAGATGTGCTCAGTGGTTGGGAGGGTTTACCCATGATATACTGGGTTGAATCCACTACCTACTCAAAGGCATTGGTGCTCCCATAACAGGTCATAATGCAACCAGTCAGCACACTTCCCACCACACATCTATAGAAGTTTGTCAAGGTTTTGATGACATGCCAAACCTCGGCAGACTTCTGAGGAAGCTGAGGTGCTGTCGTGCTTTCTGTGGAATAATATTTATATGATGGGTCCGGGACAGGTCCTCTGAGATAGTGACACTCAGGAATTTAAAGTTACTGACCCTCTCTCCCTCTGATCCTCTGGTGATTACTGGCTCCTGAAGTGATGCACCATCAATAACTCTCGGAGACGTGAGGCGAGATAGGCTTTTATTAGCTGGAAGAAAGCACTGTCAGCAGCAAGAGACCATCACACGACATCCTGGAGACTGAGGGAGGAGCAGTGCCTCCAATCGCCTTTATACAGGGGTCTGTGGGAGGAGCCACAGGAGCAGTCAGCAGAGGGGCGTGTCCAGACAGGTATATGTAGTTCACCACATGAAGTCTACAATCAATTCCTTGGTGTTATTGACACTGAGTGAGAGGCTGTTGTTATTACACCACTCAGCCAAGTTTTCAATCTACATCCTGTACTCTGCTTCATCACACCCTTTAATACAGCCCACAACAGTGGCATCGTCAGCAAACTTGTATATGGTGCTGGAGCTGTAGTTAGAGGTGTAAAGCTACATAATGGAGATATTCAATACCATGAAGGGGGATACTTGCAGTGGGATCTGGACCAGCTTGAAAAATGGTTTGAAAAATGTCAGGTGGAACTTAACGCAGACAAGTTTGAGGTGCAGTGCTTTGGGAGAACTCACACAGTGAGTGGTAGGGCACTGAGGTCTGCAGTAGTACAGAGGGATCTGGAATTCATCGGCATCACAGGTAGATAGGGCTATAAAGAAAGCTTTTGGCACCTTATAAATCAAAGCACTGAGTACAGAATTTGGGATGTAATGTTGAAGTTGTAGGCGAGGACTAATTTGGAGTATGGTGTGCAGTTCTTGTCACCTACCTACACAAAAGATGTCAATAAGATTGAAAAAGTGAGATAAAATTTACAAGGATATAGCCAGGAATTGAGGACCTGAATTATAGGAAAAGGTAGAGACTTTATTCCCTAGTGCGTAGGAGATGGAGGGGAGATTGCATAGATACATACAAAATTATGAAGTGTCTAGATGGAGTAAATGCAAGCATTTTTTTTCCCACTGGGTTCGGTGAGACTAGAGCTAGAGGTCGTGGGTTAATGGTGAAAGGAAAATACTTAAGGGGAACATGAGGACAGCTTCTTCACCCAGATGGTGGTGTGAGTGTGGAATGAGCTGCCAGTGGAAGTGGTTGATGTGGGTTTGATTTCAACATTTAAGGTAAGTTCGGAATGCTACATGGATGGGAGGGGTATGGAAACACGTGCTGTCACAGGGAAAACATACAAAACCTTTACAAGCAGTGGCAGGAGTTGAACCCAGGTTGCTGGAACTGTAAAGCATTGTGCTAACCCCTACACTACTGCACTGCTCTTGGCATTGGTCACCTTGTCCTGGTATATACGTATTGTGTGCTAACCGATTTTAGAGCCCTTGAAAGTGAGTCCGTAGGTTGTGCAATCAGTTCAGTGTTGAGGTGAGTGAAGTTACCCATGTCGGTTCAGGAGCCAGGTGGTCAAAGGGTAAAAACTGATCCTGAACCTGGTGACGTGGGACCTAAGGCTCCTGTACCTTCTTCCCAATGGTAGAAACGAGAGGTGAGCATGATCTGGATGATGGGGAACATTGACGATGGACGCTGCTTTCTTGTGGCAGTGCCCCTTGTAAATGTGCGCGGTGGTGGGGAGGGCTTTACCTGTGATGGCCTGGGTTGTATCCACCTCTTTCGTTG
Source organism: Hemitrygon akajei (assembly GCF_048418815.1). Taxonomy (NCBI): domain Eukaryota; kingdom Metazoa; phylum Chordata; class Chondrichthyes; order Myliobatiformes; family Dasyatidae; genus Hemitrygon; species Hemitrygon akajei. Next base: position 9,147,525 of record NC_133146.1, read on the forward strand.
TCATGTCCATTCCTGGCCATTCGTATTTCCCTGCTAGGCTGTGACGACAACAGTTAGGATACCCTTAACAGTAGATCTATAGAAGTTTGTCAAAGCTTTAGATGACATACCAAACCTATGCAAACTTTTAAGAAAGTAGTGGCACTGTTCTTTGTGCTGACACTTAACGTGCTGCTGCCAGGCCCGATGCTCTGATATGAGCCCATTCATCTCTGCTCCCACAGGTTGCTACTAGCTCCCCATCTACGAATGATTTGATTATAAAGTGTTCACCCTTTGTTCAAATCTTTCCATGACTTTGCTCCACTCCCACTCATTCCACCCTAGCTCTGTAACCTCTGCTGGACCGCAGAACTCTGAAATATTTATGCAGCAAGCTGCTGTCATCTGTGCTATTGTATGCAGTGTAAGCAGAGTCAAACATAGCACCTAGAATGAACAGTAGGACACCGAGGTGTGCGGTAGACCCATTTAATTTATTGAAAATGGTGTCGTGGCTCAAAAGGGTTGTAAAGAGAGTTTCTAAGACATTAAGACATAGGTGTAGAATTAGGCCATTCGACCCATCGAGTCTGCTCCACCATTAGATCGTGGCTGATTTTATTTTCCTTCTGGACTCCTTTCTCCTGCCTCTCCCTTTGATGTCCCTATTAACCAACAACCTATCAATCTCCACTTTAAATATACCCAGTGACTTGGCCTCCACAGCTGTCCGTGGCAATGAATTCCACAGAATCATCACCCTCTGGGCAAGGAAACTCTTGCTCATCTCATGCTCTGAAGGCACGTCCTTCTATTCTGAGGTTTGGCCTCGGTCCTACACCGCCCCACTATTGGAAACATTCTCTCCACGTCTACTCTGTGTAGGCCTTTCAATGTCTGATTAGCTTCAATGAGAAACACACGGCACATTGGCCTTAATAAATCAGAGTACTAAGAACTGTAGTTGCAATGTGATGCTGAAGTTGTACAAGACTTTGGAGAGACCAAATTTGGAATATTGTGTGTAGTCTTGTCCCCTAAGCAAACCAGTCAGATTGAAAGAGTACAGAGGTTCCTGCTGCAGTCTGTTAGGGTGTTGTACATTCTTGATGTGACCACCTGGGTTTCCTCCAGGTGCTCTGGTTTCCTCCCTCATTCCAAAGACATACGGATTAGGGTTACTAAGGTGCCGACATGCTCTCCTGGTGCCTGAAACACGGGGACACTTGCGCACTGTGTTGGACATTGACACAAATGACTCTTTTCACTGGATGTTTCGATGTACATGTGACAATAAAACTGTTACCTTTCCCTCCACAGAGGCTGCCTGACCTGCTGAGTCCCTCCAGCGCTTTCTGTTACAATGGAGAGATAGAATAGTTAGAGTGTTCTCGCCAACTTGACTTTGCTGGGAATAATTGTACCTCCTAGTCCATAGGTTGTGGATTCAAACCACATTCTGCGATGCAGTGATGAGACAATGCATTATAATGAGGGGTAATACATAGGACAGTATCACACAGTAGAGGTCCTTTGGTCCACAATGTCATGTCAGCCCTTCAACCTACTCCAAATTCAATTTAACCCTTCATTCCCACATCCCATTCAATTTTACTTTCATACTAGAGTTGCAGGGGGATGGGAACCAGGGTGCCAGAACAGTTAGTGGACAGGTTGTGGAGACAGATGTTGGTAAGAGCTCAGACAACGTCAGGAAGCAAAAGGTGCGACTAATATCCTGAGCTGCGGATATTTCAACACAAGAAATATCGTGTGAAATATGAGCTCAGGGCAGGGATCAGCAGCTAGAATTATGATATTGTAGCCATTAGTGAGACTTGGTTGCGGGAGGGGCAGGACTAGCAGCTCAATATTCCGGGGTTCAGTTGTTTTAGACACGACAGAACGGGATTAAAGTAGGAGGGGTTGCATTACTAATCAGAAAACATGTCACAGCAGTGTTCAGTCAGGACAGACTGGAGAACTCGTTTAGTGCGGCATTATGGGGGGAACTGAGTAATAAGAAAGGTGTGACCACGTTAATGGGGCTGTATTACAGACCAACCATTGGTCCGAGGGATTTAGAAGAACAAATCTGTAGGAAGATCACAGACTGTTGAAAAAAAACCATAAGGTTGTTACAGTAGATGACTTGAACTTTCCACACATTGACTGGGAATCCCATATTGCAGAAGGACTAGATGGGATAGAGTTTGTCAAAGGTGTTCAGGAAAGTTTCCTTCATCAGTACATAAACGTCCCAATGAGAGAGTGAGAGATATTGGATCTTCTATTAGGCAATGAGGCAGGGCAGGGCACAGAAGTTTGTGTAGGGGAACACTTTGTATCCAGTGACCACAGTGCTATTAGTTTCAAAGTCAATATGCAAAAAGGTAGGTCTGGTCCGCAGGTTGAGATTCTAAATTGGAGAAAGGCCAGTTTTGATGTTATCAGAAAGGATCTGGGAAGTGTGGAGTGGACAGATTGTTTTCTGACAAAGGCCTTCAAAGGTAAAATTTTGAGAGTATAAAGCTTGTATGTGTCTGTCAGAATAAAAGGTAAAGATAACAAGTGTAGGGAAGCTTGCTTTTTGAGAGATATTGAAGCCATGGTTAAGAAAAATAAGGAGGTGCAAAGCAGGAATAGGCAGGTAGGAACAAATGCTTATGGAGTGTAAGAAATGCAAGAGAACACCTAAGAAAGAAACCAGAAGGACTAAAAAAAGGCATGAGTTTGCCCAAGCAGACAACACGAAGGAGAATCCTAAGGAATTCTACAAGTACATCAAGAGCAAGGGACAAAATTGGTCCCCTGGAAGATCAGAATGGTATCCACACATGGATCCAAAAGCAATGAGCGAGGTCTTAAATGATTCTTTTCTGCATCTGTATTTACCCAGGAGATTGACACAGAGCCTACAGAAGTGAGGCAAAGTAGCATTAACTTCATGGACCCCAGAGGAGGAGGTGTTTGCTGGATAAGTCCTCAGGGCCAGACAAGGTGTTCCCTCAGAGCCTGCAGGAGTCCAGTGCAGAAACCGCAGGGCCCTGGCAGAGATATTTAAATCACCCTTAGTGATACATGAGGTACCAGAGCATTGGAGGATAGCCAAAGTTGTTGCACTGTTTAGGAAAAGTTCTAAAACTAAACCAGGAAGTTATAGGATGTTGAGCCTGACATCAGCAGTGGAAAAAATATTGAAAAGTATTCTAAGGGACGAAATATAAAAGTATCTGGATGGACATGGACTGATTAGGGATAGTCAAGATGGCTTTGTGTGTGGTGGGTCATGTCCAACCAATCTTACAGAGCTTTATGAGGAAGTTACCAGGAAAGTGGATGGAGGAAAGGCAGTGGATGTTGTCTACATTAACTTTAGCAAGGCATTTGACAAGGTCCTGCATGGGAGGCTGGTCAAAAAGGTTCAGTTGCTTGGCATTCAAAATGAGGTAGTATTTTGCATTAAACATTGGCCTTGTGGGAGAAGGCGGAGAGTGGTTGTGAATGGTTGCCTCTCTGGCTGGAGGCCTGTGACTAATGGAGTGCTGGGTCCTTTATTGCTTGCCATCTATATTAGTGCTCTGGATGATAATGTGGATAACTGGACCAGCAACTTTGCAGGTGACAGCAAGGTTGGGGGTGTATTGGACGGCGAGGAGGACTATTATGGCTTGCAGTGGGATATGGATCAGCTGGAAAACTGGGCTGAAAAAATGGCAGAAGGAACTTAATGCAGTCAAGTGCAAGGTGCTGAACTTGGTAGGACCAGCCAAGGTAGGTCCTACACAGTGAATGGTCGGGCACTGAGCAGTGAGGTAGATCAAAGGGATCTGGGAATACGGGTCCATAATTTATTGAAGGTGATGTCACAGATAGATAGGGTCATAAGGACAGCTTTTGGCAGATTAGCCTTCATAAATCAAAGTATTGAGTACAGGAGATGGGATGTTATGTTGTGCTTGTATAAGACATTGGCGAGGACTAATTTGGAGTATTGTGGGCAGTTTTGGTCACCTACCTACAGGAAAAATGTAAATAAGGTTGAAAGAGTACAGAGAAACTTTACCAGGATGTTGCTGGGTCTGGAGGACCTGAGTTATTAGGAAAAATTGAATAGATTAGGACTTTATTCCCTGGAATGTAGAAGATTAGGAGATCTGATGGAGGTATACAAAATTCTGAAGGGTATAGATAGGGTAAGTGCAGCAGTCTTTTCCACTGAGGTTGGGGTGGGACTACAACTAGAGGCCATGGGTTAAGGGAGAAGGGTGAAAACTTTAAGGAGAACCATGAGGGGAAACTTCTTCACTCAGAGGGTCGTGGGAGTGTGGAACGAGCTGCCAGTGCAAATAGTGCATGTGATTTGGATTTCAACGTTCAAGATAAGTTTGGACAGGTACATGGATGGTAGGGTCATGGAGGGCTATGGTCATGTTGCAGGTCGATGGGAGTAGGCAGTTTAAGTGGTTCGGCACAGACTCGTTGGGTCAAAGGGCTTGTTTCTGTGCTGTCCTTTTCTATGACTCTATCCATTTGCCTATCTAAAATCTCTAAAGTGTTGCTAATGTATCTGCCTCTACTACCACCGTCTGGCAGCAGGATCATCTCACTCACCTCTCACGGTGTAATAAAACTTACCCCTGACATCCGCCTTATCCGTCCCTCCATACACATTAACATTATGCCCTCTGGTATGAGCCATTTCCGCCCTGGGAAAAACCCTCTGGCTGTCCACTCTGCGCTGTCCATCGGGTCAAAGTTAAACCAAAGTCCTTGCTGATCTGTTCTGTGTCTCAAGTGAGCAAAGAGAAACCCATACCAAAGCACCGAGAATTTGGAGCAACATTTCTCCTTCAGCCAACACCTGTTTGGCCAAGAAGTAAAACATTAACTGTCTGCAGTCTACCATGGACTGACATGTGGTAGAAGCAGGCAGGAAAAGTCATTTCAGACACTACACACCCTGCAAACTGCCTTTTCCAATAGCTCCCTTCTGGACAGTAATACAGGGCCATTAAGACAAAAGCTTCAGGCCATCATAAGAGTTTCTTTCACCAAGCAGTTACTATGATCAACTATTCTAGTTAGCCACCCCAATTCTCTCTTTCGATCACCTCAATCTCTGTGATACACTGTTTAAAATGCTGCTTACATTGTAAATACATCGATGTATTTCTGTACATTGTATTCTGTATCAATACTTTAACGTAATTCTTTACTCTATTATCATTGAATGTTGTTGTTTATGTTGCATGTTGTGCTGGTGATTGTACTTCTGAAAGATAAAACAGAAAAATGCTGTTTTTTCTTTTTTTTGTTAAAAATTATAATTTTGTTTAAAAATTGCAAAATAATTTTGGATGCTAATAAGTTTGAAAGAGTGCAGAGAAGGTTTACAAGGATGTTGCCAGGACTTGAGAAACTGAGTTACAGAGAAAGGTTGAATAGGTTAGGACTTTATTCCCTGGACTGTAGAAGAATGAGGGGAGATTTGATAGAGGTATATAAAATTATGATGAGTAAAGATAGAGTGAATGCAAGCAGGCTTTTTCCACTGAGGCTAGGGGAGAAAAAAAAACCAGAGGACATGGGTTAAGGGTGAAGGGGGAAAAGTTTATAGGGAACATTAGGGGGGGCTTCTTCACACAGAGAGTGGTGGGAGTGTGGAATGAGCTGCCAGATGAAGTGGTAAATGCAGGCTCACTTTTAACATTTAAGAAAAACTTGGACAGGTACATGGATGAGAGGTGTATGGAGGGATATGTTCCAGGTGCAGTTCAGTGGGACTAGGCAGAAAAAAGGCCTGTTTCTGTGCTGTAATGTTCTATGATTCTATGGTTCTAGACTGAACTTCTGTGTCAAAATAGGGAGATATGAATAGCGATTTAATGCCAACTGACAAAGAAGAGAAATCTTCTAATTATATGGTTAAGCAAAAAAACTCAATGCTACTCTTGCTATTTGAACATAATTCAAAAACTAAGTTACTGTGGGACAAAATATCTTGACTTTGCAATGTTAGATCTTATCTAAGTTTTCAAGAATTTGTGTTAAATTTTTAATACATTTTGCTCCATAAGTTGGACAAAACTTTAAAAGAGATCAAAAGGCTGAGTTAGAATGCTTCATATTGTTCTGAATCAGCAGATAGTTCAAAGTGCCGGGTGAGATCAAACATAAGATGTCTCAGCAATGAAATCAGAACTCAGCCACGTAATCATTTCAGTGTTGGAACATTCTTGGATAAACTTGATTGCTGAAATTGGCCTCGTTGCAAAGCTTTTGAAAGGCAGTCTTACTGGTGACTAGTGGAAGTTTTTTTTTGAAATCACAGGCTTTGAGCAGCTTTTAGCAAAAAGGGAAACGTGGTCTCTCAGAACCTGAGACAGAGGAATCAATAAAGAGGAAAGAGGAAATGGCAGCAACGTTAAACAGATCTGTTGTTTCACTAAAAGCAGCTCAGAGATTGTAGACTACCAAAAGTGAGAGGAACTTGGATCGATTATTATCCCAAGAGGTAATCTTGGAGTAGGTTAAAGGGTAACAGCACAACATCATGGGCCAAAGAACCAGTACTGTGCTGCATTGTTCTATGTTCGATGTTCTGCTGACGATACCCGAGACACAAATGGGGCTACAGACTGACAAATCTCCATGCTAATGAACTGTATTCATACCAGAGCCTATACTCCATACAAACCTTCTCCATTTATCCATCTTCTCCCCTCTCTAGGTACAAAGAAGCTTCGCTTTTTAAAGATTAGTTTTATTTGTCACATATACATTGAAACTTACAGCAAAATATATTATTAGTGTCAAATCAAACCAAATCAAATCAGTGAGGGGTGTGCTGTGACGAAATGTAGACGAGAGTTGATCCAAAAACAGGGCAATGGAGACAGTGCAGCAGTGAACAATAGTAACAAGCCACAAGGGGCCACAAAACAAGAGAGATGAGCAGAGAGCAAAGCACATTTAGGCAGGGAGAGTGGAACTGAGGAGCAACTGGTTGAGGCTGACTAGTTCCATGAGTGAACAGGGACTGTGGGTGAGAGCTGAGGTACATACATACACACTCACACACATACACACTCACACACACACACACTCACACACACACACACACACACACACACACTCACACTCACACACACACACACGCACACACAAACACACACACACCCCGGGAGGAACTCAACAGGTCAATGGAGGGGAATAAACAGTCAGTGTTTCGGGCTGAGACCCTTCATCAGGACTGGAAAGGAAGGGGGAAGAAGCCAGAATAAGGAGGTGGCGGATGGAAAGAGTACAAGCTGACAGGTGATAGGTTAGACTAGGTGAGGGGAAGATACTTTGGTTGGGGGAATGAAGCAAGAGATTGGGAGGTGTTAGGTGTATGAGGTAAAGGCTGAAAATGAAGCAATCTGATAGGAGAGGAGAGGAGAGGAGGAGCGGCACTAAAGGAAGATGATGGGCTGGTGAGAGGGGAGCCAGAATGTTGAATGGAAAAAGAGTGAAAGGGGATGGGGATGGTTTGTTTAATTTCTTTAAAGAGAACATGATAGGAAGCAGTGGGTGAGGGTGTAAAGTTTTTTTAGACTAGAATCTTGTGATTAGCAGTGTGTCACAAAGATTGGTACAGGGCCTGTAGTTGCTCATCATATATATGAAAGAGAAGGTACAAAGCCAATGTACATTAATTATCAAAGTATATATTGACATCTTATACAACCCTAAGATTTGTTTTCATGTGGGCATACTCAATAAATCCATAATAGAATAATAACCATTATAGAATCAATGAAAGACTGCACCAACTTGGGCACTCAACCAGTTTAAACCCCACTGTGCAACATTAACAAACCTTCCTGCTAGGATATTATTCCCCCTCCAACTCAGGTGCAAACTGTTCCTTCTGTACAGGTCCCACCTTCCCTGGAAGAGAGCCCAACGATCTTATACCTTCCTTCCTACACCAATTCCTTAGTTACATATTAAACTATATAATCTTCCTAGTTCTGGCCTCATTTGCATGTGGCACGGTTAGCAATCCTGAGATCACCACTTTAACACCTAACTCCCTGAGCTCCCTATGCAGAACCGCATCACTTGTCCTACTCATGTCATTGGTACCTACACGGACCACAACCTCTGGCTGTTCACCCTCCCACTTAAGAATGCTGAGGACTCGATCTGAGATATCCCGGACCCTGGCACCCAGGAGGCAACATATCATCTGGAAATCTTGTTCTCACCCACAGAACGTCCTGTCCGTTCCCCTAACGAATCACCTATCACCACAGCATGCCTCTTCTCCCCCCTTCCCTTCTGAGTCACAGAGGCAGACTCAGTGCCAGAGACCCAACCATTGTGACTTCCCTCTGTTAGGTCAACCCCTCCCAACAATATCCAAAGTGATATACCTATTGCTGGGGGGTATGATCACAGGGGCACTGACTCTGGCTCCTTAAACCAGCCTTTCTCAACTTTTTTGCCCTGGAGGAACCCTTGAAATTATTTTCAGGTCTCAGGGAACCCCTGCCTAAAAATTACAGTCCAACTGACAGTACTTTAGCGTGATCAGTAAGTTGTAGACATAATAATCCAAAATTAATTGTCAATACTCTTTTGAGTAGAGTATGAATTTTAGCCAGTCTTTCTTGGGAAAAAAGACAGGTAGTTAAGCTTACCTTACCTTTCTTGAAATTAATCTCTTTCTTTCCTTTCATAAATTTTAAAAACTCATAAGGCAAACATAATAAATTTCTGTTAAATAACTGGCTTAAGCCAAAATGGGATTTAATTTTTCTAAAGGTATGTTCATTAGATTTAATTTAAGGTTGTAACTTGATTTTAACTAATGCTATTTACAACATGAAAATTTATTGCAATGTTGAATGGTGAAGTTACCGAAAACCATAAGCCAAAGCAATATGAATAAAGATATAACTCAAGACACAAGACTTTGAAAAAACATTTTCTTGCTAAGTGGCATGATCAGGCTCAATATAGGCCTAGCACATGAATCCTATGCTGGTGTTTTGCTGCATAAATACTCAATTCTGGTTCGAACTTGAGATAAGCACACACAAATTTCACCTTCAACTGAAATGTGCCAATTTCTATCCTTGCTCTTGATGCTTGTTAATCAAGAAAAAGCTTGCTCGCACATGTAGGAAGTTGAAAACTGCAGCAAAATGTTCATTGTTTCCCTATGAATGGTAGGATATCCAGAAATCCAGAACTTATCCAGGGGCAGGTCAGTGAATCTCAGCTTGAGCGCACGATCGGAGTGCAGCTCACAAAGTTCTTCCTCTTCTCTCAAAGTCAAGTTCTCAGGCTGAACAGAAGATTCAGAGAAAGGGTCCCTCACCCAGTCGTAGACATGTTGAAGGGAGGAAAAATATTGTTCAATTTTGTTCTGCAGTTCTTCCAGGTGGTTTTCAATAAGACTCGAGACTTTCTGATCCTTCCTCACTCTCAAGCCTAAGCAGCAGTGGAAACATTTCAAGATTTCCTTTTGCAACATGATTTTTTACAAAGAGAGTGTCCTTTTAAATCCAAGAATCTTATCACTTGAAGTCAAAACGTTTTCTCCAGGGCCTTGCAGAGACTTGTTCAACTGGTTCATATAATGAAAAATGTTTGCTAAGTAGGCTGGTTTCTGCAGCCATTCTTCATCAGGTAAAGGCGGACTTTTTCGTGTCCATTGTAGCACTAGTGCAATGAAATGACTCAGAAGATTGTAATTCTTCATTACTAACCTTATCAGAATTGTCTGTAAGCCTCAACCTAGAACCCTCCCCTTCCATCTCACACCTCCTCTTCAAACACTGGACCATCAGACATGTCTGTAAAACATAGGGCTTAATAAAATACCCCTGCGTGTTTTACACAGGGAGAGACTGTCGTCACAGTCCAAGTTGGACGAATCCATTCAACGTTCGGAAAATGCACCTCTCATTCCTCATCAGCTTACCGTCCTCCCCTCCATTAAATACAGTACTCACCAATTATCAATGGCCTCTCCTATGTCATGTCAAAAACTGACAATGGACTCAACCAAATAAACATCGTCCTACTGCGCACTGCCTGACTGGGTTGAGAGACCTCGAACGAGATTGCTAACAAGGGCTGCTTGGTCGCTGTCCATCACTGTGAGCACTAGCATCACGCAAAATTCAAAAAAAGATGTTTTTCTAAATCACGATCTCTTGCAGAACCCCGGTTGAGAATCCCTACCTTAACCCTTTTCTCCTTTGTGACTGTTACGCAGTTTCCTGTGTCCTGCACCTTGGGTGTAACTGTCCTGTCTATCACCCTTCAGCCTCCCGAATGATCCGGTGTTCATCCAGTCCCAGCTCCAGCTCCTTAATGCCAGAAGCTGCAGCTGGATGCACTTCTCGCAGTTACAGTCGACAGCAACACTCCCTGCCTTCCCACATCCCGCAAGAGGAACATTTCACTATCCTGTCTGTCATCCCTCCTGTCCTAGCCGAGCAGATACAAAGAAGAGAAGAAAGAACTTGAGAAAGGAATGATAATAATCAATAAATATCAAAAACATGCAATGAAGAGTCCTTGAAAGTGAGTCCTTTGGTTGTGTGAGAATTTCAGTGATGGGGCAAGTGGAGATGAGTGAAGTTACATAGAAACATAGAAAATAGGTGTCCCCAACATCGGAAACAATCTTCCTGCATCTAGCCTGTCCAATCCCTTTAGAATTTTATACGTTTCAATAAGAGCGCCCCTCAATCTTCTAAATTCCAGTGAGTATAAGCCTAGCTGATCCAGTCTTTCTTCATATGAAAGTTATCCCCACTGGTTCAAGAGCCTGATGGATGAGGGGTAATAATTGTCCCTGAACCTGGTGGTGTGAGTCCTGAGGCCCCTGTGGACCTGGGTGGTGGGGTCTCTGATGATTGATGCTGCTTTCCTTGGACAATACTCCATGCAGATGTGCTCAGTGGTGGGGAGGGCTTTACCTGTGATGGACTTGGCTGTATCTAGTAACTTTTTATGGGATTCTCCATTAAAAAGCATTGGTAATTCCATACCAGGCTGTAATGCTGTCAGTCGATATACTCTCCACCACACATCTATAGAAATGTGTCAAAGTTTTAGATGTCATGCTGAACCTCCACAAACAATTAAGAAAGTATGGAAGCTGCCATGCTTTCTTTGTAATGGCACTTCTGTGCTGGGCATGGTTGGTAAGTGTGCAGATGGCACTAAATCAGATGGTAACATAGGTGGTCATGAAGATGGTCTAAGATCTTGATCTGCTGTGTGAGTGATCCAAGCAAGGGGAAATGATGTTCAGTCGAGTTAAGTGGCAAGTCAAACCAAGGTTGGGTTTCACAGTGAAAGGCAGGGACCTGAGATTTAATGTCTTCATGTGGGGGTGGGGGGTCCCTATATGGAAGTAGTTGGGGCAGATTTAATGTTGAGGCATGATCAGTATATGGATAATGATAAGGATCAGCTTTATTTGCCACATGTACATCAAAACATCAAAATATACAGTGAACTGTATCAACACACACAAAATACTGGAGGAACTCAGCAGGCCAAGCACCATCTAGGAAAAGAATACAATGGATGTATCAGGCCGAAACTGAAAGGTCCTGCCAAAGGGTTTTGAGCCGAAACATTGACTGTACTCTTTTCCTAGATGCTGCCCGGCCTGCCGTGTTCCTCTGCGTTTTGTGTGTTTTACTCTGATTTCCAGTATCTGATTTTCTCTTGTTAGTGAACTGTATCATTTGCGTTGGGGGCAGCCCACAAGTGAATGCTTCCAGCACCAACGTGGCATGCCTACAACTTGCTCACCCTAGATGTACCTGTTTGAACTGTGGGAGGAAACTGGAGCACCTGGAGGAAACCACACAGTCACGGGGATAACGTACAAACTCATTGCTGTGATTCGAACTGTGTCCTTACAGCTGGTGTTGCAAAGCGTTGCGCTAACTGCTACAGAGGTTTAGAGGGAGGTAGTCCTATCTGTACTCATTTAGTGTAAATGGTCAGAATGGATGAGCTGAGCCAAAAGGCTTCTGTCCGTGTTATGTTACTCTATAATTCTGGAAGAACCCTTGGTCAGTTTTTTTCTTACAGCTTTGGCATTAGTCATTCTGGAACTAACACACATGTTTTTCATGGATGCTACAAAGATGGAAAACCTCCAAGACCAGCTTTCTGGCACGATCTTTATTCCCACACCAATGTTCTCCACAGCACTGCTGCTTTTCTGGAGAGCCGTCAGCACTTTGAGCCAGAAGCCATGCCCCAGACCCAGAATCCTACATCGAGCACCAGCACCAGGTAATCCAGCGCTCATCCAGCTGCTGTTCAGTGCTGCCATTGTCCCAGTCACTGCAAGAATGTCCCAGTACAGCTGAATAGCTACCTACAGTTCATGAAGGGTCCCCGGTGAGATGGTGGAAGTAGCTCAAGATTCAGATTTCTTCATCACATGTATATCTAACCACAAATATCGTCGCTGGTCTTCAAACCCAAAATGGAAGCTTAAACTCTGGCCTGACCTTTAATTCCTCCACATCTCTGTCCATAACCTCTAATCTGACTTCTAACTCCTCTCTCTGTCCTCAAGACATCCCTACAAAACTAAAAAAAAAACAAAAAAGAGCAACTAAATCTGTGGTGCAAGCTTGATGGGCAGAGAGGCTCATCGCCATCTTGAACTCAGTATTGCCTCGGTTTTCATTCAGGCACAACAGAGAAGGGATGTCTTTTCCAGCTGTTGTCAATGACCATTTCCACACTGAGATCGAGTTCTCAACAGAGAAACAGCTGTTACATCCATACAGGCAAGGGTACTATTGTTGCTCTGTATGATATGTGGCAGGAAGAGGAATTACTTCATCCAGGCTAACAACCCCTACAACTAAAAAAAAGCCAAAAGCAGAATAGCAGAGGCCAACCACAACATACTTATATATTAACACACACATAAAATGCTGGAGGAATTCAGCAGCACAGGCAGCATTTATGGAGAGGAATAATAGTCAATGTTTCAGGCCAAGTCTCTCCCCCCGAAAAGGCGGGGGGTGAGTCAGAAGGTCAAGGGGAGGGGAAGGAGTACAAGCTAGCAGGAGTTAGGTGAATCCAGATAAGGGGGAAGGTGGGGTGGGGGATGGAGTAAGAAGCTGGGACATGATAGGTGGAAAAGGTAAAGGGCTGAAGAAAAAGGAATCTGATAGGAGAGGAGAGTGGACCATTTGAGACAGGGAGGGAGGAGGGGCACCAGAGGAATGTGATGGTCCGGGAAGGAGAAGAGAAGGGGTGAGAGGGTTACCAGAGTGGGGAATGGGAAAAGAGAGGATGAGGAGGAGTTAAGTAATTACCAGAACTTAGAGAAATCAATATTCATACCATCAGGTTAGAAAGTACCCTCCACAGATGCTGCCTGACCTGCTGGGTTCCTCCAGCATTTTGTGTGAGTTGCCCTGGATTTCCAGCATCTGCAGATTCTCTTGTGTTTATGATTAGTATGTATATAGCACTCTTGGACCGATCCCAGGACCGTTCACTGGGGTTGTACCACACAGAAGTTGACAATGTGCCATTTGAGGAGATAATTAAAAGGTTGGCTGATATGGTTGGAAAAGTTCTTGTGCAGAAAAGGGAGGGGAAAGAGGCAAGCTAAAGGAGGGCAATCTAGGGGTAAGATAGACAACTGCTCCAGTGGTGGAATGAGTGAACATAGCTCGCTAGCAAACCGTGGCATGTTTAAATGCTAATCTTTTCCTTTAATGACAGAATTCAGCAGACTCAGGTCCAGGCAGTGTGTAACTGACCCATATGGATCTGCAAGTACCAAGATCTGACTTCCATGTGGTGTGTCAGTATCCCTCCCTGTCCATGTAGCACCACAGAGCTCGGTAGGTGTGTGTTTTGCACAGTACTGTATTTGTCAATGTGGAGCAGGGAGTGACTTCGTAAATCTGGCAGGAGCAACGGATTTTGGGAGTGGCGAGGGTGGAGCACTGTGGGAGGGGTGTGGGACAGGTGGCAGAGGAGTGCCAGGGGCGAGGGGTGGTGTAGACACTCCTAGCCCTGAGACACCAAGCAAGGTCATTTGATTCCAAACAATTGGTTTATGACTATTACAGAATGTCTCTCTGGTACTTCCCACTCCCTCCCCTTTTCCCAACTATGATTCTCCCCTCCCTGTCCACTTCCCACTCCCAGTCCACAATAAAGACCCATATCAGAATCAGGTTTATCATCACTCACATATGTCATGAAATTTGTTTGTTTTTGTGGCAGCAGTACAGTGCGATACATAAAATTACTACAGTGCAGTGCAAAAGTCTTAGACACCCTGCATGCCTAAGATTTCTGCACAGTGCTGTATATGGACTCAATGGGTATAGCGAGCAATGGTCCAGGTGTGGATCAATGGACCTCGTCAGAATAACAATTCAGCAAGGACTAGATGGGCCAAAGGGCCTGTTTCTGTGCTGTAATGCACTGTTACTCTATGAATGATTCTCAATTTGCCGACTGCCACTATTTCCATCCACCACTGACAGTTGTGCAGCTAATCAACAAATCTTTATTCTGCCTTCTCCTCCCTTTCTTTCCTGTCCTGATGAAGGTCCTTGACCTGAAATGTCAATGGTTTATTCCGCTCTGTAGATGCTGCCTGACCTGTTGAGTTCCTCCAACATTTTGTGTGTGTTACACCAAGACCATATGCTCTGTAACTCCCTCCCCAAATCTTTCCGGTTTGTCTTGCATCAAAATATTCCTTTCCGACTAAGCTTTTGATCAAGGCAGCACACCAGTTAGTTTAACACTTTACAGTGCCAATGATCCAGGATAATTTCCTGCCACTGTCTACGCAATTTCTATGTTCTCCCTGTGAGCATGGGAGTTTCCTCCGGGTGCTCTGGTTTCCTCCCACATTCCAAAGGTTAGGGTTTGTAAGTTATGGGTAGGCCATGGTGGAGCTGTAACCATGGCGACACTTGCAGGCTGCCCCCAGCTCATGCCTGGACTGTGCTGGTCATTGACACAAATGATCCATTTCACTGTTTGTCTCAATGTATATGTAACAAATAAAGTTTGTCTTTAATCTCCCTCGTGGTTTTTGTCCCAAATGTGCAATGTATTGTTGATCTTTGTGAGCTACCTTTTAGATTTAGTCCGCAGTTTAAATTTGCATCTGAAGACTGGTGGCTGAAGTCAGTTACCGGCATTATTTGCTATGTGTGCTAATCCCAAAAAAACACTCATTTTCTTGCGGGCATACTCAGCAAGTCTACAGAATAGTAACTATAACAGGATCAATGAAAGGTCAACCAGAAGTTTTCACATCCTTCCTGTCGTGAGATGACCAGAACTGAGCACAGTACTCCAAATGGGGTCTGACCAGGGTCCTATAAAGCTGCAATATTACCTCTCGGCTCCTAAACTCAATCCCATGGTTGATGAAGGCCAATGCACCATATGTCTTCTTAACCACAGAGTCAACCTGCTCAGCAACCTTGAGTTTCCTATGGACCCCAAGATCCCTCTGATCCTCCACACTACAAAGAGTCTTACCATTGATACTATAACCTGTCATCATATTTGACCTACGAAAATGAACCACCTCACACTTAACTGGGTTGAACTCCATCTGCCACTTCTCAGCCCAGTTTTGCATCCTATCAATTTCCCACTGTAACCCCTGACAGCCCTCTACACTATCCACAACACCTCCAATCTTTGTGTCATCAGCAAATTTACTAACCCATCCCTCCACTTCTTCATCCAAGTCACTTATAAAAATCACGAAGAGTAAGGGTCCCAGAACAGATCCCTGAGGCACTCCACTGGTGACCGACCTCCATGCAGAACATTACCTGTCTACAACCACTCTTTGCCTTCTGTGGGCAAGCCAGTTCTGGATCCACAAAGTAATGTCCCCTTGGATCCCATGCATCCTTACTTCCTTTATATTTGTATTGAGCAGGTGTACAGGTGTACCTACTAAAGTGGCTGCTGTGTATCGTTTTCATGGTTTGGGAAAGTGGTGGCAAATTGTGCATTTTAAAAACTCAATGAGAACTTGAAGAACTGTGAATGAAGAACAGAGGAATGGGATGAACCTAAAATCATTCTTGGTCAGCACTGAGCTGATGGGCCAAATCACCCTTCCGTGCACTGTTAACTTCTATGATTTTCTAATTACCAGGAAGGCACATCAGTGGCTAGATTGTATAAGGTGTTTGAAAAGATTTGGTATGCTAATGAAAATTCCAACATATTTGTACAGTTGCCCCATGGAGAGCATTCTAACTGGTCGATGTCCCATGGAGAGCAATCTAATTGGTTATGTCCCATGGAGAGCATTCTAACTGGTTGATGTCCTATGGAGAGCAATCTAACTGGTTGCATCGCTGTCTGAATATGGACACATCAATGTACAGGATCGGAAAAAGCTGCAGAGGGTTGCAAACTCTGCCAGCTCCATCACGTGTGCTAGAGTCCCCAACGTGGAGGACATCTTCAAAAAGCAATGCTTCAAAAAGGCAGCATCTGTCATTAAGGACCTGCCCTCCTCTCATTACTACCATCCAAGAGGAAATACAGGAGTCTGAGGACGCACACTCAATGTCTGGGAACAGCTTCTTCCTTTCCACCATCAGATTTCTGAATGGATCTTGAACCCACGAAACTGTGATTTTTATTTATTTGATACATATTCCATATTATAATTTATAGCATTTTATATATATTGTGCTGTACTGCTGCTACAAAAAGCAAATTTCCTGACATATGCTAGTAATATTAAACCTGACACTGATTCTACCCTCAAAAATTGAGTCTTCATTTTAATTCACTCTTTTTAATACCATATCATATATTCCTTCCAAAATGCATCATCTTAAACTTTTCTGAACTGAATTTCATCCACCTGTCTTTCCAAGAGCCAGCACCAGTCATCATGGGGGTCTATCAGATAGCTGAGGAGCTTCAAATGCCACAGCACCAGGTTCAGGAATAGTCAATCATCAAGCGTCTGAAGCAGAGGGGACAACTTCACTCACCCCAGCATTGAACTGATTCCACAACCTAAAGACTCAGGCTTAAGGACTCTACAAGTCGTATTCGCAATATTTATAGCTTTATTTATCATAATTTTTTTCTTTTTGCTTTATTTGCAGTTTGTTGTCACTTGCACATTGGTTGTCTGTTTTTGTTGTGTGTGGTTTTTTAGTGATTCTATTGTGCTTCTTTGTATTTACCATTAAGTCCATGCAAAAAATGTATCTCAGGATAGTATATGGTGATATATACATATATATATATATATATATATATATATATATATATATACACACACACACACACACACACAAGTTTTATGTACTTTGTTAATAAATTTACTTTGAACATTGAACTTTGAATTTTCCTCAGTCTCTAAATATAATGCCAACAGAAAGTTCCAAAAGTGTATTCTGTAAGCCCAGGACAGAATCTTTAAACTGTATTAAAAAGAGCTTCAGATTTTGTATTGAAACCCACAGAACTTATCACCAATGAAACAGCATAGAATTTGTCACTTGGTCCATCATTTGTCTGCCTTTAAAATTGTTCCAATTTCCCCCTTCCTTTCCCCTCGCACCCTCCAAATGCTTTCTGCTTAAGTTTATCTCCAATATAGATTAGATTTGATTAGCTTTATTGGTAATGTACATCAAAATGAAGAATGAAATAAGTTGTATGTATTAAGGACCGACAGAGCCCAAGAATGTGCTGGGGGAAGGCCACAAGCATCACCATGCTTCCAGCACCAAAGAAGCATGACCACAGCTTACTAGCCCTAACCTATACGTACGGAGGGAGTAGGTACAAACTGCTTACACACAGCAGTGGGAACTGAACCCCTGTAAAGAATTATGCTAACCTCTAAGTTAACGTGCCACCTTTGGAAAGGTGTATAATCACTGAACCTGTTTTCAATCTCCTTTCGGGTAGCATATTCCAGGCCATACCAGCTCTTGTTAAAGATATAAAAAAATGTTTATAATTAGAGTCGTTCAGCATTCCTTCTGTTTAAACATGACCCTTCTATCACCCACTATGGAAATGTTCTCTCCAAGATATTGAAGGGTTGGTCTGGTGTTCATCCAGAAAGGGGAGATACACCTGTAGAAAACATACAGTAAATATTTAAAGTGACGGGGTTTGGATAGACACTTTAGTACATGCACACATAATCCCTGGACAGATGAAGATGATTGCCAGTGATCCTGGAACTGATTTTTCGGAGTATTGTATCCTGGACGGAAAGATTTTAGATCCTAAAAGACACATGAAGTGGATGATCTTCCACTCTAATAAAATCCCCACTTTTACAATTCTAATTAAGTACAGAAGATCTCCAAGTTTGCTTACCATTTTAAGAACAATGGGATAATAACCAGAACATCTGGTGGTTGAATAATAAATGAGTATGAAGCCCTGATTTAGGCCAGTCACAGCCACGAGGTATGAAACAGACTACCTCAACCTTCACATTTTTCCGGCATGAGATAATCCTTATAAGTCTTCCTTTCTTTAACAGAAGCACAGTTGGTTTGGTTAACATTTTTTACACACTATGCACACCAGGTGTAGCAAAAATAATCACCATTGGGTTTTTTTTAAATACGAGTGTTTTAATATTTTTTAAAAATATGTTGGCCAGTATGATGATCTGCGGCTGCCAGAGGCAGCTGTGGGTGGGTGGATGGGAGGTGCATATCAAACCAGTACCTGCTAGGAGCACAGTAAATATTTGGCAAGAGGCAAGAGTGCAGTATTACCTCAGTCGATGACAGGCCTCAACAAAGTTTAAATCCATACTTGCAGGTGAGAGAGCAACACATGGAGACAGTTTTACAGGCTGGATAAGTCAAAAAGCAGTCAAATCTGGAGATACTATAAACAGACAAATTCTTGTTATCCACTCTGATTACTTCAGACACAGCAAAGCCAGAGAGATTTAATTCCTAAGGGATTGGTTGAGCTATTTGTCTTGTCTGCTTTTAATCCCACATCCACAGCCCATCCACCATCTCGAGACACTTTCTTTCATACATGTTTAGCGCAAGAACAGTTCTCAGTTTTTGACTAAGCCTTCCCACTAAGTAATGTAAACATTCACAACCACACCCTATTGTCAGTCTTTTACTAAGCTGGCCTAGGCTCTTGACTTTTGGCATTCTCATGATGGCCAGCCTTTTCCTATAAAACTCCCAAGTCACTTTGCACATTTGCCTCCAGAATTTTCTCCCCGTTTAGAAAATAGTTGACGCCTTTATTCTTTCTACCAAGGAGTATGCCTACATACTTCCCTACACTATATTCCACCTGCCACCTCCTGCAGACTCTTTGCTTCCTCAACACAACCTGCCCCTCCACCTATCTTTGTATTTTCTGTAAACCTAGCCACAAAGCCAACAATTCCATCAATAGCAGCCGACACTGAGCCTGCGGGATATGGCTCATCCTTGACAAGCAACAAAAAAAGGTTCTTTTATTCCCACTCTCTGCCTTCTGCCAGCCAGCCAGCCAACCTTCTGTCCAGGCTGGTATCATTCCTGTAATACCATGGGCTCTTAACTTGTTTAACAGGCTCATGTGTGGCACCTTGTCAAAGGTCTTCTGAAAATCCAAGTACACAACATCCACAGACTCTCATTCATCTACCCTGGCTTTTATTTCAAGTTCGAGTTTAATTGTCATTCAACCATCCATGAAAACCCATGAATACAGACAGAAAAGCACAGCAGCCACAGTCAAACAGAGCATAGAGCACATACAGCACATATAATTACAATGGCAGTAAACATAGTCACAAAAAAAATACAGCCCAAGTCCCTGAGTATCATGATTGATTGAGGATGGGATGCTGATCTGGGGCTACATTTCTGCAAGAGCAAGCCCGCAGCAGACAAATCATTACACAACCCAGCTTGTCTTCCACCATGCGAACACCAGAGGGTAACACCAACAGAAAGGGACAGCCCCCAACCTAGCATAGACGCCTGCCACTCCACACTGCCTGCGGCGTCCCCTCACCTGGGGAACTGCAACAGGAAAACCCAGGGCATGAGGGCCTGGTCCACTCAACAATCAAGGCCATGCGGCTCTCTCGCCATCAGTCTCACCAATGAACCAGCAGCGTCTTGCGATCATTAAAAAGATGAAAAAGACAAACAATTACACCCTTGTTTGGACCCAGAGAGGCCAATGCGACTGAGCGTGCCACCATCTTACTGGAAGATATTTCCACAAAGAATTAAAACAGAATTCTTTGGTTTATTTTATCATGTGCCTCCAAGTACCCTGAAACCTCATCTTTAATCTTGTGAACTAATAAAGTCTGCTAACTGGCCTATAATTTCCTGCCTTTTGTCTCCCTCTATAGTCCTAGTTGGCGAAGCTAGTGCTTTTATGTGAGAACCCAGAAGGCAATATGGATTTTGAGTGAAACTATATGCAAGGATATCTGCATCATAAAGAAGATGCAAAGCAGTTGCAATATAAAAGTAACAGACTTGTTGCTTCTGTAATCATGTCCTTCCCCCCCCCCCCCCCCCCCAAGATCTTAGCTCCCTAACTCAAGAGCTTTGTGTCCTGGAACTACCTTTTTGAAACCAACACCCTTGCATTTGCAGTCAGGGCCAGTGGTTAGGAATATTAAGGTGAAATCTCTTGCTGATTTTCCCCGCCCTTTACCCACCACCACCTGAGGTGCCTTCCTCTCCATTTGCTGACATGCTGGAAATACCACAAAGTCTTTTTCTTGGGTAAATATGACTGCAGGTGAGCATCCAGGAATATTCCAATTATATCTATTGACGTGAATAACTAGATGATAATAATTTGAAAAAAATGCTGTATAAACTTTTGAGATTCTTAAAATAATTATTATTTATGTGTATAGATAAAGTGATGCCAATGAGAACTTGGGTTAAACTGGATGCAAGTATCATTCTTAATTGTGAAAACTGGTACAGTACAGGGCCTTCAGTCCATGACATTGTGCTGACCTTCTAAGATCAAGGAGACTTGACAGAGGTGTACAGGATAAGAGGCATGGATAGAGCGGAGAGCAGAAATGGTTTAATCTTAAATGTGATTGGAGGAAAGTATAGGAGTGATGTCAGAGGTAGTTTTCCACAGGGAGTGGTGGGTGCATGGAACACCCTGCCAGAAGTGGTGCTAGAGGCAGATACTTTAGGACATAAGTAACTTTTAGATAGGCACATGGATGATAGAAAAATGGAGCGTTATGTAGGAGGGAAAGGTTAGGTTGATCTTGCCACAACATCACGTGTCAAAGGGCCGGTAATGTGCTGCAATGTGGCTACTTTATTTGATACAGGAGGTATTTAATACTGAGTGTATGTCCGCGATCCTCTGCTGTTGTAGCCCATCCACTTCAAGGTTTGACATGCTGTGGATTCAGGGATGCTCTTATACACACCACTGTTATAACATGTGGTCATTTGAGTTACTATCACCTTTCCTGTCAGCTTGAACCATTCTCCCCTGACCTCTCTCATTTTGTCAGCATTTTTGACAACAGAATTACTGCTCACTGGATATTTTTTTAAATTTCTCACACAATTCTCTATAAACTCTAGAGACTGTTGTGTGTGAAAATCCCAGATCAGTAGATTCTGAGATACTCAGACCACCCTGTCTGGCACCGATAATCATTCCACAGTCAAAGTCACTTAGATCACATTTCTTCCCATTCTGATGTTCGGTCTGAACAACAATAAAACTTCTTCACCATGTCTGCATGCTTTTATGCATTGAGCTGCTGCCACATAATTGGCTGATCAGGTATTTGCATTAATGAGGTGTACGGATTTCCCTAATAAAGTGGCCACTGGGTGTATGTTCTATGTAAGATGCAGAATACCTTATGTCTCCAACCTTCTAGTTTGGTTCTTTACTTGACTCCTGCAGTAAACTTTTTGTCATTTGATGATCTATACCCATCACAATCTTTCTCTTTTGTTGCCTCTAAATGTGTTTTAAAGTTTAACAGACCTCAAGGTTCATTCAGGTTCTGGTGAAAACTCATCCACCAGTTATCTTCTCTCAGTTTCTCTCTGCACAAACATTGCCTGTTCCTATTCAGTGCTTCAGCTTTAAATATTTTAAACACTAATAATTTCAAACACAAGAGACTTTGGAAATATGCTGCTTATGAAGAAACCGCTAGAAAGAGAATCAGAAGCCAGAGCTTTTAGTACGTAGAACAGACCTTCAGACCATCAATGATCCCATCTATAACTTCCTGCTTTGTCCCTGTCACCCTTACACAAAAAGAACAACATTGCAATCGGGGAGTCCCAATCAATATCGAGGAAGCTGCACTCACCCACTACAATATCTTTAAGTTCAATGGCTCTGTTCCACTAACTGCTGCTGATGCCCTTACCGAATTTTCATTGTGAACCTTTGTTTACTAGTGTAGTGATTGAATCAGATAGGCTGGTTAAATATTTTTATAAAAATTAAATCACTTGAGTCATGAAGTAAATACGATATACACATAAAGTAACACATTGCCCAAGCCACCCCTTTCCCCAATCATTACCAAATACTGAACGATGACTGTAAACTCCAATCACTACCGAATTCTTAACAAAAACTATAAATTCCATCACTACCGAATACGGAACGAAGACCATGAACTCCAATCACTATCGAATATTGAATGACCATAAACTCCAATCACTACCGAATACTGAACGAAGACCGTAAACTCCAATCACCACCGAATACTGAACGAAGACCGTAAACTCCAATCACTACTGACTACTGAATGAAGACCATAAACTCCAATCACCACCGGATACTGAAAGAAGACTGTAAACTCCAATCACTACCGGATACTTAACAAAAACCATAAATTCCATCACTATCGAATACTGAACGAAGACCATAAACTCCAAATGCTCCTCCTACCTTTTTGCTCCAAGATGTTTCTTAGAACCTCTAGTTTGTTTCCTGCCCCAGTAAAACATGCAGTTCAGGTGACACTACATCTACAAAGCATGTGAGATGTTTCGTCATGCTAAAAGATGCTATACAAATGTAAGTTACTACTGATCTGTACACAATCTATCCACATACTGTACTATCTGCACACACAATTTTAGTTACCTTGAAGAAAGATAGATACTATCCTGTGCCAAGAACTTCCTTCTCTGTTATGATGGCATACACTCCAAGTTAAATCCAATTCCCAAATACAGTTCTAATTTCTGGAAAGGTTCCTCATAGCAAAATTTATTGAAAGAAGATTCTCACCTTTCAGTACTAATGTTCAATTTCATCATCAAATTGTGGCTGGTGCTTCATTGACATCACAGCACACTTCCTACTTAGCACTGCAACACACTTTGAGGAAATAAAACATTAAAGCAATTCTTTATCATTCTCTTCAATAACCCAAGAAATGTTTTTCATATATGTAGATCAAAAGTTATTTCAAACTAATAACTCCTAAAATAAATGTTACTATACTTCTCACAAACATGAGAAAATCTGCAGGTGCTGGAAATCCAAGCAAAGCACACAAAATGCTGGAGGAACTCAGCAGGCCAGGCAGCATCTATGGAAAAGAGTAAAGTCTCCAGTCTGAATAAAATTACTCACTGCTTTGGAATAACTAAAGATCAATCCCATTCTCTCTTTACCCTCTTTTTATCAGGCAAAGGCTTTTAAAACATGAACACAAGGCTCAGGGGAAACTTCTATCCCACTGTTATAAGGCTCATGACTGGACCTCCTGTACATTATTGATGCCTTCATAATCTACTCCGTCATGGCCCTTGCACCTTACTGGCTGCTGGCACTGTTCTTTCTCTGTAACCTCAACACTATATACAGTGTAAGAAAGTTTGCAAACTCTTTGCAATTACCTGACTTTCTGCATTAGTTACTCGTTTAAGTCACAACAATAGACAAGCACAATCTGCCTAAACAAATAACGCACAAACAGTTGCACTTCTCATCAATACTGTGTACACTGTTTAAACAATTACAGTCTAGTTCAAAAAAGTATGTGAACCTCTGGGGTAATGCCTTCTACAAAAGCTATTTGGAGTCAGGTGTTCCGATCATTAAGATGAGACTGGAGGTGTGGGTTGTAGAGGTGCCTTGCCCTATAAAAAAAAGACACAAAGTCAGGTTACTGACAGCCTGCTCTTCTCAAGAAAGATCTGTTTATGTGCACCTTGCCTAAATCAAAACAACTTTCAGAGAATCTTTGAAGCTGGTAAGAGGCTACAAAAGCATTTCTAAAGACCTGGGAGTTCATCAGTTCACAGTAAGAAAAATTGTCTACAGATGGAGGAAACTCAGTACTGTCGCTACTCTCCCTAGGAGTGGGCATCCTGAACATGAAATGCTGAAGGTGGTGAAAAAGAACACAGGGGTAACAATAGAATAGGCAAACTCTAAAACTTGTTAAAGTTTCTATTCATGTATCCACTATAAGAAAAACACTGAACAAGAATGGGGTTCATGGAAGGACACCGCAGAAGAAACCACTGCTCTCAAAAAAAAAAAAATTGCTGCATGTCTCAAGTTTGTGAAAGACTACCTGGATGTTGCACATTTCTGGGACAATGTTCTGTGGACAGATAAGACTAAAGTTAAACTTATTGACAGAAATGTACAACGCTATGTTTGGAGGAAAAAAGATACTACACACCAACACAAAGACCACATCCCAACTGCGAAAGATGGTGGAAGGAGCATCATGGTTAGGGTCTGCCTCAGGGCCTGGACAGCTTGCAATCGAGGGAACAACAAATGCAAAATTGTATCAAGACATTTTACAGACTATCTGGGTAGTGGTCTGTCACCTGAAGCTTAATAGAAGTTGAATGATGCAACAAGACATAGATCCGAAACACAAGAGAATTAACAACAGAATGGTCCAAACAGAAGAAAATATGTGTTTTGGAATGGCCAAGTTAGAGTCCAGACCTTAACCCAAATGACCTGAAGAGGGCTGTTCAAGCAAGGTATCCCAGAAATATTGATATACTTAAAGTTTTGTATGGAGGAATGGTCTAAAATTCCTCCTCATCATTGTGCAAGCCTGATCACTAGCTACAGGAAATGTTTGGTGGAGGTCATTGCTGCTAAAGGAGGTTCTACCAGTTATTAAGTACAAGGATTCACATACTTTTTCCAGCCTGGACTGTGAATGATTAAACAATATGTTCAATAAAGACATGAAAAGTACAATTGTTTGTGTATTATAAGTTTAGGCAGATTGTGTTTGTCTATTATTGTGACTTAGATGAAGATCAAACCACATTTTATGAGTAATTAATGCAGAAAACCAAAGGGTTCACGTACCTTTTTTCTGCAACTGTATTCTGCATTTTGTTATTGCTTTGCCCTTGTACTAATTCAATGTACTGATGCGATGAAATGATCTACATGGATGGCTTGCAAAACAATGTTTTTCACTGTATCTCAGTCCATGTGGCAACAATAAACCAATTCCAATTAAAATGCAATAACCTAGTTATTTAAAACAAAAAGAAAATTGCAATACATACACAATACTGGAGGAACTCAGCAAGTCAGGTAGCAAAAGTAGAGGGAAATGAACAGTCAACATTTCAGACCAAGCCCCTTCAACAGGTCTGGAAAAGCCAGGATAAGGCGGGTGGTGGTGGTGGGGCGGAAGAACAAGTTGGTAGGTGATAGGTGAGACCACATGAGGGGAAAGCTGCATAGGTGGATCCCTCTCACCTGGTCTTGCCTATCACCTGCCAGCTTGTACTCTTCCTTTCCTCTCCCCCACCCACCTTATTTTGGTTTGGTTTTGGCCCAAAATATCAACCATTTATTCCCCTCCATAAATGCCACCTGACCTCCTGCGTTCCACCATTTTTTTGTCTGTTGCTCAGGATTTCCAGCATTTGCAGAATCTCTTGGATTTTTTAAAGCAGTGTTTTTTGTGAATTTAGTAATAAAATATTGGGATGGGAAATAAAGGTACTCTAAATTACAAAATATAACTGATAGTTTTCTTTACAGCTAGAGTGAATAGATAACCATAGCTATTGGTAATCAGCAGTGGGAGATCTAGTGGGATAGTTTAAACTTCCTGGCAGATTTGGCAAACCTATTCATTCAGACTTTAAAACCCAAGCCTCACATCATTTAACCTCTTCTTTCTGATTCATATTATTATTGTAACTATGGTGCCAAGTTGGATCATTGGGACATCACTGTAGGTTTTTAAAAAAACAGAAAAAAGCAATGGGTGAACTAGAATGAAATCAATGCGATATCGTGATTTTTATTAAATAGTCTTTATTTCATGAACAAGACATTCTGCATTTGAATTACATGTACCGTGTGATCTATGACAAAATACCACATTCTTTATCTTTCAACAACTGTAAAGCTGGAAACAGTTGATAACACAGGAACAATATGAATTCAACCATGGAATATCTACAGCCAATGAAGAATGCAATGCTGACTGCATGTGAAAGGACTACAGGCATTTATACATTATTAACACAGACAAAAATAAAACACATACTGTGTAAACTCCAGGGGGTGGGGGGCAAGTTTAACAAGCACATATTGTATTTTCTTAAAAACTGTGGATAGGAAGGAACTGCATGAAAAAGAGAGAGTCATTTAAATTGACTGCAATGTGATTTTGTACAGCTTTAAAAGTACAATATCACTCACAGAGAATACATTGCGCAAAAAAACCCCCCAAAATTATCCTCTTCAGAAAAGTTTAATGTTCAATAATATCCATTCCTCTTCTACCATCTTCACGATGACAAAATTTACAAATGCAAATTGGAGAGATTATCAGTAAAAGGATAAATGGCAATCATGGAATTGGATCTGGAACCTGAATTTGATTGATTAGGGAGACTTCAACCATTAACCCTGATGGAGAATGCCAGTAGAAATCATCATAATTTTTTAGGCAAAAAAAGAAGCATTTTCCCAGTTCAAAATTTGAGACCAACAGACTGCTGATCATCTATGCCGTCTGTAAATTGCTAGTAATTGATTAAAATTGATTTGAACGGACAGGTCAAGGACTTTCTTCTGTTAATATTGAGATGGCTTCTTTGAACACAGATGTAAAGAAATTGTTGTGTATATTAGAACCTTAATTAACAGAACAGTTCAGTGACACAGATTCCCTTTCACTATAGCAGGACATGAGGGCTGTTCTCAGTTGCTATTTAAAACAAATTTAACTGTTCAGATTGGACAAACTAAAACAAATGTCCTGAGGTTCAGCAGCTTCTGGGGTGCAAAAGGTCACTGAACACCATTCAATGTAAAGCATTTTGTAGATGCTTCTACAAGGAGTGAAATCCACTAAATTAAACATTTATATTACGTGGATAAACTATGTTTTCATATGTCATCTAGGTGGGTATTAACTTTACAAATTCCAAACTTCTAAATCATACTTGTGTAAGTGAACGTGGACATCTTCACAGACTCTCCCATTAAGCTTAGCAGCTACGTGATTGTGTACAGCTGAGAGTTATTAATAATTATTAGTCATGCTTTCAATTTGCAGAATGAAAAATAATAGTTTGAAATGAACAAAAGGTCACTAACTTCCTAGAGTAAAGAAATCACTAATCAAATGCTCTTGCCATTTTTTAAAGCAATGGTCTGGCCTGATGTTCGATTCCAGTTTAAAGGTTTTCAGGTTTTGGACATTTACAGATTAATCTTAATCTAAGAAGCTTTAATCTCAAAAACCACTTTGTTATTGCCAAAGGAAGGCTGATTACTGAACTTAATCAGTGAAATTAGCACTTCAGCCTTCAAAGGACAGCTTGTCAGTGAACTATTGCTATTTTAATCCAGTGACAGACATATTACCATTGGTGTTTTAATGTCATTGATAACATTGGTATATGCCAATTTCTAGAACTATGTGATCCATTTATTATAAAAACCTTTCACCATTGAACAGATCAAAACCTGCAAATAATTATGCCACTAAAGGATTTGATTTTCATAAAACAGCTGTGTTCCACTGTGAAAAATAAGTTCCTTCTCAGTGAGACGGAGAGAAGACTTGCCTTTGAATAATTTTGAGTAGCACGAAAAGCAACTACAAAAACTTATGTATGAAACATTCAGTGAGACAAACTATGGAACATAGGATGGACTTTGATTAGAAAGTCAAGGAAGGTGCAAAACAGCATACCAGTAACAGGTCAAGTAACATGGTTAAATTCAGGTCCCATGAAGAAAGTCATCTCTGAATTAAGCCCACTTCCATGGGAACAACCTTTTCTTTTAAACCATAACTAACTTAATACTGATAGGAAAAAATCAATTTAAAGCTCAGACTGCTTTGCTACAAGATACATCTCCAGGTGCTGCGCAACCATATAAAAACATAACAGGTTTGACTTTTGATAATCAATGTCACTGTAATCTACATGCTGAGAAACTAGGTTGAACTGACTCATGACACAGATTGCAAGCTCTTAGAGATCTGTGACATCAACAATCATTTCCCATAGGATAAAAAGACAACTTGAACAATTTCTGGCACCACCTCAGGCGTCTTCAACTCTGCCAAGTTACACCATTCCAAGGATTCATTTAAAAAAAATCATATAGAGATAGAAATATATTGGAGTCAGAACAGATTTGCACAGTTAAGGAGATGAAATTTGATGAGTGCTTTCATTTGCAATGTTAAGGCAGTCTAGGGATCATTGTCCAGATAGATTTTTGGCTCCCACAGTTTAGGATGATGTCGCTTAGCACATACACAGTAGTGTAATTCAGTCAGTTATAAACATGTTGAGAGAACAAACAGGATATTCTTGCCCACTGGGACAGACTAGGAAGCATTCCCAGTGAAGAGTAGTAATTAAAATCCAGAAAAATAATCTTAAATGGTCTGATGAAGATTTCCAGCACATACACAGAACAACTAGTTCCTTTATTTTATTGAACACAACCATAATAATCTCATTTTTATTATTGTTCCTTTAATGGTTGCTTGACACTGCACCAAGGGTCAGTTTTCAGCTTCATGACTGCTAAGATTTATTCATGGATGGTGAGCTGTTTAATTACTAGCAAAAAAAATAATGTGAGTTCTTATTTGCAATCTGTTATAATCCAAGACTTGGTCTTGCTGGAAGTGCTCATTCTACTTCTCTAGTGTTAAATGCCCCCAACTCTCCTCCTAACCCAATCATTTAAAATGCAACAACATTTTCTAGAAAGCTGGTTTCACTTATTGCAATAAATCTGCATTTAAACAAACCAGCACTACTGCAGGAAGAATACTCCAGACATATACACTTTAGTGTTGTGCCTCAAGTAACCAAAAGAATGGTCAAAATTAAAGCAAATAAATAATGTCAAAATATGCAGGTACCTCCATTGATAGAACACAACAGACAATCACAATGATAACACACCAAGCACTTGCCTTTTGCCAGGGACCATTCCCCTAGGCCCTTGGCAGTAGCTCCAATCTACTATATTTCTATGGTTGGGCAGCTGCTTCCTCTCCAGCCTTTTAATGGCAAATCTGCTTTCAGCTCATTAATGAGGATTTAAAGCAGCCAAGCCTCAACGCTATAGATCTGCCAATCACTTGCTTTGCTGCTTCCTTATCTGTGAGAGGTGAAAATAAAATTCTCCTACGAAAGTGATTCCGTAAACTTTATTTGTGAAAGAAAATCAAGATAACTAAGGCAATTTATCAGTTGCATGTGGTCCAAAAATGTGTTGTAAATTTGGATAGTTTCTAGTTAAACTCATTGTAAAAAGAGCTTTTGATAAATTTTACTGCAGTTCTTTTGCCTACATAATAAGCCTGAATTACGCACACCAGCCCAAGCTAAAACCCTCATCTGTCTTGCACTTCCCCAGCTTTAAGTTTAAACTACTAGAGCACCAGAGCTCTGTGCATCCACAGAAGAAACAGAGAGGAAAGTAATTCTTCAAAAAGCTACATGGCAAACCATTCCAATTAAAATATATATTTAATTGTATATTACAAAATGGAAAAAGTTCCCTATAAAGGGCAAAAGTCAGCAGAATCTGAAATAGAGGACAATGGTTCATCTGCACAAATGTCTTATAAAAAGAAATGCTAAGTTTGGAGGAGAGAAAACAGCCAACAACTGTGATTTATTTTTTTCTTAAAGCTTCTAGCAAAGAAAATGAGGGCATGTCCCACAAGAGTTATCACACATCAGTCCATGCAGCTTACAGCACACTGCATTCAGAAGGATCGTTTGAAATGCATGGAATGATGTATTGCAGCGACATTCACAGAACATGTACAGTATTTATAAAAGGATTCAAAAATTCAGGTAGTGTACTGGAGATACATGACTCCCAATGCCACTTCTGGCTTCATAGCTAAAATTGTGAATAGTGGAGGAGAATTTGGTCAGGAACAATTAATTATCATCATCAAATCGGAAATGGTCCATCTGGTTCCTTCCATGGTGCTTGAAGGGGTTTTTATTTCTTCTTTGAATTGACATTTTTGCAGACCCAATTCATTCCATCCTGGAACAAAATTGCAAAATTTTAACAAACAACATGCACACTTCACACATTGGAACCAAGGCTCGAGATATGACAGTACTTTTCATGTCTCCTAATTTTAGCAATATAGATGTTGTGCGTAGTGGAAGCATGATGGGGAACAAGCTGATCAAAATTCTGCTCCTTTTCATACCTTCATGCCATGAATTTGCATTGTTGCATATTTGAGTTATAAACATATTTTAATTTGGAAGTAATCCTTAAGAGTTTTAAAGTCATTGAATAGAAGACAAACTTTAAAAAAATTGTTGATCGTTATGAGTTAGCATTCAGGTCAACGATCTATTATTGAAACCAAGAAGTGCTAGAGATAAATAGGTAATAAGATGCAAAGAAAAGATAGACAGCAGGGAAGAAGAGAACAAAAGGAAACATTTGTAATTGGAAGAAAGCAGAATTGAACCATTTAGAGTCATAGAGTTTTGGAGCAAATACAGCATGGATAAATCCCTTCGGCCCAACTAGTACATGCAAACCACAGTGCTCACCCAAATAGTCTCTATTTCTCTCCAAGTTCTACCATTCCATATACCTATTCAAGAGTTTATTTAATAATAATATTGTATCTGTGTCAACCACTTCTCCACCGTGGCTTGTTTCATATACTCACCACTCTCCAAGTTGAACATTTCCCCTCATACCCTAATCTATGCCCTCACACAAAATGCTGGAGGAACTCTACAGGCCAGGCAGCATGTATGGATAAGAGTGCAGTCAATGTTTTGGGCCAAGACCCTTCAGCATAACCTTCAAAAGAGTCCTGCTGAAAGGTCTCAGCCTGGAACGTTGACTGCACTTTTCCATAAATGCTGCCTGGCCTGCTGAGTTCCTCCAGCATTTTGTGCCTGTTGCTTGGATTTCCAGCACCTGCAGATTTTCTCTAATCTATGCTCCCAAGATTTGGACTCCTGTATCCTATGGCAAAGACTATCATTGTCCACCTATCTCAACCTCTCATTATTTTAAATATTCTATAAGGTTGCCCCTCTTTCTTCAACTTTCCAAGAAATGAAGACCTAGCCTGGCCATTCTCTCCCTAAATAGGCTCTCTCGTCCTCGCAACATCCTTATACATCTTTTCTGCATTCTTTCCAGTTTCACCATGCCTTTCCCTGTAACAGAGTAACCAAACTGTACACAGTACCCTTAGTGACTTGTACACCTACAACATAAGTTCTCCAATTCAAAGATAATGAAATCTACAGCTCAGTATCTGAGTGTTCCAGAGTGAGGAAGTAAACTTCCTGGTTCACTGACTCTTGCCCAAAATGCTTCCCAGGGCTAGAGGGTCATACACAAAGGTTATACACATAGCAAGAGGGGTAAAGTTCTTTAGCCAGAGGATGGTGAATCTGTGGAATTCATTGCGACTGTTGAGGCCAGGTCATTGGATGTATTTCAAGCAGAGATTGATAGGTTCTTGATTAGTCAGGGTGTGAGATGTTATAGGGAAAAGGGGTTGAGGAGAAAACGTATCAGCCATGATGAAATGGCGGAGCAGACTTAATGACTGAATGACCCAATTCTGCTCCTACATGTTATGGTAATGTTGTCCAGGAAAAGACACAAACATTAGACTCCAAAATGTTAAATGTCCAATAATGGATACAGATCTCAATTTATACTGGAATTGAAAATGCCTTGTAATCAATCAAGCCAATGTTGCACTCTACAGACCCAATTTGTTCTGTCCAGGATTTAACAAATGAAAAGCTTTTTCAATTGCAGTGGGGAAAGAGAGCCAACTTACTCAGTATGGATACGCAGCATAACCAACCTGATGGATTAGTAATTGTAAACCACCAAGGCAATAATGAGTGCAATAAATAGTTAATTTTTCACATATACTGCTTAATATCAATGAATAATAGTAAAAAAATAAATCAGGGAACTCACATCCTTAGGGTCAAGAAAGTTGAATTATCTAAGGTTTGTTATCTGTAAGAAACCCTCACTAACCTGGCAAAGTAATTCAGGATTAACAAAGAAAAGGGATTACACATTTACTTCAACAAAATAAAGAATCTATTTAATACAAGAAAAGTGATGATGGCACACCTGTACACCTTCTCCTGTGAGTGCAGAACAAGACTGGATTTGCCAAACACGGTCACGAATTGTATGCAGGTTCAGCCCCTCAGCTATCTCAGATGCTGGGGCAGCTGTCAGCAAATCTTGCTTGTTGGCAAAAACAAGAACAGCGACACCACTCAGTTTTTCTTCATCTAGTAGCTCAGCCAGCTCCTGAATACCAATTCAAATGAAAAAAAACATTATCTTAGGTCTTTAACCCTATTTCAAACAATGGAATTCAGAAAGTTAAGAAAAAGCTAAAAACTAGGAGTTCCGTTCCTAACATTCCGAAGTCCCAAGAATCCCATTCTGATTGCCAATAGAATCTTTGAAGCCAATTACCCTACACAAACAAAGAGATTGGGGTTTGATCTTTTTAAACAGTGCGTTATATGCATATATGTGCTGAAATACCTCAATGTATGCAAGAAATGTATGCAAGCTATTTAGTGAAAATAGCCAGCTCCATCTTGGGTACTAGTCAACAAAGTACCCAGGACATTTTCCAGGAGTGGTGTCTCAGAAAGGCAGCATCCATTATTGAAGACCTCCAGCACCCAGGGCATGCCCTTTTCTCACTGTTACCATCAGGTAGGAGGTACAGAAGCCTGAAGGCACACATTCAGTACTTCAGGAACAGCTTCTTCCTAAATCTGATTCCTAAATAGACATTGAACCCTTGAACACTACCTCACTTTTTAAATACATATTATTTGTTTTTTGTACAATTTTTAATCTATTCAGTATACTTATACTGTAATTTATTTATTATTATTAATTTTCTTTCTTCTATATTATGTATTGCATTGAACTGCTACTGCTAAGTTAACAAATTTCACAACACATGCCGGTTATAATAAACCTGATTCTGATTTTGAAAATGAAGTTAGAATCAGTCTATATTTAATACATTGGCTATGGATGCAGATATATATTAAAACCCTAATTTATTTTTCTGACTGAGACATCTGCTTGATTTTACAATATGATAAATTTACATTTCGAACTGATCTTATTTTCATCTTTACCCTCCCTTGCTTGGTGTTAACTCCTGAAAATTCTTTTGCCATTCTTACTAGACTTCAAAATTTTTGTTTTTTAAAAAAAAAAATTCTTCCTCCTCAATCATGTTAAAATCTTTGTATTTTTACTATAGTGTATACTTGTCTAATTATTAATGTGGAAAAACGTACCAGGTACCTCAAAGATCCTTTACTTTATTGATGTGTTTCACAGAAATAAAAGAAGTGCCAGCTGGTCTTTCAGAATCTGTTCTATCATTCAATATTATCACGGCTAATCATTTCTCCCAATACTATGTTCCCTCTCTCTTCCTGTACCCCTTGACACAGTTCTGGTTAGAAATTCATCAACAGCCTGTTTTTGACAGTCCAGCAAATTTTAAAGGTTCACCACCTTCTAGAGTCAAGAAGTTTCCCCTCATCTCAGTTTTCTGTCTTTTGTCCTTAACCAGTTGTAGTTACTCCAACCAGAGGAAATATCCATTTCACAATCAAGTCAATCTATCCCTGTTCAGAGTTTTCTAAATTTCAGTTAAATTCCTCTCATTCTGCTAAACCAGTTGACTTAATTTTTTTTAAATGTCTTCTGATATGGCAGTTCAACCACCCCAGAAATCAGTACGGTTAAAAGAACATGAACCTAGTCTCTTGGCATCCAGAGGTGAATTGGCTCTGAAGATCGCAGAAGCTTTGGGAATGGGATCCTTGGTGTGCTAGGATATTGCAAAGTAAATTTCTTAGTTAAAATTCTGCATCAATACATAGCCATGATGATCAATAGAGAATCAAGGATTTCTTGGTGACTGATTATTACTGTATATCCACTGTCACTGTAGGCTAGTTTTCAGAACAGCTACAGTAGTACAGAGTAAGTGTGTGACATATCATGGATTGATGTAGCTTGTGTATAACCTTTCAGGAGGAAAATTAAAGCCAGTTACCTGTCCCGTTTCCTCAAATCTTTTGCGGTCTGCGCTGTCAATGACATAGATCTGGGAAGAAAAGTGCAATTAGCAAACATTAAAAACCTGCATACCTCAGGAACTTTTTAGGACATTCCAAAGCTACTCGTGGATAATGAAGTACTTTTGAGATGTAATCTCTGTTGTAAAGTAGGAAACATAGCTCACAGTAAAAACCACTCTTGCATGGAGGACTTTGGTGTAATGATGCATATGAAACCTCCAATGCCCTTAGATCTACAATGAAGCAGGGGTCAGCTTATTTTTAACATGTTTCTGGAGTGGGAAGCCACAACCAAATTGCTGATTGAAGCATAAATTAGCTGCCATATCATTCATAAATATATATTCCTAGGTAACATAATCATAGATGCCCCTAAGCAAAAAGCTGGTGATTAAAATTTCCAAATTTGATGTGATAAAATTGGAAATTATTTGCTCCAGTAGGTAGTGTTGCAAAAATCAGCTTTGGGTATATTTTAAATTCTATTGTGACCAATCCTATACATTAGAAAATTGGACTAGACAATGCTAAGTTTAACCCCCAATCAATGATGTCACTTACTGTCACCAAGCTCTGAGAAAAGAAGCTCCCCCCACCCCCATCCCCCATTAAACATTTCACCTTTCACCATTACCCATGACCTCTTATGGAAAAAGACTCCATCTATACCCTTCATAATTTCATATACCCCTAGCAAATCTCCATTCATTCTCCTAAACTCCAGAGAACAAAGTGCTAACCTATTCAACTGATCCCTACAACCCAGGTCCTCAAGTACCAGAAACATCCTTGTAAATTTTCTCTATACGCTTTTAATCCTATTGATATCTTTCCTGCAGGTAGGTGACCAGAACTGCACACAGTACGCTACATTTGGCCTCACCAACCTCTTCAACATCCCAACTCCTGTACTTGATTTATGAAGGCCAATGTGCCAAAAACTCTCTTTGCAACTCTATCCAACCTGTGATCTTACTTGTGCCTGTAGTGTTCTATTGGAAAATACATTGGTTTAACAAATAAAGTTACAAAGCACTAGAGGGTTTATTTTGCATTTCTCTGATTGGACATTAGAGTGAAAAACAGCAAGTCATTCAGAGCAACAACATTAAAGTGGGAGAAATCCAATTTCCAGGCAAACATGTTGCTAACTATGGAAGTAGCAATAGCACTGCAATGTGTCTGTCGCCACAATAGGTCTAAGGCAGCCACAATCTCAATGGCTCTTCACACGGCCTTAGATCACCTGGACAATACAAACCCTATGTCAGGATGCTGTTCATTGACTACAGCTCAGCATTTAACACCATCATTCCCACAATCCTGTTCCATAAGCTACAGAATTTGGGCCTCTGTATCTCCCTCTGCAACTGGATCCTCAACTTCCTAACCGGAAGACCACAATCTGTGCGGATTGGTAAAAATATCTCCTCACTGACGATTCTGACTATGTTTCTGAAATGTTGCCAAAGCACTTTCAGTCACTGTTTGGAATAATCAGTGATAGATTCAATTGTTCTTCAAAGCCATTATCACTTAACTAGTTGACAAATAATGATCAAGAACTTGTAAATGGAGTTGATAGGAAGAGGAAAGGGATGGAAGCTCTATGGAATGAGTAGAATTTAAAAGAACGTATAGAAAGATGTAATAAATATGTGCTACTCACAAGAACATCAGTATTTTCAAAGTAGTTCCTCCAGTATGGTCTAATTTTTCGCTGTCCTCCGATGTCCCACACATTTAATTTGAAACCTTGCGACTGCACACTTTTGATATTAAATCCCTAAGAAAGCAACAATGGTTTGTTTTTGGAGTCTGTTCTTGTGCAGGTTTCAAGTGCATCACATAGATTTCATAACAAAAATGCCTTCTGCCATTATACCAGGGTTTTTAAACAGAAGGGAATCCAAAAATGTTTCTCTCACATGCAAGCAATAAATTGGATACCAAGTCAAAAGAGCTATTAGAAGACATAATCTAAAGCATTGTCAAAGCAGTGAGAGAAAGATGAAAAGGCAGATGGCAATCAAAGGAATTCCAGAATTCCTGTGTGCTTTATGAAAACAAAATCACCAAGAAAGTAAAAAAAAAATGGGGAGCAGCTGGTGGGAATGGGCAGGCACATGAAACAGGAATTAAAAAACTGCAACGAGGATAAAGTTACAGATAAGACAGAACAACACTGGGAGCCAGTGCAAATGAAAACGAAAAGAAATAATTTCAAAAACTGGCAAAACAAGAGCCAACAGGAATAGCAGTAAAAAGTGAACAGGTCACAATGCATGAGTGTTTTGGGTTAACTAAAATTAACAGAAGGCACTGATAGGTTAGAAGGCTTTGTGGCCAGGTTTACAGATGATGAAAAGATAGGTGAAGGGGCAGTTAGTGCTGAGGAAACAAGGAGTCTGCAGAAGATCTTAGAAAGACTGGGAGACTAGGCAACGAAATAGCAGAATAGAGTGCGGTCATGCATTTTGGTGGAAGTTATGAAGGCATAGACTATTTTCTAAACAGGGAGAGGATTAAAAAAAGATCAGAGCCACAAAGGTCTTGGAAGTCATTGTGCAGGATTCCCTAAAGGTTAACTTG
This sequence comes from Hemitrygon akajei, assembly GCF_048418815.1. Taxonomy (NCBI): domain Eukaryota; kingdom Metazoa; phylum Chordata; class Chondrichthyes; order Myliobatiformes; family Dasyatidae; genus Hemitrygon; species Hemitrygon akajei. The sequence goes on from NC_133146.1 coordinate 9,184,805, forward strand.
CAGGTTGAGTTGGTGGAAAGGAAGCCAAATGCAAAGCTAGCATTCATTTCACACACACTGCAATTTAAAAAAAGCAAGTATTTGATGCTGAGGCATTATAACACATTGGTCAGACAACACTTGGGAGTATTGTTAGCAGTTTTGGGCCCCATATCTAAGAAAAGATGTGCTGTCAATGGAGAAGTTCACAAGAATGATTTCAAAATGAAAGGGTTAATGTATGAGGACCATTTAATGGCAATGTACTTGCTGGAGTTTAGAAGAATGGTGCGGGGGGGGTGGGGAGAAGGTATCTCACTGAAACCTATTGAACACTGAATGGCTTAGGTAGAGTGGATTAGACAGGATCTAGGAACAAAAAAGTCTCAGAATAGAGAGACATCCGTTTAGAACAGATAAGAGGAGGAATTTCTTAAGCCAGAGCGTGGTGAATCTGTGGAGTTTGTTGCCACACATGGCTGTAGAGGCCAAATCAATGGATAAAATGGGGGTTACAAGGATAAGACAGAAGAGTGGGGTTTAGTGGGAAAAATCAGCCAAAATGGAATGGCAGAGAAGAGTCAATTGGCCGAATGATCTAACTCTGCTTCCGTCTCATGGCTTTATGGTGTTATGATAGCTGGACTAAAGGTACTAATCTGCTTATTGCTATGTTGGTACATATATGGTGGCACTTGCAGCCTGGCCTTAGCAATGAATTACTACAATTAAAATACTTATTTTGACAGGAATTATTCAGTGCCAATGATATATCAAAAGGTTCACACATTCTAATTTGGTTTGCAAAGACTCCACAATCTGAACCATAACAATTACATCCACCTCAAATACATTTAAAATGTAATACAAACAGAATGAAGAGAATCTGTACTGCATTGCATAACCCAAGTTATCTTAACAGCTTACTTAAAAATAGAATTGGTTTAGTATTAGCACATACTTCAAGATACAGTGAAAATCTTTCGTCAGTGTGCCATCCAGACAGATCATTCTATATTCAGTTCATTAAGGTTGTATAAAAGAAAAAAACAGAATGCAGAATATAGATCTTATAGTTAGAGGGACAGCAGCACAAATTGACTAATAAAGTGTAAGGGCCATGTTGAGGTAGACTGAGAGAGCAAGAGTCATCAGGACTGTAAAAAGGGTTGCTGGGACACAAGCTGAGGTCTGATCAACCCTGACTGAGTTGTCTGAGTGAGGGTGTCTGATGTTGAAACACCCAGATTTACATCACTCTTGCTGTGCCCCAGCACATCCTAGGATATAACTCAGCATCTCATATAAGAGATCAGCTCATCTTAAAGTAGCAAGATAGGTACGTGTTCTCAAGCTTTTGAATCTTCTGCCAGATTGGAAGGTGGTAGCGGGGTTGGGATGGGGGAGGGCGAGAAAGAAGATTATACAATATAATTTGCAACCTGCAGTTCATCATATATATGTGTAATCTTTATGTTTTGTGGGAACAGACAATCACACAAATATCAGAACAAGTTCATTGTTTATCTAGGCCATTTTCAGCACCAATATATGATATGAAATTATCTTGAGGCAGGGTACGCTGTACGATTTCTCTGTACAAAGGGAGTCATAAATGATGCATGATTAATCTGAGGCTGTAGATGAATCATTTTTGGAATGAAAGTTTATGGTATTTGATAAAATGATTATCTGCTTAATACAGTAGCTGGTAGAAGGTTGTGGAAAAGGTTCTACCCAGCTGAGTTGCAAAATTGCTCTCCTTACACCAGAGAACCTCAGCACAGAACATACTTTCTACTTTGAAACAGCAATTTTAGAATTACTTGAATTGTCGTCAATCAACTTTAAAATGGCAATTTAGCCCTTCCCGCTAAAGTTCCAAGAAAAATGAAATTATTAGTACTTATTTTAATCTACAGAATGTTTTAAAATAGAGATTTAACATAAACTTAAAGATTTCACAGTAATGAAAGTATCTTTCTCCCACTGCACAACTGATCCAAGACCATAATCATTACCCAGCTCTAAATTCTGTCCATAAAGAAAAAATGTGGCACCATGTTCCTTTCTTTTCAGCTCTCATTTAAGATTCTTAAATATGAAATTGTTGTAGCTGCATATTACATGCCAAGTAACACTGAACCACTTGGAATATTACATGTGGTAAGGGGCAGGAGTGGTATAGACAGGATAGAGTCAGGAGACCAGTCAAGGTAAGAGATTGCTAGTGTAGAGGAACTCTTGAGGATAGGGAGAGAGCAAAGACCCATTTTGAACATTTTAGGGACAGGCTGAATGAGCTAGCACTTTTCTCTTTGGAGTGAAGGAAGATGAGATATGACTTGAAAAAGGTTTTCAAGATGATTAGAGGCATTGTTCAAGTGGATAATCACAGACATTTCCCCAAGGCGAATATGGCTAATAGCAAGGGACATAAGATTAAGGTGAATAAAGGAAAGTATAAGGGGATATGCTGGGGGCAGTTCTGTGTGTTGTTTCTTTTTAACAGCAAATGGCGAGTGCATAAAATGCCTGCCAGAGGTGCCAGACACTTTAGGGGCATTTAATTAACTTGTAGAGAGGCACAAGGATGATTAATAAAAAAGGGTGGCTATGTAGAAAGGAAGGTTGGATTGATATTAAAGTTAAGAGGTAGAAAGGAAGAATATCACGGTGAACATGAACAAAGGAGGACAAAAACAGTTAAAAAAATAAAGGTTTGAATCACATAAAGAGATTTGATATTATCAACAGAGTGATCACCAGAAGAACAAAGTCATACAGCAGAGAAACAGACCCTCCAGTCCATGATGTCCACATTAGCCATCAACTAGCTGTCTATAACAATCTCATTTATCACTGCTTGGTCTGTAATTGTAACCATGAACAGTTTGGATAACATCCAATGTGAAGGAAACACTGCCACTGTCTGTAACGAGTTTGTACATTCTCCCTGGAACTGCATGGGTTTTCTGCAGGTGCTCCGGGAGTTTCCTCCCACTTACTGGTTGGTAGGTTTATCGGTCATTGTAAGTTTTCCCGTGATTAGGCTAGGATTAAATTGGAGGAATTGCTGGGCAGTGCAGCTCAAAGATCTGGAAGAGACTACTCTATGTTGAATTTCAATAAGTAAATAAATAAAGTTATTTGCAATCCTTCTTATACCAAAATGCAGCTTTGCTCTCTTTGGACCCCTGCAGAGGAAAACACATCTATGATATGTTACCCCAAAGTAGAAACAAAGGCCCAGTAAATCATCCCTCAGTCCAGGATCCACCTAATGCTACAGATATATCTGCAGTAAGGAAGCATATGTTGGAAATGAGGCTAGCAATTGTGCAAGTTGTCATCTAACACTAACATTATGCTGTGTTCAGTTTATTTTTCTGGCAGGATTCTTTGGTCCTACAAGCACATGATAAATAATAAACATAGAAAGAAAAACAGGAAAATAATTTTAAAAAAGCATCTAAAATAAGCAGCACCAATGAGCAAATCTGTGTAACTTAAGATATTACAAAAATACAGAATTCAATTGCTAGTTACAGATTTTTAAATAATCGTGAGGTGGTTATCAAATAACAGCTTTCCAAAAAAGGCATTATAGTTACTTGGGCTTGCCAACTGAGCTCAAGAATTGAAAACACCACAAATGACCTTCAGAGTATAAATATCGAACGGCCCAGTGTAATAAATCATATTGGCTCGGTGCTGTTTGTTCACAGGGATCCAATTAATTCCATTTTCAATTAGATATTGTTAAAAGCTAAAGCAGCAGTATTACAAACAGCAATACCTCAGAAAATAGAGAGGATGGGACAGTTATGGAAGAGACATAGGGGTATGAGGAAATTATATTCCTCTGACTGTTGCTGAGAGTGTAGATTAAGCAAATTATGGCACACAATGAAGCTATCTTTCTACCATTGGCTTTCTCATTAAAAATTTCAGCTCTCAAAATCAGTATTCATAAAGCATAAAGCAGCCAGTTCAAGACAGACTCACTAACAGAACACTACCGACAAGTGCAGACGGTTTGGCCCACACGGTTGTGCAGACCTTTTAACTTGCTCTAAGATCAATCATTTTTCTATCATCCATGTGCATATCTAAGAATTTTTTAAATGCCCATAATGTATCTGCCTCTACCATCACCCATGGCAGGGCATTCCACGCAGCCACCTCGGTGTAATAAAAAATCAACCTCTGACATCCACCCTATACTTTTGTCTAATCACCTTAAAATTGTGCCCTTTCAGTCAAATATTTGATCAAATACTTAATATTTAATATAATGAAAGACCTTGATCAAATAATTCAGCAGATAGTATTTTCTGTGCTTCTAGCTATAGTGAACATCAGGAGCACACATGGGAACACAGCAGGGAACAAATCCATTCCAGCATACTGCACAAAGCTTTTTCTGCTCCCTCTCTTGATGCTTAGGATACTGAGAAAATGCAAATTACTTAAGTATTAAAATGCATTAGATGGATGCCAGTAGCACCTAAAACAGTACTTGTATGACAGAAAATAACTCCAAATCATATATTTTAAAGAATGTTTAAAAGAATTAAGTTCATCACAGTGAAGGATATTGCTGTTGGCATGGTTGCAGATAGGTATAATATGGTCAGATCTCAGTTTAATCTTCAAATATTCTGCCTTAATAATATTGAAATACATGCAGATTAATTTAGATTTCCACACCTACGATTCAATGGTACTTATTCAGTGGGTGCTCACACCTATGATTCATTATCCCTAATGAAGTAACCAATCTAATACTGAAACAGTCCAATTTTCTGCTATTGGCCTCTTGCCTTGAAGTGCTCAACCAAGGTGGCTAAAATTGATACACACTGGACCTTCCTTCCCATCAGCAAGGGGTAACAAATTTCTATTTCACCAGTCCGAGCTGTATTTTAACCCAGGTCCCAACCCTTTGTAACATTTAATTTGCTCTTTTTATACATTCAAAATATGAAATTTGTGAATGTGTCTCAATGGAAATATTACCTGTGTAGGTGTGATGTGACTAATGTCTTCTGAAGCCAACTGTTTGAGTAATGTTGTTTTCCCTGCATTGTCCAAACCTAGAAGGAGTATTCTAACCTCCTGATCAGGGGCACTCTTCAATTTCCGTAGTATTGACAGCAAACCCTAAAAGAGGAAACAGCATTGGTCACTCTTAGCTGTATCTACAGCTGTAGATTTCCACCACCCCACAGTTCCCCTCCCAACTAAGGAAGTTCATATATATATATTGCTGAGTAAACGGCTGTTGATTTTTGTTTCACAGTTATTTGACAATCTTATTCATCAGATAGCAGTAGATAAGTCAAAAACTGCAGATACTGGATATCTGAAATAAAGAGGAAATACTGAAATCACTCAGCAGATCAAGCCATACCTATGGAGAGAAAATCATTTTATAACAAAGGCATTTTTCTACATTTGGCATGCAATCATGCATTTAGTTTAAAAGTTCCACCATGATGTAAAAATACACATGAACAAATGCTTGGGTGAATACATGTTACTCACCTGCTTTTCCTTAAAAGTCAGTGTTATGATAAACACTCACTGCTATAGACTCCCACTAATTATTTCCCAAAGACAAAGTACCTCCTCATCCCTAGTCTTCTCTGCCAACTAAAAACTATCCTTTAAGGCAGGGGTTCCCACCTTTTTTTTTAATGCCGCGGACCTTTACCATTAATCAAGGAGTCTGTAGACCCCAGATTGGGAATCATTAAGGCAAAGTAGCAGCATTATTTATGTGGTTTTATGATCAGCATCATTTTTTCATTCTAGAAGTTGAAACTTGTGCAATGATCTGGCTTCTCAATTTTTAAGTGACGTATTTTAGAACATTTACCTGAAGAGGCATTACACTACTGAAGTATGGAAAGAAGGACTTGGGCATGTTTGAGGAAAACTTTATCAGCCACGCATTGCGCATTGCCGGGGACTTGGACTGTTTGTCTAAAATGGCAGTAAAGGTACAGTAGAGTAAGGAAGCGGATAAGGAGGGCCGACTGTACATACATGTTACCATATACAAATCTGAGATGCGTTTTCTTGCAAGCATACTCAGTAAGTCCAATAACCATAATAGAATTAAAGACTCCACCCAACAGGGCAGACAACAAAGTGTGCAAATACAAAAGAAAAAAAATAACTAAGCAATATTGTGAACATGAGATGAAGAGACCTTGAAAGTGAATCCATAGGTTGTGGGAACAGTTTGGTGACGGGGCAAATGAAATTGAGTGACGTTATCACCTTTGGTTCAAGAGCCTGATGGTAAAGCGGTAATAACTGTTCCTGAAGCCTGTGATGCACGTCCCGAGGATCCTGTACCTTGTTCCTGATGGCAGCAGCCCACAAGAGAGTGTGACCTGGGTGGTGGGGCCTCTGATGATGGATCAGTATCAGGCATAATCTCACCGGCACATGTCATGAAATTTGTTAACTTAGTGGCAGCAGTACAATGCAATACATGATAGTATAGAAAAGGAAAAAAACTGTATATCAATTACTAAATATATTAACTACTTAAATTAAAAATTGTGCAAAAACAGAAAATAAAAGTGAGGAGTGTTCATGGAGTTTTTAGGAATCAAATGGCAAGGGAAGAGCTGTTTCTGAATTGCTGAGTGTGTGCCTTCAGGCTTCTATATCTCTTTCCTCTCAGTAACAATAAGAGGGCATTTCCTGGGTGATGGAGGTCCTTAATAATGGATACCACCTTTCTGAGGCATCACTCTTTTAAAATGTCTTGGATATTACGGAAGCTAGTACCCAAGATGGAGCTGACTAATTTTACAACTTTCTGCAGCTTCTTTCAATTCTGTGCAGTAACCACCCCACCCACCCCCTCCCCAGCATCCCCATACCAGACAGTGATGCAGCCAGTCAGAATGCTCTTAGAATGTACATCTTAGAAGGTTTTCAGTGTTTTAGGTGACAAACCAAATCTCCTCAAACTCCTAAAGAAATATAGCCACTGACTTGCCTTCTTCATAACTGTATCATTATGTTGGGACCAGGTTAGATCCTCTGAGATCTTGACACCCAAGAACTTGCAACTGCTCACTCTCTCTACTTCTGATCCCTCTATGAGAATTGGTTCATGTTCTACTTGTCCTAACCTTTTTGAAGTCCACAATCAGCTCTTTGGTCTTACTAATGTTGAGTGCAAGGTTGTTGCTGCAACATCACTCAACCAGCTGGCATAACTCGTTCCTGCACGCCCTCTTGTCTCCATCTGTGATTCTGCCAACAATGGTTATCATCAGCAAACTTATAGATGGCATTTGAGTTATGCCTAACCACACAGTCATGGGCATAGAAAGAGTAGAGCAGTGGGCTAAGCACACATCCCTGAGGCACTAATGTTGACTGTGTGCAAGGAGATATTCTTACCAATATGCACAAATTGTGGTCTTCCAGTTAGGAAGTCGAGGATCCAATTGCAGAGTGAAGTATAGAGGTCAAGGTTCTGTAACTAATCGTTCAGGTCTGTAGGAATAATGGTGTTAAATACTGAGCTATAGTCAACAAACAGCATCTTGACATAGGTGTTTGTATTGTCCAGGTGATCTAAGGCTGTGTAAAGAGCCATTGAGATTGCATCTGCCATAGACCTATTGTGGCGATAGGCAAATTGCAGTGGGTCCAGATCCTTGCTGAGGGAGGAATTCATTCTAGCCACAACCAATCTCTCAAAGCATTTCATCACCATAGATGGGAATGCTACTGGACAATCATCCAGTACTCTTCACACTACTCTTCTTGAGCACTGGGATAATTGTTGCCCTTTTGAAGCAGGCAGGAACTCACGACTGTAGCAGTGAGAGGTTGAAAATGTCCTTAAATATACCCGTCAGTTGGTTTGCACTATTTTTTAGAGCCTTTTCCATCGGGGCCTGCTGTCTTATGAGGGTTCACCTTCCAAGACAGAGATCACAGGGTCATCAGGTGCAGCAGGTATCTTCACAGCTGTAGTTACATTCTCCCTTTCAAAGCGTTGAGCTCATCTAGTAGTGAAGCATTGCTGCCATTCATGCTATTGGGTTTCATTTTGTAGGAAGTAACATCCTGCAAGCCCTGCCAGAGCTGACGTGCGTCCGATGAAGGCTTCAACCTTGCTTGGAATTGGTTCTTCACTCTTGAAATAGCCCTCTGCAAGTCATAACTGGTTTTCTTGTACAGTTCTGGATTGCTGGATTTAAATGCCACAGATCTAGTCCTCAGCAGAATATGAACCTCCTGGTTCATCCACAGTTTCTGGTCTGGAAATGTACAGTAAGTTTTCGTAGGCACATACTCATCCACACAGGTTTTAATGAAGTCAGTAACAACTGTGGCATAGTCATCCAGATTCGAAGACAGATCAACTGAATACAGTCCAGCTCACAGATTCAAAGAAGTCCTGTAAGTACTCCTGTGCTTCACTTGTCCATACCTTCTTGCTGTTTTCCTGCGACAACACTCTGTGTAGATGTGCTTAATGGTGAGGAGAGCTTTACCCATGATGGACTGGGTAGTGTGCACTACTTTTTGTAGGATTTTCCATTCAACGGCGACGATGTTTCCATACCAGGCAATGGTGCAGCCAGTCAATATACTCTACACCACACTTCTATAGAAGTTTGTCAAAGTTTTAGATGTCATGCTGAATCTACACAAACTTCTAAGGAAGCAGATGCACTGCATGCTTTATTCGTAGTCATACTTACGAGTATAAGTACGCACCATACCGAATTTCTTTAATATCTTGAGAAAGTAGAAGGATTGGTGCGCTTTCTTGGCCATGACATCAACATAATTGAACTAGGACAAGCTATTGGCCATGTTCACACCTAGAAACATGAAGCCCTCAACCCTCTCAATGTCAACACCGTGAATGTAGACACGAGCATGTGCTCTACACCCCCCTTATGAAGTCAACAAGAAGCCAGCTTGTTTTGTTGACTTTGAGGGAAAGGTGTTACTATGTCCCTAAGGTCTCTATCTCCTTCCTGTATTCTGACTCATTGTTATTTGAGATGCAGCCCACTACAGTGGTATCATCTGTGAACTTGTAGATGGAGATATAGCAGAATTTTGCCTTGCAGTCATAAGTATAGAGACTTTGACAAACTTCCATCGATGTGGGGTAGAGAGAATATTGACTGGGTGCATCACAACCTGGTATGGAAACACCAATGCCCTTGAATCGAAAATACTACACAAAGTAGTGGATTATGTCTCACTCCATCACAGGTAAAGCCCTACGCGCTATTGAACACATCTACACGGAGTACTGCCACAGGAAAGCAGCATCCAACATCAGGAACCCCCAGTACTCAGGACATGCTCCCTTCTCACTACTGCCATCAGGAAGAAGCTATGGGGACTCAGGACTCACACCACCAGGCTCAGGAACAGTATTACCCCTCAACAATCAGGCTTTTGAACCAGAGGGGAAACTTCACTTGCCCCATCACTGAACTGTTCCCATAACCCATAGACTCACTTTCAATGACTCTTCATCTCCTGTTCTTGATACTTATTTGTAGTAATAAGTGTTTTTATTTATTTTTGTATTTGCACAGTTTGTTGATTTTACACACTGGTTATCTGCCCTGTTGCTGTGGACTTTCGTTGATTCTATAATGATTTTTAGGTCTACTGAGTATGCCCACAAGAACATGAATCTCAGGGTTGTACATGGTGACGTATATGCACTTTGACAATAAACTTATTATGAAATGTATTATGAGGATGCGGCTGAGGACTCAACCTAATGGAGCAATGCTACCTGTCCTTACTGACTGTGGTCTGCTGATCAGAAAGTCAAGGATCTAATAGCAGAAGGAAGCTATAACGATATTACAGCCTTTTGAAAAGGTGTCCGTTTGTATTACTTTAGATACAGGTCAAACGACGATTGGACAACACTACAAATGTGATTTTAAATTTAGGACTTTTATGTTGCATTTTTTAATATTTCATACCAATAATTTCACTGGCCAAATGGTTACACATAGCCTTTCTGGCACCATCTACAAGCTTTTGACTAATGAGCCAGTAAAATACACAATATCCTGAATATTTTCACCAACATCAATACTTCCAGAGTACATTCCCATTCAATACATCTTTCATTTTCCATTCTCTTTTGGCAAAATTAAAGCACATCTGCCTTTACCAGCTTGGTATTTCAGCACCTACAAAATGAAGCCCTTTTTTTTGTAATTTGCACTTTCAGACACACAAAAAAATCTTAATTTCCATAAGCAAACAGCACTTGGCTCTGTGATATCTTATAAACTGATGTAAATCTCAAAAACTCATGGGAAAATGTGTAATCATTACTCCATTGTTCTATACTTCAAGTTTTACTCAAGTGTGCCTCATCTTTCCAATTTTAATTGCCAATTCAACATGTTCTTGCAACTGTGAACGTAATCTTATTCATTATATCCATAGCTATACTACTTAAAGGCAAGAATACTTCACTGTAGTAATGAGTTTACTTTAATGCAAATAATAATTTCAATGTTCTCACAGACTGTGATAGATTTCAAATAAATTTAAGATGAAAATTGAAATGTTACTGGCTGTATGTTAAGATCGCAGCAATGCAAAACAACCCCTGTAAACCCCAACAGGTTCAAAAATTGGAACTAGTTAACTGACTGCATCCATGCTGAATATTTCATTAGGGGAGAAGTTCCAAGCGAAAAATGGATACCAAAGCCAATCAGAGTCAGGGGTTTCAATGAACACCAAGAAAATAGAAATATCAACACGAATTGGGCTGGACAAGTCCCAAAGAAGACTGAAATCAAATTGATCATGGCAGCAAACCAATAATGACCTAATTTATCTGTTGCAAGCCCATCTGTTCATAACAGAACTTAGAAGCACAGATTACAATTGCACAGTCTTGTTGAAACATATTCAGTAAAAAATATCATCCATTATCTGGTGGTGGAACTGGTTTAAGGACAAATCTAGTTACCTGAAACAAAGTAGTCATGAGCTTTACTAGACCATCACCAGAAGAACATCTTTAAGAATCTGGCTGAGTGGTATCACAACAACCTTTCACTCAATGTCATCTAAACCAAAGAGCTGATTATAGGAGGAAGAAGTTGGAGGTCCATGAGGCAGTTCTCATAGGTGAATTAGAGGTGGAGAGGGACAGTAAGTGCCATTAAAAAGCAGGCATGAATGAACAACCTTGTGATACAGTAGTGGTTACAGCCCAGCCTATCACAGGCAAAGCCGTCCCTAACACTGAGCACATTTACATGTAGTACTGTCATAAGAAAACAGCATCCATCAAGGACCCTAACCATCCCGACTACGCTCTCTCTCACTACCACCATCGGGAAGGAAGCAGAAGAGCCTTGGGTCCCACACCACCAGGTTCAGGAACAATAATTACCTTACAACCATCAGGCTCTTGGACTAGTGTGGATAACTTCACTCACCATAACTCTAAATTGATTCTACAAACTCATTTTCAAAGACTCATCGCAAGTCATTTTCTCAGTATTTTGTTTTGCAGTTTGTCTTCTTTTGCACATTGGTTGTTTGACTTTATGCATAATTTTTTCATGCTTTCTATTGTATTTCTTTATTTCCTGTAAATGCCTGCAAGAAAATGAATCTGCAGGTAGTATCCAGTACAACAATAACAAATTTTGCCTTGGCTTGTCATGAACACCATTAAATATGGAAACAAACCTTGATTCAACACAGGGATCACCTTGCCAGGAGCAGTACTAACCACATCTTGGAAAACGTCTGAAGCTGGTGTTGCAATTACATAAAGTAGCTTTAATTTAAACTTCAAAACAATGGACAACAAACGAGGCTTTATTGCTTGGAAACTATATTTTAACTACAAAACTCTACAATCCCTAAAATCTAGCTGATAATTCTGTTGACAAATAAAAAGGATAAGACTCCAACACATTCCAATTTTTAAACTGTTGGGATCACAGCATGTAGAAGCGATAAGCAAAGGGAATTTATGAACTCTGTCAGTTTAATGCACATAGCTCAATAGTTCCATTTAATGTCAGAGAATGTGTACAATATACAACCTGAAATTCTTACTCTCCGCAGACATCCTTGAAACAGATGAATGTATGCTGGCAATATGGCAATCTTTCTCCAAGTTTTATGAGGAAATTATTAAGTGTACTAGACTCAACAGAACTGTAAGCCCAAAACCACCCTAGCAGAATTTCATGGCATCAAAAGCAGTTGGCCATAACTTGCACCTTCAACCCACAATTTCAGTACAGTCAGGGTGATAACATCTAATTGTACAAGTAATGCTTATCCACCCCTGTCCAAGTTTAATTTAATGAACTGCACTGTACGAATGAATAAACCACATCTAAACCATTTTGTCGCTGGATGCTTTCCATTTGTCAGACAAGCTGTTTCTAAATGTGAATGTTTGCAATCCAATAAATATTTTTATAAGAGTCCAGCAAAGTTTACACCTCATTTTGTATCCATAAATTTGTTTTATTGTTCATCGCTGAATGCAAAGAAAGACTTCAAACATCATATTCTCTGTAATAAAGATGACAAATTAAATTTTGAAATCATTTGGTGGGTTGGAGTTGTAAATTAGACTAATGATTAAATTGAAACTGCTAACCTCCTTGTCCAAACAATAATTGAACTGAGGGCAATGCAATGCTCAAGATTGTTTAATGTCATTTTCTGTACACAAGTGGAATGGAGAATGAAATAATTGTTACTCCGCATCCGATGCACCACAAAAAGATAAAGATATAGAACACAATGAAAATAAAAAGCACAATAAAAATAAAAAACACAATAAATATAAATACATAAGATAGTTTATATACATAGTTTGATTGTAATCCATAAAGCGACGCTAGGCTGTACATAAGGTGACTGACAGGAAATAATAAAGTAATAATGGAGTTAGTGGGTGGAGGATTGACCAGCCCTACTGCTTGGGAAAAGTAACTGTTTTTGAGTCTGGTAGTCCTGGCACAGATGCTGCGTAGCCTCCTCCCTGACGGGAGTGGGACAAACAAACCATGAGCAGGGTGAGTGGGATCCTTCATGATGTTACTGGTCCTTTTCTGGCACTTTTCTGTATATAGTGTAGGCCCTAGATAGCAGGTAGGCTGGCGCTGGCGATGAGTTAGACAGTTTTGACTAACCCCTTGTAGAGCCCGTCAGAATGACACATGGATGTGCAAAGTCCAACTTCCTCATAAAGTAGTTATTGGTGAGCTTTCTTAGCTGTGTAGGATGTGTTCTGGGACCATGAGAGGTTGTGTGTGATGTGCGCTCCCAGGAATTTGAAATTGCCCTGATACACTTCTATCCCTCTTCAAGGCCTTAAAGCTGTACATCTTTCTCAATACCAGAACCAACACAATCAACAATTTTTCCTTTGGCTCCTCCAACTTCAAGGGATAATCATGGGTGTCCACATGGGTCCCAGCTATGCTTGCCTTTTTGTTGGCTATGTAGAACAGTCCATGTTCCAAGCCTTCCTCACTAATGCTCCCCAACTCTTCCTTTGCTACAATGACAACTGTATTGGCACTACTGTTTACCGAGCTTGACAATTTCAGCAGCTTTGCCCCAACTTCTATCATGCCGTTAAATTAATTTGGTCCATTTCGGACACCTCTCTCCCCTTTCTCGATCTCCCCGCCTCCAGCTGTCAACTGACGTCTTTTATAAACCCATCCATTTCCACAATTACCTGACTCTACCTCTTCCCACTCCATTTCCTGTAACAATGACACTCCCTTTTCTCAGTTCTTTCCCCTCATCAATTTGTTCCCAGGACAACACTTTCCTTTCCAGGACATCATAGAACAGGGTTTTCCTTGCTCCACCATTGATGCTGTCCTCTCCCCGTTTCCCAAACATTTGTGCTCACCCCATCTACCCACACTCCCTTAACAGTGATGAGTTCCTCGTCCTTACCTACCACCCTTCATAACTCTTCATAACTTCTGGCATCTCCAAAGGGATCCTTGTGCCAAACATATATTTACTTCTACTTTCTGTAGAAATCATTCCCTCCATGATTCCCTTGTCCATTTGTCCCTCCCCACTAATCACCCCCCGGCACTTATCCTTATAAGCTACACCTGTCTGTTCACTTCCTACCTCAAATCCATTCAGAGCTGCAAACAGACCTTCCAGGTGAGGCAACATTTTACCTGTGAATCTGCTGGTGGGGTTGTGTGGTGCGTGGCCAAGTGGTTAAGGCGTTGGACTAGTGATCTGAAGGTTGTGAGTTTGAGCCCCAGCCGAGGCAGCGTATTGCTCAAGTGCCTTGCTCAAGGACACACACTGCTTCAGTCCACCCAGCTGAAAAGAGCCTACAAGGCTCGGGACAGACTTTAACTTAACTGCTGGGGGTTAACTATTTTGCCTGGTGCTTCTAAAGCAGCCGCCTCTATATTGGTGAAACACACTGTACATTGGAGGACCGCTTCGTCAAGCACCTCTTCTCCATCTGCCAAAAGAGGGACTTCCCAGTTGCCAAATATTTTCATTCCCATTCTGATATGTCAGTCCACAATGAGGCCACCCTTAGGATATGGAAGCAACACCTTATATTCCGTCTGCGTAGCCTCCAACCTGATAACATGAATGAGGATTTCTCCTTTTGGTAAACAAAAATTCCCTCCCCTGTTCTTCTATTCCCCAATCTGGCCCCTTACCTCCTCTCACCTGCCTATTACTTCCTCCTGGGCCCCCTCTTCCATCCCGTCCTCATTTTGTCCACTCTCCCCTCGCGAGATTCCTTCTTCTCCAGCCCTATACCTTTCCTACCCACCTGGCTTCATTTATCATTTTCTAGCTACCTTCCCCCTACCTTTTCATTCTGTTGTCTTCCCTCTTCCTTTCTGGCCTGAAACGTCATTTCCATAGATGATGACTGACCTGTTGATTTTGAAGCTGCTTGAAGTTTATATATTTCCAAGTAAAAAGAGAGTTTGCACTTTGAAAACATTAGGATAACTTAAATACAGAACCCAGACATAGAACAAATTACTGTTCATTTCAATGTGTAACATTTCCAACATTTAAAACAAAGATATCATTCAACTTACCTCAAAAGAGTAAAGCAGATTCCTTTAACCACACTCAGATTTACTTGCTGCAGACCCATAGTAGTGTTAGAATAACCAGTTAAAGAAATGGATATTTAATTTAAGTTTAATACAATAGTAAAGTGCTGCACTATGTTGGTGTACTGAAGTACAAACATTTTTAATCAGACTGTACATGAAGCTGCCTTATTCTTCCAGCAAACAGTGAAATCTAATTAATTAGGATTCCAGCAAAACAGAGCAGCAACAATAATCAACAGAAAGAGATTAACATTTTATTTTATTGATTAATTAGCCACTGAGCATCCAGTGAGGTGAGGACAATAAACTGCATAAATCTAAAGAGAAGCTTGATGTTTATAAACATAAGAACATGTGTAGAGAGGCTCCTTTTAGATGCCAGAATTGAACAAGAGGCGTGAAGCCTAATCTCAGAAAGCAGCTGCAAGAAAATACTCCAGCTAAATAAGCTTACCTGAATGCTGCCAGACCTCTATCCTTTGCTAAATCATGAATCAGTTTACTTCTGATTGCTACTAGGCTTAAACACTGAGCTGTGAACTTGAGATTCCTATGCCTGTTCATTCTGCTTCCACCAACCCCTCAGCTTAAAACTGAAATCAATAAAAATCTAAGATGAGACTTGGCAAGAAAAAACTCATCATAGATGCTGCCCAACCAGCTGAGTATTTTCAGCATTTTCTGTTTTTATTGGGGGAAATGTTTAATTAGAATTAACATTCATTAATTGCTCATTTAAAATAAAAAATCCCTTTACAGTTCATTGGACCATACAATATAGGACCAGAGTTAAGCCATTTTGGCCCATCAAGTCTGCTCTGCCATTTCATCGTGGCTGATCTATTTTTCCTCTCAGTCCCAAACTCCTGCATCCTACACGTATCCCTTCATGACCTGACTAATCAAGAATCTATCAGCCGCTGCCTTAAATATACCCAATGACTTGGTTTCTACAGCTGCCTGAGGCAATAAATTCCACACAGATTTATCACTACCTGGCTAAAGAAATTCCTCATCATTCTAATTGGACAGGCCCTAGACTCCTCCACCATAGGAAACATCCTCTCCACATCCACTCTATCAAGACCTTTCAGCATTCGATAGGTTTCAATGAGGTCACCCCTCATTCTTCTGAACTCCACTGAGTACAGGCCCAGAGCCATCAAAACACTCCTCTAAGCCTTTCAATTCTGGAATCATTTTCAAAGGTTTATCTTAGCTAGAAAATTAAAACGATAAGAAATGAAGTATGTTAAACAATTCATGTTACTCTTCAGAGAACAAAGCTGCTATTTCAGTACACTGACTAATATTCTCTTTACCTCCAAACCATTCAAGAATAACTAAATTATTACGTTGTCATCTGTGGGCATTCTGCAGACAATGTGGTCAGTTTGTCTAACTAAACAAGTTACTCAACTTAAAACTGAGTAATTGTTTAAGCGGCATAATGACAGGTTTTCAAAAAATTTAGTGGATTATGATCAGACGAAACTAGATGAAACTCTTCTGCTTAACTAAGGTTTAAACTTAGTTCTTACTAAAAGTCATAAATCTTAAAAAATAATATTGTTTTACTTTTCGCAGCTACTGGAATGTTTCTGGCATTCTGTTTTGATTTGCAACTTCTAGACTCAATTCCATGTAGTGTTAATTTTGAATCAAGATATACCTACACACACACACACACACACACACACACACACACAAAGAATCATTACAATTAAGTTAGCAATCAGAATTGAGGAATTCAGTATGAAGTGAATTTTAAATCAAGACAATTATGTAGAAAAAATCATAATCAAAATTGAGGAATTAGCTGCCTTTCCCTTCAGATCATCCAGAGGGAAATTTTACTGGGATGAGTTAATAAACGCAACTAAGTCTGCAGATGTTGGAAATCTTGAGTAACACACCAAACGCTGGAGGAACCCAGCAAGTCAGACAGCAAGATAAAAAAAAATCGACGTTTCGGGCCGAGACTATTTACTCCTCTCTCGATGCCTGATTTGCTGAGTTTCTCCAGCATTTTGTCTGGGATGCATTAAGTTAGGCGATGACCCTTACTGTTGCGGAGCGGGAGAAGACGTGTGGCGGTAATGTTCGCAATGCAAAATGCTTTGCTTTATGTAAGCAGCGGGGAGAGACGGTAGTGGAAACAGAAGATTACGCAGAAATGCCCGGGTGTAAATCGCTGGCTAATCTTCCACACGTTGCAGCTCCATCTCCACAGCCATGGCGTCACGGCAACCGCTGACCTAACAACACAGGAGGGCTG
Organism: Hemitrygon akajei; assembly: GCF_048418815.1. Taxonomy (NCBI): domain Eukaryota; kingdom Metazoa; phylum Chordata; class Chondrichthyes; order Myliobatiformes; family Dasyatidae; genus Hemitrygon; species Hemitrygon akajei. The sequence continues at coordinate 9,202,223 of NC_133146.1, forward strand.
CCCGGGGAAGGGAACCCCGCCACCGGGAAAAGCGTTCAGTATTCCCCGCCCGCTCGGCGATCGCCGACCGCCCCACAGCGGGCCGAGCCCTCCCGTCCGTCCGTCCCTCCCTCCTTCCTCTCGGCCCCTCACTCACCATCTTCTCCTCACGTCGCCGGGTAACTATGGGCAGCGGCGTCACTTCGCAACCTACGTAAGGTGACACGTGCCCCGCGGCCCCGCCTCCGGCGCGCGCCCTTCTTTCGCGACGTCATCAGCGACGGCGCGGCGCGCCGCGCGTGCGCTGGGAGTCAGCCGCCGCCGTTCCTGGGGGAGGGGGCGGAGTGGGGGAGCATCGAGCTTCCGCCAGCGCATCTTCCGATGACGTACTCCACACCGAAGTGACGTAGCGTCTCGGAGGGGATGGGGGTGTTGGGCGGGAGGCGGTGTCGGTCGTCGCCCGCTGATTGGTCGGAGACTTTGCTACGGTGGGAAACGCAACCAAGTTGATACTTTATTTTACCGCCTAGCCTGAGCTGTAACAAATAGGGGCAAGAATTTGTCAATGGTCAGGTACGTCGGGAAATTATGTTGCAATGCTCCGGTTACTTTAAGCATTTAGGGCCAGACTGTGAATTTTCTGCAATGATTGTTCGCCTTACGCTGCGAGCCCCTCGGGTGGGTAGTCACTCCTGCCTCAGTCATTTTGTATTCGTGTCAGAGCACCTGTACCTATTTACGGTTTTTGTTTGATTCAATACATTTTAAACGGCATTGTTGCTGATGCAATCATAATTGCAGAAGTGCATTCAGTCCCAAGGCTTTCAAACAATTCCCGAAGCCGTTTGTCTCATGCTGATTATTGCCACGTCTCCGTTCATTTGCCTTTGAAAGGACTGTGAAAGGTTACTGATCAATGGTTCTCAGTGTATATAAAGCTGTAGCCTATATTGTATTAATCAATAATAACTTGCAGGCTGCCCAGAACAGAGTGATTGTCAAAGTGGACGGTCCATTGATTCCAAGTTCAAAGCTGAGATATTGCCATTTGCACAAGTGCACAAAACTTGTAGCAGCATTCACAAGAATAGCAAAAAGAATACACAATTTTGCAACAAAACACAATTAGAACAAAAAAAAAGTCAATTTTAGTGCAGAGTGGTCTTAGTTTTGTTAGTCTCTGCCATCCGATTTCTGAATGAACATTGAACCCAGGAATACAACCTCACTACTTTATTTCTGTTATTTCGAACTACTTATTTTAACTTAACTATTTAATAGCTAATGTATGGTTAATGTAACTTAGTTTTTCTCTATTTATTTATCACATATTTCATTGCACTGCTTCCATGAAGTTAACAAATTTCACGACATATTAATTCTGATTCTGATCTGGAATAATCAGGGTTTGCTGGTTGGTTCCAGATGTTTGAAGGGAAGTAGTTGTTTTTCAGCCTGGTGGTATGCCCGATGGTATCTGTGAAAAATGGCAAGGCCCAAATGGTGGATCCTTGCAGATACTATTGATGCTGGGATGTATTGGACAGAGTCCATGACTCTGCTGTTTCCTGTTTGTGGACATTTGAATTGCTGTAGCAGACTATTATGCAACAGGCAGGATACAATCAACAGTATATTTGCAGGTTTGTTAGAATGCTTGGTGACAAACTGAACTTATTTCACCTCCTAAGGAAGTAAAGATTCTGGTGCGCATCCCTTGTGATTGGAACCGAGTGCTGAGCACTGTACAGGTCATCCGATAAAACGGCTGACCCTCTCCACCACTGATCCCCCAATGTAGACTGGCACATGTTCAACCTTTGCCTCCTTCCTGAAGTCAATAAACAATTCTTTAATTTTGCTGCCATTGAGTGAGTTTTTTTGTGGCACCACTCAACCAGGTGACCTATCACACTCCTGTAAGCAGACTTAATACCAGCTATGATTTATCCAACAACATTAGTGTCCTCAGCAAATATGAAGATGGCATCAGAGCTGTGCTTCATCACTGAGTTCTGATGAAGTGTCTCGGCCTGAAACATCCACTCTTTATTCCTCTCCGTAGATGCTGCCTGTGTTGGTGCGTGTCCTAGTGGACAAGGCATCAGACTAGTAACTTGAAGGTCACTGGTTCGAGCCTCAGCTGAGGCAGTGTGTTGTGTCCTTGAGCAAGGCACTTAACAACACATTGCTCTGCGACGACACCGGTGCCAAGCTGCTTGGGTCCTAGTGCCCTTCCCTTGGACAACATCGGTGGCGTGGAGAGGGGAAGGCCTGCAGCTTGGGCAACTGCTGGTCCCCCATACAACCCTGCCCAGGCCTGTGCCCTGGAAACTCCAGGCACAGATCCATGGTCTCTCGAGACCGACGGATGCCACCACAAGATGCTGCCTGACCTGCTGAGCTCCTCCAGCAATGAAGAGCAGTTTGGCTCTTTTCCAACAACCAGGCAATTTCATATGACAGAGTAGCTACGTACCACAAAAGCTGACATTTTTGGGAAGTATTTTTGCTGCTTCATCATTCTGAATTTTGATAATTTCTTCTTGTAAGCCCTCTTCCTGTTCTTCCACCTTGCAAGAAAATGGGTTAATTACCCAGCCCAGAATTTCCAGATCATTCAAATCCTTGAATCGAGTTTGAAAATCCTTCAGTGACTGCAGGTGTAAGCAGTACTCTAGCAGATCACAGTCTGTGAAAGAGAGTGCTGTACTTTCCATGCAGGGAAACTGTGAGAATATTTTTCTCCCAATGTTTTGCTTATATATTTCCAATTTTCCAATTAAAGTGGACACTGCACTTATGGCCTAAATTTAATTGAAATTCTCACCCTGCAATTTCATATTAGAATGTTCATCTTGTCATACAGATTGGCTAGGTATGCCACATCTCCATGTAGAAGTTCAATCTTGTTTCCCAAACTCTTGTCAACTTTGAGCAAAAATTCAGCCACAGTGTCAAAATAATCAAAGAAAAGTTTTAAGCAGCAGTCTTTTGGCAGCCAAAGCACTTCAGTGTGAAGAGGCAAGTGTAAACCACTTTGTCGTTATCTTGGCATAACTGGTGAAATATTCTGCTATTTAATGGATGTGCTTTGATTTTGTTGATAACACATATTACAAGAGTCACGCTTGAAAAAAGTTTCTGGCTGCAACATTTTGACAATGAATTACACAATGGATTGCAAACAGACTTGGAATTTCTTTTTTCATAAATGCCACTAAACCAGCCAGGTGACCTAGCAACATGGTGCTCCATCTGCTGAACAAGAAAGCGTGTTCCTAATCAGAATACAGTTGGCCCTCCTTATCCGCAGATTCAACCAACCACGGATCGGGAAATCCCGGAAGTTCTCTCTCCAGCACCAGTTATTTGAGCATGTACAAACTATTTTTTCTTGTCATTATTCCCTAAACAATACAGTATGACAACTATTTATATAGCATTTACATTGTGTTAGATATAAGTAATCTAGAAATGACTTAAAAGTACAGGCAGTCCCCGGGTTATGAATGAGTTCCGTTCCCGAGTCCGTCTTTTAGTTGGACTTGAAGTCGGAACAGGTACATCCGGTATTATTTAGCGTCAGTTAGTCAAACGTTTGTCTCAGTATATATTTTACCTTTCTCTGCATATAAAACACTTAAGAAACATATGTATTTCAATAACTAAACCATTGTGTTGCTTAGTAATAATTGTAGCTTTCATTGGGGCAGGGCCTTTCACATGCTCCATTAAAATTGTTCGGATTGTTGACCGACTGTAGCCTAACGCTTTTCCAGTGACCGATGGCGTTTCACCTCTTTCCGATCACTTTATTACTTCTACCTTATTTTCAATCGTGATAGTGATTATTTTCATGAACAGAAACACTGCGGATTCTGAGCTGCACCGCCAGGTCCTAATGTCTGCCGCACTGAGCATGTTAAATAAAGTCCGGGGTTCTGCTGGGTCCTAAAGACCATCACACTGAGCCAGGTTAAATAAGGGACTTGAGCGTCCGCGATTTTTGGTGTCTGTGGGGGGTCTCAGAACCATTCCCCTGTGGATAAGGAGGGCCGACTGTACTTTTATCCTCAGTATACATTTTGAGCTCATCATAGATTGATTTTCTGTCGATATTTGTTTTTAACTTTTTGAAAAAGAGAACCTCATAAACTTTTCCATTTTTTTAAACCACACATATGCCATCAGCAAAGCGTCATTGTCTTGCTCAGTTGACTCACCTAGTTGTATCCCAAATTCTGTTTTTGTAGCTCTGTGCATAGTTGATATTCAATGTCTTCACTCACTTTGTCAATACGACAAGTTACAGAGTTATTACTTAGTGGAATTGATTTTAAAATACTGGTATCCATTTTGAGAACAGTGATGAGCTCTTCTGATACAGCAGGCATTATTAATTTTCACCAATTGTATGAGATTTTCCACACTTTGCTATCATTTTGGAAATGTTATAAGAAGCAATGACACCACTATCAAGATCGTTTTTAGCTTTCTTGGCAAATGAATCAAGTGTGCTTCTTTCGTCTTCTGGAACTGACTAATACCATAAGTAGCCTTTTCAGGGTGTCTCTTACAGAAATGATCCTGCAATCTTTATGGTTTCATTAGACAGTACAGTATTACAAATAAGACACGTGGGGCATTGCTGATCTGATGGAAATGGAATAAAAGGATACTGCAGGTATGTAACATTGTATTGACACACTCTCCGTGGCTTTTGTTTCTTAGAAGGATTAGAATACAAGGCTTCACCGCCTTCAGACTCAGAGATCGTGCTGTACGTATTTATCCATCATTAATGGAGCTAAATTAAAAATTAACACAAACTGGGAATGTCTGTTGGATGTTGATGACAGCACCAAATTGACATGGTCAGTCAGGTCTCGTGCCTCAAGTTAGGGTGCCGATTACCAACCTCCCCCCCCCCCCCCCCCCCCCCCCGACAACTTCTATTTCCCCTAATGCCCCCCCTTAGGACACGTTCGGTATCTGCAGAATCTCTTGTGTTTGTAACTCCCTGAGGGGGCAGGTGTCAAAAGCAAACAAACCTGAATTATCCACATTTCTATTGCAAACACACAGAGGTAAGAAAAATGATACGGATAGCAACACACACAAAATGCCGGAGGAACTCAGCAGGCCAGGCAGCATCCATGGAAAAGAGTACAGTCGACGTTTCAGGCTGAGACCCTTTGTGAGGATTCCCAGCATAAGACCGTGAGACACAGGAGCAGAAATTAGGCCATTTGGTCCATCAAGTCTACTCTGCCATTCAATCATGGCTGATCCATTTCTCCCCCCCTCAGCCCCATTCCCCGGCCCTCTGCCCGTAACCTTTGATGCCGTGTCCAATCGAGAACCTATCAAGCTCTGCCTTAAATACACCCAACAACCTGGCCTCCACAGCTGCCTGTGGTAACAAATTCCACAAATTTACCACCCTCTGGCTAAAGAAATTTCTCCATGTCTATGTTTTAAATAGACACCAATCTATCCAGAGATTTTTTCTTGTAAATGATATGCCTATGTATTTTCATTCGGTAATAGCCAGGTCACTAATTCTTAAGCACTATTGAATTTAACCAGTATTGTCACAGTGAGACAATACGCTTGCCACATCAAATCCATTTTAAAAGAGGCTCAAAGTCTTTTTAGTGTTCGAGAGTTACAAAGTAGTTGGCAGGGTAGCCATCTGAGATGATGCTCATGAGAAACTGTTGGGTAACGTAGAACACGGTGGAATTAAAGACAGTTTAATGATCTAGTAAGGAAAATGGCCGTTATTGCAAGTGAAAATGAGAAGATGACTGATGTGTTGAGTAATGGTGTCGCGTTTGTATTTAAAGCACGGATAATGGCTTTCTAGTGAGATTGTCAGGATATCGTCATCCAGCGACATTGGCATGAATTTATTTTGGGGGAAACAACTATTCATTACAGTCATAAATAATTTAGGTGATGCAATATTGAAGATCATTAATGGAATGATAGTTGATCTTATAAGCAGTCTAACCTGCTTGTTGAGGGCATTCAATGAGTTTCACCAAATAGTCTCGAAGAGCAAATAGCTGTGGCGTTAGCATACAAACATATTCGGTCAAATATTCACCATTTGTTTTACAGTTTCCTGCTTGCAATGTAAATATTAAATGTGTTTAGGATCTGGAAAATGTGCCTGTTTTTATGAATTAGTGAGTCATTATTAGTGGAGCCAATGAGACACATTGAAAAGGCTATTGACTTGAGAAATTATACTTGCCATATAAAATATTTTTTAAAAGAGGCCGAAAGTATTTTCTTTTTGTAGAAAAGTTACAAAGGCAAATACGTAGTTGGCAGTATCTCCATTGCCGATGATGCATTCCGATCACTGGTAATGTTAATAAACTATTTAACAGGCAATCACAACTGCTCGCTTGAATTACCCTTTGCAACTCTATACTAACCATCTGTTAAGCTTCGGGTGTCCAGATAATATTCCTTTGGAGCTACTGGTCAACTCACAAGTTGCATTTCTGAAAGATGTGGGGTTTCTTCTCTTAGAGCAGGGGTTCTTAACCTTCCTTCACCTTTTTATTTTGGTGAAGCTTATGGACCCCGTTAGAGAATAACATATAAAATAAAATTCACAGAATTATAAAAGAAACCAATTCTGTTGAAATGCCATTATCAAAAATTGTGATTAGTATATGTGCTTCTTTACTAATGCATTCATAAAAAGATGCTACATTTGTTGCCTACAATTTAAGGTAATACTAAGTTTCAGTCAGAGGTTAGTGTAAATAAATACTGTAGGTAAATATTTTCACAGCCCCCATGGAATTTATCCATGGACACTCAAGGTCCATTGATCTGAGGTTAAGAACCCCTGGCTTAGAAGCATAGAGTTATGCAACAAGAAAATGGGCACCTCAGACCAACACTTTACCACCTATGCTGTCTCATCTGATACAAGACGCATTTGCAGACAACTTGTTCACACTCAGTTTATGGTGCTCCGAATCTTGAAAGGCAGAAATGCTCAAGGACTGCTTTTGTTACTATTATTATCTTTGTTTTGTATTTGCACCGCTTGCTTGTTTTTGTACATTAGCTGCTTATTGGACTTGGATCGTGAAGTAGTTTTTCATTGATTCTGGTATGTTTTGTAAACTCCAGAACATTAAACTAGCTGCAAGAAAGAGACGAGGTGCACACGTATCACATGGTAACATCATGATATATGCAGCTCACCTATTTTTATATAGAATTTATGATGGATTATCTAAACAACAAAGCTGCATAATCAAACAATATATTCACAATATTACTGAACTATTCAATACGCAATACTCTGCTTTGCTGTAAACTTCAACTCAATATAAAATGCATCTCAGCTTGTATATATGACAAGGGGTCAGTCCGCTTGGCAGGTGCGACTTGTGGCTGTGAAGCCAGCTCAGGTTCTGCAGCTTGCTCCGTGCTGGTTGTAGGAGTTGAACCAGGGACTGCAGGAAATGGTTCTGACAGCTCTGGACAGCTTTCTTCTCTAACCGTTATCTCTCTCTCCACAACCGATCAATGCGTTGTCTCCAGACGACATCAATGAAATCTCCACTGTGCAGGAGAGAGGTCCAGTTCTGTCCTTGATCTTTTCAAGTATCCACTTTTGGTCACCTCAGTAGACTCTCACCAGGACTACTTGTCCAGGAGTGAAACACTGAACCTCCTTGTAGAGGAGCCTTCAATTTGTCTCGGCTGTTTGTCCTTCCTACGCCTTCTGAGACTGGGTTTGAGGAGATCCAAACATAAACGCAGGGGACGATCCAGCAACAACATCGCTGGTGAGCTGTTGGTTGTGGTGTGTGCTACGTTATGATATGCACGGAGGAAATTAGTGAGCTTCTGATTCGGCGTTAGTGTAGTGTGTTCTGCTGGCATTGCTCACAGTGCATTCTTTAGACTCTGGACAAACCTTTCTGCCAACCATTTGTAGCTGGGCGGTATGGTGCAGATGTTATATGTCTTCTTCCATTCATTTTCAGGAATGACTGAAACTGTTCCACCACAAACTGTGGTCCATTGTCACTGAGTGTTCTGGAACACCAGGCCTTGCAAAGAAGTTTCTCAACACATCAACAGTGCACAAGGCCTTAGTGGAGGCATCCACAACTACCAGGAAATCTGTACTCATGAATGGTTTGGCAAAATCCCCATGAATCCTCTGCCAGGGCAATGCAGGCCATTCCCAGGGATGAGGAGACACTGCTCTTGGCATCTTCTGGATGTGCTGGCATTCCACACAGTGTGTGGCAAACTGCTCGATCTGCTGATCTATCCCAGGCCACCAGTCAGAGCTTCGAGCCAACACTTACATTTTGACCGCGCCTAGATGACTGGCATGTAGCTCATCCAACAATTTAGTTCTCAGTTTGGATGGTACAACAACTCTCAATCTTCACATTAGACAATCTCTGACAAGGGCAAGTTCACCTCAATGTTGGTAACAGTGGGGGAAATTGAATTTCTTCTGCACCTTCCAGCCATTCTGGACGACCGTATAGACCTGAGAGAGTGTGGGGTCTTTAGAAGTTACCCTTCGGATCATCTCTGCCATAATAGGGAGACCTTTAATTTACATTAGGGTGAATACGTCAAGGGGAGTGTCATCTTTTGCAATTGCTTCACGTATTTTCTTTTCCAAGGGTAAACGGCAATCCATCAGCATTTCCACGATTAGTCATCCTCGTGAGTACAAAGTTGTAATTGTCTCCTCTAAGAAACTGTTGCTGCTGTTAGTGGAACACCCTTCTGTGGATTGAAAATGGATACCAGTGGTTGATGATCAGTAATGAGGGTAAACTCTCTCCCATATAGGTATTGATTGAAACATTTTCCACCCCAAAGCAGATGCAAGAGCTCTCTGTCAATCTGTGTGTAATTTTTCTCTGCGGCGATAAGGGAATGTGATACTAAGTCTTTGGGGCATTCACTTCCATCACTCATAACGTGACGTGGCTGCACCTAGACCAGAAGGCGAAACGTCATTGGCAAGCTGCACTGGACAATGTGGATCATAATGTGTGAGTTGCCATTTCCTTTGACGTCTCCATCTCCTTTGTCTTTTTGAAAGCCACCTCACACTGCTTTGTCCGTAGTAATGAGTTCAAGGGGTGGAGCACAGTAGCCAGGTTTGGCAGGAAATTCTTACAGTAATTGACAAATCCTAAAAATGGCCACAACCGTGACATGCCCTTTGGCTTTGGGGCATCCATCCCTGCTTGAATTTTCTCAGCACACTTGTGTAATCCTTGTGTGTTGATGGTATGACCACAGTAAGTGGTGTTTGGTTTAAATAATTCACACTTGATGCATCAGTCTCTGAGTCCATAATCTACTAATCTTTTTAAAACTGTCTTGAGATTTTGGAGATGTTACTTGTCATCCTTACCGGTAACAATCCAGGTAACACTGAGTGCCTGGGCAGCCTTGCAGCACCAGGTCCATAGCTTTTTACCAGAGTACAAGTGCCGATACTACTCCAAAAATAATGACAAAACCCTTTGTGTGGGTTTATGGTGAGAAGCACTTTGGACTCTTCTTCCCTCGCCATCTATAGGTAGGCCTCAGCTGTCCACTTTGCTGAAGTGTTTTCCCACAGAAAGATTTGCAAAAATATCCTCTATTCTGGATCTACTTTCAGCACTGGGTTGATGGTGACCTTAAAGTCACCACAGATACCAACAGTCCCATTCTTCTTGGCTATTGGGATCACTGGTGTTGTCTATCGGCTCCACTCTACCTTGGAAAGAATTCCTTCAGCCTCCACACCATTTAGTCCTGGCTATTTTATCACAGATGGTATAAGGAACTGGACAGGCTTTGCAAAACTTGGCATTTTCATTTAATACTATTTTGCACTTAATTGTAAGAGTCCACAGACTTCTCTCACTGCATCATTACCCCATCACTGAATTGACGATGCTCAGACAATCTCTTCAGTTCAGACACGTGCACTGAAATGGAATCTGCTTATGAAACCTGAAGTGTTCTGTAATCAACAAAGGTTTCAATTCTAAATGTTCCTGTGTCACTTTCACAATATTATCAACGCTCATTTTGGCTGGTTTGGTCAAATTTCTATTCCAACTGTATGCCTTCAAATTCAAAGCACTCGGCAAAACTGGCAATCGCTTCTCACCAGCTATTTCATTTGCTTTAAAATACTCCTCGATTCGCTCCATATATAATATGCAGTTATCTGTGACATAATTAAATGTGTCAATCTTAATAGGTCATTATAACTTGTCGTGATTAGGCTAGGGTTAAATAGGTGGTTTGCTGGAAGGTGTGACTCGTTGGGCTGGAAGAACCTGTCCCATGGTGTACCTAAATAAAATAAAGAAATATACATACTTTGATAATACATTTACTTTGAACTTTATTCTGCTGTTCTAAGACCACGTAATGGTTCTATAGTATGGATAAGACACAATGCAAGGTTGTTGAAACAATAGCCTTGCACTCAATGTCAGTAAGACCAAGGAAATGGTTGTGGACTTCAGGAAAGGGAAGTCGGGAGACCATCAAGGGGTCAGCAGTGGAAAGGATGAACAGCTTCAAATTACTGGAGATGAATACATTTGAAGATCTATCCTGAGCTCAACATATTGATGCAATTATGAAGAAGGCATGACATCGGCTCTAATTCTTTAGCACTTGAGGAGTCACCAATGAGTCGAGCAAATTTCTACAGATGTGTTTTGGAGAACATTCTAATTGGTTACATCACCGTCTGCTATAGATACACAAATACACAGGACTGGAAAAAGAGTTCTCATAAAGACACTGATATTAACACAGCAACTGAAAGCAATATGTTTGTGGAAAGGTACAGCAGACCAAAAAGGATGGTCAGGCCACCTCAGAGACTGATTGAAAGTTGATGAGTGAAAATGTGTTATTATGTGTATAGACAATAAAGAACTTCAGTTCCCAGTGGCAATGTGGGCAGTTCATCCCGGAATAGGCTAGACAATGGTGAGTTGGTTGGAGTGTGGAGCTGAAGCCATTCTATAAATAAAAATGTTCTAATGTTTACCTACGTAAAGTTTGTCTTTATTAAGAATGAAGATAACAGTACAGTGCCAGCAGACAAAAGTGCAAGGCCGTGACAGTGTGGATTGTGAAGTCAAGAATCATAATCAGAACATTACTCAGATGCCCTGAGCTGCAATAGGGAATGTAATGGGGCACCACGGTATCTTAGCGTTCAGCGCAATGCTGTTCAGTTCAGTGGGGGGGGGGGGGGCTTCAGATTTCAGTGTCGGTCCCCTCTGTGAGTAAGGTTGTACATTCCCTGCCGTGTGCATATGGGTTTTCCCTGGGTGCTCCGGTTTCCTCCCACAGTTCAAAGACGTACCAGTTAGTAGTCATTAGTCATTGGAAATTGTCCAGTGATTAGGCTAGGATTAAATCAGGGTGGGGGGGCAGCTCAGTGGGCCAGATTGGCCTGTTCTGCACAGTATCTCTAAATAAATGAATAGAATATTGGAGGAGAAATTATGGAAATTATCACACAAAGTCTTGAGGCAGAAAGCTGAAATCTCTCCAACAAAAAGCAATAGGTGCTGCTGGCTCAGTTTTAAATGTGGAATTAAGGTCTTTATTTCTGCCAACCAGTGCACGTGGTTTGATTTAATACAGGTCTCACTGGTTGTCATTGAATGATTTATTCTTGTGTGGTGTTTCTGAGCTGTTGCAGGGATGTAGTTACCTTCAATATGGGCACTGCACATCTGTCATTTTCCCCCAAGGACAATAGGGAATAGGTAATAAATTCTGGCCTTATTACAAAAATCTTAAAAAAAAAGTCTTGCTTAAGAAATAAAAGCCCTTCTTACTAATATGAGACATGAGATGCTGCAGTTGCTGGAAGTCCAGAGCAACACTCACACGAAATGCTGGAGGAACTCAACAGGTCAGGCAGTATCTATGGAGGAGAATAAGCAGTCAATATTTCAGGCTGAGCCCCTTCATTAGGTCTCGGCCTGAAACATCAACTGTTAATCTCCCTCCACAGATGCTGATTGCCCTGCTGAGTTCCGTCAGTATTTGTGTGTGAGTGTTACAAACCCGAAACCAAACTCTGCACAAGAGATAGATAGGTATTTGATGTTAGATAGTTATAGACCGTCAGTGGCTGCATGCAGTGTGCTGTCAAACACTTGTGGGCTGCCCCAGCACATCCTTAGACTATGTTGGTTGTTAATGCAAACAACGCATTTCACTGTATGTTTCAATATGTGGTAAATAAATGAATGTTGTTCTGTTTCTGTCCATAAAGATAAAGGATCAGTAAGTGTCAACTGATGTTCAACCAATAAAGGCAACACTGCTCATACACAATGGCTGCAAAATCAGCCATGTATCATTCTCCAGCCCAGGGGTTCCCAACCTGGTGTCCACGACCCCTCGGTTAATGGTAAGAGTCCATGGTAAAAAAAAGTGGTTAGGAGCCCCTGCTCCAGTCACGAAAAGTACACATGCTGAAGTTTTGAGAGCACCATCTGGTTCTTTCATCAGGCTGACAATGCCATGTAATAGGATGAATGCTTTCAAGAAAATCAAAACAGAATATTGTAGTTTGACACTCAAAATGTCTCGTCTGTGTTTCTTTCCATAAAATTTTATGTAATGATTTTTAAGAATCCTAACCTACTGTTTTAATAGTTCTGGTTTGGTGTGAGAATCTTTAATATGATACGGTACCAGAACGTTTGTTTTAGATTGGGATTTAAATTCAGTGCAAGATCTTAAAATGTAAATCTTCTTGCTGCCAGCTATAATGCGATGGGAATATTTAAGTGAGAGACAGTTAACCTTGTGTGAACTCATGGCTAAAATAAGCAGGTCCTCCAGCAATGAGGCCACAAGGTTGATGGTGTGTGGGGGGGGGGAAACATATTTTACTCAGGGTTGGGAGGAAAAGATTTGCATTCCTGATGCATTACTGAAGTATCTTTGTCTCCTTCTAAATTCAGCAATGGCTGGAATTGGTTGTTGCTGGCATCGAGTCGTATCATAGTTCTGAAATTCTTTGTGTTGCTAGTCCAGTTAAGAATAACAACCCTCAAAATTGTCAACTCAAGAGCATCTGCAAATGCTGGAAATCTAGAGCAGTTCACACAATGTGCTGGAGGAGCTCAGCAGGTCAGGCAGCAGCTATGGATGGGAATAAACAGTGGATGTTTTGGGCTAAGGCCCTTCTTCAGGACTGGAATGTTGAAGGGTCTCGGCTAGAAATGTCGGCTATTTATCACCATCCATAGATGCTGCCTGACCTGCTGAGCTCCTCCAGCATTTTGCGTGCATTGCAACGAAATTGGCACTGTATTTCCCACACTGTTGAACACAGTGCACTGAGATTTGGTACATACTGAGCTTGTGAAAGAGGGAACCCAATAAGTGAAAAGGTACCCTCTTCCCTCTCACTCTTTCCCCTGCCTATCACCTTCCTTTGGTGCCTCTCCTTCGTCCCCTTCTTTTATGGTTCATTTTCCTCCCCTATCAGACTCTCTCTTCTGCCCTTCTTTACCTCTTCCATGAGAGGCTACACCTGGACTACTGTGTGTAGTTCAGATCGTTACTCTATAGGAAGGCTACGGAGAGAGTGGAGGACAGGTTCACCAGAATGTTGCCTGGATTAGGGAGTATTAGCTATATGGAAGGGTTGGACTACCTTGGATTGTTTTCTCTGGAACACTGGAGGCTGAGGAGAGATCTGAGGGGCACATGGCGACCCACCAAGCACATCACATAGAGAAGGGACTCTGTTCAAACTCTAGTTTCTCCCATTCCTTCCAGCACGTCGAAAGTAGATGCAGAATTTAGAACTTACCAAATCTAGAAATTCAAGTCAAAGTAAATATATTATCAAAGTTACTATTTACTACCTTGAGATTCACTTTCTTGTAGGCATTTACAGGAAAATAAAATACTGCAGACTTTATGAAAAAACTATACATAAATAAAGATCGAGTAACAGCTAATGTGCAAAAGAAGACAAATTGAGCAAATAGTAATAAAATAATACTGAGAACGTGAGCGGAGGAGTCCTTGACAGTGGGTCTGTAGGTTGCAGAATCTGTCCAGAGTTGAGGCGAGTGAAGTTATCCACACTGGTTTAGAAGCCTGTTGATTGTAGGGTAATAACTTGTCCTGAACCCGTTGGTGTAGGACCTCAAGGCTCCTGTACCTCCTGCTCGATGGTGGTAGCAAGAAGAGAGCATGGCCTGGATGACGGAAGCCCTTGATATGATGTCTGTGGCTTTCTTCTGCCAGCGTTCCATGTAGGTGTGTTCAACGGTGGGAGAGTTTTTACCTGTGATGGACTGAGCAGTATCCAGTAATTTCTGCAGCCTTTTCCATTCCTGGGCATTGGTGTTTCCATGATAGGCCACGATGCAACCAGTCAGGATTTTCTTCACTGAATCTGTAGCAGTTTGTCAAAGTTTTAGATGACAAACTTAATGCATTTTCTTTTCTTGAGCACTGGACCATGTAGCTATATTTCCAAGTTAGGCATACAATAGGAAGGGTTTCAGGTAATTCTAACAGTCCATGCAGACCCGGTGTCATTCCTGGCTGATATGGTTGTGGAAACCAGAATAAGGTCATTTGGCCCATTGAGTCTGCTACACCATTTCTTCATTTCCCCTCTCAGCCCCAGTCTCCTGCCTCCCCCACCCCCCATATCCCTTCATGCCCTGACCAATCAAAAATCTATCAACCCTCTGCCTTAAATATCCATACAGACACAGCTGCCTGTGCCAACAACTTCCACAGATTCACCACTCTCTGGCTAAAGAAATTCCAGCTCATCTCCGTTCTAAAAGGACCCTTCTATTCTGAGGCTGTGTCCTCTGGTCTTAGACTCCCCCACATCCTCTCCACATCCACTCTATGAAAGCCTTTCCACATTTTATTGTAAACATCTCTTTATCGCTTTTTCAGAATGAAAAGAAAACACATTAAATCATCCATAGGTTTGAAAGTGCAACAAAGTTAAAGAAAAGGGAAAAATGAAATATATAAGAAATCAAAAGAAAAAAAACACACAAGAAAAGCAAACACCTCACCATTTTTAAAAAAAAGCAGTTATCATCCTGAATATTGTTCTCCAGAAAGAAAATGTCCCAAATTTCCCGAAATTTGTCAAGTTTGTCTTTTGTAATGTAGCTTATCTTTTCTACAGCAAGATAAGAAGTCATTCCTTTCAGCCATTGTGAGAGTCCACTGGCTGTTGGTTTCTTCCATGAATAGGGTATGCACCATTTGGCTTCCAAAAAACAAATATAAAGCAGAGACCTTACATTTTTGGAGGTTACAAAGTCCTTTGGATAACTGTTCAGAATACATAATTATGTGCCCGCCACCCTCTCCTACAATTTAAAGTGGTCCATAGGCCCATATGACCAAGGATAAGTTGTCTCGTTTTTCTTTTGATATATCTCCCTATTGTGATAAATGTCCTGTTTATTATTTATTATAATGCCTGCATTATATATATATAAGGCCTCATATGGAGCCAGTGATCATTAATGGAGAATGTGTGGAGCAGGTTAAGACCTACAAGTATCTGGGAGTACAGTTAGACGAGAAGCTAGACTGGACTGCCAACACAGATGCCTTGTGCAGGAAGGCACAGAGTCGACTGTACTTCCTAAGAAGGTTGGCGTCATTCAATGTCTGTAGTGAGATGCTGAAGATGTTCTATAGGTCAGTTGTGGAGAGTGCCCTCTTCTTTGTGGTGGCGTGTTGGGGAGGAAGCATTAAGAAGAGGGACGCCTCACGTCTTAATAAGCTGGTAAGGAAGGCGGGCTCTGTCGTGGGCAAAGTACTGGAGAGTTTAACATCGGTAGCTGAGCGAAGGGCGCTGAGTAGGCTACGGTCAATTATGGATAACTCTGAACATCCTCTACATAGCACCATCCAGAGACAGAGAAGCAGTTTCAGCGACAGGTTACTATCGATGCAATGCTCCTCAGACAGGATGAAGAGGTCAATACTCCCCAATGCCATTAGGCTTTACAATTCTACCGCCAGGACTTAAGAACTTTTTAAAAGCTATTATTAATGCTTTTTGAGATAGTGATTTAGATGCATATCATATTTTTTACTGAGTTAAGTATTGTATGTACCGTAGATTCCGGATTTTAAGCCGCTACTTTTTTCCCACATTTTGAACAGCTTTGAACTCTGCGGCCTTTAATACGGAGCGGCTAATGCATTATTTTTTTCATGCCGCCAAAAACATTTTGCCTCGTAACAGTAGACCAATAAAATTGATGAGTAGTTCACAGAGGTCCAATGAAATTGTACGATCAATCAAGAGCACTTTCACAATTAAATTATTGTAAATCAGTCATTTGTACTCACCCTCATCAACATGGAAAACACTCGAAGAAAAGCATTGTGCTGCCTTTATGGCAGTTATTTAGTTTATAATATTTTCGCTTAGTAATTCATTTTCTAGTTAAAGTTAGAAGAGTTTTAACTATATTTGTTTTCTGTACTACATCGCGGGATGCTATGATGTCACACCCGGTTTCGCCGCGTCTTGTGGGAAAAATGCCGTTTGCGATAAACGGGACGACGGGGGCGAGCGGCGGAGCGGCATTAGACCCGAGCGAAGCGCTGCTTTTAAGTTAAAGGCGATCAATAACTTTTCCTGGTAGGCTGCAGTATATATATTTTTTACCAGTCGTTAGGAGATATTGGAATGTTGTTCAGTAAAAAAGTATAAGCAACGTATATTTAAAAGTAGCCGCGTTACAGGCACGGTTCGAAAAAAAGCATTTGCAATATGTATTTGTTTATGTTACCATATGGATTTAATTAAAAGTTAAAAAATCCTCACGTGTAATATCTTTCTGTGTAAATATCTCATATTACAACGTGGGACACCTGCGGCCGAAAATCCGGTGCAGCCTAAAATCCGGTGCGGCCTGTACAAGTAAAAAATTGATTTTCTTTCTAAAATTAGAGCCAGCGGCTTTTAATCAGGTGCGCTCTGTAGTCCGGAATCTACGGTAATTAGTTTTGCTACAACAAGTGTATGGGACATTGGAAAAAAAGTTGAATTTCCCCATGGGGATGAATAAAGTATCTATCTATCTATCTATCTATCTATCTATCTATCTATCTATCTATCTATCTATCTATCTATCTATCTATCTATCTATCTATCTATCTATCTATCTATCTATCTATCTATCTATCTATCTATCTATCTATCTATCTATCTATCTATCTATCTATCTATCTATCTATCTATCTATCTATCTCACTTTATGCAGTCCTGGTTAGGTCTGTAGTCTAGTGTAGTTGTGTGTTTTTTTTTCTTTGTGTTGTTTTCTACGTAGTTCAGTCTAGTTTTTGTACTGTGTCATGTAACACCATGGTCCTGAAAAACGTTCTCATTTTTACTATGTACTGTACCAGCAGTTATGGTTGAAATGACAATAAAAGTGACTTGACTTGATAATGGAGAAGCTTCACTCATTCATATGTTTTGGAAATGTCCAAGTCTTGGAAAATATTGGAAGAAGTATTTCAAACTTCCTTGATACTTTTCAAAGTGAACTTTAAGCCTAATCCTTTAACCGCTTTATTTGGTATTGTTGGAGGAAAGGATATTATTTTGGAGTCATCTGACTTGCACATTTTGGCTTTTATTTCTCTTATGGCCAGAAGGATGCTCTTGCTTAAATTGGAAAGATGTGGCCCCTCCTATTCACGCCCAATGGTTACATGATGTGATGTCATGTTTAAATTTAGAGAAGATTTGATGTTCAATCTCTGAATCTAGCCAAGACTTTCAAACACTGTGGGGACCTTTTTTGAATTATTTTCAAAACCTTTGATTTGCTGTTAAAGCACAGATGATGACTAATGATTTTTTTCCTTTTTTTCTTTACTAATTAGCTTTGGTTTTGGTAGTGGGTTAGTTTTTTTTATATAATAAAATTACTATATTTCAATGTTATGAATTAATTAATCTGTATGAATATAGGGTAAGGAGTCATTATATGCAATTTAGTATAATGTATTGATATATATATATATTTCTTGTACTCTGTATTCTTATATGTAAATTAATAAAAATATTGGAAAGAGAATACATAATTTAGGATCAAGGGGCACCTTTTTTCCAATAACCTGACTAATCAAATCCAGCACCACCTTCTTCCAGAAGATGATTATTTGGGGACACTCCCACATACAATGGAACAGAGACTCCTTTTGGTGATTACATTTAATGCATGTGTCTGGAATGTTGGGGTTATATCTGAATGCGCGCAGTATGTGGAATAAGGTAGATGATCTTCTAACACAGTTACAGATTGGCATATATGACACTGTGGACATCACTGAATTGTGGCTGAAAGAAGATTATAGCTGGGAGCTTAACGTCCGAGGATACAGATTGTTTTGAAAGGACTGACAGGAAGGCAGAGGGGGGTGGCTCTGTCAGTAAAACATGAAATCAAATCATTAGAAAGAGGATCGGACTCGTGGGTAGAGCTAAGGAACTTCAAGGGTACAAAGACCCTTGTGGGGTTATATGAAGACCCCCCAAACAGTTGTTGTTGTTTGTCCTTTGGAGTCGAAGACGACCACGACTTCTTAGCGGAATGGGTTTGGAGTCGTGACTTGCGCTTGACTTGGATTAAAGTGAGGGAGAGTTGCGCAAATCGTCAGCCTCACTCTCTCATCCCAACCTATCTGTATCCAGTTGCAAGACGGAGTCGAGACGGCTGGAGATAAGTCGGGATGCAGTGGATGGCCAGCAGTGTCCTACGTGTCTCACTGTGCCCTGATTGCGCTCCACAACGCTTTGCTGGGTCCGCCTTTCTACTCGTTGGACCGCCAAGTGGTGGTCTCCTCCGCGTAGACCGCCGAATTCAGTCTCCGCGTGCGTAGGTAGACAAGCCCTAACTCACCGAGGGTTTGAGGCCCATCGGCTACCCTCACCAGGTTTTGCCGGCCGGTCGAAGCCGTTGCCCGGGGTGTGGCCGCTGTTGCATGCTAACAGCTACGAGGAACCACTGGTGAGAGCTGAGTGTCAGGTGAGGACCAGTGCTGACGAACTACTCAGAAGAGTACGACGTGTTCCCGGTCAGAGGTACTACCTCTCCCTGACCCCGAGCAGTAGTAAGGATGTGGTCTACGGATTACAATGGGAGACAGAAAACACATGTCTAACGGGCAATGTTACGCTAGTTATTGAGGATTTCAATGTGCAGGTAGATTGGGAAAATCAGGTTGGTGCTGGATCTCGAGGAGGAGTTTCTAGAATGCCTGCGAGATGGGTTTTTAGAGCAGCTCGTGGTTGAGCTCTCTAGGAGATCAGCTATCGTAGATTAGGTGTTGTGCAATGAACCAGAATTGATCAGAGAGCTTAAAGTAACGGAACCCTTAGGGGTAGGTGATCATAAGATAGGAGCATTAGGAAGGTGCAGGATAAATACATCTCAAAAGAGGAAGAAGTATTGTAAAGGCAGGATGACACAACCATGGCTAACAAGAAAAGCCAAAGGGGGGGGGGGGCATGTAATAGAGCAAATATCAGCAAGGATTGGGAGGGTTTTTAAAAACCAACAGGCAACTAAAAAGTCATAAAGGACGAAAAGATGGAATATAGAAATAAGCTAACAAATATTATTAAATGTTAAAATAATACAAAAGTTTCCAGATATATAGAGTGTAAATGAGAGGCGAGAGTAACCATATAACAATTACAGCACGGAAACAGGCCATCTCAGCTCTTCTAGTAGACCCTTGAAAAATGATGCTGGAGAGGTCATCATGGGGGGGGGGGGGGGGGAGGAAATAGTGGATCAACTGAGCCAGCAGAGCAAGTGGTTGAGGCAGGTACATTAACAACATCTAAAGACACTTGGACAGGTATACGGGTAGGAAAGGTTTAGAGCAGGGGTTCCCAACCTGGGGTCCCTGGACCCCTTGGTTAACGGTAGGGGGTCTGTGGCATTAAAGAGGTTGGGTACCCCTTGTTTAGAGGGATTTGATCAAATGCAGGCAAATGGGACAAGTTTAGATGGGAATCTTGACTGGCATAGAGCAGCTGTGCTGAAAGGTATGTTCCCTTACACAATGACTCTATGAGCCTCCAATAGTACCTGGAATGTAATGAAGGAGAGAACATTAGTAATTATTGTAGTACTTCCCAGTGTACATGGAGCAGTATGGGTCCTTCGGTCCAACGCAAAGCTAAATGTACTTTCGGGAAGGCCACCCTTCTTTCTAGCATGAATTTATTTGATGTTCTTATCTCTATTGATCTTGGAAAACGTTTTCTCTTCAGATTTTGAGGGATGGCAGGAAACAGAGTGGATCTAACTAAATTTAACATCGATGCTCCGCGATGGGACCAGAGCACGTTCGTGGGACGGTTAAAAACACTTCTTCACATCACAGACCCACGCACAGTGGTTTTATCCAACGCAAGGCTCGATAAAGCAAAGGATCTGGTCGACAGATGCAGGTACACAACTTACCACTCCAGCTGAGGAGGCATGTGCTTTGTCACAGCCAGATTCCCAACTTTGGTAGACAAAGGAGACTGCGCGAGTGGGAATTCATTTCCTACCGCAGATGCTGCTCGAGCCACCGAGTTCTTCCAGCAGGTTGCTTGTTTGCTCCCTCAGCACTAAGAAGTGAAGTATAATCGTGGAAACGCAAAAAGAGCTGGAAGAACTCAGTGGGTCAGGATGGGCAATCGATATTTCAGGTCGAGACCCTTCATCTGGACTGAAAAGAAAAATGGGAGGCAGTCAGCATAAAAAGATGGAGGGAGAGCTGGCAAGCAGGTGGATCAGGTGAGGGGTGATAGACAGGTATGTCGGACTCTGAGAGGCGATAGATGGAAGTGGCAAAGGATTGAAGGTGATGCAATCACAAATGTAATTATGCATTTTATTAGTGTTACATTCTTAAATAGACTTAATCAGAAGGCACCTTAGGGAGGAATAATTATGCACTGAAAGTAAGAAATCAGTAGTAAATCACTGGCCATTCGGTCCATCTAGAAATCCCCAGCCCTTCTTCACAGAGCTTGTAGTGCCTCTCTTGATTGTTTCTTGTCCAAAGTCCATTGGTTTCCCACTTGGTGGGCAGCACGGTGCTGTAACAAATAGTGTAACGCTATTGCAGAACCGTGACCCGGGTTCAGTTCCAACCCTGTCTGGAGGTTCATGTGTTCTCCTTCTGACTGAGTGGGTCTCCTCTGGGTGCTCTGGTTTCCTCCCACATTCCTAAGGCGTACGGGCTAGGGTTAGTAAGTTGTGCATCTGCTAAGCTGGTGCTGGAAACATGGCGACACCCACGGGCTTCCTCAAACTGCGTTTATTGTTGATTCAGACAACACATTTCACTGAACGCTTGATACCTGTGACAAATAAAACTAATTTCTCATCTTTATATCTTTTTAATGTTTCATCCCAAAAAAACTCCACCAACTCATTAGCAAAGCCTCTGTTTTATTGACCCTCAGTAGTATCACCCTAATTCCTGTTCAGTGGGCTTTTTAATTTATCTTTCTAGATAAAACACAATTCTTTTCAAATTAAATATGCTAAAGCAGCATGCTTATGGTTGCCTTGATAATATTTCTGACATTTTTGGAACAGTATTTGCTTTCCGCTGCACCGCCCCCCCCCCCCCCCCCCCCATTAATCTCTCTTGAAAGCAAAATCTTGCAAATTCACACAGCTGTTTATATGCACAGTCATCATGACCTCATCACCCCATCCTTTCCTCCGGGATCAAGTCTCCAACTGGTTTCCCACGCCGTACCAGTAAATAAACTTAAAAATCTAGAGAAGAGTAAATTCCAGTCAAGACAAACACATTTAAAGGCTATTAAAATACCAGAAGCTTGATAAGGATGCAAATCAGACACCACAGTTTCCAAGGGCATGTCTGAATCACTCAAGATAGTACAGTCCTGAAAAAAGTGACTTTTAGCAAAGCTACTGAAATATTTTGGAATTTGAGCTTTTAGGAGGCAGGAGGGCATTCAGCCCATTGAGCCTCTGGCTCATCCAGTTACTGTTAGTCCCATTCCCCCTCCCCTCCCTTCCACCTTCTCTCTCTCTCCTCCCCCTCTCTCTCTCCCCCCTCTCTCTCTCCCCCCTCTCTCTCTTCCCCCCTCTCTCTCACCCTCTCTCCCCCTCTCCCCCCTCCCCCCTCTCCCCCCTCCTTCCCCCCTCTCCCCTCTCCCCCCCTCTCTCTCCCCTCTCTCTCTCTCCCCCCTCTCTCTTCCCCCCTCCCTCTCTCTTCCCCCTTCCCTCTCTCTCTCCCCCTCCACCACTCCCCACATAACTGTGCCATTTCAGATAATGCACTCGAGATAATACCAGTTTGCTGCTCAAACAAATTCTCACTTTGCTTTCAGTCCTTTCCCTTTTACCCTTTACTTTGTGTTACTGACCTTCCAGCTGAATTTCAGTTGGATATATTTATTGATGTTAGACTATTCACTCAATACATTTTCAGAATCAGGTTTATTGTCACTGACATATGTCTTGAAATTCGTTGTTTTGTGGCAGCAGTAATACATAACATATACTATAAATTACAATAAGTAAAAAATATACATTAAGCTAAATAACTAGTTCAAAACAGGATCAAAAACAGTGAAGTAGTGTTCATGTTGGAGTAGTGTTTAAGTTGGCCAGCAAGAAGGTCCAACAAGTCCATACTTGAAGAAATACAACCAGACTGCTCACAAGGAGGCTGGATTATGAGACAAAAGTTCAATTATTTTGGCCACCATGAGAAGACAGGGTTCCTTGGAGAAGACTCATGTTAGGTAAAAGAGAAGGTAGAAGAAGGAGAGGATGACAGAGGCTACGAGGGATAGATAATATTACTCAGACAATGCGTATGACCTTGGGGATCTTAGAGAGGCAGTTTCCAGCAAGAAGGCTTGGTGTGCAGGAGCCCATGAGGTCACGAAGAGTCAGACTCGACTTAATGAGTGGACAACAACAAGAAGTGTTCACGGGTCCATGGACTGTTGGGAAACCTGATGGCAGAGGGAAAGAAGCCATTCCTAAAATGTTGAGTGTGTGTCTTCAGGCTCCTGTAGCTCCTCTCTGATGGTAGCAGTGAGAGTAAGTCCTGGGTAATGGGGTTATTAATGTTGGATGGCATCTTTTTGAGGCATCGCCCTTTGAAGGTGTCCTTGAATTCTTGAATTTGAATTTTAAGTCTGGTAACCTAGGTACCAGAAATTTTAGGTTGGTGCTGTTAACTGGCTGGCTCGCCATTGGGGAAAACTCATTAACGTGTCTCTTACAGTGTTTTAACTGCAAGTTGTAGTATTTAATTGGGGGGAAAAGGATTTGTCATTACTCAAATCCAACTTGGCAACCAGCATATTGTTCACTGTTTTAATAGCTTTGATTCACGTATGCTTCAGCATAAACTACGACTAGCTCAGTAAATAATCTAATGATGGAGAGATGACCAGCATAGAAACACCAAGAGAAATAACTCCTAAACCAAGGTTATAAAGTCACAGAGCACTACAGCACAGAAACAGGCCCTTCTGCCCATCTAGTTTAATTGACAGCTCTCCATACCCCTCCCATCCATGTACTTGTCCAAATTTCTCTTAAATGCTGAAATCAAGCCCACTTCCACTAGCAGCTCGTTCCACACTCTCACACCACCCTCCAAGTGAAAAAGTTTCCCCTCATGCTCCCCTTAAGCATTGGCCTTTTACCTTTAATCCATATCCTTTAGTTCTGGTGTCACCCAACCTCAGCCTGGGAGAAAAACCTGCTTGCAGTAACCAGAGTGTAAAATTATACCCATAATTTTATATATCTCTATGAAATCTCTCCTCATTATCCTACACTCCAGGGAATAAAGTCCTAATCTATTCAACCATTCCCTGTCCCTCTGGTTCCTTAAAGTTGTTATAGCTGGGTGTGGTGATGGGGATAAGCTCCCAATACCTATTAAATGCTCGCAATGGCGTGTGCCTCAAATAGCCTCTGACAACCAAGACCAGCTCCTGCCCTTCACGTGTGGCTTAGCTACCAAGCCCAGCAGAACCACTTCTACTGACAGGAGAAGAGGCAAAGGCAGGTTATTGGCACCTTAAAACCAGTTGCTTCCGGCAGATGGGACTCATTAGCAGCTCATCTAGGAGAAGGAAAACTCTGATCTCAAACCTCTGCTGCCTTGCAGCTATGCCCACTCATGGGGGAGGCTTTGGGAGTAAACTCCGAAGGAAAGATCCGAAGCTGAAGTCCCTCAGGCAGTCCTACGTTGAGTCCAATGTTGACTGGCAACTCCTGCAGCACTGCTGGTACCAAACTGCATCGGTCTCTGCCGTTCCTTTGGGTTCATCAGATGCGTGGAGAGGGGGAGCTTGCTTCACGGGCAAAAGCTTGCTCTCCATGTCGTACTGCCCAGGCTTGCGTATCTAGACAGTAGGACGCAACATCTATGGTTGACCCTGACCGACTGAGGCCCTCACCTCACATACATCAGGTCCTCGAGTCCAGGCAACATCCTTGTAAATTTTCTCTGTACTCTTTCAATCATATTGATATCCTTCCTGTAGGTGAGTGAGCAAAACTGCACCAAATTACAGCACTCCTCGATAAGCACTCTACTCTTATTGCAGTGTTTCAAATGGCCCTGTTCTTATGTGGTAGTGAAAACATTCAAGGCTTATTTTCAAACTCACAAAATAATTATGAATGAGGGGGAATATTGACTTGTAGTGGCTTATCCATTCAGTGATAACACTATATCCCTTCTCAGCATTCAACTGTCTGCTAAATAATTCTTTCTTGAAAATCAATTTGTGCTTCTGCTTCCTAATCTAGAAGTTTCATTTCCTATGTTCATTTTGCTTCGGATGAAGAGTTTCCGAACACTTGCCCACACTTCAGTTCTTTACACCATTGTCAAAGATTAATGAGAAATTGTGTTCCAGAATTAACTTTTCTGTAAACTTTACCATCTCATATGCTTCTCATTTCAAGGTCAACGTTCTTGTGCTTTCCCCCCAGTACTTGGAAGCATTGAATGATTGCAGCACAGAAGGAGGCCATTTGGCCCATTGTCTCCATGCCAACTCTTTGATAATGTCACATCATTTCAGTGATGAAAACTATACAGTTACCTCAAGGACGGCCTTGACAGGGTCTTGAACGTCGAAAGTCCGCAAACTGGCTTCTTATAAATAGCGGTTGTCCAACAAAGACAAGAAATCTGTGTTAGAGAGTTTTTAAAGAGGAAAAACCATTGCATTGGGACAGTTCCACTCTCTTGACCTCAAACATCCAGATCCAGTGGTACGAGTATTTGTCACTAACTCGGGTTCCCTTGTTTACCGTGGCTGACTTCCCATGCTGGGACAGGCACGTCCCTATTTCACCCGGGTATGAGGCCTGATGGCTCCAAGTAGCTGTTTGCATGTGACAGCGGCCACACCCCGGTATACCGCTTTGACAGGCAGGGGCAGCCAGCGGCCTCATACCCAGTGAGACGGAGACATCCCTGCCCTTGCATGTGAAGCCAGCTCCGGTGGACTGGGCAAGAGATCTGACGGCCAGGAAGGCGGTTCTTTGTGGAGAGCGAAGGGCACAGAAGACCTCATGGTTATCCACTGCAGCCAAGGAAGACCGTGGTTTGTGACGCTTGTTTGTATCACTGGGCGTGAACTTCTGAGCTCAAGAGAGTAGAACTGCCCCAGTACAATGGCTTTTCCTCTCTCTCACAGAGGTTTCCTGTCATCATCCGACACAATGGACAACCAACAAAAATGGCCTTTTTCCTGTGATGCCATGGGATTTTATCTTGATTAGCAGCCTCATGTGGCACTTTACCAAATGTCTTGTGAAAATCCAAGTAAATGACATCCACTGCCTCTCATTTGTCCACTCTGCTTGTTACCCCCCTCGAAGAACTCTAACAGATTTGGTCAGGCAAGATTTCCCTTTACTTTGCTGACTTTGACTTATTATATCATTAGTCTCCAAGTACCCCGAAACCTCCTCCTTAATAATAGACTCCAACACTTTCACAACCACTGAGGTTAGGCTGACGAAGGGTCTCAGCCCAAAATGTGGACTGCTCATTTCAACGGATGCTGCCCAACCTGCTGAGTTCATCCAGCGTGTTTGTATGTGTCGATTCATGTTCGTTCTCTCTCTCTCTCTCTCTCTTCCCCTCTCTCTCTCCCTCTCTCTCTTCCCCCTCTCTCTCTTCCCCTCTCTCTCTCTTCTCCCCCCCTCTCTTCCCCCCCTCTCTTCCCCCTCTCTTCCCCCCCTCTCTTCCCCCCCTCTCTTCCCCCCTCTCTTCCCCCCTCTCTCTCCCCCCCCCCTCTCTTCCCCCTCTCTCTCTTCCCCCTCTCTCTCTTCCCCCTCTCTCTCTTCCCCCTCTCTCTCTTCCCCCCTCTCTCTCTTCCCCCCCTCTCTTCCCCCCTCTCTCCCCCCCTCTCTTCCCCCCTCTCTCTCTTCCCCCTCTCTCTCTTCCCCCTCTCTCTCTTCCCCCTCTCTCTTCCCCCCCCTCTCTCTTCCCCCCTCTCTCTCCCCCCCTCTCTCTCCCCCCCTCTCTCTTCCCCCCCTCTCTCTTCCCCCCTCTCTCTCTTCCCCCCTCTCTTCCCCCCTCTCTCTCTTCCCCCCTCTCTCTCTTCCCCCCTCTCTCCCCCCCTCTCTCTCTTCCCCCTCTCTCTCTTCCCCCTCTCTCTATTTTCCCCTCTCTCTCTTCCCCCCTCTCTTCCCCTCTCTCTCTTCCCCCTCTCTCTCTTCCCCCTCTCTCTTCCCCCCTCTCTCCCCCCCTCTCTCTCCCCCCTCTCTCTCCCCCCTCTCTCTTCCCCCCTCTCTCTCTTCCCCCCTCTCTCTCTTCCCCCCTCTCTCTCTTCCCCCCTCTCTCTCTTCCCCCCTCTCTCTCTTCCCCCTCTCTCTCTCTTCCCCCCCTCTCTCTTCCCCTCTCTCTCTCTTCCCCTCTCTCTCTCTTCCCCCTCTCTCTCTCTTCCCCCTCTCTCTCTCTTCCCTCTCTCTCTTCCCTCTCTCTCTTCCCCCCTCTCTATTTTCCCCTCTCTCTCTCACCCTCTCTCTCTCCCTCGGCCCCCCCCACATTGGGTATTTGATCTTTTTTTTTAAGATAAACTTTATTAAGTCTAGAACGCTTACCCTTCCATAGATAGGATAAAATAATAGAACCCTTTTTTAAAGGGTTTGTTCAGGTTTCTTGTTTTGTGGCTGCCAGTAAGCAGCCAAATCTCAAGGTTGTATAATTTATACGTACTTTGATAATAGATGTACTTTAGACTTTGTACTTTGCAGCCAATGACCATTTCTGCTACCCTGACTCGTTGCTATGACTGTTGTATACTGTGAGAAGATGCTGCAGCAACCAAACAGAAATGGCTGACATGAGGATGTTTTTATGATAGTAGCGAAGAATTGCACCAGGATATTCTAGAGAAGACAGAATTTTACCAATTACTGCAAGAAACACATCCTCTGCCAAGCCTTTTTGTTACTGAAGGAGATATGTTTCTCCCACAGAGGATCCTGGGAAATAATGAAACCCAGGAGCCTGATCGTTGAAACAGTGTTAACTGTAGAGTTGCTGATGTTGAGTGAGTGGAGAGGATGCACATTGTACCTGCACATATTACAATAAATTTGACTGGAAGTTTCAATCTGTGAACTACTGGTGGCCCCCCCGTTTTTCGAGCGTTCGCTTTACCACAGCTCGCTGTTACGAAAGACCTACATTAGTACCTGTTTTCGCTAACCAAAGAGGATTTTCACTTTTATGAAAAAAAGACACCCGCTTTATACGTGTTTACACCCCGAGAGTGACTACCATGACCGTGAAGCCTTGTGCGGGCAGTTGTGTGCACATGCGTGCACTGGCGTAGGTGTGTACATGCACATGCGTGTATGTGCCTATTTTGTTTTCTTCCCAAGTTGATTTTGGCTGGCTGTTTTCCCGATTCTGATAAGTGAAACGACATTGTACATACAATATTTCTACTTTATATAGGCTGTATATTTATCATATCATTCCTGCTTTTACTATATGTTCGTGTTATTTTAGGTTTTATGTGTTATTTGGTATGATTTGATAGGTTATTTTTTGGGTCTGGGAATGCTCAAATATTTTTCCCATATAAATTACTGGTAATTGCTTCTTCGCTTTACGACATTCCAGCTTACAAACGGTTTCATAGGAACGCTCTACCTTCGGATAGCGGGGGAAACCTGTACTTACGTTTTTGCTCGGCTGAAGAGAGACAGAAAGAGAATTTGATGATGTACATGGCTCCTTATTTTACTTTCCAGAGCTGGTACTCTGCCTCCAGGAACGACCGAGGAGCAGCTCCTGTACGCAAAGAAACTCTACGACTCTGCATTCCACCCGGACAGTGGAGAGAGGATGAATTTGATCGGGCGGATGTCATTTCAGGTCCCTGGCGGGATGGCGATAACTGGCTTCATGCTGCAGTTTTACAGGTAGTGGCGCTCAGATTCACTTCCCTTTACGGCAATCCCAGGGGAAGGTCAAACGTAACTTGCCCTCACTCCTGGCGTACGGGTTCAGTGCTGGCGGATGTGCAGTCACTGTGTGACCCACAGGTAACGCAGTCCTCTCGAGGAAGGCTCGTGAGGTTTTCCAACGACAGCCTAAATGCTCCTTCTGCATCTTCGGAGAAAGGGAACGAGAACGATGGAGAGGTAGAGAAGGGTGAGGGTGAGAGAGAGGGGAAGAGGGGAGGGAGTGGAGTTGGGGAAGGAGTGGGGTAAGGAGAGAGGGAGAGAGAGGTTAAGTTGGGAGGAAGAGAGCGAGGGAGAGGGTGAGTTGAGAAGGAGAGAGTGGGAGTGTGAGAGAGGAAGAGAAGACAGTAACAGGAGCTCATGCCGCCCAATTACATCCAGGTGACTATTCAACCTATTGAAAGACGTCTTTGGAATGTGAGAGGAAACTGGAACACCTGGATGAAACCCACCTGGTCACAGGTATCACACCTACAAATCAGTGCATGACATGAGCTGCTGAACCCCCTCCAGCAGACTGGTCAGTGTTTCAGATGCCAGCTTGTGCCCTCTCGGACTACATACATTTTTTTAATGGTAAAATGTTAACCACTAACCTCAAGGGAAGGAGATCTGGGAAGACTGTCGAAAAGAGAGCTTTTGAGACATTGGCTTTCATAGATCCAGGTTTTGAGTATATGAATTAGGATGATATGTTGAAGTTGTCTAAGACTTGGGTGAGGCTAAATTTGGATTGTTGTCTACAGTTCTGGTCACCTGTCTACAGAAAAGATATCAATAAGATTGCAAGAGTATTTGAACTATGAGAGGAAGCTGGCGACTAATATCAAAGAAGATACTAAATGCTTTTTTTAATTATATAAAGGGTAAAAGAGAGTTGAGGGTAGACATAAGACCAATACAAAATTACTCTGAAGATATTGTACTGAGAGATGCAGAGATGGCAGAGGAACTGAATGCATATTTTGTATCAGTCTTCACAGTGGAAGACATCTGCAGAATACCAGACATTCAAGAGTGTCATGCAAGTGAAGTTTGTGCAGTGAGAATTATGACTGAGAAGGTGCTCAGGAAGCTTAATGGTCTGAGGGTGGATAAATCTCCTGGACCTGATGGAATGCACCCTCGGGTTCTGAAGGAAGTAACTGGAGAGATTGCGGAGGCATTAACGGTGATCTTTCTAGAATCGATAGATTCTGGCATGTCTGGAAAATTACAAATGTTACTCAGCTACTTATGAAGGGTGGGAGGCAGCAGAAAGGAAACTATAGATCTGTTTGCTTGACATCAGTGGTTGGGAAGTTGTTGGAGTCGATTGTTAGGGATGAGATTATGGAGAACCTGGAGGCACATGACAAGACAGGCCAAAGCCAGCATGGTTTCCTGAAAGGAAAGTCCTGCCTGACTAACCTACTGCAATTCTTTGAGGAAATTACAAGCAGGGTCGACAAAGGAGATGCCGTAGACATGGTGTACTTGGTTTTTCAGACCAAGTACAAGGTGACAAGGTGCCGCACATGAGGCTGCTTAGCAAGATAAGAGCCCATGGTATTACAGGGAAGTTACTAGCCTGTGTGGAGCATTGGGTGGTTGGCAGAAAACGGAGAGTGGGAATAAAGGGATCCTATTCTGACCGGCTGCCAGTTACCAGTGGAGTTCCACAGGGGTCGATATTGGGACCACTGATTTTTATGATGTATGTCAATGATTTGGACTATGGTATTAATGGATTTGTGGCTAAATTTGCCGATGATACGAAGATAGGTGGAGGAGTGGGTAGTGCTGAGGAAAGAAAGAACCTGCAAAGAGACTTAGATAGTTTAGGGGAATGGGCAAAGAAGTGGCAAATGTAATACAGTCCATGTTGTGACGAACCCCGTAACTGGGTCACTTACCAGCAAAGATAGAGAGGACCGTTGAAGTCTGATGATACTATTTTTAACAGTATTTATTAGTAAAAATACACAAAAATAATATCAGTGCAAATATACAGATAATATACATCGTCAATACTAAATCTAAAAGTGCGGGTATAATAATAGTCAATAAGAAATAAGCTCTATCGTTGTCTAGGGGATAAATGTATTGTCCGATGGAAATATAAAGTCACTCAGTTCATGCAGGCTGCAGCCTTTGGGGACCGCTGAGTTGCAATGGTTGGAGAGAGAGAGAGTTTTGGAGAAAAACTTGCCGGCTTTCCTTTTATGATTTCGATCCGTCGGAGTCTCATTGGTGTAGCCGTTCACTTGTGGCCTCTCCTTTAGCTAAACCGTTCTTCCGTGGTGAGCCCGCCACCCTGGCAAGGGAGGACGCACACAAGCCCCCACCAGCTGTCGCTATTAAACGCTGTCACGGGATCTCTAGCGTTTCTCCTGGTGCGTCTAAAGGGGTGTTCCCCAGACCCTCTTTTATCCTTTCCTCATGGGGTCTCAGATGTCAATCAGGTTGGGATGATGCAATCCCTCAACCAGACCACTCTGGTTTTCCCCTGAGGGTTTTCAATGAATAGTACAGTACTCAATACACAATTCCGTCTCCGAGAGACAATGGCTGTTATCAGTGGTTCCATTTCACTAAGGTCAGGACACATTCCAAACCTTGTGTATTCTGGACGTCTCTCTCTCATTTCCTGGGTCTCAGACCCGAATTAATAGCGATCTTGCGATTCTCAAAAAGGAGGGGGCTACTTTGTACCCTTTGGCCCCTCAGAGTTGCGTCACATTCGTAACACCCCCTTCCTTCTAAGATTTTTACCACAGGTAAAAATTAATTAATACAGAGTCTTACAGGATTTCAGAATCTAACACAAACAAAAGAGTTTTTTTTCACTACAGAGTAATACAGTTATACATTCAATTCAGCATCTAAACAGTTAGCGATTACATTGTCACTTCCTTTAATATCTTAACATCTTGTACCTTAATAAATTCTTGTAGCATCAGACTCCAATTTAATAACCACCTATTTTTATTCCTTTTCTTCAGCAAACAAAAACTAAAGAGTTGTGATCTTAGCTTACGTGTATATTACAAAAGTTCATGCAAATACTAATCTTTATTTTACTTCCAAACTTAACAGTCAATCTTCCATGTGGGTTGTCGTTATTATTCACATGCTTTGTCGAAATCCCTTAAAACCGGATCCTGTTATTTAAAGTGGCATCCCGCCAACCCTCGCCCCTTTTCCAGTTAACTCCCACGTGGTTAACTTGCGCACCAGTGTGGAATAGGCTTTTGCATGCTCCTTTCATAGGAGTTATTTTATCAACAATGTTTTCCAAACGTAGTCCATTGGCTGAATCTCCACACAATTCTTCATTTTTAAGCAAGTCATTAGTTTTATCTTTAGGACCCTTCATTTTATTAGTTTTCAATCTAAGATCTGCAAGCGATCCCTCTTTGTCCAAACAGCATTTCAAATTCTGCCTCTTCACAGCACACTCTTGAATAACAATAGCGTGTGGGGCACCTTTACATTCCAAATCAACCTGTAATTGATTCGCAGGCACCGTGTTAACAAGCCATTGTCCCTTCAGCCTGGTTACTGCTTCTGACACCAATCCAGACTTTAAAT
The DNA here is from genome assembly GCF_048418815.1 of Hemitrygon akajei. Classification (NCBI taxonomy): domain Eukaryota; kingdom Metazoa; phylum Chordata; class Chondrichthyes; order Myliobatiformes; family Dasyatidae; genus Hemitrygon; species Hemitrygon akajei. Next base: position 9,234,379 of record NC_133146.1, read on the forward strand.
TTTCTTCATTCAATTTAGGAACTACACTTTTCCCTTTTCCTTCAATAATAAGATTCAGATCACCAGCTTTTGTCTCCTCACTAACTTTTAACACACTTTCGAACACAAACAACTGGGAATTCTCACTTCCCACTAGTACCAAGGTTAACCCTTTCTTCACTGACCCAAGTCCATCTGACCCACAAGGACTGCATTCCTTTTCAACTGAATCAAATACCTCAGACTTTTTCTGAGTTCCATTACTAGGTTCAGTACCTCGTGCATCCACATCTTGGACACACTCAAACGGGACATCTGCCTCTTCCAGGCTTTCAATACCCGTCCCCTTTTCAAATTCTAAGTTCTCTCTGGGCAACTCCCTTCCGGAGTAAACTCAACCCCGCGGGCTGAAACAACCTCATCTGCCAACCCAGCAGACTTCTTCAAGGTAATGGCATCCTTTTCATCTAGGACTGCCCTCATTTCATTATCGGGAACACCTTTAGAATTTTCAACTTCTTCAAACAGTTCTGTCAAACCAGACAGATCATCCATGTCCAACTCTGGTCCTTCTAAACAGCCTTATCTGTTTCTCATTTTTACTCCGTGCCTCTATAAATCTCCTCCTGACTAAGGGCAGATCTACCTCCTCTGTTTTACTCTTTTTCACTTTCCTATTCTCCGTTTTACCACCCTCTAACCCCTCTTGATACAGGGTCGGTAAAAACGTCTCAGCCAAATCGATACTGGCCTCTTTCTCAGCTGCCTTTCTCGACATGCTGCGAGTGGTCGTGCATGTGGGATAGATCTTGGAATCTAGGGGCGGGTCCTCAACACTTACAGGCTGGCTCGTCAGCTCCATGGCCGACCAAATGTCACCACCAGCTAAATCATTACCCAGAAGGATGTCTACGTCAGTTCTCGGGAATTCTGATCGCACCCCTATTTCAACTGGTCCAGATACCAGCTCACAATTTATAATGATCCTATGCAAAGGCACAGCTTCTGTCCCTTTTCCTATGCCTCTCAAAGCCACCTCTCCAGTCTCGAGACCAAAATCTAGTACCGTACTGCGGATCAATGACAGCTCAGCTCCAGTGTCTCTCCAGATCCGCACTGGAACTGGTGTGTCTCCCTCTTTCACAGACACGGTTCCTTCCGAAATAAATTTCTCAGACCCCTCTCGTATTCTGTCTACCTGGGGCTTTCTCGTCGATTTACTGATCACCACAATACATCCTGTAGGGACTGCTGCTCTCCCTTTTCCTACCTCCTTCCTCGGAGCAAGGCATTTAGCTGCAATATGACCCACCTTTCCACAATTAAAACAGGTCAAGCCAGGACCTCTCCTGCCATCTTGCCTTTCCTCCTCCTTAGTTTTACCACTAGCTCCCGGCTGAATCTCTGCCTCAGCCGGCGGACTTTCTCTACCATTCCCACGGTCTTTCTGGTAACTTTTATTCGAGGAAAACTTTGTCTTGTGGGTTAGGGCATATTCATCTGCGAACCTAGCAAATTCGGAGATGGACTTATTCAGCTTCTCGTTCAAATACATCCGGATATCATCCGAAACACAACCTTTAAATTCCTCAATCAGAATTAACTCCCTGAGATGCCAAAAATCCTCTTCCACCATTTCTGCTGCACACCAGCGATCCAAGAGCACACCCTTCTCATAGGCAAACTCTGCATACGTCTGATTCCACCCTTTCTTTAAATTTCGGAACTTTTGTCTATATGCTTCAGGTACCAATTCGTAGGTCCGAAGAATGGCCTCCTTTACTTTCTCATAATTCTCAGACTCTTCCTCCTCCATGGACAATGCCGCATATGCCCGTTGTGCCTTCCCTTTTAACACACTTTGTAACAACGCCACCCACTGATCTTTGGGCCACTTCTGACTCACTGCCACCTTTTCAAAATGCAAGAAATAACTATCAACATCCGTCTCCTCGAACAGAGGTACTAACCTCAACTCCCGACTAACATTAAACCGCTCCTCTCGGTCTGACCCTTGAACTCTTTGCTCTTGCCTTAACTTCTCCATGTCCAAGTCATGTTGCCTCTGTTTCTCTGCCTCCCTCTCTTTCTCGGCTCTTTCCTTTTCTTTCTCAGCTCTCTCCCTCTCTTTTTCAGCTGCTTCCAGCTGTTTTAACTGAATTTCATGTTCCAACCTTAATTTCTCCAACTCTAACTGAGCCGTCCCACTAGCTGGTGCCTTTTCAGGGATATTTTCCAATACCTCAGCCGAAAACACATTCTTCACAATATAATACTGAGTTATGGCCCTCCGCACCTCCCACTTTTTCATTGACAACCTCACCTCTGCGAGGTTTAGTCCTTTTGCAATATTTATCAAGTCCAACTTTGTGGCAGCCTCTAGCGCCTCCAGAGTCGGGTTTTCTATGAATTCGTCTACGTCCATCTTTGCTGGTTTCCCGTCTGGTTACTCGCGCAACCAGACCCACGTTTGGACTTAAAAGCCCGATTCACTGGCCCTCCAATTTGGTATCAAATCTCTAGACGAGGCCCCACGTTGTTACGAACCCCGTAACTGGGTCACTTACCGGCAAAGATAGAGACGTCCGTTGAAGTCTGATGATACTATTTTTAACAGTATTTATTAATAAAAATACACAAAAATAATATCAATGCAAATATACAGATAATATACATCGTCAATACTAAATCTAAAAGTGCGGGTATAATAATAATCAATAAGAAATAAGCTCTATCGTTGTCTAGGGATAATGTATTGTCCGATGGAAACATAAAGTTCACTCAGTTCATGCAGGCTGCAGCCATTGGTTGGAGAGAGAGAGAGAGAGATTTGGAGAAAAACTTGCCGACTTTCCTTTTATGATTTTCGATCCGTCAGGAGTCTTGTTGTCGTGGCCTTTCACTCGTGGTCTCTCCTTTAGCTAAACCGTTCTTCCGTGGTGAGCCCGCCAACCCAGGCAAGGGAGGACGCACACGAGCCCCCACCGGCTGTCGCTATTAAACGCTGTCACGGGATCTCTAGCGTTTCTCCTGGTGCGTGTAAAGGGGTTGTTCCCCAGACCCTCTTTTATCCTTACTCACGGGGTCTCAGATGTCAATCAGGTTGGGATGATGCAATCCCTCAACCAGCCTACTCTGGTTGTCCCCAGAGGGGTTTCAATGAATAGTACAGTACTCAATACACAATTCCTTCTCCAAGAGACAATGGCCGTTATCAGTGGTTCCGTTTCGCTGAGGTCAGGACACATTCCAAACCTTGTGTATTCTGGACGTCTCTCTCTCATTTCCTGGGTCTCAGACCCGAATTAATAGCGATCTTGCGATTCTCAAAAAGGAGGTGGGCGACTTTGTACCCTTCGGCCCCTCAGAGTTGCGTCACATTCGTAACAATGGTCATGCACTTTGGTGGAAGAAATAAACGGGCAGACTATTATTTATATTGGGAGAGAATTCAAAATCCAGAGATGTAGAGGGACTTGGGAGTCCTCGTGCAGGATACCCTAAAGGTTAACCTCCAGGTTGAATTGGTTGTGAAGAAGGCGAATGCAATGTTGGCATTCATTTCTAAAGGTATAGAATATAAGAGCAGGGATGTGATGTTGAGGCTCTATAAGGCACCTGTGAGCCCACACTTGAAGTATTGTGTGTAGTTTTGGGCTCCTTATTTTAGGAAGGATGTACTGATATTGGAGAGGGTTCAAAGAAGATTCACAAGAATGATTCCAGGAATGAAAGGGTTACTGTATGAGGAATGTCTGACAGCTCTTGGACTGTATTCCCTGGAGTTTAGGAGAATAGGAGGGATCTCATAAAAACATTCCAAATGTTAAAAGGTGTGAACAGATCAATATCACCAAGACCAAGGAGATGGTGGTGGACTTTAGGAGATCTAGGCCTCATATGGAGCCAGTGATCATTAATGGAGAATGTGTGGAGCAGGTTAAGACCTACAAGTATCTGGGAGTACAGTTAGACGAGAAGCTAGACTGGACTGCCAACACAGATGCCTTGTGCAGGAAGGCACAGAGTCGACTGTACTTCCTTAGAAGGTTGGTGTCATTCAATGTCTGTAGTGAGATGCTGAAGATGTTCTATAGGTCAGTTGTGGAGAGCGCCCTCTTCTTTGTAGTGGCGTGTTGGGGAGGAAGCATTAAGAAGAGGGACGCCTCACGTCTTAATAAGCTGGTAAGGAAGGCGGGCTCTGTCGTGGGCAAAGTACTGGAGAGTTTAACATCGGTAGCTGAGCGAAGGGCGCTGAGTAGGCTACGGTCAATTATGGAAAACTCTGAACATCCTCTACATAGCACCATCCAGAGACAGAGAAGCAGTTTCAGCGACAGGTTACTATCGATGCAATGCTCCTCAGACAGGATGAAGAGGTCAATACTCCCTAATGCCATTAGGCTTTACAATTCAACCGCCAGGACTTAAGAACTTTTTAAAAGCTATTATTAATGCTTTTTGAGATAGTGATTTAGATGCATATCATATTTTTTTTACTGAGTTAAGTATTGTATGTAATTAGTTTTGCTACAACAAGTGTATGGGACATTGGAAAAAAGTTGAATTTCCCCATGGGGATGAATAAAGTATCTATCTATCTATCTATCAGATTAGATATGGCAAAGTTATTTCCATGGTAAATGAGGGCACGACTTCAGGATTGAAGGGCATCCTTTTGAAACTGAGATGCAGAGAAATTACTTAAGTTAGAATGTGGTAAGTCAGTGGAACTTGTTGCTACAAGTGGTTGTGGAGGCCAAGTCATTGGGTGTATCTAAGGCAGAGATAGATAGGTTCTTGATTAGCCAGGACGTCAAAGGGTATGGGGAGAAGGCAAGGGAGTGGGGATGACTGGAAGAATTGGATCAGCCCATGATTGAATGGCGGAGTAGACTCGATGGGTTGAATGGCCTTCTTCTGCTCATATATCTTATGGTCTTATGATAACTTGAGTCTGAACACGAGATTCCAGAAATCCAGAACAACGCACACAAAATGTTGGAAGAACTCAGCAGGTCAGGCAACACCTATGGAAAGCAATAAGGAGTCGACGTTTCGAGCGGAGACCCTTCATCAGGAACAAGCCTTCCTTTCCAGTCTTGATGAAGGGTTTCGGCCCAAAACGCCAAATCTGTTGATGCTGCCTGACCTGGTCCTGGTGGGTAGGTGAGTGAGTGAGTGAGTTGCTCAAAAGGGCCTGATTTTTAAAAAAAGCGCGTGCTTTTGTCTGGAATGGCAGATAATCTGCTGTGGAATAAAGCCAGGGACACACAGGATGTTACTGGGACTTGAGGACCTGAATTACAGCCAAATATTGTATAGACTAGGCCTTTTTTCCTGGAGTGTAGGAGAATGAGGGGAAATTTGATAGAGGGATACAAAAAAAATGGATATTGGTATGGTAAATGCAAACTTGCTTGTTCCACTGAGGTTGGGTAAGATTAGAACCTGAGGTCATAGGTTAAGGGTAACAGGTGAAATATTTAAGGGGCACATGCAAGAAAATCCAAAGCAAAACACACAAAATGCAGGCCAGGCAGCATCTATGGAAAAGAGTAAACAGTCAAGGTTTTGGGTTGAAACTCTTCATCAGGACTATTTAAGGGGTACCTGAGGTAAAACTACTTCACTCAGAGGGCGGTGAGAGTGTGGAATGAGCTGCCAGCACAAGTGGTGGTTGTGAATTCCGTTAATCCTGTTTATGGTTACTGTTCTATAGAGAAAGAATCTCAGAGTTGTATGTGGTGAGATGTATGTACTTTAATAATAAATTTACTTAGAACTTTGAGTTTGATTGTAAGATTTAAGAGAAGTTTGGATAAGAACCTGGATGGGAGGGGTATGGGTTGATGGGACTAGGCAGAATAACTGTTTGGCGTGGACTAGACAGGTAAAGGACCTGTTTTTGTTCTGTGACTGCCTCAGAGCTGATGATGATGCAAAGCTTGTGATTACTAAACAGAAGCCACTTGTAGATTTCTCTCTTGGAGCAGTTGCAGTGTCTTGGGCTGCGAACCTCCTCTTGCTTAAATGACATCTTCACCCTCTAATTTTAAGAAAACCCTTTCGGTCAATTAAACACTCAGTTTTATGCCCTTGGAATTCTCATGGATTACTGCTGGGTTATAGCAGCATGACCTAACCTGGTAGTATCTACACACATCAATAAACTCAAGTCTGTAATCATTGGAGCAAAAATCATTAAACAAGTTCCAACACAACTGTTCTGAGCAAATTTAAGGGGAGATAAAGGAAGATAATTTGCAGTCATTAACTTTGGAATATAATTTTACTGTTAATACACAAACTGTGAAGATGCAAAGGATTTTATTTTTGCACAGAAGGTTATTAGTGCACACGGCACTTTGCCATAAGTGACTATTAAAAGTTAAGTCAAGTGCAAGAAGGAATGGGAGAATAAATATTAAAGGCACAGAGACTGAGGCAGAGATTTGTGAGTATTTTTTCTTTGTAGACAATTTAAGTTTGTACGTTGGTGTCTTGGAGGTCAAGTATGAACTTTAAATGCATGTTACGTAACACAGTCTGATCGGATCAGATTCAGATTTATTTATCATATGTACATTGAAACATACAGTGAAAGGTGCCGTTTACATGAACAACCAACACACACAGGTCTATAATGTGGGCAGCTGCAAATGTCTCCAGCCATTTCAGTGCCAACATAGCTGTCCACAATGTTCAGCAGAACAACACAAGCAGTGACAACAGCAGCAAAACCAGACACACACACAAACACACACCTACACTTCCAACCTCAGGACAGGCCACCTCCGGGCCTCCAGTCCTTGGCTGCAGACTCGCAGTCATCAGACCTTCAACTTCACCCTTCACCGTGTGACTCACTGATCACGGGTTTGATGTTTGTGCCTTGACTTCCAGACTCACAATCGACCTCTGACCCCAGTGACCCGGGCCATTGTGACTCTTTCGGGCCTCTACCTTCGGTCTTCCACACAGAAAGATTTTGGGCTAATACGTCAATAGCTCTTTCTAAATCTCTAGGCCCACACAACTGAATCATGAAGTTGTACTGCATAGCAAGATGCAAACTATCCCATTAGGCCCTTTGAAAGAGCTTTCCATTTCTTCCCCATAGTGTTTCAGACTTTTTCCTCTGAATTCCATTTATTCTTGAAAATTAGAATCAAATCTTGATCCATTGTGCTATTTGGTCAGTGTGTTCATGTTCTTAATGTGTGTACAAATATAAAAGACTTTTTCTCACCTCCCTGTTATAAAATAAATCAAGGAATAAGAGATAATAGAAGTGGAATTGAAATTTGGGAGGAACGTATTAGACAGCAGTTGTACACGCTCAGAACTCCACTGAAATCCCCTTCATTAATTTTTCCAACCATTGCAAGGATATCTGATATGATAGGCTCTCCTCTCAGCCTCACTACTGAGATTTCTCAAAGGGCACGAATTTGCCTTTGGACAACGAAGTTTAAATTTCCATGGTATCATCTTCTGAAGTCTGGCTATTTGTCCTCCAACAAAAGCAACAAACATACCCTTCAAAGATCAGCAAGTCTCTGATTAGTCCAAGTCAACAATCAAATACCCGTTTATAATAATGCCAATTATTCCCTGTTCATTTCACTACAACTCCCCGCAGATTATACCACTCGCATACATTTTACGGCCAGTTTATTGTGTAATTACTTTGATAATCAATTTACTCTGACTTTGAAGCTCATTTCACCACTGGTACGTCGTTCTGCTTCCTTTCAGAACGGTTCCAGCAGTGGTATTCTGGCAATGGGTCAATCAGTCGTTCAATGCCCTGGTCAACTACACCAACAGGAATGCTGCGTCGCCAATAAGCGCAAAGTAAGTGCTTTTCCTTTCCTGTCAAGCACAGAGTTAAGTCCTTGGTACTGATTCTAAACACGAGATTCTGCAGATGCTGGAAATCTTGAGCAACTCTCACAAAACGCTGGCAGGACTCAGCAAGTCAGGCAGCATCTATAGAGGGGAATGAACAGTCGATGTTTCAGGCTGAGACCCTTCATCCGAACTAAAAATGGATGGGCTTAACTAAACGAGCACTCAGCCAGGGTCTGGTCTCTGTTAGACTGAGCTGTATAAATACACCTGAATGGGTGGTCGTTCCGTTACGCACATTCATTTCCAGTCCTGATGAAGGGTCTTGGCCTGAAACGGTGACTGCTCATTCTTCTTCATTGATGCTACCTGACCCGCTGAGTTCTTCCAACAACTTGTGTGTGTTGGCCTTAGTTCTAATTGCTGTGTCTTGCTCCTCATCCATAGGCAACGAGCTACCAATGCCGGCAGCAAGTTAACTGATCTTATTCGTTGAAAGTAGGGCATTTTGTGTAGCTGTTATTGGACTTGGCAGCTCTGTTTGGCTTTTTCAGTGCAGCAGCTGTCTTTGTTAAATTAAGAGTTTTCCACCGTCTTCTTCCCTTTTCTGTTCTGGGTGGCCCCAGATGCCAGGATCCTTGACTGGTCACCCGCTCTTCATATTGAGGCTGCACAGTGAACGGGAGCTTTGGCAAGGAATGCATCGCACGGGAAATATAATGCACTTCTCCTCCGCAAGCCACCTCTCCCTCCTCTCCAAAATAGTATCCACGCTCAGAGTGGAAGTGCTGGAAACTGTGGAAGGAACATGACCAACTGCAGGAACGCCGGAGTCATATGTCAGTTGGTCAGACCGCACTTGGAGTATCGTGAGCAGTTTTGGGCCCCGTATCTGAGAAGGGATGTGCTGGAACTGGAGAGGTGCAGAGGAAGTTCACAAGAACAATGTATGAGGAGCTTTTGATGACTCTGGGCCTGAACTCGCTGGAGTTAAGAGTGGATGTGAAGAAGATGTTTCCTATAATGAGGGAGTCTAGGGCCAGAGGGCACAACCTCAGTTGTCCCTTTAGAACAGAGAAGAGGAGGAATTTCTTTAACCAGTGGGTGTAATTCATTGCCACAGATGACTATAGAGGCCAAATCACTGGGTATGTTGAAAGCACAGTTTGATAGGTTCTTGATTAGTAAGGGTGTCAAAGGTTACAGGGAGAAGGCAGGAGAACGAGTTGAGAGGGAAAATAAATCAGCCGTGATCGAATGGCAGAGCGGACTCGATGGGCCAAATGAGCTAATTCTGCTCCTGTGTTTCATGGTCTTATCGACTAATACAACTGTCGGAAGAATTAAAAGGAACGAGAAGAGGGAGGAAGTTTAGCAGTGACATGCTCAAAGTTCAAAGTATGTATACATTATACAACCTCGAGCTTTGTCTCCTAACAGGCAGTCACGAAACAAAGAAACCCAAAATCAAACTATATATTGCGTTAGACTGTCTAACACCCAATGTACAGAGAATAAAAAACACATTATGCCCATAACAAAAATAAAATAGAAAAACCCATAAAAAAGACCAATGTGTAATAAAAAAAAACAAAGATCATGCAAACAGCAACTGCAAGCAAATAGTATTTCTCAACTAAAGTCCATAAAGAGAGTCCATAGTTCAGCACAGAGCTGAGTAAATGTCACGGAGCAGCGATCCAAACCGGCCCATACCTCCGCTCAGTCCCAAAACCCAGACCTTTTCAATCCGGCCTGGCACTTAACTTTCCATCCAAACAATGGGTTCTGCTGCTTCTAGCAGTGATTTGAACCGACCCGTAACTTGCATTGAGCCTCGAAACCCTAACCTTTTCAGTCTGGCCCGGCACTTAAATCTCCGTAAGAACAATGGATTCTGCTGCATAGGTACGCCAGACTTCACTGCCTCGATTCAGCCTGTAAATCTCCATCTGCACATCACATTCAGTCACGTCGATACACTCTGGGCCCAGGACCCCGTGGTTTTGATTTGGCCCGTGCCCAAACTTTTACCCTCCTGGCGATGGGCCCGCCACATCACCTTGCCTCAGTTCTGCCATATTGGATTACCTCCAAATCCAAAGGAAAGCTACAGACTATTACTTGCGATGATCGCTTGCCAGAAAAAGCGTGGTTATTTGGTACGTGCTATGAGACAATTAAAGAACAATTATGTTGCGCAAGTCGGATAAAGGAAAAACTTCCTCAACATATTTCATTCTGGTCACTGAATCCTGTAGATTCCGATTCCGATTTATTTATCACTTGTATATCGAAACGTACAGTGAAATGTATCATTTGTGTCAACAGTCTAGGCATACGGACATGAGCTGGGGGGGAGTCAACAAGTGTCGTCACACATTCTTGTGCCAACATACCATAGCCAGCGTGTTCACAGAATAACACAAGGAACAGGAACAACAGAAAAACAAGCCCCCTTCCCATCCTCTCACAAACACAGACAGATCAACAACCCAGCACAGGTTGCCTCAGACCTGTCTCACTTCTCAGAGCATTAAATGAAGATCTTAAAGATCTCCTGACACCATTAAGCGGCATGAAAAGGTCACAGGGTGACTCATCAAAGATTACTTTGTCTTGGATCGAGTGCCGCAGACTTTATGCTGTTAAATAGCAGCCACATAGTGGCAGTGAGGGAGAGTAGTAGTGAGGCAAATTCAGCTCTCGACTCCAGTAAGCCTTAGTTTTACTGTTTTGGGTTGTTGGAAGGGACGAGGATGCAAATTTTGGAGGGAATTGGAAAGTGAACATTACAAGCTTGTGTAGAACGAGCTGGGACAGTAGATGGGCCTGGTAAGGCGGAATCACAATAGGTCCACTCCTGTGGCTTGTGTTAGCAGCAGCATCTGTTCAGGTGATCGGATAGAAGCCAGGGAAGAGAATGCTGGATCATTTTGGCTTCTTTCTGTTGGGAAAGGAGTGCTGTGATGAGTTTGTTCCCCAAGCTGGTAAAACCAATCTGAGACAGACCAGAGTCCAGATCTCAATCTGTCGCATTACTCTCCACCCTTTAACCACCTTGCCGCTGTGTGATAGGAGTTAACCTTATAAAAGGATTTTGTGACCACTGTGAAATCTTTGGAGGAAGTCTTTCCCTACACCTGGTTTGTGCAACATTCCAATTCTTTACTTACTTGGGACTTCCATCCATGGCATTCATTTCCAAAAAAATAGCCACCCATATCAGTTTGACTTCCCATTCCCAATCTGACACATCAGTCCATGGTCTCACCTACCCACGATGAGGCTACATTCAGGTTGGAGGAGCAATACCTCGTGTTCTTTTTGGGTAGCTTCAAACCTAATGGCACGAACATTTATTTCTCTTAACTTCCAGTAATTTCTTCCCCCTTTGCCTTCTGTCCTTTTCTGTTCCCCTCTTACCCCTCGCTTGTCCATCACATCCTTGTGATGTCCCTCTTCCCTCCCTTGCTTCCATGGTCCATTGTCCACTTCTATCAGATTCCCTTGTCAGCCCTTTATCTTTTCCAACTATCCCCTCCCAGTATCTAACTTCCTCCCCTCCCCTCCCACACACCCACCTTTACCCTCAGCTGGTCTCACCTATCACACGCTAGCTTGTACTCCTTCCCTTCTCTCCACTTCCTTATTCTGGCTTCTGCCACCTTCCTTTCCAGTCCTGATGAAGGACCTTGGCTGGAAACGTTGACTGCTTATTCCTCTCCATAGATACTGCCTGACCTGCATTAAGTTGCTCCAGCATTTTGTACCCAGAGCTGGTTATAGTCCTGGAAAATGAAATGTTTCTCCAACATTTTGAGTACAGTTGGCCCTCCTTATCCGCGAGGGATTGTTTCCGGGACCCCTCACGGATACCAAAATTCACTGATGCTCAAGTCCCTTATTCAACCTGGCTTAATGCAGTGGACCTTAGGACCCAGCGGAACCCCAGACCTTATTTAACCTGTCTCAGTGCGCTGGACATTAGGACCCAGCGGCAGAGCTCTTAATCCGCAGTGTTTCTGTTCACGAAAATAATCACGATCACGATTGAAAATAAAATGGAAATAATAAAGTGATCGGAAAGAGGTGAAACACTATCGGTGATTGGAAAAGCATTAGGCTATGTCGGTTAACAATCGGAACAATTTTAAAGGATAAAGTGAGAAAGGCCCTGCCCCGATGAAAGCTACAATTATTACTAAGCAATGCAGTGGTTTAATTGTTGGGTTTTTGATCCTCCACATCAACCCAGCACGGTGGAGAGCACACTCAGGAGCGGTCTGTCACTTGACCGAACTCAGGAAATTTCGTTCCCGAGCCCGGTGCTGAAACATATGTTCTTAAGTGTTTTATATGCATAGAAAGGTAAAATATATACTATATACTAAGACAAACGTTTAACTAACTGATGCTAAATAATACCGGATGTACCTGTTCCGACTTACTTAGTAAGAGAACTTGCAATTTTTTTCGATCTTGATCCACGATAACCCATGCACATCCTCCCGTATACTTTAAATCATCTCTAGATTACTTATAATACCTAATACAATGTAAATGCTATGTAAAATGGTTGTTATACTGCATTGTTTAGGGAATAATGACAAGAAAAAAGTCTGTACATGCTCGGACAACAAGTGCTGGAAGAGCACTTCTGTGCTTTCGCGATTCGTGGTTGGTTGAATTCACGGATGCGGAATTCGTGGTTAAGGAGGGCCGACTGTATGTTTCTCTGGATTTCCAGCATCCGCTGATCTTTTCTGTTTGAGATGTATGTCGTTTGTACCAAAGTGAGGTTCATTACTGAACAAATGTTCTTTCCTCTTCATTGTTCAGACAAATAGGAGTGGCGTACTTGACGGCAACGAGCACTGCGCTGGCAACTGCAGTTGGACTAAACCTCTACACAAAGGTACGGCGATGAGCTGCTCTCGGTGGAGGTTTGCCTTCTGTAGTCTCAAAGAGTCGTCGTTTTCCATTTTGCCTTTCCCCACTGACAGTGCAGGACCACAAATGATTCAGGTGCACCGCAGACTGATTCGTAGCTGCGGACTTTGATTTTGTTTTCTAGCTGTGTGCTTTTTAGAATAGAGATGAGGAGGAATTTTTAGCCAGAGGGTTGTGAATCTGTGGAATTCATTGCCACAGGCAGCTGTGGAGGAAAAGTCATTGGGTACATTTAAAGTTGATGTTCTTAATTAATAAGGGTGTCAAAAGTTATGGGGAGAAAGCAGGAGAGTGGGATTGAAATGGAAAATAAATCAGCCATGATGGAACAGTGGAGCAGACTCGATGGGCTGAATGGCCTAAATCTGCTGCTATGTCTTATGGTCATTTCAGAGGTTCATTGTACTGTCTAAGTACGCTTATACAATACAACTCTGATGCTCATCTTCTCCAGTTAGCCATGAAGTACAGAAAACCACAGGGATCGTTGAAAGAAAAGACATTAAATCCATCACCACATGAAAAGGAAAAAGAAACAAAACTCGCAAACCCCAAACCCCCCCCCTCACCCCTCCCTCACTAACAGATCGCTGACATAGAAAACAGCGGCTAGAACATCAAACCCCAACACTTCCCTCGCAAAAAAATCAGTGACAATAACATCAAGCCCCCAACCCAAAAAACACCAAGAACATCAGGAAACATTGAATAGAGGTTACGGGACTTCTACCTCAGCCCATGAATGAGATTGTGCCTGATCTGTGGCGTGGACCTTTATATTTGACGTTTATACCTTTAACCATCACTAATCTTTCACAACAACAATAGATCAACCTGCTGTTGAAATACTAGTTACTGTCCATAACACTGCTGATGTTTAGGGCAGCAATGAAGGTTCTCCATCTCTGTCTGTCCTTGGTCATTTTTTCTATTGTTCCCCAGATTAGGTTAACGGTCCACATTTCTGCCTCTACAGTTTGGTGCCCAGTTGTTTTTGTCTCCTGTTTTTAAACCGTCCCCTCAGGGGTCCAATGAAGGGCTGTCTTAATGATGGAGTTGGCCTCTCGTCTCATCACGTGCCCAATCTGTCTCCTGCATTTCCTCATGATGATGGTGGCCGTGTCCTCTTGGTGACACTGAAGGAGTAGGGTGTGGATGGAGATCTTTCGAGGCTAGAATATACGGAGGATCTTCTGGCGGTGTGGAATGACAACAGCTTGGCAAAATCATTCTGACCCTTGTAAGAGTGTGGACGGAACACAGCTCTGGTACAATTTCACCTTGGTGTGGTCGCCGCACTTGGTTGATCCCCATATGTTGCTCATTGATCATTTCTAGCTTTGCTGAGTCTGCCTTGGATATCATCCTTGGTCTCACCATCCTGCCCAGGTAGATGAATCTGCCGGTGTGGGTAAGTCGATGCCATGTGCCCTGAGAGGAGGAGGAGGAGGAGGAGGAGACTCTGCATTGAGGGTCATGGTCTCGGCCTTTCTCTGGCTGACTGTCCACCAAAGGTACACAGGCTCTGGGCTTCCTCTTGCATGTGCTGGTATATACAGTATGTGTTAGTAATGCAAAGTCATCCACAAAGTCAAGCTCTTCTAAAGTAGAGAACAGTCCACTAATGCCTCTCTGCTTATCTTTCATTGTTTGCCTCAAAACCCAGTCAATCACCAGGTTAAATATTATCACTGACATCACACAGCCTCGCCTGATTCTTGTCTTGACTTCAAAGCTCAAACTGCAGTTCCAACTGTGCAGGTAAAATTAGCATGGAAACCCTGGATAAGGTGTTTCGTGGAAGCAGGTTCATGGGTTTGGTGTGTGAGACAGAAGACACTGACTACGAGCAAGCATGTTAAGCATTTATGTAAAAACAGTACAAAAAAATTCGACCAAACATCCAACTTACACAAACTATAGAACTAAACATTCAACAGATACTTAGTTAAAAAGTGTGCACGGAGCAAACCTTCCAGATGGTTCTATGAAGCAGGAATTAGAGACAAAGGAGAGAGAGGAAAGCTCCCACCTGTGCTGTTCTTTATGTCTGGGGTGTTTGATACCAGACACCAGACCTGTGGCATACAAGGCAACCAATGGGAAGAGCTGCTACAGATTTCAGATGCGCCAATCACAGCAGAAGCAGCTTTCGACCAGCAAAAAAGCCACACCCTCACACTTCACTCCACCTCTCGAAAGTCGCGACAACGTGACAATTCAACCCTCAGGCTAGTATGATCCTTGCACACTCCCTGCTAAGCTACATGTAGAACACAGAACACAATACCCAGTACTGTAAATCAAATAGTCACCCCCCACCCCACCGTGTTCTGCAGTGGTCCACCAGCCTCCCTGTGGCTAAACGGCCACAAACCGCCTCTGGAGTGTAATCACCAGGAAATCTGCAGATGCTGGAAATTCAAACAACAACACACACAAAATGCTGGTGGAACACAGCAGGCCAGGCAGCATCTATAGGGAGAAGCACTGTCGACGTTTTCGGTGTTTCGTCGACAGTGCTTCTCCCTATAGATGCTGCCTGACCTGCTGTGTTCCACCAGCATTTTGTGTGTGTTGTCTGGAGTGTAATGGCCAATGAGCCGACCAACTCTCAGATGTGGTCAGCTAGTTGAGTGATGCCCCCCCCCCCCCCGACTCATCAGGAATGTAGGTGCAGCATTCTTGACCAATAACAGCATTTGCCACCTTTCCTTGTGAGCAGGTAATCTAAGGCCATCAAAATCAGTTCCCGGGAAACTCTGGCTGTACCATGCTGGGAACGGCTGTCATTCAAAGCCTTCCTTCCTCTGCAATAGCCCTCTCACTAAGCCGACCAGCATGGGCAAGGTGCTAATCCAGGGACTGGGGTGGTACATGCACGGCACCACATATCAGCTGCACCAGCCTGCGCGGAGTCACGGGTAGGCCTAGGAACTGCTTTTCCAGTCAGTGTCCGGGGTGCCCACCTTCACAACACCATTTGGCATAGAGACAGTCATCCCAGGTTACTGTTCATCTTCACACTCGCCATCCCCACTGACTTGTACCTGAGCTCATCGTACCACCTACACCAGTGTTCCCTGTCAGGTGGGAAAATCACTTTAAGGGTCAAGACCTTCCAATTAAACAAATAATTCACAAAGAAACACCGGCCCTCAATGTACTCACTCCACCCGGGCTGTAAGGCTTAAATTCCTTAAGGCTGATGCCATACTGCGGGTTGAGTTTGGCTGGAATAGACCCTCCTGCCCCCCTCCCCTAACACAGAATGCCAAAACCCAAGAGGCCAGATAATTACCCCAACAGTCTTTTTCCTTTACATCAAAAGGGATAGATATTAGCTGAATCCCTTCCATGATGCAGTAAGGAGTTCTTGTACAAGTGCAGTAATTCGACCCATTGGTCCAGTGTGCAAACTGTGTGCCTTTCTCGGGAACATATCACAGGATCTCCCACCACTTTGCCATTCTGTAATGCAGGGAGATAAACAAATGCACTTGTTCCTGATTAGTCACTGGGTATTTAGAAAGCACAAATAAGCAAAAGCTTCTAGAATTGTTCCCCAAATGCTTATGTCTATCTAAAATGTGGGCATCTCGCATCCAGAATAAAGTTGCTCAAATTTCACATGGCCAGTATGAAATGTGGGTTATCCCTAAAACAGATTGCATGGGAAACAAATGACAGACTAAAAAGAACAAAGTAAAAGATTAAAAACACAACAAGGAAGAATCCAGGCTTGTACTTCTCTGCCTTAGAAACTTTGCGTGGTACTCCACAACTTAAAGCAAACAGTAAATTCCCACAAGGGGAAAATACACTTATCAAAGAACAAAAGGGAAGGAAAAAACAACTGGGTGGGGCCCAACACATTCACACAGTTTCTTAAAGGCAAGTCTCTTAAAGGTAAACACATGCACTCTTGCGCACACACACGCGCACTCGCGCGCACATGCACTCGCACGCACACGCACACGCACTCAAGCAAACTGATACATGTGGCCACACCTCACACATTTCTCTGCACAAGTCATTGGTACTCTATTTGTGTGTGCGCATTCACATTGAGTGATGACGACCACAGACATCCTCAGGTGGGTGTGTTTGCTATTTGTGTGTAGGGAGGTGATTGATGAGTCCACTCCTGGCTAGGAAACACCTCCCACACATGTAGTTGAGGTGCTTGCTACTCATTCTTTCCGCTGTTGTCGTTTCATTTCTGCTTCCGCGTTAAGATGCTTTTCAGCTTTGGTGGCACCTTCATTGAGAAGACTACACCAGGATGAGCGATCCAAGGCTGCACGTTCCCAAGAAGAGTGATCCATCTCAAGGGCCTTGAGATGTTTTCGTTCACCTCAACGAGATCGCTTCCCTGTAGACGGTTCCCCGAAGAACAACTGCTTTGGGGACGTGATCGTCTGATGACATGACCTGCCCATCTGACGATGTTTTGTCAGTAGTGTGTGAACGGTGGGCACGTCTGCTGCAGACAGCACTCCCGTGTCAGGAATTCTGTCATGCCAGTTGATTTTCATGATCTACCATAAGTGTGACAAGTGGAAGTGGTCCAGTCTACGCACATGTCTCACGGACATAGTCCATGTCTCACACACATAGAGGATGGTGGGTAGGATGAAGGCGTGGTAGACTTTCAGCTTGGTCGTCAGAGTAACTCCCCTTCACCCCCCGACAGTGTCACGTAGTCTCCCAAAACTGGCACTAGCCTTGGCGATCCTGCAGCTGACATCATCGTCGAGCTCTCTTATCACCTCTGGATCATTGCACAGCGCGCAATCCAGCACAGCCGATCCCCTCGTGGGCTCCTGCGAGGGTGCTGCCAAGATACGTAACGCTACTGGCTGTTCACCGAGATGGACGGCTCCACCTCGAGTTCATCTGGGGCTACTTGGTATGTGACTTCAGTCTTCTTGGTGCTGATGGTGAGACAAAAGTTGTCACATGCAGTGGAAAATTTGCTGCTGATGTCCTGCATGTCAAACTCGGAGTTTGTATTGGGAGCACAGTCGTCAGCGAATAGGAACGTCTCAGCAACGTCTCTTCGACCTTAGTAACGGCTTGAAGTCTGGGCAGGTTGAACAGCTTGCCATCCGTACTGTATTCGATTTGGATTCCAGCATTGATGCCCCGGAATGTGGATTACAAATTACAGCAGGAGATAGAAAAGGTGTGTCAGAAAGGCAATGTCATGATAATCGTTGGAGATTTTAGCATGAAATTCAACTGGGAAAGCCAGTCCAGTACTGGACCTCAAGAGAGAGAATTTGTAGAATATCTAAGGGATGGCTTTTTAGAACAGCTTGTTGTTGAGCCCACTAGGAGATCGGCTGTGCTGGATTGGGTGTTGTGCAATAATCCAGAGGTGATAAGAGAGCTTAAGGTTAAGGAAATTGAGTGTATTAGCCACTTATAAGTGACTTATAGTTGACTTATCACCTATATTCCGGTCGTGATTAACACCCCCACTCACCCGTCGGCCGGTCCACAAGAGTATTGTCAATATCAAACCGGTCCACGGTGCAAAGAAGGTTGGTGACCCCTGCCCTAAAGGTTAACCTCCAGGTTGAGTCGGTGGTGAAGAAGGCGAATGCAATGTTGGCATTCATTTCTAGAGGTATAGAATATAAGAGCAGGGATGTAGTGTTGAGGCTCTATAAAGCACTCGTGAGACCACACTTGGAGTACTGTGTGCAGTTTTGGACTCCTTACTTTAGGAAGGATACTAACATTGGCGAGGGTTTAGAGTAGATTCACAAGAATGATTCCAGGAATGAAAGAGTTTCTGTATAAGGAATATATGGCGGCTCTTGGGCTGTATTCCTTGCAGTTCAGAAGAATGGTGGGTGGGGGGGGGGGGGGGGGTGATTTCATAAAAACATTCCAAGTGTTAAAAGGCCTGAACAGATTAGATGTGGCAAGGTTATTTCCCATGGTAGGGGATTCTTGGACAAGAGGTCACGACTTGAGGATTGAAGGATGTCCATTTAGAACAGAGATATGGAAAAATTACTTTAGTCAGAGGTGGTAAATCTGTGGAATTTGTTGCCTCAAGCAGCTGTGGAGGCCAAGTCATTGGGTGTATTTAAGACAGAGATAGATAGGTTCTTGATTAGCCAGGGCATCAAAGGGTATGGGGTGAAAGCAGGGGAGTGGGGATGACTGGAAGAATTGGATCAGTCCATGATTGAACGGTGGAGCAGACTTGATGGGCTGAATGGCCTACTCCTGTTCCTATATCCTATGGTGTTATGGAATGCATCAGTGAACACCACACTGAACATCATGCTGAAGAGGGTGGGTGCCTGCACTCATCCCTGCCTGACCCTGTTTGTGACTGAGAAAGCAACAGAACAGTCATCATCATCATCATCGAGCACACGGGCTGACATCCCGTCACAAAACTGCTTGACCATCTTGAAGAGTCCACGAGGGCAACCAAACTTTGCCATGATCTTCCAAAATCCCTCTTGGCTCACGGTGTCGAAGGCCCTGGCAAGGGTGGTGTCCGGCTGTCTGTTCTGCTCCTGGCACGTTCCTGGAGTTGTCTCGCAGCAAAGATCGTGTCTATAGATCCTCTTCCTTTCCTGAAGCTGCACTGACTTTACAGGAGATAACCTTGTTCCAAGTGAGCACTTAGCCTGTCTAACAGGCCTAAGACTTTCCCAGCTGCTAAGAGCAAAGAGAGGCCTCTGTGGTTGTCATGTGCTTGGCGGTTTCCCTTCCTCTTGTACAGGTGCACAATGAACGCATCTTTGATTTCTTGTGGAACCTGACCTTTCTCCTAGAAGGACTGGAAGAGCTCTGTCAGTTCGCTGGTGATGAACGGACCACCTGTTTTTTAAACCTCAGCTCGTATAGCATCTACTCCTGGAGCTTTGCCACTTGACAGCTGGCTTATTGCTTTCTTGACTTCTTCTCCTTGAGGAAGAGAGTCCATCTCATGGTTGATGTCTACTTGATCAAGATGATCAGTTGCTTCCTCAGTTATGGAGGATGGTCTGTTCAGCACAGATTCAAAATGTTCTGCCCATCCGTCCAGAATCTTGGCCTTCTCAGTGATGAGTATGGTGCCCTTTGTACATAGGAGGGACAAGATCCCAGAAGGCTGAGGGCCACACAGTGTTTAGTTAGCATCAGAGAATCTCTTCAAGTCATGTCTATCGGTGTAGCCCTGAATCTCGTCAGCCTTTTTGCAGAGCTAAGAGTCTTGCATCTTTCTGATTTTGGCTTGAACTATTCTGCACTTATTAGCAAATGCTGTCTTCTTGGAGATGTGCGGTTCGTGCTTTTCCTATAGGGGAGCTCTTATCTCCTCATCATTCTCGTCAAACCAGTCTTGGTTCCTCCGTGTTGTATTTACATGGAAGAGGGATGCAGGTCGAATGACACCCCCTCCCTACAAGGATGAGGTGTGAAGGCCCTAACCACTCCCCCAAGCCTGCTGCTGCCAGGGATTCCTGAATGGAAGGTGAGGAACCCAGCAGAGGACAAAAGGAGCCCTTATCGGGAAAGGGCTTAGACAGACAGACAGACAGACTTTATTGATCCCGAGGGAAATTGGGTTTCATTACAGCCACACAACCAAGAATAATGAAGAAATATAGCAATATAAAACCATAAATAAATAATAATAAGTTAATCATGCCAAGTGGAAATAAGTCCAGGACCAACCTATTAGCTCAGGGTGTCTGACACTCTGAGGGAGGAGTTGTAAAGTTTGATGGCCACAGGTAGGAATGACTTCCTATGACGCTCAGTGTTACATCTCGGTGGAATGAGTCTCTGGCTGAATGTACTCCTGTGCCTAACCAGTACATTATGGAGTAGATGGGAGTCATTGTCCAAGATGACATGCAAATTGGACAGCATCCTCTTTTCAGACACCACCGTCAGAGAGTCCAGTTCCACCCCGACAGCATCACTGGCCTTACGAATGATTTTGTTGATTCTGTTGGTGTCTGCTACCCTCAGCCTGCTGCCCCAGCACACAACAGCAAACATGATAGCACTGGCCACCACAGACTTGTAGAACATCCTCAGCATCGTCCGGCAGATGTTAAAGGACCTCACTCTCCTCAGGAAATAGAGACGGCTCTGACTCTTCTTGTAGACAGCCTCAGTGTTCTTTGACCAGTCCAGTTTACTGTCAATTCGTATCCCCAGGTATTTGTAATCCTCCACTATGTCCACACTGACCCCTTGGATGGAAACAGGGGTCACTGGTGCCTTAGCCCTCCTCAGATCCACCACCAGCTCCTTAGTCTTTTTCACATTAAGCTGCAGATGATTCTGCTCGCACCATGTGACAAAGTTCCCCACCATAGCCCTGTACTCGGCCTCATCTCCCTTGCTGATGCATCCAACTATGGCAGAGTCATCAGAAAACTTCTGAAGATGGCAAGGCTCTGTGTTGTAGTTGAAGTCTGAGGTGTAGATGGTGAAGAGAAAGGGAGACAGGACGGTCCCCTGTGGAGCCCCAGTGCTGCTGACCACTCTGTCTGACACACAGTGTTGCAAGCGCACGTACTGTGGTCTGCCAGTCAGGTAATCAATAATCCTGACACCAGGGAAGCATCCACCTGCATCACTGTCAGTTTCTCACCCAGCAGAGCAGGGCGGATGGTGTTGAACACACTGGAGAAGTCAAAAAACATGACCCTCACAGTTCTTGCCGGCTTGTCCAGGTGGGCGTAGACACTGTTCAGCAGGTAGACTATGGCATCCTCAACTCCTAGTCGGGGCTGATAGGTGAACTGGAGGGGGTCTAAGTATTGCCTAACCATAGGCCGGAGCTGCTCTAGAACAAGTCTCTCCAGGGTCTTCATGATGTGGGAGGTCAATGCTACCGGTCTGTAGTCATTGGAGCCACTGGGGCGTGGCGTCTTCGGTACAGGAACGAGGCAGGACGTCTTCCACAGCACAGGAACCCTCTGGAGACTCGGGCTCAGGTTGAAGACATGGTGAAGTACTCCACATAGCTGGGGGGCACAGACTTTGAGCATCCTGGGGCTGACACCATCCAGGCCTGCAGCCTTGCTTGGGTGGAGACGTTTCAGCTGTCTTCTCACCTGTTCAGCTGTGAAGCCCACCGTGGTGGTTTCAGGTGAGGGATGGGTGTAGAGAGAGTGATCATTTTAAGGGATAAACCGAGGGGTCCATGCCATATTCTTTTCTCTCTCACTCTCTCGCTCCAGGCAGACATCCCCATCCCTCATCCCTACAGTAGGATCATGGCCCTGTTGCATTAAAGCTTGAACCTTAACCTTAACCCAGCGAGCGGCCTCTAATTGCTGCACCTTCATTAGCTGACAAGCCATCTCTGCATTCTTATCTTCTAGTTTTGTAGCCCAGGTCTGGGCCATCAACAGTGATACTCTCACAATGATACTGCGCTGATTTAGGTCCACCACCTCATTCTTAAGACTCACAATAATCTTGTGCTGGTATCTTACAATTGCTGCAAAGAACCAGAAGGCATCCCCAGCTATCATTTTTCCTTGGAAAACCCTGCAGTTTAAGTATGGGCACAATGTGTTGTCTGGTTTGCAACCCTGGAAAAATCTAACTGATCTGACCTATCTACTGGCATCCCATAACCCATCAGTAGGTTAGCGAGACTTCCAAAGCCCTCACTGTTATCAGTCCGCCCTGGGACTCGACATTACTCATACGAGGGGCCCTCTCTCTCTATTAACCTTCTAAAGAAATGCATTTCAGTCCCAGATCAGCCAAACCCTGCTCACAACACCAAAATGTAATGTGGAAGCAGATTTACAGGTTGGGTGAGCGAGACAAAAAACACTGATTGCGAATAAGCATGTTAATCATTTATTTACAAACAGTAAAAATTCAACCAAACATTCAAGATCCCTCAACTTACACAAACTACAAAACTAAGTACACGACGAACAGATACTTAGTTAAAAAGTGCGTGGAGCATACCTTGCCGATGGTTCTATGAAGCATGCTTTAGAGTCAAGAGAGAGGGAAAACATCCCACACTTCCTATTCTTTGTACCCATGGTGTTTGATGCCAGATGTCAGACCAATGGGAAGAGCTGCTTCAGATTTCAAACACACCAATCACAATCAATACGGCGGAAACAACTTTCAATTGGCAGATAAGCCACACCTCCACACTACCTAAGCTGGACAATTTTGGAAAAGGTCTCATATGATCTGAGAATTGGCCAGAGGCTCTCTTCTGTGGATGCTATCAAAAACCCTTTCAACACCCACAAAATTCAAATACAGTTGCCTCTGCCGCTCTGTGCACTGTTCTAGGTTGTTACGCTGCGTGAAGATCCGGTGACACAGCCTCTGTTCCCCCTGAAGCCAGATAGTTCTTTCCTCAAGCACAAATCGACAGCATCTGTAATCCGTTGGACAATGTCTTTGACAAGATTTGAAATGTTGCCAAGAATTAACTGACGATTCTGTATCAGCGAACGAGTTGGGAGGCATAACTCAGTACAGTCATTCTTCTAACACTGAGTGCCAATTGACTTCCTTTTCTCTGGTGATACAGAGTTGTACAGTGTAGAAACTGATCAGTGGAGACGGAATCCACAGCTCCTATGTTTCACTTATTTAGAGCGAGAGAGGGCAGAACAGGTTCTCCTGGCCGAATGCACCAGACCACCCAGCAACCCTCCTATTTCATCGCATCCTAATCACAGGACAATTTACAATGACCAGTTAACCTGCTAACCTGTGGGGTAAACAGGAGCACATTTACAATGACCAGTTAACCTGTACAGCTCGGACTGTGGGGTAAACAGGAGCACATTTACAATGACCAGTTAACCTGTACAGCTCGGACTGTGGGGTAAACAGGAGCACATTTACAATGACCAGTTAACCTGCTAACCTGTGGGGTAAACAGGAGCACCTGGAGGAAACCCAGGCGTTCACTGGGAGGACGTACAGAAGACCGCGGGACTGAAATTCAAACTCTGATGCCCTGAGTGGTAGAAGCCTTGCTGTATCATGGTGTACCATCTGATGGTCTTTGTTCATATTGATCCTACACACTCTCAGAAGACCAGAATCACACCAAGCAAAGTTTACTGGATTTTAATTCTTTCTCACTCCTTTTAGATAGTTCCCTCTCCTTCACTGCACTGTATCCCTGGCCAGGCAGAGGAGATTTACCAAGATGTTGCCTGGTTTAGAGAGCATGTCTTTTGATAGGTTGAGTGAGATAGGGCTTTTCTCTTTGGAGTGAAAGAGAATGAAAGGTGACTTGTTAGAGGTGTACAAGATGATAAGAGGCTTGTACAGAGCCAGTATCTTTTTCCCAGGGCTGCAATGGCTAGTACCAGAGGACGTAACTTGAAAATGAGTGGAGGAAAGTTTACAGAGAGATGCCAGAGGGAGGGTTTTAGCCATCGAAGGTGTGGGGGCCTGGAATGCACTGATTGGGTTGGTGGCAGACGTTGATACACTCGGGCCATTTAAGAGACTCGTAGATAGGCACGTGGATGAAAGGAAAGTTGCAAGCTAATGTTTATGCTGTAAAACCCTGGTTAGACCACATTTGGAATGTTAAACTCCATTCCGATCGCCTCATTATAGGAAGGACATGGAGGCTTTAGAGAGAGCGCAGAGGAGACTTACCAGACGCTGCCTGGATTGCAGGGTATGTCTTATGGGGATAGGTTGAGAGAGCTTGGGCTTTTCTCTTTGCAGTGACTTGTGATAGAGGTGTACAAGATGATCAAACGGACAACCAGAGTTTTCTCTGGGTGGAAATGGCTAATATGAGAGGGCATAATTTAAAAATAATTGGAAGAAAGTACTGGGGGATGTCAGAGGTAAGTTCTTTACACAGTGGTTTGTGCCAGAAGTGGTAGCAGCTGCAGGTACATTAGGGACATTTAAGAAACTCTTAGATAGGAACATGAATGAATTGAAAATGGAGGACTATGTGGGCAGGAAGGATTAGATTGATCTTAGAATAGGTTAAAAGGTTGATACAACATCATGGGCTGAAGGGCCTGTACTGTTCTGTAATGTTTTATATTCTAAGCAGGCTCCTTTCACAAGCTTCCACATCATTTACTTACCAGTTTATAAACCAGTGGCAGGTATGGCCTCCTCAACCTCTCAAGCCTGTTCTGGAACCTCAAATCCACAGTCCCATCTGCCCCCAGCACCTTTTAACACACGCAAAATGCGGGAGGAGTCCAGCAGGTCAGGCAGCTTCCATGGAGAGGATTAAAGAGTCGTCGTTTCGGTCTGAGACCCTTAGTCGGGACACGTGGCCCGAAACATAAAGTCTTTATCCTCTCCTGACTGCTGCCTGACCTGTAGAGTTCCACCAGCATCTTGTGTGGGTTAATCTGGACCTCCAGCTTCTGCAGAACATCTTGTGCTCTGAACCTACCTACCTCTTCCTTAAGTATATTGAGAGACTCTAGTTATTAATGGGTTGCTTAACTTTCCTTCTGCATTGTCCTACCCGTCCTGATGGATATTTGACATTCCTTTGCAGTATCTGATCAAAGGGGACGGCAGGGAATGTTCAGAGCCTGAAAGAAATGAATAAGTTAATTGGGTAACTAAGGCTATAATGGTTTAACAGTTACCTGCCCAAACTCGTTATCGGGAGACCTGGATAAATGATCCAGAGAGAATTACAAATCTAACCATGCATGCTTGAAAGTTTAAATCTAAATGACTAGAACCGGGAACATAGAACACCGAAGATTACCACACAGAAACAGGCTCCTTGTGCCACTAAAGAGATAAAGATAAGATTAGTTTTATTTGTCACATATACATCGACACAGTGAAATCTGCTGAAGGGTCCCGGCCTGAAACGTCAACTGTTTACTCTTTTCCATAGAAGCTGTCCGGCCTGCTGAGTTCCTCCAGAATCGTTGCTCTGGATTTCCGGCATCTGCAGATTTTCTTGTCTCAGTGAAATGTTACGTTTGCGTCAACAGAGGCAGCCAGCAAGTGTCGCTGTGCTTCTGGGGCCGGCCTAGCATGCCAGAACCTTAACTTGCACATCTACAGGATGTGGGAAGAAGCAAAGCACCTGGAGGAAACCCACAGGCCCGCGGGGAGAGCACGCTGACAGTAGTGGGAACTGAACCCTTGTTTTACAGCTGGCTCTGTAGAGTGTTATGCTAGCTATTGATTGTCTTTTCAGCATCTTCAGTTTGTATTTCGGATTTCCAGCATCCGTATTTTGTTATCTTGAAGGCTGAGGTAGAGTTTTGGTCTAAAGGAGAATCAGGGTAATGGTAGAGGGACCTAGGCAGCATCTTATTGACCTGCTGAGTTCCTTCAGCATTTGTGTCTGTTCCGGTGGATTTACAGTATTTGCAGAAGCTCTTGTGTTTGCAAGAATCAAAGGCTCTGTGAGACAGGTAGGCAGATGGGGTGAAGTCAGCCGTGATCTTACGGAACGTTGGAGCAGCCTCAAGGCTTTCTCCCTACTCCTGCTTATTCCAAGAAATTCAGGTTCCAAAACTCCGAATTCTTCAAGGACTGACACCACATAAACAAACAATTTAAAAATCTCGCAGAAGTAGAGTGGAATCGCATCAGCTTTGAAAGCAGCTCCTTTAAAGCAACTTCAAAGCAATGTGGGAAGATTTTAAAGCGGTGCGTGGTTAGGCTGGATGAGCTCAACGCTTTCAGTTTAATGTGCTGAATATATTATCAGCAAGGAATGGTCTGGGTAGATTGAAGATTAAAGCAACAAAGCCATTAATGGATCAATAAGCAAAACAAACTGAAATAAGGAAGAAAAACAAACTTAACAAAGCTTGTGAAGAAAACCACTGTTAAAGTTCGAAAAACTCGTGAAAAAGATGGTGATGAAAGGTGAAATACAAAGGAAGCCTGAGGGGCCACTTTTTCTCTCAGAGTGTGGTGTGAGTGTAGAATGAGCAGCCAGTGGATTTGATTGCAACGTTTAAGAGAAGTTTGGATGAGTACATGGACTGGAGGGGTATGGAGGGCTGTGGTCAAGGTGTAGATTGATGGGACTGGGCAGACTACCTGTTCAGGATGGTCTAGAAGGGTCGAAGGGCCTGTTCTGTGCTTTGTGGAACTATGACGCTAAAGCAAGTGAATAACCAGCAACATAATTTCAGAAGCAACTATTCTCATGCTACTAATTTTCTCTGATAGTTCGAGGCTGTGAGATCTGAAGTGTTTCAGGCACTCCTTTAGGTTAACTTCCAACTATTCTTTGTGATACTCTCAAATGAAAAACACGCTTAAGGCAATGATTATCCCACCTATAAAGTGTGACAGCTATGGAGTAGATTGAGAAACGATAAAGCACAACGGCTTTGATTGGGGTGAGTCAATGCACTGTTGGTGAGATTTCTCAACTCATGAACTCCACAGTGGGCAAACAGAAGCATAATTGAATCTGTGCCTCTCTGTTTTAAGCAGCTCTGCCTGGCATTCCTGTGAATTTTATCCAAGTTATTTATTAACTAGATTAACTTTAGAAAAGGAAAGCCTCTTAAACGTCTCTGTTATATCTGCCTGCACCATCACCTCAGGCAGGTGCATTTCCAGGCACCCACTTGTGAAAAAAAACATAAACTTACCATGCACATCCGCTTTGAACTTACCCTCTCTCATCTTAAATGCACACCCTCAAGTATTAGACATCTTCAGCCTGGGAGAAAGATGCTGACTGTATACTCTACCTATGCCCCTCGTGACCTTAAATATCAGACTTCCTCTGCTGCTCTGGAGAAGACAACCCAAGTGAGTCCAACCTCTCCTTATAGCAGATGCCGTCTGATCTAGGCAGCATCCTGGCAAAGCGACTGTCTGAGTGAAAGCTGTGATGTGAAAAATCTGAAATACAAATCCAAAACGTACTCAGCGTCTGAGAGGAGAGAGATGGAGATAACTTGTCGGATTGACCCTGCCTGTGCTTCACTTTCATCTTGAGCAACCTCGCTGACTTCTTTCTGCCACCTGGCTGGAGTGGAGAAGTCCCAGGCAGCAAGTGGGCCTCAGGGTCTGTTGTTCCAGGTCACCCTGAGGATTCTCCGACAGGTTTACACCACTGCTTGTGTGGGTGGCACAATAACGGAGAGGCTAGCAGAACTGCTTTACAGTTCCAGCAATCACCAATCAGGGTTCGACTCCCTCCGCGATCTGTGAAGAGTAAGAATGTTTTCCGCATGGGTTTCTTCAGGGTCAAAAACCATTCTGATTGAATCTTAGCTTAGGGTCAATGGCGGCGCGAATCCTGTTCAAGATCACCTGATTGTATAGCTTTACTAAGATGCAGGTCAAGCTGATACTGCGGTAGTTAGCTGTCTTCGTGAGGGATCCAGACTTGGGGACTGGGATAATGTTTGAGAGTGACCACTGTTCTGGTTTGTCGCCTTTCATCAGTGCCGTATTACATATGTCCAGCAAGATGTCATCCAGGTCGCAGTTCTTCAGGACATCTGGTGGTATCCCCTCTGGTCCAGCGCTCCTGCCTTGTTTGAGTGCATATTTGGCCTTCTTCAGTTCCTCAATGGTGAGTGGGCCGTCATCGATGTTGACTTGCGTTAGTATCGTGGGTATGTCCCTTTCCTCTTCCGTGATCGTTGGAGGGCTGCCCAACAGGTTCTTGAAGTGGGTAAACCATGTCTGGACATGGTCCTGTGCTGTTTTACCACTTATTTGACCTGATGGGGACTTCTTGCATCTGCTGATCTCGTTGACTAGGCGCCATGCTTCTCCATACTGCTTGTCTTCATTAGCAGCCTCTACCCCTCAAATCCTCTCTGCTAGTTCCTCGTCCTTCAGTTAGTCGTAGGTGGCAAAGAGATTCTTCTTTCCTGTGTTGAGCTTGTCTCTTAGCTCTTCTGTTTTGCTCCTAAGTTCGGCATGACAAGCATTGACAAACTATACAATTGGATGATCTTGAACAGGATTCACACCGCCATTGATCCTAAGCTAAGATTCAATCAGAATGGTTTTCGGCAGAAGTGCACAACAGTGATGAAAATACTTGCTTTCTGTAGAATCATCAAGAAAGTCAAGAAGAACAACCTATCGGCCATGCTTACTTTCACCGATTTTCACAAAGCTTTTGGCTCCATTCACTGAGGTAAAATGCTGAAGATCCTGAAAGCTTACGGAGTGCCGGACCGTCTACCGAGAGCAATAGAGTCTAGCTACACCGAGACCACGGTGAAAGTTGTATCACCACACGGAGAAACAGCAGTGTTTGAGCTCCTAGCTGGTGTGCTGCAAGGAGGCACTCTGGCACCCTACATCTTTATAATCGCCCTTGATTACGCTCTACGTCAAGCTACCAAGGATCATGACAAGCTTGGTTTTACCATAAAACCAGGACGAACCAAAAGGGTCAGATCAGTTACGCTCACAGATCTCGATTTTGCAGATGACATAGTCCTGCTCTCTGACCAGATTGAGGAAGCACAGCAGCTACTGACAAAAGTGGAAACTGAGTGCAATAAAGTTGGACTTCGCCTAAACGCTAAAAAGACAGAGTACATGGTGTTCAACTGCGATGAAGAATGATACCATTAAGAAAGTCTTAGACTTCAAGTATCTCGGGTCAAGAATGATGAGTTCAGAGAAGGACATAAAGATACGGAAGGCGCTGGCGCGGAGGGTAATGAATGACATGAAGGAAATCTGGGGGTTGAACCTGACCAGAGGCTCAAAAAGAGGATCTTCATAGTAGTCATAGAGTCCATGCGAGACGTGGACGCTCACCAAGACCATGAGAAAGTCACTGGATGGTTGCTATACACGAATGCTCCGGATGGCTCTTGACGTGAGTTGGCAACAGCACATGACGAACGTCGAGCTCTATGACGACCTACCAATGCTCACTACTAAAATCGAGGCGAGAAGACTGTAAGTAGCGGGGCACCGTCTACGCCACCCTGAACTACCTGCCAGCCTAGTCATCACATGGGAGCCCAAGCATGGGAGGATGAGCCCTGGGCGCCCTCCCAAGACTACGGTCAACACGCTCCTAGAAGATAGCGGCGCGGCTAATGTAGATGAACTGAACACACTGATGAGGGAGAGGGAGGAGTGGAGAGTCCGTCATCGTGCCCGATGCCGGCCCCCTAGGCCTGAGTCGACATAGTAGTAGTAGTTCTTCAGGGTGTTTTGATTTGGGGTGGTAAGCTGTGGGTGTGTTAGGTTGGCACCAGCAGCAGAATAACAATGTGGGCTGTCCCCAGCATTGTGGGCACAAACGACACACTGCACTGTACGTTCTGAGGGTCATTGGCACAAACGACACACTGCACTGTACGTTCTGAGGGTCATTGGCACAAACGACACACTGCACTGTACGTTCTGAGGGTCATTGGTACAAACGACACACTGCACTGTATGTTCTGAGGGTCATTGGCACAAACGACACACTGCACTGTACGTTCTGAGGGTCATTGGCACAAACGACACACTGCACTGTATGTTCTGAGGGTCATTGGTACAAACGACACACTGCACTGTATGTTCTGAGGGTCATTGGCACAAACGACACACTGCACTGTACGTTCTGAGGGTCATTGGCACAAACGACACACTGCACTGTACGTTCTGAGGGTCATTGGCACAAACGACACACTGCACTGTACGTTCTGAGGGTCATTGGCACAAACGACACACTGCACTGTACGTTCTGAGGGTCATTGGCACAAACGGCACACTGCACTGTACGTTCTGAGGGTCATTGGTACAAACGACACACTGCACTGTACGTTCTGCGTGTCATTGGTACAAACGACACACTGCACTGTACATTCTGAGGGTCATTGGCACAAACGACACACTGCACTGTACGTTCTGAGGGTCATTGGCACAAACGACACACTGCACTGTACGTTCTGCGTGTCATTGGTACAAACGACACACTGCACTGTACATTCTGAGGGTCATTGGCACAAACGACACACTGCACTGTACGTTCTGAGGGTCATTGGTACAAACGACACACTGCACTGTACGTTCTGAGGGTCATTGGCACAAACGACACACTGCACTGTACGTTCTGAGGGTCATTGGTACAAACGACACACTGCACTGTACGTTCTGAGGGTCATTGGCACAAACGACACACTGCACTGTACGTTCTGAGGGTCATTGGTACAAACGACACACTGCACTGTACATTCTGAGGGTCATTGGCACAAACGACACACTGCACTGTACGTTCTGAGGGTCATTGGTACAAACGACACACTGCACTGTACGTTCTGAGGGTCATTGGTACAAACGACACACTGCACTGTACGTTCTGAGGGTCATTGGTACAAATGACACACTGCACTGTACGTTCTGAGGGTCATTGGCACAAACGACACACTGCACTGTACGTTCTGAGGGTCATTGGCACAAACGACACACTGCACTGTACATTCTGAGGGTCATTGGCACAAACGACACACTGCACTGTACATTCTGAGGGTCATTGGCACAAACGACACACTGCACTGTACGTTCTGAGGGTCATTGGTACAAACGACACACTGCACTGTACGTTCTGAGGGTCATTGGTACAAACGACACACTGCACTGTACGTTCTGAGGGTCATTGGTACAAATGACACACTGCACTGTACGTTCTGAGGGTCATTGGCACAAACGACACACTGCACTGTACGTTCTGAGGGTCATTGGCACAAACGACACACTGCACTGTACGTTCTGAGGGTCATTGGTACAAATGACACACTGCACACTTGATTAGTCAGGGTGTGAAAGGTTACAGGAGATTGGGGTTGAGAGGGAAATGGATCAGCCATGATGAAATGGCAGAGGAGACTCAATGGGATGAATGGCCTAACTCTGCTCATACGTCTTGTGATCTTGTGCAAAACCTGGTCCGCATACTGTTCGTACGGATCAAATCACTACACAAGATTCATTACAATTACAGTATTTATTTTAAATTGGGCAAAGAAAGAAACCTGACTACACATGGCTTTTCAATGAAGTCATCAACACCATTAAAGCAGTGTAGATCTGAGGGGCTGGGCTCTTGGCTCCGTACCATGCAGAGCAGCACACTGGACTCTGTTCTGTTCTTCCATCTGTCTGCCGCAGAAAATCAGTGCCATCCACTTCATTCCTTCATTTCGTTATTTTTTTTCACCAGAACTGAGATAAGCAAGCTCACTGTCCCTTTAATAAGCATAAAAGATTCTGCAGATGTTGAAAATCTTGAGCAACACACAAAACATAGAACACAGCAGTACAGCACAGAAACAGGCCATTCCACCCACAGTGTCCTGCTGAACCAGCTAAAAAGCAAATCAATATCCAAACACGAATCCCTCCTGCCTACACCATGTCCATATCCCTCTATCCTCCTCACATCCATAAGAACATTAGAAATAGGAGCAGGAGTCGGCCATCTGGCCCATCGAGCCTGCTCCACCATTCGATAAGATCATGGCTGATCTGGCCATGGACTCATCTCCACCTACCTGCCTTTTCTCCATAACCCTTAATTCCCCTACTATGCAAAAACCTATCCAACCTTATCTTCAATATATTTACTGAGGTAGCCTGCACTGCTTCATTGGACAGAGAATTGCACAGATTTACCACTCTCTGGGAAAAGCAGTTTCTCCTCATCTCCATCCTAAATCTACTCCCCCGAATCTAGAGGTTGTCCCCTGGCTCTAGTTTCATCTACCAGTGGAAACAGCTTTCCTGCCTCTATCTTATCTATCCCTTTCATTAGTTTATACTCCTCTCATTCTTCTAAATTCCGGCGAGTACAGTCCCAGGTGACTCAAACTCTCCTCATAATCTAACCCCCTCATTTCTGATCAACCTGGTGAACCTCCTATGCACCACCTCCAGAGCCCTCAAGAAGGGAGACTAAAACTGTAGGCAGAACTCGAGGTGCGGCCTCACCAATACCCTGTACAGTTGTAGCATAACCTCCTGCTCTTAGCTTCAATTCCTCTAGCAGTGAAGTCCAACATTCCATTTGCCTCCTTGATAGCCTGCTGCACCTGCAAACAACCTTTTGTGATTCATGCACAAGCACTCCCAAGTCCCTCTGCACAGCAGCGTGCTGCAATTCTTTTACCATTTAAATAATAATAATAGTTATTAATATTTAGTAATTATCCATGTGCCTATCCGTACGTCTCTTACGAGCCTCTAATGCATTTGCCTCTATCACCATACCGGGCAGCTCATTCCAGGCATCCACCACTCCGAATAAAAAAAACTTACCCCTCACGTTCCTCTTGAACCTACCCCCCTCTCATTTTCAATGCATGCCCTCTGATATTAGACATTTCAACCCTGGAAAACAGATACTCTCTGTCCACTCTATCTATGCCTCTGATAATCCTGTAAACCTCTATCAGATCTCCCCTCAGCCTCCAGGGCTAATCTAAGTTTATCCAGTCTCTCGTGATAGCACATGCCCTCTAAACCAGGCATTATCCTGGTAAACCTTTTCTAAACCCTCTCCAAAGCCTCAACATCCTCCCTGTAGTGAGGCGACCAAAACTGTATGCAACATGCCAGACGTGGCCTGAAACTCAGCAGGTCGGGCAGCATCTGTGGAGGCAAAGAAACAATCGATGTTTCGGGCCGGAAGCCCTTCATCAGGACTGTCTATGTGACAGTTGTTATTTCTTATTCAAAATGTATCCCCTGACAATTCCCCTCAGCAGGACTGGAAGGGAAGGGGGCAGAATGAGAAGGTGAGGGAAAGGGGGGGAATGCAAGCTGGGAGGTGATAGGTGACACCAGGTGAGGGAAAAGATTAGTGAGTGGGGGAGGGTGGATGAAATAAGAAGCTGGGAGGTGATAGGTGGAAGAGATCGAGGGCTGAAGAAGAAGGAATCTGATTGGAGAGGAATGTAGACCATGATAGTTAACTGAAGAGATTCATGCTTAGGTTTGCCATTGATTTTCTTTCCCCAGAAAGCTCCACCTTTACTGGCCCGCTGGGTCCCTTTTGTTGCCGTGGCAGCTGCTAACTGTGTAAACATTCCAATGATGAGACAGCAGTAAGTCCAGTTCTTTGTTTCATCCAGTGTTTTTTTTTGTCATTAAATGTTGTAACGTATTTGAGAGGGGCCCTTTAGAGAGCCTCATTAATGATGAGAAATCTTGGGTTAACTTTATGTAACATGTGGTGCAGCAGTGTAGCGTAGTGGTTAGAGCAATTGTTTTACAGCATCGGCAATCCAGACAAGGTTCGATTCCCAGCGCTGTCTGTAAAGAAACTGTACTCTCTTCCTGTGACCATGTGGGTTTCCTCCCACAGTCCACAGATGTACAGGTTAGGGTTAGGAAGTTGTGACCATGCTACCTTGGCAACACATTGAAGGCTGACCCCCTGCACACTCCTCACTGACTTGATTGTACGCAAATGACGCATTTCAATGTACGTTTTGATGTGAGAAATAAAACTAATTTCTTTAATGTGTTTGTGCCAGTCCTGCCTGGAATAGTTGAGAGCCTGTGGACTGCCAGATGAAGGACTTATGAAGTTCCATAGTTCTTAATGTTTCAGGAAAAACTGGTGTAGCTCATCATGCAATGTGTCTTCATTTCCATGGAAGCAAAATAGCAGCTGTGTGCCATATGTGACCGTTCACCTTCTCCAACATTCAGCAAAATCCTGGTTGACTGTCCACCTTCTCCACTTTCCAGACTAGTGCTCATATCCCATGATTCCATCGGTCCAAAGCCCTATCAGTCCCTACAGTTGAGCATTCACAGTCCGCTGAATACTTCATAACAACGGAAAAGTATTCCCCCCTGCCAATGGTAAATAGCTGCCTTGTACCCAGAGACTCTAATTCCCGGTCAAAGATAAGAACCCCTCGATGTCTATCTTAGTAACTTTTCCAAGAATCTTGTTTCATCTTGATCACTCTGTACTCTTTTAAACTCGTGTGAGGATTAGTCCATTGCATTGAAACTTCCCTCATCGGGCAGACCTCACACCCGACGAATCAAATTAGTGAATCAGTATGGGGCTTCTTCGAGGATATTTTCAATCAGATATGGACCAAATGGTGCATCCTCATTATTGAGGAAAGGAGGAGAACCTATACTTGAACTGAGAAAAAATTGAGGCAGAGAAATCCAGAGACTGGAAATTATTTATTTAGAGAGGACCACAGGTCCATCAGACCCAATGAGTTCCCCTCGGCCCAATTACACCCATGTGACCGATTACCTTGTTAATCCGTAAGTCTTTGGAGTGTGCGAGGGAACTGGAGCACCCAGAAAAAACCCAGGCAGGGAAAACATAGAAACGTCTTCAAAGGTTTCAAAGGTACATTTAATGTCAGAGAAATGTATACAATATACATCCTGAAATTCTTTTTCTTCAGACAGCGGCAGTAACTGTACCTGACCACTGTCACTGTACTTGCATTACACTAACTGCTGCCAACCGGCATAATATCAGTTGAGGAACAGAGAAAGGCAAGAAGAAGTGCAACCAACAGATTTCTAAGGGCATTAAAATGTCCTGTATACCTGTTTCTCTAAAAGATCATCAATTTTTCCAGTGATCAGAGGCTTTATAAAGCAAGGACAAAGAAGACTGAAGTAAAGGTAACACAATAGATCTTAGCAAGTTAGCAAATAGAAAATGAAGTTCTTGTTTTCATGAACCAGCCTAACTACTTGTAAGGTATCAAATAACTTAAAAATCTTTGTGTTCAGTTCTGATCAGTCAGGTCAGAATTTATAAACTTAGGGCAGAAATGGCAAATCTTTTTGAGAGCATGTTTGGTGATGACAGGAGCATGTTAAGCTAGCCACTTAGACAGAGTTCGATAAACTTCTAACAGAGTGTCTCAGCGTCTTGATTAAGATAACTTCTGGAACAAGGTAAGGTACAGGTTGGTCTGTTTCAGGACACATGCCAGCACCCTCAGTTGGGGAAGGGATGAAACCTGATGAATTGGATGGGAAGACTCCATTTCTGTAAAATAATCAATTCACAGCCTACGGCATCTGGGAAGCTATTTCTGGCCAGCCACTCGGGCTCAAATGGACGCAGTTAAACAGGAGCTGATATTCAGTGTTTGAATTAAGTTTTCTTCTGTGTTTTAGAGAAATTATAAATGGAATCACTGTGACTGATGAAAATGAGAACAAGCTGGGAGAATCCAGGGTAAATATGCATTTTAGTAAACCAATATGACAATGTAGAAATGCTTTTTTTTCCCGTGGAAATCTGTTCTATCATTAATTTGATGGGCCAAGTGGCAGTAAGCAAGGTGTTCTCTAAATCCTGCAATATTGTGCCCCATCCATGAATATACAGTAATATTGTTGAGTGTGTTTTATTTGAAACAATATTATCTACGTATTTTTAAATAGTATTTCATCATGAATTGAAGACATGGATTCCTGCTGCTTGTTACTGATCTTGCACGGAGGAAGATCAGTGAGAGTGAACCGAATTTGCTGCCAGAAAGAGTTGTGGCTACAAAATGCCATTGAATAGTATTGAACTTCTATCTGAAAGGAAGGGAAGCTCTTTGTTCCAGTGCATTGGATTCTCAAACTAGATTATATGCTGAAATATTGGGATGGGTCTTGAATTTCCTGATTAAAGACAATAGTAAGCTGAATAAAGCTGACACCTGTATGTATCAGTGAGACACCTTCATCAGCTTTGATCAACTTAATTCACAGAGTGTCAAACATGAAATAAATCCATATACAGGTATCAAACCTCTGCCTACGCCCAATCTTGCTGATAAATGAGATTGTGGCTGATCTGTGGCCTGACTTCAAGAGCTTTGTAGCTTTGTAGAACTCTGGTTAGATCACACGTAGAGTATCTGATGGTCTTGTTATAGTTAGGCTGTGGAAACTTTAGAGAGGGTGCAGAGGACGTTGTCTGGATTAGAGAGCATGTCTTATGAGGATAGGTTGAGCAAGCTGGGGCTTTTCGCTCTGGAGTGAAGGAGGATGAGAGGTGACCTGATAAAGGTGTACAAGGTGATAAGAGGCATAGTGGATAGCCAGAGACATTTTCCCAGGGCAGAAATGGCTACTACTAGAGGGCAACATTTTTAAGCTGTTTGAAGGAACAGGGCTGTGGATGTCAGATTTCTCTTTAACAGAGAGCAGTAGGTGTTTGGAATGAACTGCCAGAGACAATGGTTGAGGGAGATTTAAGAAACTCTTCAGTAGGTAGATGGATGAAAGGAAAATGGAGACTATGTGAGATCGATCTAAATGTAGGTTAAAGTGTCAGCACAACGTTGTGGGCTGAAGGGCCTGTACTGTTCTGTGCTCTATAACCTGCTTTAATTTACTTTCACAGGTTTACCCTGTGGTGCAAAGTCAGTGTTTACCTGCTTAGACCATGGGATGTATGAGCAGAATTAGGCCATTCAGCCCATCGAGTCCATTCTGCCATTCGATTGTGGTTGATTTAATTTTCCTCTCCACCCCATTCTAATGCCTTTTGACACCTTTACTTTTAAAGAGCCTATCAACCTCCACTTTACATATACATAACTACTTGACCTCCACAGCCGTCTGTGACAATGAATCCATGATCCACTTCCCACTGGCTAAAGAAATTCCTCCTCGTCTCTATTGTAAAGGAGCACCTTCCAGTTTTGAGGATGTGCCCTCTGGTCC
Organism: Hemitrygon akajei; assembly: GCF_048418815.1. Taxonomy (NCBI): domain Eukaryota; kingdom Metazoa; phylum Chordata; class Chondrichthyes; order Myliobatiformes; family Dasyatidae; genus Hemitrygon; species Hemitrygon akajei. Next base: position 9,271,810 of record NC_133146.1, read on the forward strand.
TAGACTATCACACTGAAGGAAGCAAACTCTCCATGTCCTCTCCATCTACCTTCAATATTCGGTGGCTTCAATGAGGTCCCCCCCCCCACTCTCCAAAACTCCAGTGAGTACAAACCCAGAGTTGTCAAAGAGTGGTTGGGAAGTTGATGGAAAAGATCCTGAGAGGCAGGATTTTGAACATTTGGAGAGGCATAATATGATTAGGAGTAGTCAGCATGGCTTTGTAAAAGGCAGGTCATGCGTTACGAGCCTGATTGAATTTTTTGAGGATGTGACTAAACACATTGATGATGGTAGAGCTGTAGATGTAGTGTATATGGATTTCAGCAAGGCATTTGATAAGGTACCCCATGCAAGGCTTATTGGGAAAGAAAGGAAGCATGAGTTCTAAGGGGAAATTGCTTTTGTGGATCCAGAACTGGCTTGCCCACAGAAGGCAAAGAGTGGTTGTAGACGGGCATATTCTGCATGGAGGTCAGTGACCAGTGGTGTGCCTCAGGGATCTGTTCTGGGACCACTACTCATTGTGATTTTTATAAATGACCTGGATGAAGAAGTGGGGAGGATGGGTTAGTAAGTTTGCTGATGACACAAAGGTTAGAGGTGTTGTGGATAGTGTGGAAGGTTGTCAGAGGTGATGGTGGGACATTGATAGGATGCAAAAATGGGCTGAGAAGTGACAGTTGTTAGTTCAACCCAGATAAGTGTGAGGTAGTTCATTTTGGTAGGTCAAATATGATGACAGAATATAGTATTAATGGTAAGACTCTTGGCAGTGTGGAGGATCAGAGGGATCTTGGGGTCCAAGTCCATGGGACACTCAAGGCAGCTGCACAGGTTTGACTCTGTGGTTAAGAAAGCATAAGGTGCATTGGCCTTCATTAATTGTGGGATTGAGTTTAGGAGCTGAGAGGGAATGTTGCAGCTATAGAGGACCCTGGTCGGATCCCACTTGGAGTACTGTGCTCAGTTCTGGTCGCCTCACTACAGGAAGGATGTGGAAACCATGGAAAGGGTGCAGAGGAGATTTACAAGGATGTTGCCTGGATTGGGGAGCATCCCTTATGAGAATAGGTTGAGTGAACTCAGCCTTTTTTCCTTGGAGTGATGGAGGATGAGAGGTGACCTGATAGAGGTGTACAAGATGATGAGAGGCATTGATCGTGTGGATAGTCAGAGGCTTTTTCCCAGGGCTGAAATGGCTAGCACAAAAGGGCACAGTTTTAAGGTGGTAGGAGGTAGGTTTCGAGGAGATATCAGGGGTAAATTTTTTACACAGAGACTGGTGAGTGTGTGGAATGGGCTGCTGGTGACGATGGTGGAGGCAGATATGATAGGGTCTTTTAAGAGACTCCTGGACAGGTATATGAAGCTTAGAAAAATAGAGGGCTATGGGTAACCCTTGGTAATTTCTCGGGTAAGGACATGTTCAGAACAGCTTTGTGGGCTGAAGGGTTTGTATTGCGCTGTAGTTTTTCTATGTTACAAACACTCCTCATAGTTTTAACCCTTTCATTCTCGTGAATCTCCTCTGGACCCTCTCCAATGCCAGCACATCTCTTCTCAGATAAGGGGCCCAAAACTGCTCACAATACTCCAAATATGGTCCAACCAACTCCTTTCCAAAGTCTCTGTATTACATCCTTGCTTTTATATTCTAGTCCTTTGGAAATGAATGCCAACATTGCATTTGCCTTCCTCACCACAGACTCAACCTGCAGGTTGCTCTTTAGAGAATCCTGCACGAGGACTCCCAAGTCCCTTTGCACGTCAAATTTCTGAATCTGTACCCCATTTTAAAAAATAGTCTACATCTTTATTCCTTCTACCGGTGATTCAATCTGCAAATTAATCTTTAGAATCCTGCACGAGGGCTCCCAAATCCCTTTGCATCTCGGATTTTTGAATTTCCTCTCTGCTTAGAAAATAGTCTATGCTTTAATTCCTTCTCGCAAAGTACATGACCATACACTTCCCTACACTGTGTCCCACCTGTCACTTCTTTGCCCATTCTCCCAGTCTGTATATTACTCAATGGTCAATGTTGTCCCGTTTGGTTTTTTTTTCAGTTTTAGAACCCGCAGTGATGTCAGAGTCAGTTGCTCAGGTTATAGTACAATGCAGTTTGGACCATCGTCTTACTCAGAAATCCCACGCGGTAAAAAAGGAGCTGCTGTTGTGCCAATGACTGAGCAGACAGTGAGGTGTTTAATTTGGGCCCAAGTGCATTAACTGGGAAATCAGCAGATGTATTGGCGGGAAGCGTTGTGAAGCTGAAACAGTGAAGGAGCTGCTCGGGGCTGCCTTATTAACTAAATCACAGCAGCAACACACTGCCCCACGAAAGGCCCCAGAGCTGCTGATTTACAGCTTGTTCAGGGGGCAGGCGATGAACCAGCAAACAGATAATCACTGTTGCTCTTGAGAATAGCCACTAGGAGGGGCACCAGACTGTTCCTACACATTGCTTTTTAACCCTCCCTCATGTGGAATGCAGCCTAGTTTCCGATTTGCCCTCGGGAAATATTTGGAATATAATTAGCTGTTCCCAGAATCAAACACAAATTACTGACATTGAATTCAACAGAGGAAGTGCTCCTGAGTTAATACAAAGGCAAAACTTTCCAGCAATGTCTGATTCCAGTGTGAATATGTCTTGAAAATTTGAGTGAGCTAGGCCTTTTTGCTTTGGAGCCAAGGACAGTGAGAGGTGACTCGATAGAGGTGTACAAGATCGAGTAGACAGCCAGAGGCGTTTTCCCAGGATGGAAATGCCTAATACGAGGAGGTATAAGGTGAATGGAGGGAAGTATGGGAGAGGGAACGTCAGAAGTATGTTTTTTACAGAGAGAGTGGTGGGTATGTGGAGTGCACTACCTGGGGTGCTGGTAGAGACAGATACATTTAAGAAACTCCTATATAGACTCATGGATGATAGAAAAATGGAGGGCTGTGTAGGAGGCAAGTGTTAGAGTGATCTTAGAGTAAGTTAAAAGGTCAGCATAATATGGTGGGCTGAAGGGCCTGTACTGTGCCTGAACTATTCTATGTTCTGTATGTCCTAATAATGATGTATTGCTTCAAAAATATCTTCCTTCTTTTGAAAATGTTCTCAGCACCCAGAAACTACTTAAGATCATCTACTGTTCTCTAACCATACTCTATCCCAATTTCTGCAGCAGTTCTTTTAAGACGGTTTGCTGGTAATGGGTTGAAGATTCTCCTTAGAATCTGTCAGCTTCTTTACGTGCTATTTCAGGTACTAGATTAATGGTGCTGTCCTACCAGTACACCCCCCCACCCGGAGTTTTCCGACCAGTACCCCCCCCCCCCCCGGAGTTTTCCGACCAGTACCCCCCTCCCCCCCCGGAGTTTTCCTACCAGTACACCCTCCCCGGAGTTTTCCGACCAGTACCCCCCCCCCCTGGAGTTTTCCTACCAGTACCCCCCCCCCTGGAGTTTTCCTACCAGTACCCCCCCCCCCTGGAGTTTTCCTACCAGTACCCCCTCCCCGGAGTTTTCCTACCAGTACACACCCCCCCCCAGAGTTTTCCTACCAGTACCCCCCCCCCCCGGAGTTTCCTACCAGTACCCCCCCCCCCCCGGAGTTTCCTACCAGTACACCCCCCCCAGAGTTTTCCTACCAGTACACCCCCCCTGGAGTTTTCCTACCAGTACACCCCCCCCGGAGTTTTCCTACCAGTACACCCCCCCTGGAGTTTTCCTACCAGTACACCCCCCCTGGAGTTTTCCTACCAGTACCCCCCCCCCCCCGGAGTTTCCTACCAGTACCCCCCCCCCCCGGAGTTTCCTACCAGTACACCCCCCCCAGAGTTTTCCTACCAGTACACCCCCCCTGGAGTTTTCCTACCAGTACCCCCCCCCCCCCGGAGTTTTCCTACCAGTACACACCCCCCCCAGAGTTTTCCTACCAGTACCTCCCCCCCGGAGTTTTCCTACCAGTACACCCCCCCTGGAGTTTTCCTACCAGTACCCCCCTCCCCTCCCCGGAGTTTTCCGACCAGTACACCCCCCCCCCCCGGAGTTTTCCTACCAGTACCCCCCCCCCCGGAGTTTTCCTACCAGTACCCCCCTCCCCCCCAGAGTTTTCCTACCAGTACCTCCCCCCCCGGAGTTTTCCTACCAGTACCCCCCTCCCCGGAGTTTTCCTACCAGTACCCCCTCCCCGGAGTTTTCCTACCAGTACACACCCCCCCCCAGAGTTTCCTACCAGTACCCCCCCCCCCGGAGTTTCCTACCAGTACCCCCCCCCCCCCGGAGTTTCCTACCAGTACCTCCCCCCCGGAGTTTTCCTACCAGTACACCCCCCCTGGAGTTTTCCTACCAGTACCCCCCTCCCCTCCCCGGAGTTTTCCGACCAGTACACCCCCCCCCCCGGAGTTTTCCTACCAGTACCCCCCCCCCCCGGAGTTTTCCTACCAGTACCCCCCTCCCCCCCAGAGTTTTCCTACCAGTACCTCCCCCCCCCGGAGTTTTCCTACCAGTACCCCCCTCCCCGGAGTTTTCCTACCAGTACCCCCTCCCCGGAGTTTTCCTACCAGTACACACCCCCCCCCCAGAGTTTTCCTACCAGTACCCCCCCCCCCAGAGTTTCCTACCAGTACCCCCCCCCCGGAGTTTCCTACCAGTACCCCCCTCCCCGGAGTTTTCCTACCAGTACCCCCCTCCCCCCCAGAGTTTTCCTACCAGTACCTCCCCCCCCGGAGTTTTCCTACCAGTACCCCCTCCCCGGAGTTTTCCTACCAGTACCCCCTCCCCGGAGTTTTCCTACCAGTACACACCCCCCCCCAGAGTTTTCCTACCAGTACCCCCCCCCCAGAGTTTCCTACCAGTACCCCCCCCCCCCGGAGTTTCCTACCAGTACCCCCCCCCCCGGAGTTTCCTACCAGTACACCCCCCCCCAGAGTTTTCCTACCAGTACACCCCCCCTGGAGTTTTCCTACCAGTACCCCCTCCCCGGAGTTTTCCGACCAGTACACCCCCCCCCCCGGAGTTTTCCTACCAGTACCCCCCTCCCCCCCAGAGTTTTCCTACCAGTACCTCCCCCCCCGGAGTTTTCCTACCAGTACCCCCCTCCCCGGAGTTTTCCTACCAGTACACACCCCCCCCCAGAGTTTTCCTACCAGTACCCCCCCCCCCAGAGTTTCCTACCAGTACCCCCCCCCCCGGAGTTTCCTACCAGTACCCCCCCCCCCCGGAGTTTTCCTACCAGTACCCCCCTCCCCCCCGGAGTTTTCCTACCAGTACCCCCCTCCCCCCCAGAGTTTTCCTACCAGTACCTCCCCCCCCGGAGTTTTCCTACCAGTACCCCCTCCCCGGAGTTTTCCTACCAGTACCCCCTCCCCGGAGTTTTCCTACCAGTACACACCCCCCCCCAGAGTTTTCCTACCAGTACCCCCCCCCAGAGTTTCCTACCAGTACCCCCCCCCCCGGAGTTTCCTACCAGTACCCCCCCCCCCGGAGTTTCCTACCAGTACACCCCCCCCCAGAGTTTTCCTACCAGTACACCCCCCCTGGAGTTTTCCTACCAGTACCCCCCTCCCCGGAGTTTTCCGACCAGTACACCCCCCCCCCGGAGTTTTCCTACCAGTACCCCCCCCCCGGAGTTTTCCTACCAGTACCCCCCTCCCCCCCGGAGTTTTCCTACCAGTACCCCCTCCCCCCCAGAGTTTTCCTACCAGTACCTCCCCCCCCGGAGTTTTCCTACCAGTACCCCCTCCCCGGAGTTTTCCTACCAGTACACACCCCCCCCCAGAGTTTTCCTACCAGTACCCCCCCCCCCGGAGTTTCCTACCAGTACCCCCCCCCCCCCGGAGTTTCCTACCAGTACAACCCCCCCCCAGAGTTTTCCTACCAGTACACCCCCCCTGGAGTTTTCCTATCAGTACCCCCTCCCCGGAGTTTTCCGACCAGTACCCCCTCCCCTCCCCGGAGTTTTCCTACCAGTACCCCCTCCCCGGAGTTTTCCTACCAGTACACACCCCCCCCCCCAGAGTTTTCCTACCAGTACCCCCCCCCGGAGTTTCCTACCAGTACACCCCCCCCCAGAGTTTTCCTACCAGTACACCCCCCCTGGAGTTTTCCTACCAGTACCCCCCTCCCCGGAGTTTTCCGACCAGTACCCCCCTCCCCCCCCGGAGTTTTCCTACCAGTACCCCCTCCCCGGAGTTTTCCTACCAGTACACACCCCCCCCCAGAGTTTTCCTACCAGTACCCCCCCCCCCGGAGTTTCCTACCAGTACACCCCCCCCCAGAGTTTTGCTACCAGTACACCCCCCCTGGAGTTTTCCTACCAGTACCCCCCTCCCCGGAGTTTTCCTACCAGTACCCCCCCCCCCCCCGGAGCCCGGAGTTTTCCTACCAGTACCCCCTCCCCCCCGGAGTTTTCCTACCAGTACCCCCTCCCCCCCGGAGTTTTCCTACCAGTATACCCCCACCCGGAGTTTTCCTACCAGTACCCCCCCCTCCCCCCCGGAGTTTTCCTACCAGTACCCCCCTCCCCCCCGGAGTTTTCCTACCAGTATACCCCCACCCGGAGTTTTCCTACCAGTATACCCCCCCTGGAGTTTTCCTACCAGTATACCCGGCCGGAGTTGTGGTCATAGTTTCTGAATGAAGTATTCACAACCTGGCGCTGAAACTGTGGGGAAAATTTACCTAAATGTGCATTAGATCTTCAGAATTCTGTCACCCAGAGGGTTGTGGATACCCACACTTGCAGTGGAGATTCGTCATGATCTCACTGGGAGGGAAGTGGGGCACCCGGAGGAAAGGCACGTGGTCACAGGACGAGTGTACAAACTCCTTGCGGACAGCAGAACCCCAATTGTGATCGCTGCTGGTTTAAAATGTCACCATACTGTACTACCCTTACTGGTTAAATAGTCTCCTGCTGCTTCTGTTTCTAATTTCTTGTCCCAACCTAATTCTTATACTTTTAAAATGTTCATGTAGTTTGCCTTGTCATTGTAGCATAAATCAGGGAATAATGAATGAATTTAAACTATTGTTCCTTTTTGCTTTTCTGCCAACCTGCTGACAGGGGTGGGGTGCCAAAAGAACCAGTGTGCTTGCCCTGTAATAGTGTGTAATGGCCAGGCCTTCCTAGTGGTTGAGTCAGTGAGAGCATGGGGACCCCCCCACCACCCTCAGGGTTTGCCAGTCAGCTCCCTCCCCATGGTGAAGAACAGCCAAGTTCAGGTCAAAGTGTGTTCCCAGTTGGATATGGACGCCTGGGAGGAGTCCTTTCACGTGAAGAAAGGCATCCATAGATAAAGGACCATATCTCAGACCGTCCCTCCAGAGGTAGGAGGGGTTTGTGCTTTAAGTGGTCATTGTACCTAGTTCCTACCTCCACGTTTTGGCTGCAGCTATTGCATGTGGGGAGGCAGAACGTCGGTGGATTCTGGCTGCATCTCCCAGTCACTCTTGGAAAGGTGTGAGTGGAAGAAGAGACCAATTCGGGCCAGCATGGTGACGTAGCGGTCAGTTCGGTGATGTTACAGAGTCACCAAGCCAGGGTTTAAATCTGTCCACCGCCTGCGAGGAGCTTGTATGTCCTCCACGAGCTCCAGGTGCTCCGTTTTCCTCCCACACTCGGCGGGTTAGTGTGCCACATGGGTGTAGTTGGGCGTTGTGAGCTCATTGGACTGGAAGGATCTGTTACCGTGCTGTCTCTCCAAATTAAAAATCGTTTAGCCACACACGCCGAATGCTGGAGGAACTCAGCATCCCTGGAGAGGAATAGACCGTCAATATTTTGGGCGGAGACCCTTCACAGGACCTACCTGCCTGCAGTGTTTCCTGTAGCCTGATAGTTGCAGGACAGTCCTCTGGGCAAGCTGCTGCTAACTCATTTATGCTACGGTTAAAAGCTTGCATCAAGGAATTTAACATGACTGAACAAATAAACCACCAGCAGAATCATTGCTCTACTTTCGTAATAATTGTCTACTATTTCAAGATCTGTAACCTGCTTCCTTGCATTAGAAAACAAACACCAGTGCTTTGAAATGCCATAGATCCTTGAAATAAGGCACCCATTACCTGTCTGAGCGTAGCGTTGAGTCGCCTTAAGCTCTTTATATATTTTCATGTTATGCCAGTGTTTATAGAGTTAACACTGGCGTTCCTTCTTCCTTGTTCTGCCAGCTCACTTGTTTATAGGTAAGGTCACGTTGTCCACTGTGGGGAGAAAACCTCTCAGTCAATTGTTTTGTAAATGATGGTTTGGGGGTTACAAATAAACTGCAAATCCTTGTCAACTGATTCCTCCCTAACCCCACACCCCCCCCCACCTCCCACTGATATGTCTCTTACGTGCACGTTTGCATTTCAGATTGCAGCTGTGAAGGGTATCACGCAAGTGGTGATCTCTAGAGTTACCATGGCCGCTCCAGGAATGAGTAAGTATCTAAATAAACAACATCTGAGTCCGTAGATAGCTCAGAACCATCTTTGGTTAGACAAGAAGATAGTCCGCCAATGATGTAATGGACCAAGATGGCAGCCTAGACAGTTGGTGAGATAAAATCCTCCAGTCCCATTGGCCCACTCTTGTTTACGTATTACCTCCTCCATCCTTCTTAGTCCATTTCTAAATCTGGAATATTGACTAGCCTTCTGAATGCCTCAACCAATTTAGTAATGCATTGGTATGTAATTATTCGCAAGCAATTAGATATTGAGTCCTCGAATAGCATGGGGTCACCGTGACCCATTCTTGCTCTCTCACGTCTATTCCTTTCTAGTTGGAATTGTTTAGGTCACTGCTAGTACTCTCACTATCATCTTTTCTGGTTTTGCTCCATTAAGCTTAGATCTTCTCATAGGTTCATCTGTTGGGTTGTTTCACTAGGTTAAAGATCATACATTAGTGCAGATCCATTACCTTTTTTTTGTGTTGTTGGCTGTCCACGTTCTTTCATCCCCAAATACCTCCATCCTTAGATGCCTACCTTTCTGTAACACCTTGATAATTACGGTACGGGGCCACTAGCCCATGAGTCGAAGTCCCAATGTGAAACTGACTTTTAATAGATTTGATCACTTATTTGATGACCCTTGGCAAAACGGAAATGAAATGGTGGGGGGGAGCTTTGGGGTTCTAACCCTTAACTGTCATTCATTCTTTGGGGCAATACTCTGTTTTTGTGGATGTTTGTGAAGAAAAAGCATTTCAGGATGTATAGTGTATACATTTCTCTGACATTAAACGTACCTTTGAAACCGTGGACAGTGTTGAGTCCTGCGCTGGCTACAGGGGATGGAAAGTTGCTGCCCCTGTCTCTGGTTCATCCTCACAGCTTGTTTGACTTCAAATGCTGCCTGAAATGCTCTGGCATCTCAAATGCATTGAGTAACATTCAAATTCTGGTTAGTTTATTGTCATACACACCCAGGGTGCAATGAAATTCCTTGCTCGTGTGAATCTTACAGAGTAAATGGGACGTATGGTAATAATGAAAGCTTTATGTACAACAATGAGCACAATCCAAAGCAATGTGGAAATAAAATAACGGAAGAGGTAGAATTAAAGGTTCAGGAACTTGGGAGGACCACCAGGAATGGATGTGAAAAAGGTTTTTGTTTCAGAAGTCTGATAACAGTGGGGAAGAAGCTGTTCCTGGGTCTGGTCTTTCAAGCTCCTGTATATTCCCCCAGAAGATAGAAGAGAGAAAACAGAATGGCCAGAGTGGCAGCTCTTCTTGTTGATGCTTTTATCCTTCCTGAAGCAATGCACCGTGAAGATGGACTGGATGGAAGGAAGTTACAAGTCTGAAATGGAATGAGCTTTCGTGCGCTGTCAGACCAGGGTAACAGTTCCTGGACCAGGCTGAACGGCAACACCTGGATACTTCCAGTAGTGGACCTGTTGAAGTTCAAGTGAGTCCTCATGGGCAAGCCACATCCTCTCAGATGCTTCAGGAAGTATATACGCTGATATGCTTTCTTGATCGGTGCATCAGTATGGAGGGAGCAGGAAAGGTTGCTGGTGAAATGAATGCCGAGGAATGTGGACAAGATTGTGTTCAGCCACAACCCCAGTCCAGCTGTACCTGCACAACCCAGCTGGCAGCCTCTTCCTGCACGCCTGATGCTACCTGTGTGTGTCTCCCTCCAACTAGTGGCCCTGAATTGCGATTAGAAATGAGGATCTCATCGGGCCACCTAGAAGAATTGGTAACTCTGTGCAGTAGAACCAACAAATAAACCAGACAAGATCTAGATTTTTTCAACTCCTGACACAAACCTTTCTCAGCCACGTTAATACGGCAGCTTTAAAATTGCCAATTTGCCCCAGGGTGTTTCGCAGAAGCATTATCAATCCAAAGGAAAAGAGGATCCATCCCACGAGGAACTGTTAGGGCAACTGACCAAGAGGTTCAAACTCCAAGTTCAAAGTAAATTTATTATCAAAGTACATATTTGTCACCATATACAGCCCTGAGATTCATTTTCTTGTGGGCATACTCAATAATTCTTCAGAATAGTAACTATAACAGAATCAATGAAAGACCTTGCCAACTTGGGTGTTCAACAGAGTGCAGAAGACAACAAACTGTGCAAAGAAAGAAAGAATACTAATAATTATAATAAATAGGCAATAAATATTGAGAACATGAGATGAAGAATCCTTGAAAGTGAGTCCATTGGTCGTGGGAACATTTGAATGATGGGGCAAGTGAAGTTGAGTGAAGTTATCCCTTTTGTTCAAGAGCGTGATGGTTGAGGGCTAACAACTGTTCCTGAACTTGGTGGTGCGAGTCCTGAGGCTCCTGTACCTTCTACCTGATGACGGCAGCGAGAAGAGAGCATGCCCTGGGTGGTGGAGGTCCCTGATGATGGATGATGCTTTCCTGCGACAGCACTTGATGTACATATCTTAATGGTTGGGAGGGTTTTATCCGTAATGGACTGGGCCATATCCACTGCTTTTTGTAGTAGTTTCCATTCAACCATACCTGGTTTCCGTACCAGGCTGTGAGGTAGCCAGTCAACATGCTTCCCTCTACACATCTATAGAAGTTTGTCAAAGTTTTAGACAGACTCCTAAGGAAGTAGAGAGGCTGCAATGCCTTCTTCGTGGTTGCACTTACACGCTGGATTGCTTCATATGCAAGGATCAAAGCGACAGATTGGAAGAGGAAAGAATTCCAAAGCTTCTGCACTTGTTGGCTTCTGACATTGCCACTGATGGCAAAGTGATTACATTTGGGAATGCTTCCTGGCAGTCCGGAGGAGCATAGATATCTCCGAGAGTAGGCAAGCTGGAAGAGATTGAGGAAAAGTGAGGATGACATTTTAAAACTAAGGCATTCTTAAATGCGTGAGTGAGCGAGGAGGCTTTATGGGTGAATGGGACTCAGACTCATTCAGCAAAGAAACAGGCCCTTCAGCCCAACCAGTCTGTGCTGACCACAGCTACCTGCTAGACCCAGGTGTCTGCATTTTTTTCTGGGCACAAAGAAACATCACAGAAACAATGTAAAACTACACGCAAAGACAGACAAACAACCAATGTGCAAAAGATGACAAATTGTGAAAATACGAAAATGTAGCCACGAGAAGGAAGTAAGAAGTTTCTAAGATCTGTGGTACTGTACCCCATATTAAGCTGCTCTTGTAGTCTTGTCACAAAATGTGAGAAACAATTGTCTATTTGATGGAAATTTCCATGAAAAACAAGCTTCTAATGTTCTCAAAAGTGGACTGACTTCTTAACTATAAAACTCTCTTCCTTTAAAAGAAAAATGTCATTTCCTCATCAGAACTGGCTACTCCAGTTAAACACACTGCAAAACAGGTGAATCTGGCTGCAGGCCCAGAAATTCCTGTCAGCATATAGTCATGAGCCCTGCCTCAGAAGCTGCTGGCCTTTGGAAAGCCCCCTACCCCCCACTCAGTATAAACTCAGGGAGCTGGTGCTTCACTGGTCAGTTAGCAAATCTATTCTACAGCTTTAAAAATCATGTTGATCTTTGACTTCATTCCATCGACCTCATTTTGCATTCCTTGATACACTTTTAGTTATCACAGTCAATCGCTCAAACTCAGAATCTGAATTGACCTCAAAGTTTCAGCTGCGCTTCGTGGTTTCAAATTTCCAATATTGTCCTTATCAGAACATCTAGCCGCTTTGCAGAGGGCTGGGTCTAATTTTTGAATCATGCCAGCTGTTCCTAGACTTCCCAAACAACTGAAGTGGTTTCTCCGGCTTTTAATAATAATCTTTATCAATTGTCAGCATTGTCCCACGAGCCATAGTATTGGTGAAGGACGTAAATGCTAACAGTGTTTTTCCCAGGGAGAGGGAACAAAAAACTAGAGGGTATAGGTTGAAGATGAGAAGGGAAATATTTAACAGGGAGCCAAGAGACAACTTCTTCACACAACAGGTGCTGCTTATATGGGATGAGCTGCCAGAAAATACGGATGAAGCGTATACAAAAGCAACATTCAAAAGACATTTGGATAAACTCATTGACAGGAAATGTTTAAACCAGGGGTTCCCAACCTGGGGTCCACAGACCCCCTTGGTTAACAGTAGGGGTCCATGGCATAAAAAAACTTGGGAATGTTACGAACCCCGTAACTGGGTCACTTACCAGCAAAGATAGAGAGGTCCGTTGAAGTCTGATGATAGTATTTTTAACAGTATTTATTAGTAAAAATACACAAAAATAATATCAATGCAAATATACAGATAATATACGTCGTCAATACTAAATCTAAAAGTGCGGGTATAATAATAATCAATAAGAAATAAGCTCTATCGTTATCTAGGGGATAATGTATTGTCCGATGGAAATATAAAGTTCACTCAGTTCATGCAGGCTGCAGCCTTTGGGGACCGCTGGGTTGCAATGGTTGGAGAGAGAGAGAGATTTGGGAGAAAAACTTGCCGACTTTCCTTTTATGATTTTCGATTCGTCGGAGTCTCGTTGTCGTGGTATTCACTCGTGGTCTCTCCTTTAGCTAAACCATTCTTCCGTGGTGAGCCCGCCAACCCAGGCAAGGGAGGACGCACACGAGCCCCCACCGGCTGTCGCTATTAAACGCTGTAACGGGATTTCTAGCATTTCTCCTGGTGCGTCTAAAGGGGTTGTTCTCCAGACCCCTCTTTTATCCTTACTCACGGGGTCTCAGATGTCAATCAGGTTGGGATGATGCAATCCCTCAACCAGCCTACTCTGGTTGTCCCCAGAGGGGTTTCAATGAATAGTACAGTACTCAATACACAATTCCTTCTCCAAGAGACAATGGCCGTTATCAGTGGTTCCGTTTCGCTGAGGTCAGGACACATTCCAAACCATGTGTATTCTGGATGTCTCTCTCTCATTTCCTGGGTCTCAGACCTGAATTAATAGCGATCTTGCGATTCTCAAAAAGGAGGGGGTGACTTTGTACCCTTCGGCCCCTCAGAGTTATATCACGTTCATAACAGGAACACCTAGTTTAAAGCGATATGGGCCAAATACAGGCAATTGAGATGTTGGTCAGTATGGAGAAGATGGGCCAAAGGGCCTGTGTAAAAAGAAAAGAACGCTGTATTACTCCTTGTTTACACTAGGAATCTCACGGCAGCTGATGGGACTACCAGAAGATCAGAACTTAAGTATCCATTTTACCAGCCGCAGGTTTCTGCGATCATTTTGGTAGCAGTGTACGCTCCACCTCAGGACAATGTCAAACAGGCTCTGGGTGATCTGAGCTATGGGATCAACATACACAGAACAGCGCACCCTGACACCTTCACTATCATTTTGGGGGATTTTAACCAGGCCAGCCTGAAAAAACTCACTAAACAATTACCATCAACAAATCACCTGCTGTACCAGAGGAAATAACACGCGGGACCACTGTTACACCACCGTCAAGAGCACTTACTGTGCTATTCCCCACCCACACTTTGGAAAGTCTGCCCACCTGGCTGTACTTCTACTCCCTGAGTATAGGCAGAGACTGAAGACTGCAGCACCAGTAGTGAGGACCAAGAAGGTATGGACAAGGGAAGCACAGGAGCGCCTACAGGACAGCTTTGAATCAGTGGACTGGACTGTATTCAGGGATTCATCATCAAATCTGGATGAGTATGCTGCAGTTGTTACCGACTCCATTGAAGCTTGTGTGGATGAGTGTGTGCCTACGAAAACTTGCTGTACAATCCCAAACCAAAAGCCGTGGATGAACCAGGGGTTCGGCGTCTGCTGTGATCTAGTCAGACTATCCACCTGCTGCAAAAAGGGCAACAATTATACCAGTGCCAGTAGTGTGGGCTGCCTGAATGACTATCATCCAGTAGCACTCACACCTACAGTGATGAAATGCCTTGACAGGTTGGTCATGGCTCAACTGAACTCCTGCCTCAGCAAGGACCTGCACCCACTGTAATTTGCCTATCGCCACAATAGGTCAGCGGCAGATGCAATCTCAATGGCTCTTCACACCGCCTTAGGTCACCTGGACAATACAAACACCTGTGTCAGGATGCTCTTTATTGACTATAGCTCAGCATTTAACACCATCTTTCCAACAGTCCTGATCGGTAACTACAGAGCTTGGGCCTCTGTACCTCCCTCTGAAATTGGATCTTTGACTTCCTAACAAAAGAGCACAATCTGTGCTGATTGGTTCGCTACCTCCTCCTGCAACTGGATCCTCGACTTCCTAACCGGAAGACCACAGTCTGTGCAGATTGGTAATAATATCTCCTCCTCGCTGACCATCAACACTGGCACACCTCAGGGGGGTGTGCTTAGCCCGCTGCTCTACTCTCTCTACACCCATGAATGTGTGGCTAGGTATAGCTCATATGCCTTCTATAAATTTGTTGATGATACAAGCATTTTTGATAAAATTTCAAATGGAGATGAGAGGGCATACAGGAGAGAGATATACCAGCTAGTGGAGTGGTGTCGCAGCAACAACCTGGCGCTCAATGCCAGTATGACAGAAGAGCTGATTGTGGACTTCAGGAAGAGTAAGTCGAGGGAACATGAACCAATCGTCATAGAGGAATCAGAAGTGGAGAGAGTGACAGTTTCATGTTCCTGGGTGGCAATATCTCTGAGGATCTAACCCGTTCTCAATAGGTTAATGGAGCTATGAAGAAGACAAGACAGTAGCTATACTTCATTTGGAGTTTGAAGAGATTTTGTTTGTCACTAAAATATTCAATCTTCTATAGATGTACCATGGAGAGCATTCTGACAGGCTGCATCACCGTCTGGAATGGGGGGAGGTGGGGGTAGAGGTGGGGGGGGGGGGGGCTACTGCACAGGACCGAAAGAAGCGACAGAAAGTCATAAAATTCGTCGGCTCCATCTTGGGCACTAGCCTTAGTGGTACCCAAGACATCTTGAAGGTGCGTCAGAAAGGCAGTGTCCATTGTCCAAAGGCAGTGTCCAAGACATGTCCTCTTCTCACTGTTGCCATCAGGGAGGAGCTACAGGAGCCTGAAGGCACACACTCAGTGACTCAGGAACAGCTTCTTCCCCTCTGCCTTCCAATTCCTAAATGGACATTGAACCCATGAACAACACCTCACTTTTTAAAAAAATACATATTATTTCTGTTTTTGCACTCTTTTTAATTAAACTATACAGTATACATATATGTACTTCTGTACATAAACAAGAGAATATCTGCAGATGCTGGAAATCTGAGCAACACACACAAACTAATTTGCAAGGGGGATGGGACCCAGAGCGATAGAGCAGTGAAAGAAGTGCATGGAGTAAAGCCAGATCTAACATATAGAGAGGCTTTGAGGAAAGAGCAGCAGAATAAAGGGTGTAAAGGTAGTAAGGTAGAAGGGCTAAAGTGTGTGTACTTCAATGCAAGAAGCATCAGGAACAAAGGTGATGAACTGAGAGCTTGGATACATACATGGAATTATGATGTAGTGGCCATTACGGAGACTTGGCTGGCACCAGGGCAGGAATGGATTCTCAATATTCCTGGATTTCGGTGCTTTGAAAGGGTAAGAGAGGGGGGGAAAGGGGAGGAGGGGTGGCATTACTGGTCAGGGATACTCTTACAGCTACAGAAAGGGTGGGTAATGTAGCAGGATCCTCTTTTGAGTCAGTATGGGTGGAAGTCAGGAACAGGAAGGGAGCAGTTACTCTACTGGGGGTATTCTATAGGCCCCCTGGTAGCAGCAGAGATACCGAGGAGCAGATTGGGAGGCAGATTTTGGAAAGGTGCAAAAATAACAGGGTTGTTATCATGGGTGACTTTTACTGCCTTAATATTGATTGACACTTGATTAGTTCCAAGAGTTTAGATGGGGCAGAGTTTGTTAAGTGTGTCCAGGATGGATTCCTGTCACAGTATGTTGACAGGCCGACTAGGGGGAATGCCATACTAGATCTAGTATTAGGTAACGAACTGGGTCAGGTCACAGATCTGTCAGTGGGTGAGCATCTGGGGGACAGTGATCACCGCTCCCTGACCTTTAGCATTATCATGGAAAAAGATAGAATCAGAGAGGACAGGAAAATTTTTAATTCGGGAAGGGCAAATTATGAGGCTATAAGGCTAGAACTTGCGGGTGTGAACTGGGATGATGTTTTTTCAGGGAATTGTACTATGGACATGTGGTCGATGTTTAGGGATATCTTGCAGGATGTTAGGGATAAATTTGTCCCGGTGAGGAAGATAAAGAATGGTAGGGTGAAGGAACCATGGGTGACAAGTGAAGTGGAAAATCTAGTCAGGTGGAAGAAGGCAGCATACATGAGGTTTAGGAAGCAAGGATCAGATGGGTCTATTGAGGAATATAGGGTAGCAAGAAAGGAGCTTAAGAAGGGGCTGAGAAGAGCAAGAAGGGGGCATGAGAAAGCCTTGGCGAGTAGGGTAAAGGAAAACCCCAAGGCATTCTTCAATTATGTGAAGAACAAAAGGATGACAGGAGTGAAGGTAGGACCGATTAGAGATAAAAGTGGGAAGATGTGCCTGGAGGCTGTGGAAGTGAGCGAGGTCCTCAATGAATACTTCTCTTCTGTATTCACCAATGAGAGGGAACTTGATGACGGTGAGGACAATATGAGTGAGGTTGATGTTCTGGAGCATGTTGATATTAAGGGAGAGGAGGTGTTGGAGTTGTTAAAATACATTAGGACGGATAAGTCCCTGGGGCCTGACGGAATATTCCCCAGGCTGCTCCATGAGGCAAGGGAAGAGATTGCTGAGCCTCTGGCTACGATCTTTATGTCCTCGTTGTCCACGGGAATGGTACCAGAGGTTTGGAGGGAGGCGAATGTTGTCCCCTTGTTCAAAAAAGGTAGTAGGGATAGTCCAGGTAATTACAGACCAGTGACCCTTACGTCTGTGGTGGGAAAGCTGTTGGAAAAGATTCTTAGAGATAGGATCTATGGGCATTTAGAGAATCATGGTCCAATTAGGGACAGTCAGCATGGCTTTGTGAAGGGTAGATCGTGCCTAACAAGCCTGATAGAGTTCTTTGAGGAGGTGACCAGACATATAGATGAGGGTAGTGCAGTGGATGTGATCTACATGGATTTTAGTAAGGCACTTGACAAGGTTCCACAAGGCATGGGATCCAGGGAAGTTTGGCCAGGTGGATTCAGAATTAGCTTGCCTGCAGAAGGCAGAGGGTCGTGGTGGAGGGAGTACATTCAGATTGGAGGGTTGTGACTAGTGGTGTCCCACAAGAATCTGTTCTCGGACCTCTACTTTTTGTGATTTTTATTAACGACCTGGATGTGGGGGTAGAAGGGTGGGTTGGCAAGTTTGCAGACAACACTAAGGTTGGTGGTGTTGTAGGTAGTGTAGAGGATTGTTGAAGATTGCAGAGAGACATTGATAGGATGCCGAAGTGGGCTGAGAAGTGGCAGATAGAGTTCAACCCGGAGAAGTGTGAGGTGGTACACTTTGGAAGGACAAACTCCAAGGCAGAGTACAAAGTAAATGGCAGGATACTTGGTAGTGTGGAGCAGAGAGATCTAGGAGTACATGTCCATAGATCCCTAAAAGTTGCTTCACAGGTAGATAGGGTAGTTAAGAAAGCTTATGGGGTGTTAGCTTTCATAAGTCGAGGGATAGAGTTTAAGAGACGCGATGTAATGATGCAGCTCTATAAAACTCTAGTTAGTCCACACTTGGAGTACCGTGCCCAGTTCTGCTCGCCTCACTATAGGAAGGATGTGGAAGCATTGGAAAGGGTACAGAGGAGATTTACCAGGATGCTGCCTGGTTTAGAGAGTATGGATTATGATCAGAGATTAAGGGAACTAGGGCTTTACTCTTTGGAGAGAAGGACGATGAGAGGAGACATGATAGAGGTGTACAAGATATTAAGAGGTATAGACAGAGTGGACAGCCAGCGCCTCTTCCCCAGGGCACCACTGCTCAGTACAAGAGGACATGGCTTGAAGGTAAGGGGAGGGAAGTTCAAGGGGGATATTAGAGGAAGGTTTTTCACTCAGAGAGTGGTTGGTGCGTGAAATGCACTGCCTGAGTCAGTAGTGGAGGCGGACACACTAGTGAAATTTAAGAGACTACTAGACAGGTATATGGAGGAATTTAAGGTGGGGGGTTATATGGGAGGCAGGGTTTGAGGGTTGGCACAACATTGTGGGCCGAAGGGCCTGTAATGTGCTGTACTATTCTATGTTCTATGTTAAAATGCTGGAGGAACTCAGCAGGCCCAAATCATCGACAATACTCTTTTGCATAGATGCTGCCTGGCCTGCTGAGTTACTCCAGCACTTTGTGTGGGTTGTTGTGTACTTACTGTAATTGATATACATATTTATATTTTATTTCTATATTACGTACATCGTATTGCATTGAACTGCTGCAGCTAAGTTAACACATGCCAGAGATAATAAACCTGATTCTGAGATTCTGAACTTTCCTGCTATGTACTCTGTGATTACTCTCTGGTTATCTCTTACAGTGGCTGAGATATCTGATGTTTGGTGCTGCCTTTGGCAAGAATTTACAAGCACAATGTCCTCCTGGTGATGATGTTAATAAGCATTTTAGAGCAATACAGCTGCTGTTACCATGGAATGAATATATCTCAGGAGATTTTTTTTGTAGTCTGACTGTGAGGAAAATTGTTCAGCCTGCGGGAAGGGCAACTTTGTTTTTCAAGGAGCATTGTTCAAACAAGTCAGGAATACAGCCGCACCCACTGATTGCTCTGCGACTCTTGGCAGACAAAGTCCTTAAGTGTTGCTATGCAGACATCAGCTTTGTCTCCAGAAATAACTATGTAGTCACTCTGGAGCTAACTGTACTAATACAAAATGTTCAGTCAGGTGTGGCCTTCCCCTCAGGCTATAATGCTGGGACAGGAAAGTACTGCTGATGTGTCTATTGCCAACATCCAGTTAACCAGCTGCTCCCAACAATGTCATCTTCTCTTCTCTCTTCACTGTGAGTCGGCTGATGGCACCTGACTCCATAGAGGACTGAAGAGCAGATTAGGAACGTTGTAAGGAGGCATAATGGCTCCATCTGGAGAACACGACTCAAAGCAGACTCATAACTTTCTATACATAAATCCTCATTAGATCACACTCAGAATATTGTGCTCAGTTTTGGTCGTCTCATTATGGGAAGGATCTGGAAGCTTTAGAGAGGGTGCAGAGGAGATATACCAGGATGCTGCCTGAATTAGAAAGCATTGTCTAATGAGCATAGATTGAGCAGGCTAAGGATTTTCTCTTTGGAGTGAAGGAGGATGAGAAGTGACTTGATCGAGATGTACAAGATGATAAGAGGCATAGATTGAGTGGATGACCAGAGTCCTTTTCCCAAGGAAGAAATGACCAATATGAGGAAGTGTGATTTTAAGGTGATTGGAAGAATTACAGAAGAGAAGTCAGAGCTAAGTTTTTTTACACAGAGAGTGGTGAATATGCGACATCCTGCAGGGCTGGTGGCAAAGGCTGATGTATCAGGACCATTTAAGAAACCGTAGATAGGCACATGGATGACATAATAGTGGAAGGCTACATGGGAGGAAGGATTTGATAGATCTTAAAGTAAGTTATGAGGCCACCGCAACATCGTGCCGGTTCTGTGCTGCAGTGTTCTGTGTATGATGAGGGGCATTCTGGCTCATTGCATCACAGGCTCGATTAGATGCCACAAGGGGCTGCAGAGGGTTCCATCACGTCACAGCCCTCCCCACTGTCAGGGGCAAGAGAAAATCTGCTCGTCGACTGGTTACTCCTTTCCACAGATGCTGCCTGGCCTGCTGAGCTCCTCCGGCATTTTGTTTGTGTTGCTTGGATTTCCAATCTGCTGATTGTCTCTTCTTTGTGATTGGAGTACTACACGGCGAAGTCTCTTCCAGGGATGCCTACCCTGGAGAAATTTAAATCTTTCCTTCGACGTGAGTTCAGTGAAACTCTCTTTCACTGCTCCCCCGCTGTGATCCAACCATCATGGATATCTTTTAGAGGCAGTTCCTTAGGAAGGTGACATCCGTCACTAAGGGACATGTCCTTTCCTGATTACAGTTATCAGGGAGGAGGAACGGGAGCTGAAGACCCACACTCAGTGATTCAATAGGGTCTTTTAGAGGCTCCTGGATAGGTACATGGAGCTTAGAAAAATAGAGGGCAATGGGTAACCTGAGGTAATTTCTAAAGCAAGTACATGTTCGGCACAGCATAGGTTTTCTATTTTTCTAAAAACAAGTTCTTCCCTCCACCGTCAGATTTCTGAATGGTCCAGGAACCCATGAACACCACCTCATTATTCCTCATTTACACTATTAATTTATTTATTTTATCATTTAAGGCAGTTATTATGTCGTTGCACTTCACTGTTGTTACAATAAACTGCACATCTTTTAAGTGAGTGGTAATGTAGAGCTAATACTGAGTGCTATTCTCCGAGTACTGAGGCAAGTCATTGAAGGTATGTTAGATGACAACTTGTGAAGGCGGATCTACCTCATTCGAAGGCTCCCCCTAATTAAGTCTGATCACCAACAATTCCATAATTACCTTCCCTTTATCCCAAGTTTCCTGAACAACGTGAGCTGCCTTGTTTATGGATTCCCTGGATGTGCCAGCCCTAATTATCCTTGAACCACAAGCGTGTCAGAGGACGCTTACAAGTTCACCCCCCACCCCCACCCCCCAGGTCTGAGATAAATAAATGTCAGACCAAATAAACGCCACCAATCTCCTTCCAATGGACCGCTCCGGGAGTGTGGAGTCGCCATTCCAGATGGTGACATTTTATTGCAGAAGTCATTTAACTAACGAGACTTAGTAAATTGGTATGTCAGTGTCAGATGCACTGCAGTATAATGAAAAGCTTGTCTTGCAGACCGTCTGTAAGGTCATTTCGTTACAACAGTATATTGAGGTCGTACGAGGTAAAACCAGAGAGTGAGGAATGGCTTGTTACAGAGTGAGTGCAGTGCAGGCAGTAGGGTGAAAAGGCCACCACAGGGTGGATTGTGAGGACAAGAGCCCATTTTATCGAACAAGGGGATCATTCACTAATCTTCTAACAGTGGGATAGAGTGTCTGTGGACATTACTGGTGCTCTTGGAATTAATGTTAAAGGATATTTAGTCTCTAATCAGAGCGGGTGGGCTCTATCACATGTAAGAGTGATGCATTAAATAATCTTATGCTTTTGTTTAATTTTGCTGGGAGTTCCCTTCTTCTGGGTCTCAAAATTCTGTTCCTGCCAGCAGTGTTTTCCTCTGTTGAACTATGAGCTTTTCTCCGAGATTTGACGTCAGGGTTCTTGGCAAAGGGTGGAAAGCAAGCATTATTGGGGAATGAATGATGACCTTTGATGTTATTTAGCATAATAGAATGGAGATCCCACAGACTCAGAACGTTTTCAAGTTATTTTCTGTTCTCTCTGCCCAGTTTGTGGTAGAGGCAATGATTCTCGGTATCCCAAAGTCAGAGTCTAGTTCTCCTAAGAAGAACATAAGGAATAGGAGCAGGAGTGGGCCACCTGGCCCGTCAACCCTGCTCTGCTGATCTGACCATGGACTCACCTGCAGAGAAGTCCACAGATTCACTACTCTCTGGGAAAAACAGTTCCTCCACATATCCATCCTAAACTTACTCCCCCGAATCTTGAGTTTATTTCCCCTAGTTCTAGTCTCACCTACCAGTGGAAACAACTATCCTGCCTCTATCTTATCTATCCCTTTCACCTCGCGAACCTGGTGGCCCCTGTGGGAGTGAAAGGGGGCAGTTAAGTACAAAAGCATTCAGCCTCCCCTAATACAGCAACTCATATGAGTTAAGTAGTGCGATCTCTGGAGTTGAATATGACGTTCTCCTAAATGGCTGCCTTTTAGTGGGTCTCGGGTGGCTGCGGGGGTCGTTCTGGGATCCACACATTCTGGCGCAGTGTGGGCACGTGGAAGACCGGTGGTTGTGGTTAGTGGTCGGGTCTTTTTGTTGTTCGGTCTCCCCTTTCGCAGCTGCTGGTTCATACTCTTTGCCTGCTCCCATCCATTCAATGTGACCTGTGTGTTCAAGAAAAACTTGTACCAGTGGACTTGGCAAACTGATGCTAGTTCAATGGATCAGCAGGATTAAAGTTTGTCTCTGGTGTCCTCCAAGATGGTGCCTGTGTACATCGGAGACTCTCTGCGAGCTGCAGGAAGTTGAACCGGTTTTCCTCTTAAATATACTCCTTCAGAACTACTTTTGCTGCAACCTGCAGCGTGTGAATTTCCTCCTAACAGCGGACTACAAAATTGCATCAGTGATCTTCAGAACTCACGGTTGTCGATTAAATGCGGAGTGGCTAAACGTGTTGCCTTTAAGGGTTAACGCCAAGGCCAAGACCATGGCCGAATATGCAGCAGGAGAGGTGGGATTCAAAGCAGGATGAAACCCAGGGAATGAGGCCTCCTCTTCCAAGCATCTTGTTGCCGAATGTACAGTGACTCGAAAATAAGATTGACGATCTCAGGGCAAGGCTGGTGTATGAGAGGCAGATTTCAGGTTTTGCAGTGAAGCTCGGTTAACAGCGAACACGCCGGACGCAGCTATCTGACCAGATGGTTTTGCTATTTTCAGAATAGATCAAACCTCAAATCCTGGGAAGGAAAGAAGTGGCAACGTATGGTCGATAGTCTATTCTCATTGGTACACAGACATTATGCCAGCTTCTTGTTCCCCTGATTTAGAACAAATAACAATTAAATGTAGACCATTCTGTTTGCCTCGAGAGTTCTCATCTGTGATCCTGACCGTGGTTTACATACCACCAGTGGCTGATTATAAGCAAGCATTTGCAAAACTGCACGATGTTGTCTGTAAACAAGAAATGGCCCATCCCGACTCATTTCAAACTATAGTCAGCAACTTTAACCAGGTCTTCTTGAAGAAAACCCTGCCCAATTATCACCAGCGTGTGGCCTGTTGTGCCAGAGGTCCGAACACACCAGACCACTCTACACTACGATAAGGAATGCCCTTTGTTCCTTTCCTAGACCACATTTTGGCAAGTCGGATCATTTGGCTGTACTCCCGCTACCTGCTCACAGACAGAGCCTGAAGAGCAAGGCTCCAGAGGTCAAGACAACTAAGTGGTGGTCACGGGATGCTGAGGAACGCATACCGGATTGCCCTGACCACACCAGGGTCATTACAGGCCTTATTAAAACATCTGTGGACGAGTGCGTCCCCATGGAATCGTTCAGGGTTTTCCCCAATCAGAAGCCCTGGATGAACAATGAAATCCAGAACCTGCTGACAGCCAGATCAGAGGCACTGAAGATCAAATTTGCTACTAGAGGTGCTGCTGTGATCTCCGGAAAGCCCTCTCACAGGTGAAGTGGATATTCACGACTGGACTGGAATCAATGGAGGACACTCAACGGCCGTGGCAGGGTTTGAACGCCAGAACCACCTACTGAGATAAATCCTGCGACAAAGGGAACGGCCTCTTGCTCTACATTGAACAAGAGCAGAACATTACAGCAACAGAGCAGGCCATTTGGCCCATGAGTTAGTGCTGGACTAATTGAACAAATCATTAAAAGCCAAACTAAACTAGTCCCTTCTGCCTGCTGAAGCCCATATCCCTCTGCGTGTTATAAACACGAGAGATCCTGCAGGTGCTGGAAATCCAGAGTGATACACTGTACGGAAATGAATAAACAGTCGACGTTTCAGGCTGAAATCCTTCATCACCACTATTATAGGGTCTTAGCCCGAAATGTCGACTGTTTATTGATTTGCATGGACTCTGCCTGATCTGCTGAGTTCCTCCAGCTTTTTTGTGTGTGGGTTGCTTTGCATTTTTATGTGCCTGTTTAAGAGCCTCTTAAATGCTCTATCACCTTTGCCTGGTAAGTCATGTCAAACACCCATTACTCTCTGTGTAAAAACAAAACTTGCCCCTCACATCTCCTTTGAACTTACCCCTCAACACCACAGATGCATGCCCTCTAGTATTAGACATTTGACCCTGGGAAGAAAGATCTTTGCAGTGTCCATCCTGTCACCCCTCAGAATCTACAGGCTCACTTCTGATTCTAAATTCTAGAGTGTTGACGCATTGGACTTGATAATTGTTCACAAGGCAGCCCTTCCATTTTAGTAATCAATGTAATTAGCTCTCTCTGTGTTGCTTCCAAGACAAATTTATTCTTAAATAGGGAAACCAAGCCTGCATGCAGTACCGTGTGGCTGTGGTGTCCCCAACACCCCGTACAATCTGCTTACGTTTCTACTCCACCCGCATAGTAAAAAACAGCACCCCATTTGCTTTCCCATTCT
This sequence comes from Hemitrygon akajei, assembly GCF_048418815.1. Classification (NCBI taxonomy): domain Eukaryota; kingdom Metazoa; phylum Chordata; class Chondrichthyes; order Myliobatiformes; family Dasyatidae; genus Hemitrygon; species Hemitrygon akajei. Next base: position 9,296,589 of record NC_133146.1, read on the forward strand.
CTGTGGTTCGACACGGGTACAGGAGGTGAATTGTTTCCCTGGCTAATTTCTTCCAGGAGAAGAAAGCTACCATCCTTGTCTAGTCAGGCCCCTGTGTGACTTCAGACCCACCGATGTAGGCCGACTCTTTATTGCATCCTGAAGAGACCCAGGAAGCCACTCAATTCGAGGGGAATGGAGGACGGGCAATAAACGCTAACAATTCCCATCGCCAGCTTTTGATTATTTCTTTTTGTCCGGAAGCTAAAACCCATCAAATAGAAATTGGTTGACTTTTATTTACCCATTTCTCATTTCTAGTTATTCTCCCCATCATAATGGAAAAGCTGGAGAAGTATCCTTTCATGCAAGTAAGTGGATCTTGTGTGCTGATAAAAATCCAAAGGAAGTAAAATTTGTGCTGAAGTGGTTGTTAACTCCATTAACCTACTGATGAAATGAATTCTATTACTTGTCTGCGCGGCAGTGCTGACCTCACCTTGTCACAGATGTTTCCTATGTCCTGTCCATCTCTCTGTTTGAACTTGTTTTGCATTTTTCAGTTCTTGCACTTTATTTTTAATTTCCTTAACAGTCCTTTATAGCTGTATAAAGCCACAACTTTCCAGTGCTAGAATGCCCAACTTTCTGCAGCTTTTCCTATTAAGTCAGAATCCATAAGGAGTTTACTCCTGTAAAGAATTTGTACAGTTTGAAGCCCATAATCACCCTTGCTCCGTGTCTGTGTATCTACTTTGTTTAAGGGTGTACTCAGCCAGACGGGGGTTAACTCTCTGACGTGCGTTACTTTGACTGGCTTGACATTCTGTTGGTTTTGTTGATCATTGCTCATGCTTACTCAGGTCCAGTGCAACTTCGCAGCGTTCAGCAAACATCTGATGCTTTTTGCCGACATGAAAGGTAAATTTAAGACAACGCCCACAAAATGCTGGAGGGTCTCAGCGGGTCAGGCAGCATCCGTGGAAATGAATAAACAGTCGATGTTGCGGGCTGTGACCCTTCATCAAGCGGGTGGAAGGCCTCAGCCTGGAGTGTCGACTGTTTATTTATTTCCATGGGTGTTGCCTGACCTGCTGAGATCCTCCAGCATTTTGTGTGTGTTACTCAGCTCCAAAATGTGTCTTAAACACAAGAGATTCTGCAGATGCTAGAAATCCAAAGATGACCTAGCTGGGAAAAATGAGCAGTGATTATCCATTTATGAAAATGTTTGGTCGCAACTGATTGCATCGTTGAATGAAACACCTTAGAATCAAGAACATGTTACTGGACAGAGAAGACTACTGGAGCCGAAAGTAATGCCAAGTACAGTTATCATTGGAAGTCCAAAGAAGCTGAAGAAAATTCTCGTGAGCAGTTAGGGAAAGAGTTGTAAGGACATGCAAGGTAAGGTATCTAATGAAAGAGAAGATTAGCTGTGTATTGATGAGTTTATTAGTTTAACGCTTCACTTCAGAAACTAGCTGTTAAGACAAGCAGGTTCTCCTTTGTCTTTGGCCATGATTTTAAAAGGCGATACTGAATGCAGGTAAGTTCCACCAGGTTCTGCTTTTGTTCCAAGCTGGACCTGTGCCAGATCAGTTTGTCAGATTCACAAAGGACCCTAGGTTGCCTTAGGGAGATATTTGACCTGAGTTTAGATCGACAACAACAGCATTACATCAGTCGTCCCACCTGTGACCGCGTGGGTTTCCTCCCAAATTTCAAAGACGTTAGCAAGTTGTGAGCATGCTATGTTGGCGACATTTGCGGGCAGCCCCCAGCACATATTCGGACTGGTTTAATCATTGAAGCAAAGAATGCATTTCACTGTATGTTTCCATGTTCGTACTTGTGACAAATAAAGTCAATCTTAATGTTTATTTCTTCCTCAAGCCTTGGAGACTCCAGGTTTACTTTAGTATCACTAATATTAGATGCACAGGGACAACAGGTCAAGATTAGTGTCACTTGCAGTAAGTTGGCAATGTATCTTTTTTTTGTTTTATTTAAGGATAGCAGGCTCTTTGGCCCAGTGAGCCCGGGCCTCCCAATTACACTCATGTGTCCAATTAACCTACTAACCCGTACATCTTTGGAGTGTGGGAGGAAATGAGAGCACCCGGAAGAAACCCATGTGGTCATGAGGAGAACATACAAACTTGGTGGGGGAAAGGAACTTGTGTAACTTGTGCTGTAATAGTGTTGTGCTAATCTGGAGTAACACACACAGAATGCTGGAGGAACTCAACAGGTCAGGCAGCATCTAAGGAATAAACAGATGTTTATTCGCCGAGACCCTTCATCAGGACCGCTGAATAATTTGGCAGCTATTTTGTTGAAAGATTTGAGTGTAGGGCGAGCAACAGGAGGAGAGATGAACTGAGATGATTCAAGAGAGTGGCTAAAATTACAAAATCTTACAAAATACGAAGACTATCTTTTGAAAACACTTACTATTAGGGAATCAGCAAGTCTGGATTTAAATCTTAGGACATGGAAATACAGGGCTTTAGGTTTTAAATCCAGACTTACTGATTTCCTAATACACAAAATTCTGGAGAACTCTGCAGGTCAGGCAGCATTTATGGAGAGGAATAAAGAGACAACGTTTTGGGCTGAGACCCTTTATCAGGATCAAGTCTTAATGAAGGATCTTGGCCCATAATGTCAACTACTTATTCCTGTCCATAGATGCTGCCTGACCTGCTGAGTTCCTCCAGCATTTTGTGTGTGTTACTCTGGATTTCCAGCATCTGCAGAATCTCCTGTGATTATGATTCCCAATTGGTTGCTTCTTTAGGCAATCAGCAAGTCAAGAGTTAAAAACTAGGACACTGGAATATAGGGACCGGACTTGCTGATTCCCTACAGAAACAACAGTTTAGGGCAACACACAAAATGCTGGAAGAACTCGGCAGGTCAGGCAGCATCTGCGGAGGAGACTGGACAATCAACAATTTGGGTCGAGACACTTCGACTGGACTGAAAGACCACTGTCCAGTTCATTCTCACTAACTGATAACACCTGACTGAACATCTCTCCTGACCTTTGCTCATTCTCTCTTAACTCCTACACCCTATCTCAAAATGGTGAACGTATCGCAGACCGCTGGCACCTGCTCTGTGTCCAAGCACAAAACCTGATGCAGGATCTGGGAGGCAGCTGGATCACCTAGGGTGCAGCCAGAGGGGGAAATATTCACAGCAATAATGGAGATCAGGATGGAAACCAGTCCACAAAGTGTAACACGCACAAAATGCTGGTGGAACGTAGCAGGCCAGGCAGCATCTATAGGGAGAAGCGCTGTCAACATTTCTTCCAAGACCCTTCTTCCTACATTAACTCATAATGAGACAGCACAAAAAATGGATTTAGGAATGTGTACATTGTTATGAAAAGATTGAACAAGTTGGGAGGAGGAGGACAGTTAAAGAAGATCAAAGAGATTAGCTTTGTTTGTCACGTGTACATTAAAATAGAGTGAAATGTATTGTATACGTCAACAACCAACACAATCAGGAAGTGCTGAGGGCAGCTTGCAAGTCCCACTTTTCTTCCAGGGCCAACGTAGCATGGCCACAAGTCAATAGCCCTAACCTGTAGGTCTCTGGAACTTGGAAGGAAACCAGAGCACCTGAACGAAACCCATGCGGACCAAAGGAGAACATAAGAACTCCTTGCGGGCAGCAGCGGAATTGAAGCCAGACTGGACATTGTAATAGTTTTATGCCAACCGCTGATCTGCTGTGCCACCCAAGAGGACCAGGGATCTGGGCATTAAATATTAAATACTAGGCTGAACACAAGAAGTTTCACATTGAGAACAGGAAGAACGGGAGATGCAAGTTTGTGCTTTCACTTTAAGCAAGTATTGCGTCAATGTAGAGCTGAGGTTGGCTGAGAGCATAAAGGAAGAGATGCATAATAGACGTGATACAGGATGGGTAAATGTGTTCAGAACTATTCACTGACATGGTACGACACACTCTAGTAGGACTAACTGTTAACAAATAAGTCACCGGGACCGGACGAGATGTACCCTAGGCTCCTGTGGGAGGCGAGGGAGGAGATTGCTGAGCCTCTGGCAGGAGAGCTTCTGGAGGATTGGAGGGTTGTGGATGTTGTTCCTTTATTCAAGAAAGGCAGTAGGGATGGCCCAGGAAATTATAGACCAGTGAGTCTTACTCCCGTGGTTGGTAAGTTGATGGAGAAGATCCTGAGAGGCAGGATTTATGAACATTTAGAGAGGTATAATATGATTAGGAATAGTCAGCATGGCTTTGTCAAGGGCAAGTTGTGCCTTACGAGCATGATTGAATTTTTTGAAGATGTGGCTAAACATATTGATGAAAGAAGAGCAGTAGATGTAGTGTATATGGATTTCAGCAAGACATTTGATAAGGTATCCCATGCAAGGCTTATTGAGAAAGTAAGGAGGCATGGGATCCAAGGGAACGTTACTTTGTGAATCCAGAACAGGCTTGGTCAAAGAAAGCAAAGAGTGTTTGTAGATGGGTCATATTGTGCATGGTGACCAGTGATGTGCTTCAGGGATCTGTTCTGGGACCTCTACTCTTTGTGATTTTTATAAATGACCTGGATGGGGAAGTGGAGGGATGGGTTAGTAAATTTGCAGATGACACAAAGGTTGTGGGTGTTGTGTATAGTGTGGAGGGTTATCAGAGGTTACAACGGGACATTGATAGGATGCAAAACTGGGCTGAGAAATGGCAGATGGAGTTCAACCCAGATAAGTGTGAGGTGGTTCATTTTGGTAGGTCAAATATGATGGCAGAATAGGATCAGAAGGATCTTGGGGTCTGAGTCCATAGGACACTCAAAGCTGCTGTGCAGGTTGACTCTGTGGTTAACAAGGCATATGGTGCATTGGCCTTCATCAAGAGGTAATGCTGCAGCTATATAGGATCCTGGTCACACCCCACTTGGAGTACTGCGCTCAGTTCTGGTCGCTTCACTTACAGGAAGGATGTGGAAACCATAGAAAGAGCGCAGAGGAGATTTACAAGGATGTTGCCTGGATTGGGAAGCATGCCTTATGAGAATAGGTTGAGTGAACTCGGCCTTTTCTCCTTGGAGCGACGGAGGATGAGAGGTGACCTGGTAGAGGTGTACAAGATGATGAGAGATATTGATCGTATGGATAGTCAGAGGTTTCTTCCCAGGGCTGAAATGGCTAGCACAAGAGGGCATAGTGTTAAGGTGCTTGGAAGTAGGTACTGAGGAGATGTCAGGGGTGTCTTACACAGCGTGGTGTGTGCGTGGAATGGGTTGCTGGCGACATTGGTGGAGGCGGATACGATAGGGTCTTTTAAGAGACTCCTCGATAGGTACATGGAGCTTAGAAAAATAGAAGGCTATGGGTAACCTTAGGTAATTTCTAAGGAAAGGACATGTTCAGCACAGCTTTGTGGGCCGAAGGGCCTGTATTGTGCTGTAGGTTTTCTTTGTTTCTAAATGTTTATCTTTTTGTGCTCTATGTTCTCCAGTTCAGGTTGGTCCTTCTTAAGTTAATTAGTTGTAATTGGGTGACATGGGTTCATTGGCCCATAAGGACCTGTTACTGCACTGTATCTTAAATAAAAGGTTCACTTATTGTCAGAGTTACAACCCAGAAGAAGAGTTTCAGAATTGTATACTCTGATAATAAATGAACCTTTTATTTAAGATACAACACGGTAACAGGTCCTTATGGCCCAACGAACCCACGTCACCCAATTACACCCATGGGACCAGTTAATATAGAATAATAAAACCAAACCCTTGAGCTTGTCTCACTGCAACTACTCCCTGATCATCACAACTCAACATGTGACCACTGTCCAATTCATTGATAACACCTGATATCCTTCCTGACCACTGAAACCCCTTTGATCATACTTGTTTACCCCCCCCCACCCCACTCCAAATGACAATCACTGACCCCTGGCCATTCACAATATCACTCCTGGACTTAGTGACCCAAGAGAAGGTCCAACTGAAGGGTCTCAACCTGAACTGTTAGGTATTTCCCTTCACAGATGTTGCCTGACCACCCGAGTTCCTCCAGACTGTTGTGTGTTCTGGATCTCGGTCTGTGCAGTCTCTTGCATCTCTAAGAGAAGGTCATACCTGATAGGAGGCTTGTTTACTGGGTATTGTCACTGCCGAGTTTCTAAACAGTCAGCTTACGGACAAGAGCATCTCATGTTCTCTCCTTGGGAAAGAAACTGGGTTGCTTCCTTCTGTAACCGATCCAGCGCGAGATAAGGAACTGCTGTGTGCTTATTCTTACAGAAACATAGCTGCAGGACGACATCTCATGCAGCATCAAACTTCAGGCCGTGCTGCTCAGGGGCTTGTGTTCATATTATTTGTCACTGCATGTGCTGCAACATGTGACTATGACTGTATGTACTGTGGTTTTCACCTTGGCCCCAAAGGAAGGATGTTTGGTTTAGCTGTATAACATTCATGACAATAGACTTGAACTGTTTATCTTTGCAAGTGGTAGTCAGATTCCAAGCCAGTGTATTTGCTTCCAGCCAAATGACATTTCCTGAATCATCATCCCACAACACCTCCTCCCTCCATTCCTCCAAACACCAATGATCCAGTCATCGGTTTCCTTCCACTGGGTTCCTGAACTCCACAAGTTCAGGATTCTATCAGTAATATACAAACATCACGTTCGCAGCCTCCGCATCAGTGTGTTCTACTTTTCTAGTAACAACTACTTCCCCCCCCCCCGAGCGTTCGACTTCTTAACGCCCTGCTCCCACCCAACACACATACACACCCTATCTGAATAACCTGCCGCCCCCCGCCCCCACTCCCCAACTCTCAGGCACACTTTCCATCTTTTATCGCTGCTCTTTCATCTATTTATACGACTGCTTGTTTCGTTATAGTAGTGTCAGTAACATTATCCTGTCTTACATAACCATACACCTCACACTTTACATCAACCTGTCAGTCTTAGGCCAGGCCACTCAGGGACTAGTTAATGTTATTTTGTGACTGTACGTGGATTGTAACTATATATGCTGTGTGTGACTATATATACTGTGTTTTGCACCTTGTCCCCAGAGGTAGGATGTTTCGTTTAGCTGTATACATGTCTATCATTGAATGACAAGAAACATGAACTTTGAAGTTCACAGCCTCTACATCAACATGTTTTGCTATCCTTAGGGAATCTGAGGACAGTAAAATGAGCTTTTTTCATTTTTGCACAGCAACTACCAATGAGATCATTATACTTCATTTTTGATTCATGTGCCTGTCAGCTCTGACCCTTTGCATTTTTAATCTCCCATTTATCTTTATGCTTTCTGTTTGCAGAGGATTAAGTTCCTTCACGCCCCACTGCAAGTGACGCTGGTTGGATGCTTGTAAGTAAATGTGTTGTTCTTTAAATTCTTTGATGCCTTTTGTTTGGCAAGTATGTTCTCCCTCTTACATTCCTCTCAGACTGATCGCTTATCAGAAAATCTGCCAGGTATCAGCACAATTGGGCAATTTTTTTTTAAAAACTTTATTTTAGTCAAAGCTATTTTGTTATTACAGCAGAAAATGAGCTTTATTACAGTAATCAATATAATCGCCTAATCAAACCTGTTGCAGTTTTGAGGATATTTTTTGAATAATCTACACATAATCATTTTGCTAATAATTTTAGGATATGGTAATCTTAAATGTTTACAAAGTGTACACAAAGGATACTTATTGACTCTTAAGCCTAAAAAATAAGACATTTAAAACTAGACATTGTAAATTTAAGCTGAGAGGTTTCATAGGTTCTCAGGGAAAGACTTAAAAAGCACTACAGTACAGAAAGAGGCTGTTTGGTCCATCTAGTCCATGCAAAACTGTTATACTGCCTAATCCCATCAACCCGCACCTGAACCTTTGCCCTCCATACCTCTATGTCTTTGTAACTCCCAAATTTCTGTTAAATGTTGAAATCAAACCGGCGCTCTTCCTCTGGCAGCTCGTTCTCTTTGAATGCCGAAGTTCCCCATCATGTTCCCCTTAAATATTTCCCCACCCTTAACCTATGTCGTCCAGTTCTAGTCTCACCCAACCTCAGTGGAATAAACCTGTTTGCATTTACCCTCTCTATGCCCCTCATAATTATGCACACCTCTCTCAAATCTCCTACGCTTCGGGGAATAAAGTCCTGACCTATTCCACCTTTCCCTATGACTCGGGCCCTCAAGCCTTCAAGCAACATCCTTGTAAATCTCCTCCTGACTTTTCAATCCTGAAACTTGTGGGGCAAGTGTTTGCAGAGAGGGTGGTGGGTATGTGGAATCAGCAGTTGGAGGAAGTGGTAGAGGCAGGTATAGTTTCGGCATCTAAGAGACAATTGGACAGGGATGGATGGGAAAGGATGAGAGACTTGTGGGCCAAACACCGGTAGGTGAGACTGGCTCAGATCCCTTGGATGGTATGGAAGAGCTGGACCTTTATGACCCCATATGAACAATTTTGACATTAATCTGGGAGTGTGATTAAGCCACACTCCTTTACCAGCTCAACTTTTTCACTGCTGTAAAATTCTATTTGTGATGTAACTTAAAGTTTGACCAACAATTGTACAGGTAATGGTAGTTATTGGTTTTGTCTGCAGAAACTTTTTCCTCTTCCCACCTCACTTCTAGTATGGTGAGAAAAAGCAAGGCTCCCCCACTGCCCACTGCCTCCCTGGTGCCATTTGTTCCCCATTCAGCATGTTGAAAGGTTTTAATTCTCCGTGTGTGCCCTCAGTCAGGTGACAGTAGATGGTTCAACACATCTGAACCTGGTCCTAAATTTGCCAGCTGTCAACAGCTGAAAAACTCTTATCTTTCTGTTCAGACTGATCCTCCTGCACCAAGCTGTGCCAGAGTGATGTTGGAAGCTTTCATCATTTACCCTGTCTCAGACTCTTAATTCTCTTCCCATTGACTGCAGGTTTACCCTATCATCAGCATCTCCTTGCTAACAGTCTCACTACACTCTGCCTCTGTTTGCAAACCAACTGCCCCATCCTCAGCCCCTATCACTCCAGTTCCCAGCAGGTAAGGAGATAGGACTGATCACAAACGAGGGGAAATCTGCAGATGCTGGAAATCCGAGCAACACACACACACACACACGCACACACACACACACACACACACACACACACACACACACACACACACACACACACACACACACACACACACACACACACACACACACACACACACACACACACACCATGTCTGGCAGCATCGATGGAAAAGAGTACAGTTGACGTTTTGGGCCGAGACCCTTCAGCAGGACGTAATTGGTTTACAGAGGCAGTGTGTAGTGAGGACAGGCTGACAATAGGGCAAAATTGTAGTCAACAAGTTGAGTTGCATTGTAAAAGGCAGACAAAATCGAAGAGTGTTATATTTGAATGCACACAGTATAAAGAGTAAGGTAGCTGAATTTGTAGCACAGTTAGAGATTGGCAGGGATGGTGTTGCGGGCATCACTGAATGGTGGCTGAAGGAAGTTTATAGCTGGGAACTTAACATCCAACCATACACATTGTATCAAAAGGACAGAGGGGGTGGCATGGATCTATCGGTAAAAGATTAAGTCAAATCATTAGAAAGAGGTGACATAGGATTGGAAGGTGTAGAATTATTGTGGTTAACACTAAGAAACTGCAAGGGTAAAAAGACCCTGTGATGGAGTTACATACAGACTTACAAACGGTAGCAAAGATGTGGTCTACAAATTACAATGGGAGATAGAAAATGCATGTCCAAAGGGCAATGGTACCATAGTCATGCGGGACTTCAATATACAGGTAGATTGAGGAAATCAAGTTAGTGCTGGACCCCAAAAGGGGGAGTTTGTGGAATGCCTGTGAAATGGCTTTTTGGAGCAGCTCATGATAGAGCCCACTAAGTGATCAGCTATTCTGGATTGGGTGTTGTGCAATGAACTGGAATTCACAAGAGAGCTTAAGGTAAAGGAAACCTTAGGGGAAATAGATCATGATAGAATATGACAGAATTTACCCTGCAGTTTGAGAAGGGGAAGCTAGCGTCAGTTGTATCAGTACTACAGTGGAGTAAAGGGAATTTCAGAGGCTATGGAGAGGAGTTGGCAAAAATTGATTGGAAGGAAACACTAGCTGGAATGATGGCAGAGCAGTAATAGCTGGTGTTTCTGGGAGCAATTCAGAAGGTGCAGGATAGATACATCCCAAGGATGAAGAAGCATTCTAAAGAAAGAATGACACAACTGTGGCTGACAAGAGAAGTCAAAACTAACATAAAAGCCAAAGAGAAGACATATAATAGAGTAAAAATTAGTGGGAAGTTAAAGGATTGGGAGGCTTATAAAAGCCAACAGAAGGCAACTAAAAAAGTGATAAAGAAGGAAAAGATGGAATACGAAAGTAAGCTAGCCAGTAATATTGAACAAGATACAACGATAAATAAGCGGAGACAAGAGGAGATATTGGACCACTGGAAAATGATGCGGAGAGTTAGTAATGGGGGACGAGGAAATGGCGAAAGAAGTATTCTGCATCAGTCTTCATTGTGGAAGACACTAGCAGAATGCTGGAAGTTCAAGAGTGTCAGGAGGCAGAAGTGTCTGAAGCTGCAGGAAGCAGGTGCTTGGGAAATTGAAAGGTCGGAATCTACCAGGATGCCATAGAGAGGGGTGACTCGGCCAGCAGCACCGATAGAAATGATGGAAACCGTCAATCACTCCCATTTCAGCCTGCTACAGTTAGGAACCATAACTACGTCTGAGGCATGTACAGTTAGTAATTACATTTTAATGTGATTAAGCAATCTATCACTACTCTAAACTGGCAGAATGGATCAGAGCAAACACGAGGAAATCTGCAGACGCTGGAAATTCAAACAACACACACAAAATGATGGTGGAACACAGCAGGCCAGGCAGCATCTATAGGGAGAAGCGCTGTCGACATTTCGGGCTGAGACCCTTCGTCAGGACTAACCGAAAGGAAAGGTAGTAAGAGATTTGAAAGTAGTGGGGGGAGGGGGAAATGCGAAATGATAGGAGAAGACCGGAGGGGGTGGGATGAAGCTAAGAGCTGGAAAGGTGATTGGCGAAAGTGATACAGAGCTGGAGAAGGGAAAGGATCATGGGACGAGAGGTCAAGGGAGAAAGAAAGGGGGAGGGGGGAGCACCAGAGGGAGATGGAGAACAGGCAGGGTGATGGGCAGAGAGAGAGAAAAAAAACAAACAACTAAGTATGTCAGGGATGGGGTAAGAAGGGGAGGAGGGGCATTAACAGAAGTTAGAGAAATCAATGTTCATGCCATCAGGTTGGAGGCTACCCAGCCGGTATATAAGGTGTTGTTCCTCCAACCTGAATGTGGCTTCATCTTGACAATAGAGGAGGCCATGGACTGACATATCAGAATGGGAATGGGACGTGGAATTAAAATGTGTGGCCACTGGGAGGTCCTGCTTTCTCTGGCGGACAGAGCGTAGGTGTTCAGCGAAACGGTCTCCCAGTCTGCGTCGGGTCTCACCAATATATAAAAGGCCACACCGGGAGCACCGGACACAGTATACCACACCAGCCGACTCACAGGTGAAGTGTTGCCTCATCTGGAAGGACTGTCTGGGGCCCTGAATGGTGGTGAGGGAGGAAGTGTAAGGGCAGGTGTTCCCATCACTCTGCCTGTTCTCCATCTCCCTCTGGTGCTCCCCTCCCCCTTTCTCCTGAGGCCTCCCGTCCCATGATCCTTTCCCTTCTCCAGCTCTGTATCACTTTCGCCAATCACCTTTCCAGCTCTTAGCTTCATCCCACCCCCTCCGGTCTTCTCCTATCATTTCGCATTTCCTCCTCCCCCCACTACTTTCAAATCTCTTAGTATCTCTCCTTTCAGTTAGTCCTGACGAAGGGTCTCAGCCCGAAACGTCGACAGCGCTTCTCCCTATAGATGCTGCCTAGCCTGCTGTGTTCCACCAGCATTTTGTGTGTGTAGAATGGATCGGAGTCTGGTCAACACACTGCCCCTTTAAGATGGCAAAAGAAGAGAGGTCATCGGGCTGGGCTAAAAGGATGTTTAAAAAATTAAGTTTTTGACTAAGAATATGGACTATCTTGCTGGTGAATGTACGGTCTCTGGTAAATAAAAATGAAGATCTCAGAGCTAGGGTGCTGTATCAGAGGGACATTAGGACCACTTAGGTCTTTGTTTCACAGAACCTTGGTTAACCCTTTCCAATCCAGACATAGCGATTCAGATTGACGGGTTCACAATACGCTGCCAAGATGGGACTGCTGAGTCTTAAAGCCAAGGGTGGTGGAGAGATTGAACACGGCAGTGCTGTCCCAGCCCTGTTCACCAGACCTGGAACATCTCGGGATCAAGTGCCAGCCATTTTACCTGCCGTGGGAGATTTTAGCAATTGTTTGGTAGTAGTGTACATCCCACCTCATGCCAGTGTCAAGCAGGGTCTAGACGAACTGAGCAACGTAATCAACAAGTAAGAAGCAGCACACTCTGACGCCTTCCCCATCGTTTTGAGGGATTTTAAGCAGGCCAGCTTGGAAAAGTCTCTAAGTAATTATTATCAGCAAATCACCTGTAGTACCAGCTGAAACAACACACTGAACCACTGTTACATCACCACCAAGAGCGCTTATTGTGCTATCTCACACCCACACTTTGAAAAATCTGATCACCCGGCTGTACTTCTACTCCCTGAGCATAGGCAGAGACTGAAGACTGCAGCACCAGTAGTGAGGACCAAGAAGGTTTGGACAAGGGAGGCACAGGAGCGTTTACAGGACCTCTTTGTATCGGTGGACTGGACTGTATTCAGGGATTCATCTTCAAGCCTAGATGAGTATGTCACAGTTGTCACCGACTTCATTAAAACCTGTGTGGATGAGTGTATCCCTGCAAAAACTTCCTGTACATTTCCAAACCAAAAGCCATGGATGAACCAGCAGGTTCGACGTCTGCTGAGAGCTAGATCTGTAGCATTTAAGTCTGGCGATCCAGGTCTGTACGAGAAAACCAGGTATAACTTGCAGAGGGATAACTCAAGAATGAAAAGACAGTTCTGAGTGAGATTGGAGGCGACATTGGACGCATGTCAACTCTGGCAGGGCTTGCAGGATGTTGCTTCCTACAAAGTGAAACTCAATAGCATGAATGGCAGCGATGCTTCACTACCAGATGACCTCAACGCCTTCTATTCCCGCTTTGAAAGGGAGAATAAAACCCCACAGCTGCGCTCAGTGATCCTGAGATCTCTGTCTCAAAGGCTGACATCAGGCTGTCTATCAGGAGGGTGAACCCTCGCAGGGCAGCAGGCCCAGTGGAGTACCTGGTAAGACTCTGAGAACTTGTGCCAGCTAACTGGTGGGTGTGTTCAAAGACATTTTCAATCTTTCACTGGGTATGGTCAGAAGTTCCCACCTGCTTCAAAGAGGCAACAATTATATCAGAGCCCAAGAAGAGTAGTGTGAGCTGCCTTAACGACTATCGCCCAGTAGCACTCACATCTACAGTATTGAAATGCTTTGAGAGGTTGGTCATGTCTAGAATTAGCTCCTGCCTCAGCAATGACTTGGAGCCACTGTAATTTGCCTATCGCCACAATAGGTCTACAGCAAACGCGATCTTAATGGCTGGCCACGTAGCCTTGGATCACCCGGGCAATGCAGGTACCTATGTCAGGATGTAGTTCATTGACTACAGGTCAGCATTTAACACCATCATTCCCACAGTCCTGATTGAAAAGCTACAAAACCTGGGCCTCTGTACCTCCCTCTGCAATTGGATCCTCAGCTTCCTAACTGGAATCCCAGTGTGGATTGGAAATAATATCTCCACTTTGCTGACGATCAACACTGGTGCACCTCAGGGGTGTGTGCTTAGCCCACTGTTCTACTCTTTCTACACCCATGACTGTATGTCCAGGCACAGCTCAAATGTCATCTATAAATTTGCTGAGGATGTAACCGTTGTTGGCAGAATCTCAGATGGAGACGAGAGGGCGTACAGGAGTGAGATATATCAGCTAGTTGAGTGGTTTCACAGCAACAACCTTGCACTCAACGTCAGAATCAGGTTTATTATCACCAACATCTGTCGTGAAATTTGTTAACTTAGCAGCAGCTCTACAGTGACAATATAGAAAGAAAATAAATAAATAAACAAATCAATTGACGTAAATATATACAGTACATGTATATTGAATTGATTGAAAATAGTGCAAAAACAGAAATAATATATATTTTTTTAAAAAGTAAGGTAGTGTTCATGGGTTCAATGTCCATTCAGAAATCAAATGGAGAGCGCGAGCAAGTTCAAGGTCCTGGGTGTGTGTCAAGATCTCTGAGGATCTAACCTGGTACCAACGTATCGATACAGCATAAAGCAGGCAAGACAGTGACTATATGTCATTAAGAGTTTGAGGAGATTTGGTACGCCACCCACAACACTCAAACATTTCTGTAGGTGTACTATGGAGAGCGTTCTGACTGGCTGCATCAGCATCTAGTAGGGGAAGTAAGTTGCAGAGAATTGTAAAATTAGTCAGCTCCATCATGGGTACTAGCCTCCGTAGTATCCAAGATGTCTTCAAGGAGTGGTGCTTCAAAAAGGTGGCGTCCATCATTAAGGACCCCCTCCACCCAGGACATGCCTACCTCTCATTGCTCCCATCACGAAGGAGGTACAGAAACCTGAAAGAACGCTCAATGATAAACACGAGGAAATCTGCAGATGCTGGAAATTCAAACAACACACACAAAATGCTGGTGGAACACAGCAGGCCAGGCAGCATCTATAGGGAGAAGCGCTGTCGACGTTTCGGGCTGAGACCCTTCGCCAGGACTTCTCCCTATAGAACACTCAATGATCAGGAACAGCTTCTTCCCGTCACAAAGTTAACAAATTTCATTACACGTTCTGGTGATATTAAACCTGACTTTGATTCTGAAGCTAGATTAGTCATCTGGACCACACAGTCTACGCCCCAGGGTTCCGAAAGAGATGGCTGAGGAGATTATGGAGACATTAGTAATGACATTTTAAGAATCACTGGATTCTGACATGGTTCCAAAGGACAGGAAAATTGCAAATGTCACTTAACTCTTCAAGAAGCAAGAGAGACAGAAGAAAGGAAATGATAGGCCAGTTATTCTGACCCAGTGGTTGGGAAGATGTTGGAGTTGATTGTTAAGGCTGTGGGTTCAGGGTATTTGGAGGCACATGATAAACTAAGCTGAAGACAGCATGGTTTCCTTAAGGGAAAATCTTGCCTGACAAATCTGTTGGAATCCTTTGAAAAAATAAGCAATTTCGACAAAGGAGAATTGGCAGATGTTGTGTACTTGGATTTTCAGGAAAGTCTTTGACAAGGGGCTTGACAAGTTAAGAGCCCGAGGTATTACAGGAAAGATTCTAGCATGGATAAAGCACTGGCTAATTGGCAGGAAACAAAGAGTGGGTTGGTTGCCGGTGACTAGCAGTGTTGCCCAAGGGTCTGTTTGGGACCAATTCTTTTCATGTTATATGACAGTGATTTAGATAACGGAATTGATGACTTTGTGGCCAAGTTTGTGGTTGATACAAAGATACGTAAAGGGACAGATGGTGTTTGGGGAAGCAGAGAGGCTACAGAAGGATTAGGAGAATGGGCTAAGAAGTGGCAGGAAGTGTATGCTCATGTACTTTGGTGGAAGGAATTAAAGTATAGACTATTTTCTAAAAGGATAGAGAAATTAAAAACTCAGAAGTGCACAGGGACTTGGGAGTTCCTGAAGGTTAGTTTGCAGGTTGAGGTGGTGAGGAAGGAAAATGTAATGTTAGCATTCATTTTGAGAGGACTAGAATATAAAAGCAAGGATATAATGTTCAGGCTTTATAAAGCACTGTAATGCCTCATGGAGTATTTTAAGCCATTTTGGGCCCTTTATCTGAGAAAGGATAAGCCGACATTGGAGAGGATTCAAAGGAGGTTCACAGAGATGATCCCATGACTGAGTGGTTTGTCATTATGATGAGTGTTTGGTGTTTCTGGGCCTGTACTCACTGGAATTCAGTAGAGAGTGGGGAATCTCAGTGAAACGTATCGAATGTTGAAAGGCCTTGACGGAGTGGATGTGGAGAAGATGTTTCCTATGGTGGGAAGTCTAAGACCAGAGGACAGAGCCTCAAAATAGAAGGAAGTCCATTTAGAATGGAGATGAGGAATTTCTTTAGCCAGAGAGTGGTGAATCTGTGGTATTCATTGCCACCGGTGACTGTCAAGGCCAAGTCATTGGGTATATTTAAGGCGGAGGTTGACAGATTCTTGATTTGACAGGGCAAAAAGGGTTACGGGGAGAAGGCAGGAGATTGGGGCTGAAAGGAATTGGATCAGCCATGATGAAATGGCGGAGCAGACTCGATGGGCCAATTGGCCTAATTCTGCTCCAATATCTTATGGTCTTAAACTGTCCCCATCTGCCCTCCCCATCTGCCTTATTTTTACCAGATTCCACCATCTGCTGACTTTTGCCCGTCTTTATTTATGTATAGTTTTTTGTAAGTTCTATTGTATTTTCCTGTAAATGTCTGCAAGAAAATGAATCTCAGGTTAGTATTTGGTAACATACACCATATATAGTTTGATAATATATTTACTCTGATTCCATCGCTCTATCACCCATCCTCACATCCTCCTCAGGAGCCTGTTGGTTGTCGGTAATAACTGTTCCTGAATCTACACTCAACTCCTTCAAGAGACTAGCTGCCAAGTTATTCTGCAGCCACAGTCACATAAGAACATAAGAAATAGGAACAGGAGTCGGCCATCTGGCCTGTCGAGCCTGCTCCACCGTTCAATAAGATCATGGCTGATCTGGCCATGGACTCATCTCCACCTACCTGCCTTTTCCCCATAACCCTTAATTCCCCTACTATGCAAAAATCTATCCAACCTTATCTTAAATATAGTTACTGAGGTAGCCTCCACTGCTTCATTGGGCAGAGAATTCCACAGATTTACCATTCTTTTGGAAAAACAGTTCCTCCTCATCTCCGTCCTAAATCTGCTCCCCCAAATTTTGAGGCTAGGTCCCCTAGTTTTAGTCAGATCACATAAATCATCTGTTCTGCCCTGAAAACCAAAAGGCATTGACAACTGTATGTTTTATTTGACTATTATTTTCATTGTGCATCTGCAGTTGTAAGCTGGGATCTTCCCATTTACACCATTCAGTGCTGTTTAGCTGTTGAGAATTTACCTTAAGCTGACTTGCCCTGTCTCAACTTCTAGTCTGGATGCCCCAGCCACTCAACATTTCAATGATCTAGGTGTTGGCAGCCAGATACAGAAAGGATTTGTAGATTGGAACACAATGAAAGGTTGTTCTTCATTGCAAGGGGCTGGAAGTTACTGACAGAAGATTGTTTCAATGGCACGGAGTGTTGGTGACCTAGAGCATTGTGTACAGTTCTGCACTCTTCATTTGGAAGAGGATATATTGACATAGCAGGCAGCCCTGAAGAGATAACACAAGAGATGTTGCAGGTGCTGGAAATCTTGAGCAACACACACTAAATACTGGAGGAACTCTGCAAGTAAAGCAGGATCCGTGGAGGGGAATAAACAGGCAATGTTTCAGGCCACCAGGACTGGACAGAAAGGGAGCACAAGCCAGAATAGGTGGGTGGGGGGCAGGGGAAGGTGGGTGGGTAAGAGAGGGGGAATGAAGTGAGAAGCTGGTAAAGGGTTGGTAGAAGAGGTACAGGACTGAAGAATAAGGAATTTGATAGGAGAGGACAGTGGATCCTGGAAGAAAGGTGAGGAGGAGAAAACGAGAGGGAGGTCTTGGGTGGATAAGGAGGGGAGAAAGGGTGAGAGGGGAATGGAAGAAAAAGAGAGGGGGAGAGATTGTCCTGTCATGAATGATGAAAGATTTTGGATCTGTGATCCTTGGTAGCAGAATGAGGGGTGATCTTACTGAAACAAAATCCTCTGGGAACATGACAGGACAAGAATTGAGATAAACTTGTCTCGGGCTGCCAGCTGGATATCTGGCCATTGTGAATTCAGCTGATTTGTGTGGAGCACAGGAGGTGGGTCCTTCTGGGTTACCCGAAGAAATCATTGATAGCTGAATATTGCATTTGCAATGGCCATAGGATTGACTTCGATGGCACATCGAATGCCATGCCAGTGGCTTTTGGGACCACCTGGTAAAGGAAGCCATTGAAATAAAGCTAGAGGAAAAGAACTTTAACAAAGACGAAGGTCTCACTCTAAGTAAGAACTAGAATTTGATTGTAAACAAGGTGGGAGGGCAGAAACGTGATGAGGGATGGACTATGGGGGTATAAATACCAGCAGACTAGACATGCCCAGGCATCATCCCTGATAAAGATGTCAGAGTTTGCCATCAAAGTGTTGTTTATAATCGATACCTGTACCCGGCTGGAAGCCCGAGAAGAGTTTATTCATCATATACGATGGGAAAACACTAGATCCTTTTTCAAAATTGAGGTATTTTCCACCAGTGAGAGAGACTCAAACGAGGGGGTGCTGGTATAAGGAAAAAATGGTCATAAACATAAAGCTGCGTATGAACTACTCCTTGGAGAAGGTGCTGAATCTGTGGAATTTTCTGTCCTGGTGGGTTGGGTTGGCCAGATCATTGGATTAGAGTCAGGTTTATCATCACTGACATACTGTAGGTCATGAAATTGGCTGATTTGTGGCTGCAGCACAGTGTAATGCATAAAAAACCACTATAAGTTTCAATAAGAAATATTTTAAAAATAAATGTGTAATTAGAGAGGTAACATTCATGAGTTAATGGACCTTTGAGAAATCTGATGGCAGAGGGAAGACACTTCTGATCAGATGTTGAGTGTGGATCTTAAGGCTTCTGAACCTCCTTATTGGTACTAATGAGAAATGGTATGTCCTGGGTGGTGAGGGACCTCAAAGAGGCATCGCCTTTTGGTGATGTCCTCGATGTTGGGGAGGCCAGTGCCCATGATGGAGCTAGCTGAGTTTCCATTTTGGAAGATTGGGTGAATTGAGGGCTATGATCAAGTCTAGACATCCTTGCAGCTCACTTTTGATGGTATTGAATTCCCAGGCCAGGCTTGAGGTGTCAGGTGACCTACTACTGCCCCTGAGTTCTTGGAGTGAGTGGACAATCTTCATTAATATGTAAGATGTTCTGTGATTCACTCTGACCACAGACAGAGTTATAGCAGGGTTTCCAAAGCTTTTCATGCCGTGGACCTCCACCATTAACCGAAGACCCCTGAGTTTTAGCAGAGCAACAGCAGTGAAGATTGGCTACACACAGTCCTTGGTTTATCCTAAATCCATCGCATGGGGTTCACAATCGACGTGTGATGGTTACAGCTACATCAGGCATGTTTATGCTCAATACGGATAATTTTTGGCTTTTAACTTGCCACTCGACCTGACATTTGCTTCCAACTACTATCTGCTTATTCATCCGGTTTGCGAAGTTTTTAATCGAAAATTCCCTGCAGTCAGGGAATGTTCCAACGGAGTGGAAAAAGAACAAATGTTGCTCTTTTATTCAGAAAGGGGGGGAGACTGGAAACAGCAGGCCATTTAGCTCGATATCTGTTGTATGAAAAATATTAGAAGATAGAGCAGGGCACAGAAAAGATCAAAGAAAGAAATTGGGCAACGTCTGAACGATTTTATGGAAAGAAAACCAAGTTTGGCCAGTTTGAGGTCTTTGAAGAAATAAAATGCATTGGATGAAGGGGAATTAGTGGTAGTATGAGATTAGATTTCAAGAAAGCATCTGATAAATTGCTGCATCAAAGGTTCAGGCAGAAATGAAAGCTCATGCTGTAAGAAGTAACCTTGTGGTGTGGATAGAGTTTTGGCTGGCTTACAGAAAACTGAGCAGCTTTGAACGGGTCTTTCGCTATTTAGCAAGAGCAGAGTGCATGAGCAATCAGTGCTGGAATTCGATGTTTTACAAATTGTATGATTGATTTGGGAGCAGATTACAAAGGTAGGATTGCTAAATTTGCTGATACTGGAAAAACAGATAAGGCAGAAGAAGATATGAGGAGAGTACAAAGGGATATGAATAGTTACACGAGTGGGCAAAGCTCTGGCAAATGGAGTGTTAAATGGAAAGAATGTGAAACTCCATTTTGTGGTTCATATTTTCATAAAACGTACAAGTTGACCATTTGCCCCCTGGTTTCGTGAGTAGTCTCAACCCCCACCGCTCCCCCCCCCCCACTAATTTTCACTTGTTATCTATTCTCCCCTGTCCCCTCAAATTATCACCTACTGTACACTGCTGGCAATTTACAATAGCCAGTCAGCCAATCAATGTACATGCCTTTGTGACGTGAGAGGAAAGCTATGTGGCCACAGGGGGGATATGCCTGGACGCCTACAACACCAGAAGTTAGGATCGAGCCTGAGATGGATGTATTCGTGTTTGGGAAGATGCTGAAAGATTACCACAGATATATTGAGATCCCATTGGGATCTTATGAAATTAAACAGCAGGTTTAAGAAGCTGAGTTGTCTACTGCTTTCTCTCTTTTTCTCTCGCTCTGTACCAGAGAGGGGAGAGCCTGCCGCTGCACCCGGAAAGTGTTGCCCGGGTTTTTTCTGTGTTTGGGATGTGGACTTTGGACTATAGACTCTTTTTTCCAGTCTCATAGTTTTTATATTCTGTGTTTTTTCATCCAATCCTCTCAGGGGGTTCCTTGTGCACAGAGGGGGATTTGGGGATCGATGAGCCTAATATGTTTCGTTCATTTATTTTTGTGTAGGTGGAGGGATTTTGGAGCTCATGTACCTGTGCTGTTTTTGTTTTTTTTTTGCGGGGAGGTGGGATTCAGGGGTTGATGCTTGTGCTGCCTTTCTTTTCTTTTTCACAGCTACCCAGAGAATTGAAGAATTTCGGAGTTGTATACTTTGATAATCAATGAACCTTTGAGCCTTTCTCTATTTTCTTTTCTCCCTCCCCCTCCCCCTCTCCCTCTCCCTCCCCCTCCTCCTCTCTCTCCCCCTCTCCCTCTCCCAGACATCGACAGGGCAGATGATTTGAAGTGAATTCAAAATATTATCAGAATATCGGATTTTCCACATAGGGGTGGAATTGATATGGTAGTTGTCATGCATGTCCAATGATGATAGAAGACCTCTGCGGGAGAGTGTTTAATGTGGAAAATCTGTTGCGCTGGGACAGTTCCACTCTCTCAACCTTGGAAGTCCAGGTCTAGAGGTGCAAACAAGTGTCACAAACTGGGGTCTTCCTAGTGGATGACCATGACATCTTCTGTGCCTTGTCGTGCCCTTCAGTCTCCATCGAGCTTTGCAGAACCATCTTCCTGGCCATTGAATCTCACTGTAATCTCACCCACTCAGTCTGCCAGAGCTGATGTCGCGTGCTAGGACTGGCATGCCTCTGTCTCACTGGGTACGAGGTTGCCGGCTACCCTCACCTGGTTCAGCCCACCTGGTGGAAGCAGTGCACCAGGATTTTTGACATTTTCACATAAAAACACTGACAGGGGTGACAGCATAGCAGCAATAGCTGGAATTGCTGGAAGCAATTTGGAAGGCTCAGTATGTATACCTTCCAAAGAAGAGAAGTATTCTAAAGGGAAGGTGACACAACCCTGCTGAACAAGAGAATTCAAAGCCAACATAAAAGCCAAAGAGAGGGCATATAATACAGCAAAGATTACTAGGAAGTCAGATGATTGGGAATCTTTTAAAAACCAACAGAAGGCAACTTAAAAAAGTAATTAAGAAGGAAAAGATGGAATACAAAGATAAGCTAACCAATAGCCAGTAATATCAAAGAGGATAAAAAGTTTCTTCAGATACATAAAGTGTTATAGAGAGGTGAGAGCGGACTTTGGACCATTGGGAAATGATGCTGGAGAGGTAGTAATGGGAGACCAGGAAATGGCGGATGAACTGAATAAGTATTTTGCACCAGTCTTCAGCGTGGAAGACACTAGCAGTATTCCAGAAGTTCAAGAGTGCCAGAGGGGAGAGGTGTGTGAAGTGGTTATTACCAGGGAGAAGGTTCTTGGGAAACTGAAAGGTCTGAAGGTAGGTAGGTCCCTTGACCAGATAGTATACACCTTGGGGTTCTGAAAGAAGTGGCTGAAGGAATTGTGGAGGCATTAGTAATGATCTATCGAGAATCAATTGGTTATGGTATGGTTCCAGAGGACTGGAGAATTGCAAATGTCATTCCAGTCTTCAAGAAGCGAGCGAGGCAGATGAAAGGAAATTATAGGCCAGTTAGTCTGATCTCAGTGGTTGGGAAGATGTTGGAATCGATTTTAAAGATGTGGTTTTGGGGCACTTGGAGGCACATGATAAAATAGGCCATAGTCAGCATGGTTTCCTTGCCTGACTAATCAGTTGGAATTGTTTGAAGAAATAAGAAGCAGGATAGACAAAGGAGAATCGGTGGAAGCTGGGTCACTTAGATTTTAAGAAGGCCTTTGACAGGTGCCACACATGAAGCTTCTTAACAAATTAAGAAGCCATGGTACTACAGGAAAGATATTAGCATGGATAAAACAATGGTTGATTGGCAGGAGACAACAAGTGGGATTAAGGGAACCTTTTCTGGTTGGCTGCTGGTATTCCGTGGCGGTCTGAGTTGGAACCATTTCTTTTTACTGACTTAGATGATGGAATTGAAGGCTCCATGGCAAAGTTTGTGGATGATACGAAAAT
Source organism: Hemitrygon akajei (assembly GCF_048418815.1). Lineage (NCBI taxonomy): Eukaryota > Metazoa > Chordata > Chondrichthyes > Myliobatiformes > Dasyatidae > Hemitrygon > Hemitrygon akajei. The sequence continues at coordinate 9,319,321 of NC_133146.1, forward strand.
AGGTGGGGGGTGGGTAGTTTTGAGGAAGTTGAGAGGCTAAAGAAGGATTTAGACAAATTAGAAGAATGGGCAAAGAAGTGGCGGTTGTAATATAGTGTCAGGGAATGTATGGTCATGCACTTTGGTAGATGAAATAAAAGGGTAGACTATTTTCTAAATGGAGATAAAATTCAAAAATCTGAGGTGCAAAGGGACTTGGAGGTCCTTGTGCAGGATTCCCTAAAGGTTAATTTGCAGGCTGAGTCTGTGGTGAGGAAGGCAAATGCAATGTTAGCATTCATTTCAAGATGACTAGAGTATAAAAGCAAGGATGTAATGTTGAGGCCTCACTTGGAGTATTGTGAGCAGGTTTTTTCAAGAAAGAATGTGCTGACATTGGAAAGGGGTCACAAAAATGATTCTGGGATTGAATGGCTTGTCATATGAAGAGTGTTTGATGGCTCTGGACCTGCATTCACTTGAATTCAGAAGAATGAGGGGTGACCTCATTGAAACCTATCGAATGGTGAAAGGCCTTGATAGTGTAGATGTGGAGAAGATGTTTCTTTTGGAGGGGGAATCTAAGACCTGAGGACACAACCTCAGTATAGAGGGGTGTACTTTTAGAGTGGAGATGAGGAATTTCTTTAGCCAGAGTTTGGTAAATCTGGAGAATTCATTGCCACAGGCCGCTGTGGAGGCCAAGCCATTAGATGTATTTCAGAGAGAGGTTGACAGATTCTTGATTAGTCAGGGCAGGAAGGGGTGTGGGGAGAAGGCAGGAGATTGGGGCTGAGGGGGAAATTGGATCAGCCATGATGAAATGGCGGAGCAGACTCGATGGTCCAAGTGGCCTAGTTTTGCTCCTGTCTTATTTTTGAGCTCCTGCGCTGTTCGGCTATTGTTTGGCAAACAGCAGTACCAGGCTACAGTGCATTTATTTATAAAGAGCCCGGCTGGTCACGTTCATCCTGAAAATGCTGGAATACTTGAGGACCCACACTCAGCAGTTCAAAAACACCCTGTTGGGGGTGGCTGTTGAGGCAGATCCATTACAGATATTTAAGAAGCTCTTAGAAAGATAGTAAAACAGAGAGCTATGTAAGAGGCAAGGTTAGATTGATCTTAGAATAAGTCACAAGGTTGACACAGCAACATAAACCAATGGGCCTGTATTGTGTTGCAGTGTTCTATGTTCTAAACAGCTACCCTTCCACTATCAGATTTTGAACGGACCATGAACAACACCGTGTTATTCCTCTGTTTTTTTGCACAGTTGATTTATTTCAGTGATTTTATGTCTTTGCACCGTACTTTCATGTCATCCAAGTCAGTGATAAGCTGATTCAGGTTTTGACTCTCAGCCTCAGCAGGGATAGGCCACATCCATGGGAAGACAAACAGAATTGACTCTTCAGGTCCACCTGGAACATTAACTCTGTTTTGCTTTCGCATTTTCTGTTTTTTTTTTGTTTTAGATTTCCGTCATTTGCGCTCTTTGTTGATTCCCGTCCAACCTGCACTAGGGGACTTGTGAAAATTGTTGACACTCGATCCAATCCAAAACTAACACAATCGTGCTCTGTGAGGCGTGGATTGGATAACCTAGTTGCAGCTTGATTCTCTATCACTATGAGACCGTGAGAAATAGGAGCAGTAATGGGCCATTCAGCCCACTGAGTTCTCAATCATCCTATCATGGCTGATTTATTATCCCTCTTCAACCCCACTCGTCTCCCTTCTCTCCGTAACCTTTGATGCCTTTAACTAATCAGGAACCTATCAATCACTACTTTAAATTTACCCAATGACTTGGCCACCATGGCCATCTGTGGCAATGAATTCACTACCCTCTGCTTGAGAAGTCCTCCTCATCTTTGTTCTAAAAGGACGCTCTTTAATTCTGATGCTGTGCCCTCTGGTCCTAGACTGCCCACTACAGGAAACATCCTCACCACGTCCACTCTATCTAAGCCCTTCAATATTCAATAGAATTATATGAAATTCCCCCCCCCCCCCACCACCACCACCACACTTTTAAACTCTAGCTAGCCATCAAATGTTCTCATATATTAACCCTTTCATTCCTGGTTTCATCCTGTGAACTTCTGCTCGACCCTCTCCAGTGCCTGCACGTCCATTCTTAGATAAAGGGGCCCAAAACTGCTCACAGTGCTCCAAGTGCCATCTGACCAGTGTGGTACAGGTACATAAGTTTAAATTAGTTGCAAGACAAGGTTACTTGACCTTTCAAGCCTGCACTGTCGTTCATTGAGATTATGGCTGACCCAAACGTAATCTCATCTCTTTACTCCTGCCTCTCCACAGTGACCTTTCACCCTCCTGCTCATCAAGAATCTACACATCTTTACCTGAAGGATATTCAAAGACTTTGCTTGACCTTCCTTTTAGGAGGAAATTTCCAAATGTCTCATGACATTCTGAGAGACAGTCATCAACCCAGTTCTAGATCTTCCCACAGAGGAAACATCCTTCCAAAACTTCCCTATTGAGAATACTCTCTGACAATGAGTACAGGCACAATTTAGGTTACATGCTTGGCCCACTGCTCTAACCACTCGTGACTGTACAAACTAGTCACAGCTCAAATACCATCTGTAAATTTGTTAATGACACTACTGTTCCTTCTTCCCCTTTGCCATCTGGTTTCTGAATAGTCCCTGAAACCACAAACACTATAGTACCTCTTTGTTCGTCTTTTCCACTATTTATTTGTTCTGATAACTGATAGTAATGTTTCTTGCCTTGCGCTGCAGTGCTGCCGCAAAACAACAAATTTCCCTGTATATATCAGTGATAGTAAATCTGATTCTGGAATGTTTCAGTGACGTTAGTTCGTTCTCCTCTCTCTCCTCTCCCTCTCCCTCTCCCTCTCCCTCTCCCTCTCCCTCTCCCTCTCCCTCTCCCTCTCCCTCTCCCTCTCCCTCCTCTCCTCTCCCTCCCCCTCTCCCTCCCCCTCTCCCTCCCCCTCTCCCTCCCTCCCTCTCTCTCTCTCTCTCTCTCCCCCTCTCTCTCTCTCTCTCTCTCCCTCTCCCTCTCCCTCTCCCTCTCCCTCTCCCTCTCCCTCTCCCTCTCCCCTCTCCCTCTCTCTCTCTCTCTCCCTCTCTCTCTCTCTTCCAACTCTAGGATAGGCTGGCTTGGCCTCCAGCATATTTGCAGACATTGGACCTATGACTTTACCAATGGGCCTGGGATCCAGGGGTCCGGTCGTAGGGCCTTGAATCAACTTCCTATACTTGAAGAGTCAGCTTTTTTTTTTACTAGTGTTTATGCACATCACCAGAAACTCTGAAGAAGGGTCTCGGCCCGAAACGTCGACTGCTTACTCTTTTCTATGGGCGCTGCCTGGCCTGCTGAGTTCCTCTACATTTTGTGTGTATTGCTTTGGATTTCCAGCATCTGCAGATTTTCTCTTGTTTTGTGGAAAAACAACAAACTGTGCAAAAATAGAAAAAGAAAAGAAAAAAAATAATCAGCAGTTGAATCACTTTGTTGCAATATGTGAAACATACCAGAATTGACTGTGGTTTGGTGCCAAGCGTAAAACACAGAACAATACCATAATGGACGACACAATAGCAACCAACACTTTACAAGTCAATAGTGCAATCAGCCATGAGCAGTCAACAATTAGCAGAACAGTCACATGTGCTAACATCAATAATCAAACTTAAATGAATATATGAGCAAACTCAGTAATTATCAACAGAACAAGGAGAGCAGGAAAGGCCATTTAATGGATGTTGTGCAGGGACAGTTTAGTGTATTACACCTGAGTGAGTTGTGTTGAGAAACTGGATAGCTACAGGAAAGAATCCTTGGAGATGACGTGTGGTGCTGGTGGTGATGGGCTTGTAGCGTCTCCCAGATGGCAATTGGTAAACGGGTGACCGCTCTGGGAGTGGAGTCAGCAGTAATTTTTCCAGCTCTTTTCTATCACTCTGGTGATGAACGGGTCTCTTAATGTCAGTACCTGACAGCCAATGATCTTCTCCACTGAGTGGACTACCCATGCAACCTGGACTTGGAGAGGAGGAAGCAGTAGAGAATTAAACGTTGATAGAGGTGGTCTCAACACTCTCGATGATGGCTAAAGATTCATTAGGAAACGCCCTGAGATGTGAAATCTCCCTAAGCTGGTGTAGGAAGAACCGATCCTGCTGGGCTTTCCTAGTGATGAGCGTGAAGTGCTTGTCTGACTTCAAGTAGACCCCAGACACTGCCTGACAATGAATTTCCGAGCAAGGACAGGTAGGGGGTTGCCAGCACAAGACAGCTCTCAGTTTCACTGTCTTGATAGCATTAAGCACCGAGTTGTTACAAGCATACCATGCTGCAGGATGTTCTACCTCTCCTAGATACCAGGTCAGATCAAGTACAGTCACGTCATCCGTGAACTTTAGCATTTTAATGGATTTGTCTGTGGACATACAGTCATTTGTATAAAGTGTGAAAGAACACCGGTCTGGGGAGAGCCCGTGCTTATGGACATTGGATTGGACGAGTAGGAGTCCTGCCTTACATACGGCTTCTTTCCTGTCAGGAAGTTTGTAATCAGATGCTGTCGGGTACAGCTGGCTGTGGAGCAAATCTGGAACAGTAGCATTGAAGGCGGAGCTAAAATCCACAAACAAGATCCTCATATAGGTGTTGGGGGAGTCCACATATCGAAGTCTGCAATGAAGGCACAAGTTAGCAGCATCCTCAACTGAGCAATAAGCAAACTGTAGTGGGTCAAGAAGAGGATCAGTAACTAGCATCAGATGTGCTGAGGTTTTCATAACTACTGAAGTCAGAGCAACTGGCCTATAATCGTCAAGTCCAGTGAGTTTGTCTTTATTGGGAACTGGAATGATTGTGGCAGCTTCAAAGCAGTCCAGAACCCTGCATAATTGCAGGGAGGTGTTAAAAATCTCAGTGAAGATAGGTGCTAACTGATCCACAGTATGCCGTAGAGTATCAAGTGAGACGTCGTCAGGGCATGCAGTTTTTCTCATGCTCTGTTTTCCAAATAGCGGACGTATTCTTGCTTCACAGAAAATAGAGGGAGGGGTGGGGGTGTTGGGGGGAAAAGGTTGAAGAAAGTGAAGGGGGGTGATGACATTGGAATCGCTGTGAAAAGGAGGGGGTGGCAGCTCAGCATTTCAGAGGAAGTGAGAAGAGATAGAATTTGATTGTACTTATCAAACTGGCAATAAAACTAATTGATCTGATTTGCCAAGGTAGGGGAGGAGGAGACTTGGCAGCACTTCTGTTTGAAGTTGATAAGACTTGCAGAGAACTCCTTCTCAGTCTTTTTATTATTGTTATTAATATCGACAAAATAAAATTGATACATAGATAATGGGATTACAAACATACACATTTCGACTGAACATGAAAGAATACATAAGCAATGATTACAGTATAAATGAGTTTTCCCAAATCATGGACGATACAATATACAAATAAACAAGGCAAGAGAACTCCAAACTGAACAGATTTTGTTGGTGAAGTCTCTGTCTAGCTGAGCCTTTTAAGTGTCTTCCACCATTTTCAGAGCTTAATTAAACTGTCTTTTGTAGAGCTATATTCCTCTCAGTTTCCAGACATGTATGCATGATCCTTTACAGATCTGAGAGTCAACTCCTTGGTGAACCATGGCTTGTCAGTGTTATACCTCATAATGATCTTTTTAGGAAGACACATCTTCATAGAAGAATACGTAGGATGTTAGAGTGTCAGAATCAGGTTTATTATCACCGGCATACATCGTGAGATTTATTAACTTTATGGCAGCACTACAATGAAATACATGATCAATAAATATAGAGGAAAAAAGTTACATTAAGTGTGTGTATATATATATATATATATATATATATATAAAATAATTGAATTAAATAAATAGTGCAAAAAAAAACAGAAATAAGAAAGTAGTAAGGAGGAGTTTATGGGTTCAGTGTCCATTGAGAAATCAGATGGCAGGAGGAAGAATTTGTTCCTGGATCGCAGAGTGTGTGCCTTCAGGTTTCTGTACCTCCTACCTGATAGGAGCAATGAAAACAAGGCATAACCTGGGTGGTTAGGGTCCTTAATAATGGACGCTGCCTTCCTAAGGCACCGCTCCTTGAAGAGGTCTTGGATACTATGGAGGCTGGTACCCACCATGGAGCTGACTAACTTTACAAGTTTCTGCAACTTCCTCCACTCTGTGCAGTAGACCCGTTCCTCATACCAGATGGTAATGCAGCCAGTCCACGGTCAAGTCAAGTCACTTTTATTGTCATTTCAACAATAACTGCTAGTACAGTACATAGTAAAAATGAGACAATGTTTTTCAGGACCATGGTGTCACATGACACAGTACAATAACTAGACTGAACTACGTAAAAAAAACAACACAGAGAAAAAAACACACAACAACTACACTAGACTACAGACCTACCCAAGACTGCATAAAGTGCACAAAACAGTGCAGGCATTACAATAAATAATAAACAGGACAATAGGGCAGTAAGGTGTCAGTCCAGGCTCTGGGTATTGAGGAGTCTGATGGCTTGGGGGAAGGAACTGTTACATAGTCTGGTCGTGAGAGCCTGAATGCTTCCGTGCCTTTTCCCAGATGGCAGGAGGGAGAAGAGTTTGTATGAGGGGTGCGTGGGGTCCTTCATAATGCTGTTTCCTTTGCGGATGCAGTGTGTAGTGTAAATGTCCAAAATGGCAGGCAGAGAGACCCCGATGACCTCACTATCCGCTGTAGGGTCTTGTGATCCAAGATGGTGCAATTTCCGAACCAGGCAGTGATGCAGCTGCTCAGGATACTCTCAGTACAACCCCTGTAGAATGTGATGAGGATGGGGGGGGTGGGAGACGGACTTTCCTTAGCCTTTGCAGAAAGTAGAGATGCTGCTGGGCTTTCTTTGCTATGGAGCTGGTGTTGAGGGACCAGGTGAGATTCTCCGCCAGGTGAACACCAAGAAATTTGGTGCTCTTTACGATCTCTACCAAGGAGCCATCGATGTTCAGCAGGGAGTGGTTGCTCCGTGCCCTCCTGCAGAAGTTTGCTGATGACACGGCCATAGTGGGGTGTGTCAGGAATGGACAGGAGGAGGAGTATAGGAAACTGATACAGGACTTTGTGATATGGTGCAACTCAAACTACCTGCGTCTCAATATCACCAAGACCAAGGAGATGGTGGTGGACTTTAGGAGATCTAGGCCTCATATGGAGCCAGTGATCATTAATGGAGAATGTGTGGAGCAGGTTAAGACCTACAAGTATCTGGGAGTACAGTTAGACAAGAAGCTAGACTGGACTGCCAACACAGATGCCTTGTGCAGGAAGGCACAGAGTCGACTGTACTTCCTTAGAAGGTTGGCGTCATTCAATGTCTGTAGTGAGATGCTGAAGATGGTCTGTAGGTCAGTTGTGGAGAGCGCCCTCTTCTTTGTGGTGGCGTGTTGGGGAGGAAGCATTAAGAAGAGGGACGCCTCACGTCTTAATAAGCTGGTAAGGAAGGCGGGCTCTGTCGTGGGCAAAGTACTGGAGAGTTTAACATCGGTAGCTGAGCGAAGGGCGCTGAGTAGGCTACGGTCAATTATGGAAAACTCTGAACATCCTCTACATAGCACCATCCAGAGACAGAGAAGCAGTTTCAGCGACAGGTTACTATCGATGCATGCTCCTCAGACAGGATGAAGAGGTCAATACTCCCCAATGCCATTCGGCTTTACAATTCAACCGCCAGGACTTAAGAACTTTTTAAAAGTTATTATTAATGCTTTTTGAGATAGTGATTTAGATGCATATCATATTTTTTTACTGAGTTAAGTATTGTATGTAATTAGTTTTGCTACAACAAGTGTATGGGACATTGGAAAAAAAGTTGAATTTCCCCATGGGGATGAATAAAGTATCTATCTATCTATCTATCTACCTATTCATTAGTTCATTAGCAGCTGCACCTCTTCTCTGTAAGCTGACTCGTCAATCTCCTCAAACTCCTAATGAAACAGCTGCACCCCCATGTGTGGGGCAACAAATTATCTGGTATTTGGGCAGAGCAAATTTCATGTTACAATGGGTAAAGTTCCCTAAAAGAAAATGACAGATTGGTAAATTGCACAATATAGAGCGACTGTGTTGGTACAGCACCCATCATAAAGAATTCTTTATGAACAACTTAATGAATAACTCTGTGAATAACTCCGTGAGGTGTGGTCTCCTGTCATAATACCCAACAGCCAGCTTGTGCATAGAAAACGCTCACAATCAAGTGATCAGGTGACATTGACAATGTTGGTTTCAGTGCCCAGCATATCAAGGTCTCCCCCGGTTCCCTGAAAAGGGGTCAATGCATATCCAATACAAGACTGTAACAACTGTGGTGCAAGTGACACCTGGTTTCTGATTTGTAAAATCCAGTGAACAGAACCTTCCAGCCAATTCAAAGTTCAAAGTAAATGTATTATCCAAGTAGGTGTATGTCGCCACGTACAGCTCTGAGATTCATTTTCCTGCGGGCATTCACAGTAGGACAAAGAAATTGGGCACAATCAATGAAAAGCTATACACAATGACTGTTAAACAAGCAATGTACAAACGAAAAGCCAACAAGCCTATTCCCCTCATTCTATCAGTTTCAGAGTACCAGCTCTGACACCTTCCTCTAAGAACATAACTGCTCCCTTTAAGAAGTCTCATGAATTTCAGCTTGTAATCACCCTCTACGTTAGGACATATTTTCTGACAACTGTACTAAACTTCCCCTGTACTCAAGGTACTGCATCGTCCTTCCTGTTTTATCTGCGCTGTAAAATTGCGTCAGGGAGTGGTATAAACTTCTCCGTCCCTTTGGACTTCACTTCTAGGATGCCACTTGCCCTAGGATCTTAAAGTACTTTTAGCCATTGCCCTATACGTTTGGTCAAAAGAGAAGAAAAATGAATTCAAGAGTAGTGGGATTACTCAAGTCCAGTATAACGTCTGCCCAGGGGGTGACTGTCGGTGGGTCCTCAGGTGCTGTAGAGGCCAATATGGGATCGGCATATTCTGGTGCAGTGTGGGGTGGGCAAGACTGAGTGGTGGTTATGGTTAGTGGTTGGGGCTTCAGGTTGTCCAGTCTCCTTTTGCAGCTGTAACTGCAGCTGTATGTATTTTGAAACTGTATAGTTTCAAAAGAATATACTGTATGTTCTATTAAAGAACAAGGGATTCTTCAGATGTGTACATCTTGAGGAATGCACACGAAGTGCTGGAGGAACTCAGCAGGTCAGGCAGTATCTATGGAGAGGAATAAACAGTCGACGTTTCAGGCTGTGAAGCATTGACTGGTTTGCTCCTCTCCAAAGATGCTGCCTGACCTGCTGAGTTCCTCCAGCATTTTGTGTGTGATCCATTAATAATTTCAAGTATAATACGTTCTCAAAGGAGGATACGAGGTGACTTGATGGAGGTGAACAAGATTATAACAGGCATCGATTGTGGATAGCCAGAGATTTTTTCTTAAATCAGAAATGGCTAATACAGTTTTAAGATGATTAGAGGAAAGGAAAAGGGGATGTTAGAGGTAAGTTTTTACACAGAAAATGGTGGGTGTAAAGAATGCCCTGCCAGAGGTGGTGGTAGAGGCACGTATATTAGGGGCATTTAGAAACTTGGATGTTATAACAATGGCAGGCTATGCAGGAGGGAAGGGTAGGTTGGTACAACATTGTGGGCTGAAGGGCCTGTACTGTGCTGTAATGTTCTGTGTTTAAACTACATGCAAAAGTACCAATTTTTTTAGAAGAGCACACTGGGGTATATTTGCGTTTATAGCCTCAGTAACCTAGAAAGCTGGCTTTTGCAACAGTATTTACAAATATGTTATTATACCAAGTGAACTTAGCATTCGAGATTAGAAAGCTTTTCCGTTTCTCTCCACAGCTTGATCTTCATGGTGCCCGCTGCTTGTTCACTGTTTCCTCAGAGGTGGTGAGTTTACTGTATAAAGTTCTGCAGGCTGGCAGTTAAACATTGTTGCTTATCAAACTCCAGTGTTGTGTTTGCTAACAGTGCTAGCTAAAAAGAAGCACCTGTACCAGGTGAGAAGGTGAGAGCACGTAGAGGACGATCTGAGAGTATTAGAACATGATCCATCATTGTTTTTGGAGATCCTTCTCTGCCAGCACTCAGGTTGTGTTGCATATTTGAAATTAACACCAGGCACTTAAGTGGAGTTGTAGGCAGTATGACCCCTTTCTTTGTATTACATCAGATGCAGATTCCTTTCGAGAGTATCAGCATTACAGACATGACAGGTATCCGTCAAGCAAACAGGAATGTGCTGATTCCTTGTTTAATGGCTATGAACTCTACATATTAGTTCAGGAGTCTGGGATTCTTATTAATCCATATCTCTCGGTAAGTGGAACAGAACTCATAGATTCTACAATCTGGAGCTGGACCAGCCTGGCAGTCAGTTTCAGAGGGAACTGCACGGTAGCGTAGTGGTGGCACAAAGTGTTACAAGCATTACAAAGAGCAAGGAAATCCTCTTGCATTTGTACAGGGCCCTGGTGAGACCACACCTGGAGTATTGTGTACAGTTTTGGTCTCCAGGGTTAAGGAAGGACATCCTGGCTATAGAGAAAGTGCAGCGTAGATTCACGAGGTTAATTCCTGGGATGTCTGGACTGTCTTACGCAGAGAGGTTAGAGAGTCTGGGCTTGTACACGCTGGAATTAAGCAGATTGAGAGGGGATCTGATTGCAACATATAAGATTATTAAGGGATTGGACAAGATAGAGGCAGGAAATATGTTCCAGATGCTGGGAGAGTCCAGTACCAGAGGGCATGGTTTGAGAATAAGGGGTAGGTCATTTAGGACAGAGTTAAGGAAAAACTTCTTCTCCCAGAGAGTTGTGGGGGTCTGGAATGCACTGCCTCGGAAGGCAGTGGAGGCCAATTCTCTGGATGCTTTCAAGAAGGAGCTAGATAGGTATCTTATGGATAGGGGAATCAAGGGATATGGGGACAAGGCAGGAACCGGGTATTGATAGTAGATGATCAGCCATGATCTCAGAATGGCAGTGCAGGCTCGAAGGGCCGAATGGTCTACTTCTGCACCTATTGTCTATTGTCTAATACAGGCAACCTGGGTTCAATTCCCACAGCTGCCTGTAAGAAGTTTGTACATTCTCCCCGTGACCGCATGGGTTTCCTCGGAGTGCTCTGGTTTCCTCCCACAGTCCAAAGATGCACCGGTTGGTAGATTAATTGGTCATTGTAAACTGGCCTGTGATTAGATTCGGATTAAATCAGGGGATTTCTGGGCAGTGTGGCTCGAAGGGCGGATTCTGTGTTGTCTTAATAAATAAAAATGGGGTTGAGTAACTGTAGGGTTTGCATGAGCAGGTGTCTGAATAGTCTGCAGGACATTGAGAATAGATTCAAGATAGTTCATTGTCAATCTTTAGTACACGAGTATAAAGGAGAATAAAATAATTGTTACTCCAGATCCAATGCAGCATTAAAAAACACAATAAGCACAGAGAGCACAATAAATGTAAAAAGCAATCCTATAAAACACAATGCACAGGTAACTGTTAGAGTGTGGGTTCGTCTACGTAAGTGATGCAAGTTGCAGGAGGAGCGGAAGCAATTGGTAATGCATGTTAATGGGTGAATGGGCTTACGAGAGTGAACGTGTGTGTGAGCCAATGTGTGTGTACGTGCGCAGAAGAGTTTGGATGAGTGTGTACTGGGGACTGGGGAGGAATAGGATCTGGAGAATTGAGTTGTACTTGGGATGAGAGTGAAAAAAATCCTTTCAGAGGCTGCACAATAGGAGTACTTTATGTTTGGGATGAAATATTGATCTGTTGCTGAATAACCAATAATACTGGTGCACTTTATCAGTCGTTCTAGACCACTCGGATGGAGGAAACTTTGCCATTGTAGCTGCTTTCTCAGAATATTTTCTTTTTCCACTTTTCCACAGTTGTATGCCAACTTCTAAATTGGACCCAGAGCTGAGGGATTCAATAGCCACCAAGTACGGAGATAAAGTGAAATACGTCTACTTCAACAAGGGGCTGTAGACTTTAGCAGCTGATGTCCTACAAAGAGCTGAGGACTCCTTTAAACTTTATGACAGAATCAATGTTACCAAAGAGAATTAGAAAACAGAGGAACAAACACAAAATGCTGGAGGAACTCAGTAGATCAGGCAGCATCTACGGAGAGGAATAAGCGGTCAATGTTTCAGGCCACGACCCTTCATCCGGACTGGGAAGGTTGACCTTCCCCCACCACCTTATTCTGGCTTCCTCTCCAGTCCTGACGAAGGGTCTCGGCCCAAAAACATCAACTGCCTATTCCTCTCCATAGGTGCTGCCGGACCTGCGGTTCGTGTGTGTTCCTCAGGGTTTCCACCATCTGCAAAACCTCTTGTGTTTACAGTTAGAAAACAGCCTTGCACAGTATGTTGTCTAAAGCTCTCACTACCACTGTGTCCCAGAGTGTCCCATCACAATGAAGTGTTTGGGTCTCTCACTCTAATGTGTTTACCATCTGTTAATGTTTTTCAACTTCATAGCTTGGCAGGGGAAAAATTTCACACGCACAAGAAAGATGAGGAACTTCAGACTGAACTGAGGCAGATTATGACTTATATATGCAGAAGTGTACATATTCACTTCTTGGAAATGAAAATCTGCCTGCTGGCTTTTTCCCAATTCAAAGTTGAAAGGAGGACAGTAACTTTGTTTTTAGACACTGCAGGGAGATGGAAAAGGGGTGGGCTAGGTACAGTTATCCAACTCTCATTAAATCAAAGAAAAGTATTCTTTTGTGAATTTTAAGTGCATGAAGATGGAATTTCAGTTGCGATGAATGGGAAGACTTGTTTACCAGCGTCCACACCAAGCCTCCCTGTGTTAGATGACACTCAGTCAGGAAATAACATCTAACTTTGAACTTCAGGAAGTACATTTACTGAATATGTGAGATATTTGACTCACATTTCCAGTATCGCTGGATTAGAATTAAAAGCAGAGAATGCTGGAAACTTACAACATTTTGTGGATCTGTGACAAATGATGCAGAAGTACCTTATCAACAGAACTGGAAGAAGAGATTTAAACTTCAAAATAAATGTTTAGAAATTTCGTTTGTGTCAAAGTCAAGACTGGAATTGATATGTAATTCTTTGATATTTTTATCGAGTGGGGTACTTAAATATACTGTGATAGGAGTGGGGTTGCTGAGGCCAGTTCTTGTGTTGCCAGGATGGTACAGTAGCTTTCTCTGCTGCCCAATAGAACCCTGGGTGCTCCACCTTTTCTCAACTCTTTTATGTTCAGTCACCTTCCATTGAAAACCATGTCTAGCATCTGCCAACCCACCAACTTTCTCTTAACTCTTTTCCACCGTGTCCCACCACACTGCCAGCAACTCCTGTTGGATCCACTCGTGCCTCTTTGACTGCAGCCTTTCCTCACACTGCTGCCTCCAAAGTCGACCAAGTTTACTCTTTTGATCCATTGTTTTGTAACCTACACGTTGATTCTCAGAGTCAGCATGCACCAGTCTCTTGGTTTTCTTCAGAGCTGCCTAGACTCCAACCTCCAAATCCAAGTGACTGCACTTCCCTCTTCTACAAAGGTCACTCATCAACCATCTGCTACGTTGGCCTTGATCCACTACACTTCCATGGAAAGCTCAGAACATAGAACAATACAGCACAGTACTGGCCCTTCGCCCAACTTGTTCCAACTTTTTAACCTACTCTAGTAATCTAACCCTTCCCTCCTAAATAGCACTCCATGTGCTTATCTAAGAGTCTCTTAAATGCCCTTAATGTATTTATCTCTACTGCCACCCCTGGCAGGGTGTTCAACACAATGTGGTAAACTATGTATTCCTGTCTGGACACGCCCCTCTGCTGTGTAAAAAAAAACTTACCTCTGACATGCCCCCTATACTTTCCTCCAATCACCTTAAAATTTTGCCCTCTCATGTTAGCCACTTTGGCCCTCGAGAAAAAACTCCAGCTCTCCACTCAATCTGTGCCTCATCATTTTATAGACCCGTATCAAGACACCTCTCATCTCCCTTCACTCCAAAGAGAACAGACTTAGCTCACACAGCGTATCCTCATAAGACATGCTCTCCGTAATACAGGTACCCCGTGAAGAAATAAATGTCTGCAGAAAGTGGAAACTTGAAATAAAATACAAAATGCTGGAAGCACTCTTAAGGCCAGACAACATCTGTAAAAGATTCACTTTCAGGTTCACTTATTTATTATAGGTGCATGGAAACATACAGTGAAATGGGTTGTTTCTGTTGTTCCTGGGATGTTGTGCCACACATACTGACACCAACACGGTATGCCTACCGTCTTCAGCAAGCTTCTCCAGTGCAGAACTTTATCAGCATTTTCCAAGTCCTCTGTTCAGCATTTCATCATGCTCCAATAAAACGTCCTGGGCCAGAAACATTAATTGTTTCTACAGATGTCGACCCTCTTGCTGAGTGTTTCTAGCATTTTCTGTTTTTATTGCCCCTACAGATAAATGTTTACTTGGACTGTAAAGCTTATTACTTTTATCCTCTATTTTCCCTTATTTTTGATGTAACGGTTTTGTATTAATGCTTCAAGTATATCTTAAGTTCTAAGTTTTCTACTCTGCACCACTTTAAAACTAAGATAGTGCCTGATTTAGTTGCTGGAAAGGGTGGCCCAGCGGTTGTCGTGAGTACGTGACAGGCACCCTGTCCTGTGCATTCAGAGCCGTTGCATACACCAGACAACAGCTACGTCATCTGCTCGCAGGTCACAAATGCCCTTGAACCTACGTCAGTCACAGAAGCCGATGGCCCAGACTAAGTGCTGTGTGGCGACACGATACTGAGATGCTGTTTTCCGTGCTACTAGAGGTGGGGGGTGCCGTAATCCGGAGCAAAAAGCAAGTTGCTGCTGGAGCTGGGTGCCAACAGCAGGATGGACGGTCGGGCTGAACTCTGCACCAGCTCTCCGCCTCCACAATTCCAGCATCGTTCTCCCTCCACGTTAAGTGCTGTTTGTTTTTGCCACAAAAGACATAAGATAAAGGAGCCTAATTAGGCCATTCACCCCATCAAGCTGATCTATCATAGCTGATTTATTATCTCTCTCAACCCCGTTCTCTTGCCTTCTCCCTGTAACCTTTGACAAACTTACTGATCAAGAATCTATCAACCTGTGCTTTAAATACACCCGATGACCTGGCCTCCACAGCCACTTGTGGCAATTAATTCCACCCATTCACTCCCCTTTGGCTCAGCAATTCCTCCTCATCTCTGTTCTAAAGGGACAACGTGCTTCTATTCTGAACTTGTGCCCTCTGGTCCTAGATTCTCCCACAACTGAGAACATCCTCTCTATGTATGCCCAATCTATACCTTTCAACATTTAGAGGGCTTTAATGAGATTGCCCCCCCCCCCACCCTCCACCTTGTTCTTCTAAACTCCAGCAAGTACAGGCCAGGAGAACTTATAATGCTGCTTCATGAAAAAAATGCTCTAATTCTTACAAACACGTGTTTGTCCGCATTTTAAGTAGGAATGGGCAACCTAGCCCCTCCACTCTGCTTTATCATTAAATATAAACATTGATCAAACTCCCACATGCCCCCCTTTACCTCTAACCTTTGACCCTCTTGATCTTCAATAATCCATCCACTTCTGCCTTAAAAAGTATTAAGAGGTTCTTCTGCTGCTCTTTGGTGTGAGGAAGCGGGTTCAGAAGACTCTGCACCTTCCGGAAGGAAAGAGTTTCCCTTACGCGGTCAGCTGCTCGTATTGAAATGTGCACACCCCCCTCCAGAGGGTAGTTCCCTCCACCAGAGGAAATAATCTCTCCGGCCACCCTGTCAAGACCTCGCGGGATCGGTTGGTTACTGGTTGAGGAGAGGGAAGAGGAGGAAACGGAGGACGATGAGTGTCACGGTAGCGTGGTGGTTAGCAGAATGATATTACAGCACCTGTGACTCGAGTTCAATTCCTGCCACTGTCTTTAAGGAGTTTGTACGTTCTCTCCGTGACTGCGAATGTTACCACCACATTTCAAAGACACACCAGTTAGCGGGTTAACTGGTCTAATGGTCAGGCTGAATGGACAGTGCTGTTACTGTGCTGTATCTCTGAATGAGAGTAAAATAGGAAACAGTGACTGAATGGACAGTGCTGATATCAGGACACAGGGAGAAAATCTTCAGAGACTGCTCTGGTACTCTTTGTTTCATTCTGTGTGCCCGTAGTAGACGCTAACTACTTTGAAAGGCCAAGCCCTCAATGGTGCTAATGTCACGGGGTAAACTTGCAAGCCTATGCTGGTCACTGGATAAGAATAGAATATTTCTATGAGGGCAATGGGGGACTGTTGCAAAACAAAATAAGCTGGAAAATTACATTGAAAATAAAAGCTCTTTTACAAGAAAACAAACATGCGGACTTGGTGTCTTGTCACTGTTACCACCCAATGCCAACCTGTCACTTAATAATTTCAAACTTTTTATATACAAATTCTACTGTCTATTTAAGTACATACCTATTATCTGATGAATGCTCCAGAGTTTAATGCCATAATAAGGCTTTATGAATTGTAACTCAATCTGTTCAAAACAAAATATAAGTCCCTCAGAACTGGGTTAGGCGAAATTTTAATCCTTTATTTACTTGACAATAACATTGGTTGAATGTTTGAGGTGTTGGCATCTGCTGCTTAGGCTTTTGTGTTTTGGCTTCCATGCCGGTGATTTTTGCCTTGCACTGTACACTTTGGCCTTTGTCCAGATCTTGGCAACAAAGGCAGTAGCTCGAGCTTCTGGAACCCAACCCAAGTGCATGCACGAGTCTGTTCATAACGAGCAGCGTTCCAACGACAACTAATCTGACTTTTGCTAATTTGATGAGTTTGTTATATACCAGGGGTGTCAAACTCATTTTAGGTCACGGGCCGGATTGAGCAAAATGCAGCTTCATGCGTATATATAAATGCAGCTTCATGGATCAGTCGGACGCGTGCGAACGCAGCTTTCGTTGCCTCCGTTTTTTCAACCTGCTGTCATGTGTCTCAGTCTCTGCTATAACTACAAAGTGTTTCACTTTACAAATTCCGTTTCTTATGAAGAAGACTGCCGAATAAACACTAAAAACTCTGAAAACCTGGTACCTGAATAAACTCAGCATTAGCCATATCATACGCCATAGGCGCTTCGATTACTGGGGCCAGCTTTAATAGTAATTAGATATTATCTCGCGGGCCAAAGATAATTCCACCGCGGGCCTTGAGTTTGACATATATGTTATATACGAAGGGTGATTGATAAGCTTGTGGCCTAAGGTAGAAGGAGTCAATTCTAGCACATTTATTTTTCAAACATTTACACACTTAGTCCAGCGGTCGTGGAGCATACGGATCCCTTCTTTGTAGAACTCGGCGTCTTGGACCTCCAGAAAGTGGTCCACTGCAGGGCTGATTGATAAGTTCGTGGCCTAGAGTAGAAGGAGATGAGTTATTAACTTCAAACTTTCTGCATAATCACTCAAAGAGTTGAACTGCATGTGTGTGTAATGAGAGCTGTATAACTCATCTCCTTCTACCTTAGGCCACAAACTTATCAATCACCCCTCGTATTAAGAGTAGTGTAGTTCCTAATAGAAACCTTCTGACTTGTATACTTGAACAGGGTACTAGGCTTTGAAAGTGTTTGATAGGATGGATGGATGCTGTGAAAGACGTTACTATATATAAATGCATGCTTTTCTCTGACTACCTGCCTATGGATCTGTTAACGCATTAAAATAGAATCGATTGTTCTATTCTAGGCCATTCTGTCCCTCCAGCCAGCTTCTATCATTTTGTCTGTTCATTGCTAATCTAAATGTTAACTCCATTTACCCAACTTGTGTTTAATAACCTTATGCTGTTAAAACCTATGGAGCTCCATTTTGTATTTTTAAGCTCGTTCTCAGTCCCTGCATCTTTTAGGGGAGAGAATTCCATGATTCTGGGTCAGATTGCCGAGCAGGTTGGGGAGCTAACTCCAATTTCCTGCTACACCTCGGGCTTCACGTGAAGTTAACGAAGTGGAAGTCTAAAAGTGGTTGAACTGTGTCAAGTGAAAATGTACTTTGAATTTTTTTTTCTCTCAATCTCCATGGCTGTGTAGCCCTTGGCAAGTTGTTTTATTGACCTACAGAAACTAGTTGGACCTTAAACAAATTCCATAACTGTTTTTAGTCATATAGATTCATCGGTCTAACGAGGCGTTAACTGAAAATGAGGCAAGCATAATTACAGAAAAGAAAATTAAATGTAAAAGCCAATGACTCTCAGGATAGGTATCTGAAAACGATCAATCTTTAACAGATCAGTAGGCAGGAAGTATGTGTTTATATAATGTTTTTCAAAGTCTCTACCCAATAACAGCTGACTAGAAATTATCGTAGTACGTGCTTCTGTTTCTTCTGCCTGATGGAAGAGGGAAGAAGGGAGAATCGGGCTGGCTGGGGTCTTCAATCTGCTGCCTTTCTGCTCAGCCAGCCTCTGTGCAAAGAAAAGGGCAGTCCACTGGGTCGAGTCCCACATCTGGACTGACGAAGGGTAGAGGGGGAGGTGGCCAATATAAGAATGTTCCACATCTTCCCTTCACCTTTTTTATAATGGCTATCTCCCCAATGAAGGGTCTCGAGCTGAAATATCAGCTGTCAATTTCCGTCCACAATTGCTGTCTGACCCCCTGAGTTGTTCCAGCATCTTGTGTGTTGGCCCATCTACTAGAATCCAGACAGTAGTAGGAACCAAGGAGAAGGGTGTGTTTCAGGGAGATTTTCTTTCTCAACTGACAGCTAAGCATAGAGGCACCCGCATGACACCTACAGAGCCAATGGATGTAGCGATCTTAATAGACAAATTTCATTAGGAGCTTGACAAGTGAACTTCCACAATGCAGGCCGTCTGACTCTCTGGAAACTTCAACCCTTACTGCTGGTAATCGGCTGGGAGACTTTAAAGAAAGATAAAAGATTAGCTTTATTTGTCACATGTACATTGATTTTAAAAAAACCAGTGAAATGCGTTGTTTGTTCATTGACCAACACAGTCCGAGGATGTGCTGGGACCAGCCCACGAGTGCCGCATGTTTCGAGTACCAGTGCAGCATGCCCACAGCTTACTAGCCCTAACCCGTAAATCTTTTGGAATGTGGGAAGGAACCAGAGAGTCCAAAGGGGTCCCACACTGACACGGGGAGAATGTACAAATTCCTTACAGACAGCAGTGGGAATTGAACCCCAATCGGTTTTCGCCAGCACTGTAAAAGGTACCTCCAAGAGCACCATAACCGTGCTGTGGCTTGGGGTCTTGCGTGCCTCAATGTCCCGGGGAGCTCTGCTGGCTGGAGTCAGGGCTCTGTGCTTTGGCTCTTGGTCGGGTCACCCATGCCAAGTAGGTCTAAGGGTAGAGGCCAGGCTAAGAGATGTCCACTGGACCTCCGGGTTCGGGGGTTCAGCTCAGGGCTAGCAACCCTGACTGGTAAAACAAAACCGTTAAGGAAACTATTGCAATGAGTAATCCTTCTACATGGGAGTGAGACGGTACAGCATTCCGAAGTCGCGCCTGACTGACAGCAGGGAAAACTGAAAGGAAGCTACTGACGTGATGAAGGAAGCCCTGAACACCACAAGAGGTGGAGGAACCTTCATTGCTGCCATAACTACCAGTGGTGTAACAGGCAAGTGTCATAGCGTACCACCACGCTGGAAAAGCCCAGAGCTCTATATATCTACAAATGTGTCAATTCTTTGCCTTGAACATGACATATCACTCAATGATTCCCTGGTCCTGTAATATCCAAGTGTGGCAATCCATTGCATTGAATATAACACCCGGTCCGATAATCTCAGTCGCTTGCGGCATAACCTGTGCAGAAAATGCACTCAGGTCCGCTCTACGCTACACTCGGCCAACACCTCGAGTCCTTTGGATTACTGTTCTGCATTGATAATGGCAGGTCCACAGCCGAGGGTGCCCTTCGTCCAATTCATGGTAAAAATTGCAGATTTCTAATTCATACGCAGCCCCCAGCACATTGACGTAATCACAAAGAAGGCACACCAGCGGCTCTTCTGTTAGGTGTTTGAGGAGATTTGGTATGTCACCAAAGAACCTTATAGATTCCTACAGAGCATTCTGACTGGTGGAATCACAGCCTGGTGTGGAGGGTCCAACGCACAGCATCACATGGGTTGTAGATTCAGCCAGCTGCATCGCTGGAATAACTCTCCCCACCATCGAGGACACCTGCAAGAGGTGGTGTCTCAAAAAGGTGGCATCCATCATTAAAGACCCCTCCATCCAGGACATGGCATCTTCTCATTACTACCAATAGGACAGGAGCCTGAAAACCCACACTCAATATTTGAAGAACAGCTTCTTCCCCTCTGCCATCAGATTTCTAACCAGTCCATGAATCCATGACCACTATCTCATTATTTGTCTTTCACACTCATTTACTTTTTGTAGCTGATAGTACTTCTTATGTCATGCACGGTACAAAATAACAGATTTCACTACATACTGTATGTCAGGGACAATAAACCTGATTGATTCTGGATATAATAGCGACACAAGGTGCTTGTAGCCCAACACTGAGCAATTCAGAAACGACTTCTTCCCCTCTGCCACCAGATTCTGAATGGTCCATGAAACCTACCCCATTATCCCATTTTTTCACACCACTTATTTATTTTGTGATTTATTGTGATTTCATGTCTTTGCACTGGGCTGCTGCTGCAAAGCATCAAATTTCATGTTATAAGACAGTAATCATAATCCTCATTCTGAGATCAGTGGTGATCTGAAAAATCCTTAGGACCAATGAAGCACTATGTGGGAGATGGGGAGAGGACCCTCACAGTCCTCATCTCCTTTCCTTTATTCCATGGTCACTGTCCTCTCCCCTCAGATTTCATCTTCTGCAGTGTTTTGTCACCTACACCTATTACCTCCCAGCTGTTTGCACCATTTCCTGCTTGTCAACTCCCAACTCCCAACTTGGATCCTCCTATCACAACGCCACCCCTTCTCCTCACCTTTTTATATTGACTCCCTCCCCTCTTTCTTTCCAGTCCAGATGAAGGATCTCGACCTGAAATGTCGACTGTCCAAATTCCCTCCATAGATGCTTCTTGAAGAAGCATCCTGGCTCGAAATATGGACTGTTTATTCATTTCCACAGATGCTGCCTGACCTGCTGAGTTCCTCCGGCATTTTGTGTGTGTCGCTCTGGATTTCCAGTGTCTGCAGAATCTCTCGTGTTTCTGATTTGTTTCTCGACCTCCAGCGTTTTCTGTGTTGCTGTTATTCCCAGAATCGGAATCAGGTTTATTATCACTGACACAAAGCACGGCATTCGTTGTTTTTTAGCGGCAGCAGTGCAGTGCAAGACGTAGAAATCACTATAAGTTACAAAAAAATTAATAAATAGTGCAAAAGGGAAATAACGAGCAAGTGTTCATAGGTTCGTGAACTCAGGAACTCATGAAGAAGCTGTTCTTAAAATGTTGAGTGTGTTCCTGTGCTTCCTGTCTCGTGGTAGCAATAAGAAGAGGGCGTGTCCCAGATGGTGAGGGTCTTTATGACGAATGTCATCTCCTTGAGGCATCACCCTTTGAAGACGCTTTGGATGGTGGGGAGGGATGTGCCATGGTGGAGCTGGCTGACTCTACAACACCCTGCAGCCTTTTGTGATCTTTTGCCCTGGTGCCTCCATATCAGACAAGCGACTGTTGTAACCAGTCAGAACTGTACAACTTAAAGTTCAAATAAATTTCTTATGAGAGTATCTACATGTGACCATATACCGCCCTCTGGGCATTCACAGGAAAATATGGGAGGATTTAACCAGAATTCACAGAATCAGAATCAGGGTTATTACCAACAACATGTGATCTGAAAGTTGTTAACTTAGCATCAGCAGTTCAATGCAATACATAAAAAATAATAGTAATAAATAAAATTAAAATAATAATAATAATAAATGGACAAGTAAATCAATTATATATATTGAATAGATTTTAAAAACGTGCAAAAACAGTAATACTGTATAGTAAAAAAAAAGTGAGGTAGTATCCAAAGATCCAATGACCATCCAGGAATCGGATGGCAGAGGGGAAGAAGCTGTTCCTGAATCGCTGAGTGTGTGCCTCCAGGCCTCAGTGAGAAAAGGGTATGAAAATCTGCAAGCAAGATGAAAAAACAACTAATGTGTAAAAGACAGCAAGCTGTGCAAATAGAGAAATAAATAATAATAAATAAGCAATAAATACTGAAAAGATGAGATAAAGAGTCCTCGAAAGTGATGAAGGGTCTCGGCCCGAAACGTCGACTGTACTTCTTCCCACAGATGCTGCCTGGCCTGCTGCGTTCTACCAGCATTGTGTGTGTGTTCCTTAAAAATGAGCTCTTAGTTTGTGGGAACAGTTCAGTGATGGGGCAAGTGGAGATGAGTGAAGTTATCCCCTTTGGTTCAAGAGCCTGATGGTTGAAGGGTAATAACTGTTCCTGACCTGGTAGTGCGGGTCCTACGGCTCCTGTACCTCCTTCCTGATGGCAGGAGTGAGAAGAGCATGCCCTGGGTGGTGGAGGTCCCTGATGATGGATGCTGCTTTCCCGTGTCAGCGCTCCATGTAGATGTGTGCAATGCTGAGGAGAGCTTTACCCGTGATGGCCTGAGCTGTAGCCACTACTTTTTGTAGGCCTTCCCATTCATGGGCGTTGGTGTTTCCATATGGTGTAAGCGGTTAGTGAACTCTCCACTGTGCAGACTTTCTCAAAGTCTGAGATCTCACGCCGAGTCTTCACAAACTTCTAAGACAGTAGATGTTCTGCTGTGCTTTCTTTGTAATGGCTGGACCCAGGACTGATCGTCTGAAATGATAACACAGGAATCTAGAAGATTATAAGGCTAGCAAGAAGGAGCTTAAGAATGAAATTAGGAGAGCCAGAAGGGGCCATGAGAAGGCCTTGGCGGACGGGATTAAGTAAAACCCCGAGGCATTCTACAAGTACGTGAAAAGCAAGAGGCTAAGACGTGAGAGAATAGGACCAATGAAGTGTGACAGTGGAAATGTGTGTATGGAGCTGGAGGAAATAGCAGAGATACTTAATGAATACTTTGCTTCAGTATTCATTACAGAAAAGGATCTTGGTGATTGTAGGATGACTTACAGCAGACTGAAAAGCTTGAACATGTAGATATTAAGGAAGAGGATGTGCTGGAGCTTTTGGAAAGCATCAAGTTGGATAAGTTACCGGGACCAGACGGGGTGTACCCCAGGCTACTGTGGGAGGCGAGGGAGGAGATTTCTGAGCCTCTGGCAATGATCTCTGCATCAACAATGAGGACGGGAGCGGTTCCGGAGGATTGGAGGGTTGTGGATGTTGTTCCTTTATTCAAGAAAGGGAGTAGAGATAGCCCAGGAAATTATAGACCAGTGAGTCTTACTTCAGTGGTTGGTAAGTTGATGGAAAAGATCCTGAGAAGCAGGATTTATGAACATTTGGAGAGGCATAATATGATTGGGAATAGTCAGCATGGCTTTGTCAAAGGCAGGTCGTGCCCTACGAGCCTGATTGAATTTTTTGAGGATGTGACTAAACACATTGATGAAGGAAGATCAGTAGATGTAGTGTATATGGATTTCAGCAAGGCATTTGTTAAGGTATCCCGTGCAAGGCTGATTGGGAAAGTAAGGAGGCATGGGATCCATGGGGATATTGCTTTGTACATCCAGAACTGGCTTGCCCACAGAAGGCAAAGAGTGGTTGTAGACGGGTCATATTCTGCATGGAGGCCGGTGACCATGGTGTGCCTCGGGATCTGTTCTGGGACCCCTTATTCTTCGTGATTTTTATAAATGACCTGGATGAGGAAGTGGGTTAGTAAATTTGCTGATGACACAAAGCTTGGGGGTGTTGTGGATAGTGTGGAGGACTGTCAGAGGTTACAGCGGGACATTGATAGGATGCAAAACTGGGCTGATAAGTGGCAGATGGAGTTCAACCCAGATAAGTGTGAAGTGATTCATTTTGTTAAGTCAAATATGATGGCAGAATATAGCATTAATGGTAAGACTCTTGGCAATGTGGAGGATCAGAGGGATCTTGGGGTCCGAGACCACAGGACTCTCAAAGCTGCTGTGCAGGTTGACTCTGTGGTTAAGAAGCCATACGGTGCATTGGCCTTCATCAATCGTGGGATTGAGTTTAAGAGCCGAGAGGTAATGTTGCAGATATATAGGTCCCCGGTCAGAACCCACTTGGAGTACTGTGCTTAGTTCTGGTCGCCTCACTACAGGAAGGATGTGGAAGCCATAGAAAGGGTGCAGAGAAGATTTACAAGGACGTTGCCTGGATTGGGGAGCATGTCTTATGAGAATAGGTTGAATGAATTCGGTCTTTTCTCCTTGGAGCGATGGAGGATGACAGGTGACCTGATAGAGATGTTCAAGATAATGAGAGGCATTAGTCGTGTGGATAGTCAGAGGCTTTTCTCCAGAGCTAGCACCAGAGAGCACAGTTTTAAGGTGTTTGAAAGTAGGTACAGAGGAGATGTCAGGGGTACTCAGAGAGTGGAGAGTGTGTGGAATGGGCTGCCGGCGGCAGTGGTGGAGGTGGATATGATAGGGTCGTTAAAGAGACTCCTGGATGGCTGCATGGAGCTTAGAAAAATAAAGGGCTATGGGTAAAGCCTAGGTAGGTCTGAGGTAGGGACATTTTCGGCACAGTTTTGTGGGCCTGTATTGTGCTGTAGACTTTCTATGTTTCTATTAGTGAAAAACAATCAGAGACAAGTCCACATTTGTGCTAGAGGCGGTTCGTAGTGTTCCATTACTGAAGTCGGGTTCTAGGTATCTAATGGTTCTCGAACTTGATGGTTGTAGGAAGGTAGCTATTCCTGAACCTGGTGGTATGGGACCTCAGGTTTCTGTACCTTCTTCCTGATGGTAGCAGTGAGAAGGAGCCAGATGGAGGGGATTCTTGATGACAGAGGCTGCCTATTTGAGGTAACAGCTCCTGGAGATATCTGTGTAACAGCAAATAACTCAAATAAGCTATTTGAAAAGCCCTGATAAAATATTGTTTACTTACTATGAATTCTATCTATAATAGATGCTGTACTGAGCTGTTCTTGATTTCTACACTACATGTAACTGCTCCCATTTGTCCGTGTGTGAGAGTTATATAAGATTAAGAACAGTTTAGGCCAGTAAGGAAGAACAGAGGTTACTTCAATGGTTTGTTTAAACACAATGGAATGACCAGCTGTTAATCCAAGTGTTACCTGCTGATTTATTTTTTCCACCGCTGTACTTAAAACCCTAAGGTTAATTAATCAAACATTGTTGAAAATTTAATTTTAATTTGTTACCATTATGAAATATCATTGAACATTTAGGTAATTAATAAGCAACACACTCAAAATGCTGGAGGAACTCAGCAGGTCAGGCAGTATCTGTGGGAATGAATAAACAGTCGAGACCATTCTTCAGGACTGAGGAGGAAGGGGGAAGATGCCAGAATAAAAAGGGAGGGGAAGGGGATTAGCTGGAATGTGATAGTTGAACCCAGGTGGGTGGGAAAGGTCAAGGATTGGAGAAGAATCTGACAGGAGAGGGGAGTGGACCATAGGAGAAAGGATAGAAGAGAAGAGTTAAGAGGTCAGAGTGGGGAATAAATGAAGATGGGGTGGGGGGGACCCTGTTTACTGGAAGGAGAAGTAAGTATTCATGCCATCAGGTTGGAGGGTACCCAGATGGAATATAAGGTGTTGTTCCTCCACCCTGACGGTGTTCTCATCTTGGCACAAGAGGAGACCATGGACTGACATCTTGGAACGGGAATGGGAATTGGAATTAAAATGTTCGGCCACTAGCAAGTCCCACTTGTGGCAGATGGAGCGGAGGTGCTTGCCAAAGCAGCCCCCGATTTACGACAGGTCTCACCAATGTAGAGGAGGCTGTTTTAGGAGCACTGGACACAATAGATGAACCCAGCAGGTTCGAAGGTGAAGTGTTGCCTCACCTGGAAGGGCTGTTTGGGGTCCTGAATGGAAGTCAGGGAGGAGGTGTATGGGCCTGGAGTAGCACTGATATACCAGGAGGGAGATTAGTGAGGAGGGCGGGTTGGATATTACAAGGGGGGCAGTAATTAATAAAATCTTTTTGAAACAAAAGATAATTTTTTTGTTTTTTTTATCACGTGTACTTCGAAAAAGACAGTGAAATGCGTCATTTTGTGTAAATGTCCAACACAGTCGAGGATGTGCTGTGGGCAGCCTGCACTTCGGGTGCAGATATAGCACGCCCACAACTTGCCAACCCCAACCCGCACCTGTTGGGAACGTGGGAGGAAAGTGGATCCCCCAGATGTGATCTCGGGGGAGACGCAGCAACACACTGAAATGTGGAGGAATTCAGCAAGTCAGGCACCATCTGTCGAGGGAATAAACAATCGCCATTCTACAGATGCTCTGCGGAGAGCATCCTAACGAGGACACATCACTGTTTGGTAGAGGAGCTGCACTACAGGGGACAGGAAGCCTTACAACAGCTCGGTAGAACCGCCCAATGCTTCACTGGCCCAGCCGACCCACCAGCAAGGACATCCATACATGAAGGTGCTGAAAACGACATGAATGTTCCCACAAACCCTGCTCACGGGCTGCTTGTCCCACTTCCATCAGGGAGGTGGCTACGTGGCATCCACACCAGGACCACCAGACTCAAAACAGTAAGGCTGATCAACACATCCACCTACTAACCCACCACTACTCTATTATTTCCTGCTAGTCACCTTGTGGACAGTCTGGCGTCACTTTATGGACATACGCTCAATCGATGTACATAAGCTGACTGATGTATTTGTATTTATTTTGTTCTTTACCTTTAATGTTTCTTTGTGCTGCATCAGATCCAGAGTAACTATGATTCTGATCGCCTTTACACTTTGGTACTGGACGTGACATTAGACAATCTCGACACTTTGGGCTGAGACACTTCATCAGGACTGGATAGGAAGGGAACAGAAGGCAGAATAAGAAGGTGGTGGGGGAGGTGGAGGAAGAATACACGCAGGCAGGTGATCTGTGAGACCAGGCGAGGGAGAAGGTGGGAGAGCAGAGGAGGGGAGATGAATGGAGAAACTGGGAGATGATAGGTGGAAGATGTAAAGGGCTGAAGAAGAAGGAATCTGATAGGAAAGGACAGTAAGCCATGGAAGAAAGTGAAGGAGAGGGGAAACAGACACATGATAGGCAGATGAGCAGAAGAGAATGTGTGAGTGGGGAGCCGGAATACTCTCAACTATCGCCTGTTAGTATCCCAGATCAAACTTCATTCAGGAGCCCCTCCCACCATCTCCAATTTCCATTTGAATGATGAACATTAAGTTTAAAAGCAAAGAATTGCTGATGTTGAAAAATGAAAGTACAGTATTGCAAATATCAGTACAAATACGTTCTATGTTCTATGTTCTAAATGAACCAGTAGAATAGAATAGAAAATAGAAAAAATCATACTAAACATTTCTAAAAGATCACCCCTCAGAATTCACCGGTCAAGAGAAAAAACAAGTGCAACTGATTCAATCTCTCCCCATCAATGAAGCTTTCCAATCCAGCCAACATCCCAGTGAATCTCCTCTGCACACTCTCCATAAGTGAAGCTTTCCAATCCAGCCAACATCCCAGTGAATCTCCTCTGCACACTCCCCATCAATGAAGCTTTCCAATCCAGCCAACATCCCAGTGAATCTCCTCTGCACACTCCCCATCAATGAAGCTTTCCAATCCAGCCAACATCCCAGTGAATCTCCTCTGCACACTCCCCATCAATGAAGCTTTCCAATCCAGCCAACATCCCAGTGAATCTCCTCTGCACACTCTCCATAAGTGAAGCTTTCCAATCCAGCCAACATCCCAGTGAATCTCCTCTGCACACTCTCCATAATTGAAGCTTTCCAATCCAGCCAACATCCCAGTGAATCTCCTCTGCACACTCCCCATCAATGAAGCTTTCCAATCCAGCCAACATCCCAGTGAATCTCCTCTGCACACTCTCCATAAGTGAAGCCTTCCAATCCAGCCAACATCCCAGTGAATCTCCTCTGCACACTCTCCATAAGTGAAGCCTTCCAATCCAGCCAACATCCCAGTGAATCTCCTCTGCACACTCTCCATAAGTGAAGCCTTCCAATCCAGCCAACATCCCAGTGAATCTCCTCTGCACACTCTCCATAAGTGAAGCCTTCCAATCCAGCCAACATCCCAGTGAATCTCCTCTGCACACTCTCCATAAGTGAAGCCTTCCAATCCAGCCAACATCCCAGTGAATCTCCTCTGCACACTCTCCATAAGTGAAGCTTTCCAATCCAGCCAACATCCCAGTGAATCTCCTCTGCACACTCTCCATAAATGAAGCCTTCCAATCCAGCCAACATCCCAGTGAATCTCCTCTGCACACTCTCCATAAGTGAAGCCTTCCAATCCAGCCAACATCCCAGTGAATCTCCTCTGCACACTCTCCATAAGTGAAGCTTTCCAATCCAGCCAACATCCCAGTGAATCTCCTCTGCACACTCTCCATAAATGAAGCTTTCCAATCCAGCCAACATCCCAGTGAATCTCTTCTGCACACTCTCCAGTGTAAAAACATTCTTCTCATTGCATGGGTTATCAGAAATGCACACAATCTTCTCTTCTCTGTTCTCTCACTCATTTCAGGCAGAAGATTGTGACAGCGTCATAGAGTCGTAGAAAATTGCAGCACAGAAACAAGCTCTTTGTCCATCCAGATCATTCAAACCATTTAAACTGCCAAGGCCCATCGATCTGCACCCATTCCATATCCCTTCATAACCCTCCCATCCATGTACCTAACCAAACTACTCTTGAAATCAAAATTGCATCCATTACTTGCGCTGGTAGCTCATTCTACATTCCCGCCGCATTCTGAATGAAGAAGTTTCTCTTCCGTTTAAACTTTATATCTTTCGCCTTTAACCTATGACCTATAGTAAACTTCCTCTGTGAACTTTCAGTCTTATTTGCATCTTTCCTGTGGGTAGGTGACCAAAACTTCAAATTAGGCCTCACCAATGTCTTAAACAGCTTCAATGTAACATCCTGTCTCCTGTACTCAGTATTTTGGTCTATGAAGACCAATTTGACTAAGGTGTTCTTTATGACCCTATCAACCCGTGAGAACACTTTCAATGAATTCTGGACTTGTATCTCCAGATCCCTTTGCTCTACAGCAACCCTCAGTGACCTCCCCATCACTGTGTAAGTCCGACCCTGGCTGGCCCGACCAAAGAGCAACACCTCATACTGGACTGAATTAAATTCCTTCTGCCACTTTTCAGCTCACTTTACCAGCTGGTCCAGATCCCACTGCAAGCTCTGATAGTCTACCTCGCTGTCCACTACACCCCCAATCTTGATGTCATTCACAAATTTGTTGATCCAGTTGATCACATTATCAACCAGATCATTGATATAGATGACAAACAACAGACCCAGCAGCGATCCCTGCGAGCTCCACTAGTCACTGGCCTCCGGTCAGAGAGGCAACCAACTACTACCACTTCTGGCTTCTCCCAAAAGTTAATGTCTAGTCCAAGTTATTCCTCATCTTGAATACCAAGCAACTGACCCTTCTTGACCAATGTCCCATGTGGGATCTTGTCCATGTAGGCAACATCCACTGCTTTGCCTCCATCAACTTTCCTGGTAACTTCCTGAAAAAGCCCTATGATTGCTTAGAAATGACCTACCATGCACAGAGCCATGCTGACTGTCCCTAATTAAATGCTCTCTATTCAAATACTCATATGTTTGATTACCTTGAACACCTTGCAGTAATTTTTCCACTACTGATGTCAAGCTCATCAGCCTATAATTTCCTGGTTTATTCTTAGAGCCTTTCTTAAACAGCAGAACATTAGCTATCCTCCAATCCTGCAGTATTTCACCTGTAATTAAGGATTATTTAAATATCTCTGCTAGGTCCCAGCAATTTCTGCACTTACCTCCCAAAGGGTCCGGGGAAACACCTCGTCAGGTCTATGGGATTTGTCCACCCTAATTTGTCACAAGTCAGCAAACAAACAAGCAAACAGAGGAGTTAGCAGAGGTACTTAATGAATACTTCAGTATTCACTCCGGTAAAGGATCTTGGTGATTGTAGGGATGACTTACAGCAGACTGAAAAGCTTGAGCATGTAGATATTAAGAAAGAGGATGTGCTGGAGCTTTTGGAAAGTATCAAGTTGGATAAGTTACTGGGACTGGACGAGATGAACCCCAGGCTACTGTGGGAGGCAAGGGAGGAGATGCTGAGCCTCTGGTGATGATCTTTGCATCATCAATGGGGATGGGAGAGGTTCCGGTGGATTGGAGGGTTGCGGATGTTGTTCCCTTATTCAAGAACTGGAGCAGAGGTAGCCCAGGAAATTATAGACCACTGAATCTTACTTCAGTGGTTGGTAAGTTGATGGAGAAGATCCTGAGAGGCAAGATTATTGAACATTTGGAGAGGCATAATATGATGAGGAATAGTGCTAGCTTTGTCAAAGGCAGGTCGTGCCTTACAAGCATGATTAAATTTTTTGAGGATGTGACTAAACACATTGATGAAGGCAGAGCAGTAGATGTAGTGTATATGGATTTCATTAAGGCATTTGATAAGGTACCCCATGCAAGGCTTATTGAAAAAGTAAGGAGGTATGAGATCCAAGGGGAAATTGCTCTGTAGATCCAGAACTAGCTTGCCCACAAAAGGCAAAGAGTTGTGGGAGACGGGTCATATTCTGCAAGGAGTTCGATGACCAGTAGAGTGCCTCAGGGATCTGTTCTAGGACCCCTACTCTTTGAGATTTTTATGAATGACCTGGATAAGGAAGTGGAAGGATGGGTTAGTAAATTTGCTGATGACACCAAGGTTGGAGGTGTTGTGGATAGTGTGGAGGGCTGTCAGAGGTTACAGAGGGACATTGATAGGATACAAAACTGGGCTGAGAAGTGGCAGATGGAGTTCAACATAGATAAGTGTGAGGTGGTTCATTTTGGTAGGTCAAATATGATGGCAGAATATAGTATTAATGGTAAGACTCTTGGCAGTGTGGAGGATCAGAGGGATCTTGGGGTCTGAATCCATAGAACACTCAAAGCTACTGCGCAGTTTGACTCTGTGATTAAGAAGGCATACGGTGCATTGGCCTCCAGCAATCGTGGGATTGAATATAAGAGCCGAGAAGTAATGTTGCAGCTTTATAGGACCCTGGTCAGACCCCAGTCGGAGTACTGTGCTCAGTTCTGGTTGCCTCACTACAGGAAGGATGTGGAAGCTATAGAAAGAGTGCAGAGGAGATTTACAAGGATGTTGCCTGGATTGGGGAGCATGCCTTATGAGAATAGGTTGAGTGAACTTGGCCTTTTCTCCTTGGAGCGATGGAGGATGAGAGGTGACCTGATCAAGGTGTACAATATAATGAGAGGCATTGATCATGTGGATAGTCAGAGGCTTTTTCCCAGGTGCTGAAATGGCTAGCATGAGAGGGTACAGTTTTAAGGTGCTTGGATGTAGGTACAGAGGAAATGTCAGGGGTAAATTTTTTATGCAGAGAGTGGTGAGTGTGTGGAATGGGCTGCCGGTGATGGTGGTGGAGGCGGTTATGATAGGGTCTTTTAAGAATCTCTTGGATAAGTATATGGAGCTTAGAAAAATAGAGGGCTATGAATAACCCTTGGTAATTTCTAAGGTAAGGACATGGTCGGTACAGTTTTGTGGGCTGAAGGGCCTGTATTGTGCTGTAGGTTTTCTATGTTTCCAAACCCTATTCTGAAACCTGTAGGGTCTGTGACCTTGCTGCTCACTTCTATAGACTCTGTGTCTCTCTCCCGAGTAAATTCAGATGCAAAAAATCCATTTTAGATCTGCCCCATTTATTTTGGATTCATGCTTCGATTACCATCCTGATCTTCCAGAGGACCAATTTTGTCCCTTACAGTCCTTTGCCTTAACATATCTGTAGAATCCCTTAGGATTCCCCTTCACCTTGTCTGCTAGCACAACGTCATGCCTTCTTTCAGCCCTCCTGAGTTTTTTCTCTGACTCTCAACACGGGAGCCCCTCAGGGTTGTGTACTGTCCCCTCCTTAACCCCCTGTATACCGATGACTGTGTTGCCACCCACAGCTCTAATCTGCTAATTATATTTGCCAATGACACTGCATTGACTGGCCTAATCTCAAACAATAACGAGGTGGCCTACAGGAAGAGGTCATCACCCTGACACAGTGGTGTCAAAAAAACAACCTCTCCCTCAATGTTGCAAAAACAGAGGAGCTGGTTGTGGATTACTGGAGGAATGGAGATGGGCCAGCCCCTATTGACATCAGTGGATCTGGGTTTGAGAGGGTAAACAGCTTTAAGTTTCTCAGCATCCACATCACTGAGGACCTCATGTGGTCTGTACACACCAGCTGTCTCAGACGGTTGAGGAAATTTGGTGTGGACCCCCCCAATCCTAAGAACTTTCTACAGGGGCACAATTGAGAGCATCCTGACTGGCTGCTTCACTGCCTGGTATGGGAACTGTACCTCCCTCAATCACAGGACTCTGCAGAGAGTGGTGCGGACAGCCCAGCGCATCTGTAGATATGAACTTCCCACTATTCAGGACATTTACAAAGACAGGTGTGAAAAAAGGGCACAAAGGATCATTGGGGACCCAAGTCACCCCAACCACAATCTATTCTAGCTGCTACCATCCAGGAAATGGTACCACAGCATAAAAGCCAAGACCAACAGGCTCCGGGACAGCTTCTTCCACCAGGCCATCAGACTGATGAACTCACGTTGATTTGAGTGTATTTCTATGTTACATTGACTGTTCTATTTATTATAAATTACTATGATTGCACATTGCGCATTGCTGACATTGAATGAGCAGTTGTTGTTGTGACACCACTCAGCCAGATTTTCCTATATGCTGATCATCGCCATCTTTGATTCAGCTAATGACAGTGATGTCATTAGCAAATTTAAATATGGGATTGGGGCTGTGCTTAGCCTCACAGTCATAAATATAAAGCAAGATCTCCATTTAAGATATGCAAAATCACCAGGAAATGAATAACAAAAAAATTGCATCAACCTGTATCTGGTGAGGGCCACACCTTCTGAAGTGACCAGGTTTGGCCTATCATAAATAATAAGATGGACCTCGATAGAAATAAAGAAAATCTTGAATTTTATCTTTTGGAGCAAAATTCTTGGTCAAAATTGTCAACTGATTATTCCTGCTGAGTTCCTCCAGCACTTCCTGTGCATTGCTCAAGGTTTCAGCATCTGCATCATCTCTTGTGTTCTTGAAATTTACCTTCTGTGTCCCACAACCACAGAATATCTTCACACATCTCAAAGCCAATGAAGGTGATTAATGATGTGAAAAAACACAGAACAAACTTAGAACATTACAGTACAGGCCCTTCGGCCCACAATGTTGTGCTGACCTTTGAACCTACTGTAAGATCAGTCTGACCCTCCCATCCTACATAGCCCTTCGTTTTTCTATCGTCCATAAGCAACAATTTC
The DNA here is from genome assembly GCF_048418815.1 of Hemitrygon akajei. Lineage (NCBI taxonomy): Eukaryota > Metazoa > Chordata > Chondrichthyes > Myliobatiformes > Dasyatidae > Hemitrygon > Hemitrygon akajei. The sequence continues at coordinate 9,352,994 of NC_133146.1, forward strand.
AACAAAACAAGCTCCCATGAACACCAATGTGAGAAAAACAAAGTTTTTGAAACGTGAATATTGTTCATTACTATGGGGATCTCTGTCCACTAAATTGATGGCATGAGATCTTCCACAAGGCGTAAGGCATGATTCCTAGAGTCAAGGAGTCATAGAACACTACAGCACAGAAACAGGCCCTTCGGTCCATCTCGTCCATGCCTACTCCCATTGACCTGAACCCAGATCACAGCCCTGAATACCCCTCCCATCCATGTACCTATTCAAATCTCTCCTAAATTTTGACATCAAACCCAATCCACTACTGCTGGCAGCTCATTCCACACTCACACCACCCTCTGAGTGAAAATGTTCCCCCTCAAGTTCCCCTTAAATGTGTCATTGTTCACCCTTAACCCACAATCTCTAGTTCGAGTCACACCCAACCTCAGGGGAAAACACCTGAGATTCTGACTTAATAATTCTCAGCTGAATGGACTTTGGACCAATGAACGTTACCTCACTACTTTTTTATTTCTATTTTTTGCACTACTTATTTAATTTAACTATTTATATATATGTATATTTACTGTAATTCACAGTTTTATTATTATGTATTGCAATATACTGCTGCTGTAAACACAAATTTCATGACATATGCCAGTGATATTAAATCTGATCTAATTCTGAATAATGGATCTTCTGAGAGTGCAGCAGTCCCTCAGTTCATTACCTGCTCGATTATATGCTCATTGATGGAGTGTGGAAACTCAAACCCACCTCCAGTGTACTCAAAGGAAGAACACCGTTGCCAAGTGAGCCTTCGCTGATAAATGCACGTGCAGTGGAGATTCTGGTTTCCTTTCTAAATCTAGCAGTTCTTGCAAACCTTACTGCAAGGACAGTATTTCACACGCTGAGACTGCAGGGAGTAATGGACTCTGCCCAGTGCATCACAGATACATTCCTCTCCACTCTCAGCAGCATCTACAGCAGGTGCTTCCTCAAGAAGGCAAAATCAGTCATTAAATATCTATATTAGGGCCAAACCACCTCCTCACAGCTACCGTGGGGCAGGAGAGACACAAGCCTAAAATCCGATGCCGCCAAAGTTCAGGTTCAAAGTTCAATATAAAATTATCATCAAAATACATTTATGTCACCATAATTAATTTTCTTGCAGGCATACACAGTAATTCCAAGGAACATAACGGAATAAATGAAAGACCATATCCAATAGGATGGGCAAATAACAAATGTGGAAAATGCAAAAAACTGTACAAATACCAAAGAAAAAAAAACAAATAAGCTACCAATAAATAACAAGAACGTGAGATGAAGAATTCTTGAAAGTGAGTTTATAGTTTGTGGGAACAGTTCAGTGATGGGTGAGGAAAGTATGTAAGATACCTCTAGATCTGGAGCCTGATGGTTCAGGGGTAAATGTTCCTGAGCCTGTGGTGGGTCTGCCACCCTCCTGATGGCAGCAGTGAGAGGAGAACATGGCCTGGGTGGTGGGGGGTTCTTGATGAAGGATGCTGATTTCCTACAAAGCTGGTAGATGTGCTCAGTGGTGGGGAGGGCTTTACCCACGTAGGACTGGGCTGCAGCTCTTACTTTTTTGTAGGATTTTCCAATCAAAGGAATTGGTGTTTCCATACCAGGCCGTGATGCAGCCAGACAACATACTCTTCTCCACACATCTATGGAAGTTTGTCAAAGTTTTAGATGTCGTGCCGAATCTTGCAAACTTCCAAGGAAGTAGAGGCGTTGCCGTGCTTTCTTCATAGTTGCACTTACGTGCCGGGTCCAGGATAATAACCTGCTCCTTGGTCTGGTTGACATTGAGTGAGAGGTCAGCTGGTTCAGAACACCTACTTCTGTTTAACCATTTGGTTCTTGAACCGGTCTGCACAACCCTGATCACCACCTCAGTACAGCAACACTGGGAGCACTACGCACTGCAACAAGTTCTAATGACCATCTTTGTTGCATCATTTATGGAATTTATGCCTTTCTTGTGTGTCAGATCTTATGTGCCTGCAGTGCTGTTGCAAGTAAGTTTATAATGATAAAGATTACCTTTATCGCATGTCCATCGAAACAAACAGTAAAATGCATCGTTTATGTCAACAACAACACAAGCTGAGGGGGGGGTATGCTGTCTGAAAGGAGTTTGTACCTTCTCCCTGTAACCACATGGGTTACCTCCGGGTGCTCTGGTTTCCTCCCACAGTCCAAAGATGTACCAGTTAGAGGTGAATTGGTCATTGTAAATTGTCCCGTGATTAGGCTTGGGTTAAATCGGGGTCTGCTGGACGACGTGGCTCGAAGGGCAGGAAGCACCTACTCCACACTGTATGTCAATAGAATAAGTGTCGCTGTGTTCCCAGCACCAGCATAACATGTCCACAACTAACTCGAACTGAACGCCTTTTGAATGTGGGAGGAAAGTCTGGCAGTCACAGGGAGAAGGTACATGGACACCAGCAGGAATTGAAGCCCAATTGCTGGCATAGTTGTGTAAACTGGGCATTGATTCCTGACCGATGCTGCATTGTGCTGGAGCATTCCAACACCTGCCGGAATGGCGAGTGCCAGATAAAGCCGGAATAGTCAATATGAAAGCAGAACTGCAGAGGGATCTTACACGCGAGACACGGTGTAAGTGCAGGCTTATGCTACTCTCGCAATCGACTGGGGACTATTGATCTGGTGAGCTGAGAATGATGAAGGAGATGCATCACTTTTGGTGGATGGTGCAATAGATTTGTGCTTCCATGTGACATAAGAGCAGAATTAGGCCATTCAACCCATCGGGTTTGCCCCACCATTCCATCATGGCTGATTCATTATACCCCTCATCCCCACTTTTCTGCCTTTTCCCTGTAACTTTTGACACCCTTGCTAATCAAGAACCTATTAACCCGCACTTCAAAAATACCCAATGATGTGGCCTCCACAGCCATCTGTGGCAATGAATTCCACAGATTCACCACTCTCTGGCTAAAGAAATTCCTCCTCATCTCCATTCTAAAGGGTGTTCATATATTCTGAGTCTGTGTCCTCTGGTTCTAGACTCTCCCACTATAGGAAACATCTTCTCCATGTCCACTCAGTCTAGGCCTTTCAATTTTCACCAAGTTTCAATGCGATCCCTCCACATTTTTCTAAACTCCAGCAAGTACAGGCCCAGAGCCATACATTAACCCTTTCAACCTGAGTGTCATTCTCTGGACTGCCTCCAATGGTAGCGCGTTCTCTTAAATAAGGACCCAAATCTTTTCACAATATTCTAAGTGTGGTTTGATCAATGGCTCACAAAGCCTCAGCATTACATCCTTGCTTTCACAGACACGACAGAGCGGGAGGGATTAAAGAAGGAGGGGTTGCGTTAATAGCCAGGGAAAACATCACGTCAGTGTTCAGTCAGGACAGACCTGAAGAGCTTTTCTAGTGAAGCATTACGGATGGGCCTGGGGAATAAGAAAGGTATGACCATATTAATGGGGTTACATTACCAACAGTCCATGGGATTTAAAGAAACACATTTGTAGGAAGATCGTTGATTGTTGAAAGAAACATAAGGTTGTTACAGTAGGTGATTTTATCTTTCCACGTATTGACTGGGAATCCCATACTTTAAAAGGACAAGATGAGATAGAGTTTGTCAAACGTGTTTGGGAAAGTTTCCTTCACCAGTACGTGGAAGTCCCAGTGACAGAGTGTGAGATACTGGATCTGCTATTAGGGAATGAGACTGGGCAAGTGACGTAAGTTTGTGGGAGCACTTTGCATCCAGTGACCACAAAGCCATTAGTTTCAAACTAAATATGCAAAAAGATAGGTCTGGTCTGCGGGTTGAGATTCCAAGAAGGCAATTTTGATGGTATCAGAAAGGATCTGGCAAGGGTGGATTGGAACAGGCTGTTTTCTGGCAAAGGTGTACTTGGTGTGTGGGAGGCCTTCAAAAGTGAAATATTGAGAGTATAGAACTTGTATGTGCCTGTCAGCATAAAAAGAAAAGATGACAGATTTAGGGAGATTGAGTTTTCAAGAGATATTGAGGCCCTTATTAAGAAAAAAAGGACAGGCAGGTAGAAACAAATGAGGTGCTAATGGAGTACAAGAAATGCAAGAGAACACTTAAAAGAAAAAATTTAAGAGAGCTAAAAGAAGGCATTAGGTTTAAGAGCAAAAGAATAGCAAGGGTCAAAATTGGTCCTCTGGAAGATCAGAATGGTAATCCACGTGTGGATCCAAAAGAGATGGGGGAGATCTTAATCAGGAGATGGATATGAGTCTATAAAAGTGAGGCAGAGCAGCACCGGCTTCATGGACCCTGTGCAGATTACAGAGGAGGAGCTGCCTGCTGTCTGGAGGCAAATCAGAGTGGACAGATCTCCAGAGCCTGACAACGTGTTGCCTCTGCGGGAGGCAAGTGCAGAAATTGCAGGGCCCCTAGCAGAGATATTTAAATCATCCCTAGCAACAGGTGAGGCACAGAAGGATTAGAGAATAGCTAATAATGTTTAGGAAGGGCTCTAAAAATAAACCACAAAATTACAGGCTGGTGAGCCTGTCATCAGCAGTGGGAAAGTTATTGGAAGGTATTCTAAGGGACTGGATAAGTAAGTATTTGGATTGACGTGGACTGATTAGGGAATGTCAGCATGGCTTTGTGCATGGTAGGTCATATCTAACCAATCTGTTAGAGTTTTTCAAGGAAGTTACCAGGAAAGTGGATGAAGGCAAGGCAGTGGGAGTAAGGCATGGACTTTAGCAAAGCATTTGACAAGGTCTCACATGGGAGGTTGCTTAAGAAGGTTCAGTCGCTCGGCATTCAAGATGGGGTAGGAAATTGGATTAGACATTGGCTTTGTGAGAGAAGCCAGAAAGTGGTAGTATGTGGTTGCCTCTCTGACTGGAGGCTTGTGACTAGTGGAGTGCCACAGGGACTGGGGCTGGATCTGTTGTTGTTTGTCATTTATATCAACGATCTGAATGATAATGTGGTTAACTGGATCAGCAAATTTGTGGATGACACCAAGATTGGGGGTGTAGTGGACAATGAGGAAGACTATCAGAGCTTGCAGCAGTACCTGGACCAGCTGGAAAAATGGACTGAAAAATAGCAGTTGGAATTTAGTGCAGACAAGTGTGAGGCTTTGCACTTTGGTAGGACCAGCCAGGGTAGGTCTCCCACAGTGAACAGTAGGGCACAGAGTAGTGTGGCAGAATAAAGGGATCTGGGAATACAGGAAAGTAATTCATTGAAAGTAGCATCACAGGTTGATAGGATCGTGAAGAAAGCTTTTGGCACATTGGCCTTCATAGATCAATGTATCGAGTACAGGAGATGGGATGTTATGTTGAAGTTGTGTAAGATGTCGGTGAGGCCTAATTTGGAGTATTGTGTGCAGTTTTGGTCACCGACCTACAGGAAAGATGTAAATAAGGTTGAAAGAGTACAGAGAAGGATGTTGTTGGGTCTTGAGGACCTGAGTTATAAGGAAAGATTGAATAAGTTAGGACTGTATTCCTTAGAATGTGGAAGATTGAGAGGAAATTTGATAGAGGGATACAAAATTCTGATGGGTATAGGTAGGGGTAAATGCTAGTAGGCTCTCCCACTGAAGCTGGGTGGGATGACAACCAGAGGTCATGTATTAAGGGTGAAAGGAGAAAAGTTTAACGTGAACATGAGGGGAAACTTCCTCAGAGGGTCATCGAATCATAGAGGAGTACAGCTCAGAAACATGCCCTTTGGCCCATCTAGTCCATGCTAAAACTATTTAGACTGCCAACTCCCATCGACCCGCGCTGGAACAGAACCCTCCATATCCCTACCATCCATGTACCTATGCAAATTCTCTTAAGAGCTGAGAGAGTATGGAATGAGCTGGCAGCACAAGAAGTACATGGAAGTTCAGTTTCAATGTATAAGCAAAATTTGATGGATGGTAGGAATAGGGAGTGCAATGGTCCCAGAGCAGGGCGATGGGAGTAGGCAGTTCAAATGGTTTGGCACAGACTAGATGGTCTGAAGAGCATGTTTCTGTGCTGTACTTGTTTCTATGACTCTATTGTAGTCCTTTCAAAATGAAGGCTAACTGTTCTGTCTGTACACAACCACATAGCAATTAAATAAAAGGATGCACATGTAATAGCACTAAAATCTGTGTGGATGAGCGTGTGCCTACAAAGATTTACTATACATTCCCAAACCAAAAGCCCTGGATGAACCAGGAAGTATATCATCTGCTGAAGTCTAGGTCTGTGGCATTCAAGTCTGGCAACCCAGGCCCGTACCAGAAAAGCAGGTATGATTTGCGGAGGGCTATTTCAAGGACAAAGAGACAATTTCAAACGAGGTTGGAGGTGATATCAGATGCATGGCAACTCTGGCAGGGTCTGCAAGACATTACTTCCTGCTGAGCGAAACCCAATAGTATGAATGGCAGCGATGCTTCACTACCAGATGAACTCAACGCCTTCTATACAAGCTTTGAAAGGGAGAATATAACTACAGCTGTGAAGATCCCTGCTGCACCTGATGACTCTGTGATCTCTGTCTCAGAGGCCGATGTTAGACTGTCTATAAAGAGAGTGAACCCTTGCAAGGCAGAAGGTCCCGATGGAGTACCTGGTAAGGCTCTGAAAACCTGTGCCAACCAACTGGCAGGAGTATTCAAGGACATTTTCAACCTCTCACTGCTACGAGCGGAAGTTCCCACTTGCTTCAAAAAGGCAACAATTATACCAGTGCCTAAGAAGAATAATGTGAGTTGCCTTAATGACTATCGCCTGGTAGCACTCACATCGACAGTGATGAAATGCTTTGAGAGGTTGGTTATGACTAGACTGATCTCCTGCCTCAGCAAGGACCTGGACCCATTGCAATTTGCCTATCGTCACAATAGGCCAATGGCAGACGCAATCTCAATGGCTCTTCACACAACTTTAGACCACCTGGACAACACAAACACCCATGTCAGGATGTTGTTCATCGACTATAGCTCAGCATTTAATACCATTATTCCCACAATCCTGATTGAGAAGTTGCAGAACCCGGGCCTCTGTACCTCCCTCTGCAACTGGATCCTCGACTTCCTAACTGGAAGACCACAGTCTGTGCGGATTGGTGATAACATATCCTCCTTGCTGACGATCAACACTGGCGCACCTCAGGGGTGTGTGCTTAGCCCACTGATCTACTCTCTGTATACACGTGACTGTGTGGCTAGTCATAGCTCAAATACCATCTACAAATTTGCTGATGATACAACCTTTGTTGGTAGAATCTCAGGTGGTGATGAGAGGGCGTACAGGAGTGAGATATGCCAACTAGTGGAGTGGTGCCGTAGCAACAACCTGGCACTCAACGTCAGTAAGACAAAAGAGCTGATTGTGGATTTCAGTAAGGGTAAGACGAAGGAGCACATACCATTCCTCATAGAGGGATCAGAAGCGGAGATAGTGAGCAGCTTCAAGTTCCTGGGTGTCAAGATCTCTGAGGATCTAACCTGATCCCAACATATCGATGTAGTTATAAAGAAGGCAAGACAGCGTCTATACTTTATTAGGAGTTTGAAGCAATTTGGCATGTCAACAAATACACTCAAAAACTTCTACAATTGTACCTTAGAGAGCATTCTGACAGGCTGCATCACTGTCTGGTATGGGAGGGGCTACTGCACAGGACCGAAAGAAGCTGCAGAAGGTTGTAAATCTAGTCAGCTCCATCTTGGGCACTAACCTACAAAGTACCCAGGACATCTTTAGGGAGCGGTGTCTCAGAAAGGCAGTGACAATTATTAAGTACTTCCAGCAGCCAGGGCATGCCCTTTTCTCACTGTTACCATCAGGTAGGAGGTACAGAAGCCTGAAGACACACACTCAGCGATTCAGGAACAGCTTCTTCCCCTCTGCTATCCGATTCCTAAATGGACATTGAAGCTTGAGACACTACCTCACTCTTTTTAATATGCAGTATTTCTGTTTTTGCACATTTTAAAAATCTATTCAATGTACGTAATCGATTTATTTATTTATTTATTATTATGTTTATTTTACGTATTATTTTTCACTCTTTGCTAGATTACGTATTGCATTGAACTGCTGCTGCTAAGTTAACAGATTTCACGTCACATGCCGGTGATAATAAACCTGATTCTGATTCTGAACTGGTGTATTCACACTGCAGCGAGAGTGCAAACAATGCACACGTGTACACAACAGATCACTACATAGTGCTGGGGGGGTTGTCAATGTATTAAAAGAAATAGATCCATACATTACACTTCCTCCCCCTTTAGATTAATGCAACATAAACTGTATATGTACGAAATATTCAATTTCCCTTTCATGAATCCATATTCCAAATAAACATGCTTTCACAATAACAGTCCGTAACTAACCACAGTTTTAACGCCTCTGAGCCTGTGGAGTGGCATCGGGTTTGGCAGGCGTCTTGTCAACAATAACATACTTGTTGAGCCTCTGGACCTTTGGAGTGGCATTAGGTTTGGGAGGCGTCTTGTCAACAATAACATACTTGTTGAGCCTCTGGACCTTTGGAGTGGCATTAGGTTTGGCAGGCGTCTTGTCAACAATAACATACTTGTTGAGCCTCTGGACCTTTGGAGTGGCATTAGGTTTGGCAGGTGTCTTGTCTAAGACAATGTTCAAAGATTCCATTGTCATGTTGCTGTCAGTGACATGATCATCACTGTGAGGTAAGTCCAATGACTGTAATGTGTCCGTCTTGATGGATGCAGTCGACTCAGGTATGTTCTTCAGTTGAGTTCATCCAGTATCTGGTCCACATGCTATCTCTTTGTCTGATCTCCAACATCCACAATATACATCAGTGGTCCAGTTCTTGTAGCTACCAGTTCTAGTGGTCCACTTGCCTTCTTGGTAATCACATGCAAGGACTTCCTGTCCAATCGTGAAGCTTCTTGCTGCTTCACTTGGCAACTGACTGAACTGTTCATTCTGCACTTCCCTCCATAGGTCTGGTTTCAGGAGGTCTATGCAAGATCACAGATTCCTGTTCATGAACACCAGTGCAGGTGTTTGATTTTGTTGTTTCATGAACAGAGTTCCAATACACAAAAAGTAAGTTGTCCACCATACGGTGTAGAGAAATGTCCTCCTTGTCCATAGCTTTAATAGACTTCTTGAAGGTTTGGAAAATCTTTCAGCTAACCCATTCATTGCTGGTTGGTGAGGAGCTGACTTGAAATACTTGATGCCATTTTTCTTCACGAACAGTTGGAATAATTCTGACGTGTGTGGTGGTACGTTGTTCCTCACAATTTGTTCTGGTAAGCCATTTCTGGCAAAGATAGAGTGGAGACAGTCTTTGCTGAGGTGGTTGACTTCATTGGTATAGCCTCTGGCCACTTCAAATGAGCATCCACAGTAATGAGAAACATGGAGTCCATGAATGGCCCAGCAAAGTCAATATGGACTCTTTGCCATGGTAACGACAACCACTCCAATGGGTGTAATGGTGCCTGTGGGGGTGTATTTTGAACTTTTTGGCATCCCAAACAACTTTTGGTCAAGTCTACAATCTGCTTATCTATTCCCGGCCACTACACGTAGCTCCGGGCGAGACTCTTCATCTTGACTGTACCCGGGTGTCCTTCATGCAGGTTCTCTAACCACTATACGAGATCCACACGTAACGTTCTGTGACATACTAACAGTTGGTCTCGTCTTGCTGAGAACTCTAGAAACACAGGGTCACCATGAACTGGCCATCCTTGCATGGTGGTTTCATAGACTTTTGACAATGTTGGGTCATTTCTTATTTCTGTTTGTATTTCAGAACGTGTTACCAGCAGCTGGTCCACCAATGGGGTGTGGAACATTTCTGCTGGGTCACAGTATGAAGACTTTTCCATTGCCAATGTGACAAGCCATCAGCATTGTTGTGTTGTTTGCTACCCTTGAACTCCATGTCATAAGAGTGGACTCCTAGGAATATGCCCAATATTGTAACTGGTTAGCAGTCATCACTGGAATTCCCTTCCTGGGATTGAAAATGGACACAACGGGCTGGTGATCTGTCACTAGAGTAAATTTTTTCTGTAGAGGTAGTGGTGGAAGTTCTTTATTCCCCATACTAGACTAAAGATCTCTCAGTCGATCTGTGTGTAGTTGCATTCTGCACTCATCACTGATCTTGAAGCAAATGCAATTGGGTTTCAGATCCATCATTCATAATGTGTGACAAAACGGCTTGCCAGTCTGATGGGCAGCAATGGGTCATATTGGGTGAGCAGTTCATCTAATGTTATTAGTCTCTTTGTTTCCTTGAATGCTCTTTCACATCTTTCTGACCATTCCCACTTTTCACCTTTCTGCAACAGTGAACTTAATGGATGCACTGTAGCAATGTTTGGGAGAAACCGGTGGTAGTAGTTTACAAGGTCCAAGTATGACCTGAGTGTTGACACATTTTTCAGTCTGGGTGCGTGTAGCACGGTTTCAATCTTCTCTTGTGGCTTATGTAAGCCATGCTTGTCAATGACATGTCCACAATAAGAAATTTCATCCTTGAAAAACTCAATTTGTCTCTCTTTGCACGCACTCTGCCTGTTAAGCACTTTTCCAAGGTTCTGCAGTTGCTATTCATCATTTTTGCCAGTCACAATGATGTCATCAAGGTCATCAAGGTTACATTGTGTTCCTGGGATATTTTGCTCTTTGCCAAATTGCTGGAGCTGATGCAATGCCAAAGATGAGAAGATTACACTGGAACAATCCCTCGTAAGTGTTGATTGTGAGGAACTTCCTGCTTGACTCCTCAATATCCATTTGCAGATAGGCTTCTGACAAGTGAATCTTTGAAAACCTCTCCCCCTCTGCCAAAGTTGCAAAAATGTCCTCTATTTGTGGCAGGGGATACCTCACAGTACGCAGCACTGGGATGCTCACATTGAAATCCCCACATATGCAAATGGCACTGACCTTCCCTTTCTTGATCACCGGGACAATGAGCGTGACCCAGTTGCTCCAATCAACGTTGGAGAAAGTTTCAGGTGCCCCCAGGCTCTGTTTAGTTCAGCATCCACTTTAGGACATAGGCACTGGATGCGCTTTGTGGAATCTAAGTGTTGCTGCTTCATTCAATTCAGTTCCAGCCTTCATGCCTTTGAGTTTACCAATCCCCTTCTCAAACACCTTCTCATTAGCACTGAGCAGCTGTGCCAGTCTCTGGTTCGTGCTACCATCTGGGCTGCCGTTGCCTTGTTGATGCTACACTGAGAGCTTTGATTGAGTGCCAGTCTAGTTGGATTTGTCTCAACCATTCAAGTCGGAAAAGCGCTGGCCCTCCACTTTTCAATGCATGAAGCTCTAACGGTTGTGCTTGGCCTCCACACATCACATCTACTTTCAGTTTGCCTTTGGGAGACACTGTTTTCACCTTTTCTAAGTCTTTAGCATCACTGAGGCCTTCTCTAACGGTGTCTTAGAAAACAATCTGTTGTAGTCAGCCTCTGGAATTGGGGACAAAGCTGACCCTATATCCAGCTCCATTTTCAGTTTTACACCGGACACACATATTGTGATCCGGATGATTTTGTGATCTGCTTCATTTATACTCTGCAGTTTTAAGCATAACAGTTCTCCTTTATCAGACTCTATGTTGTCTGATTCAGTTTTACATTTGCTAACTGTCTGCATTTGCTTAGTTTTGTTTGAGACTCTTCAGTCAGTTGTGCTTTTTGTCTGCCTTACACATTCTTGCTATGTGGCCTTGTCTGTCACACTTCCTGCAGACTTTTTCTTTGAGCCAACAGTCGTTGGCATCATGGGAGGATTTGCCACATCAATAAAATTTTTGGCTTTTTGCACGATTCAGGGACATTCTAACCTCCTTTCCTGTCATTCTGCAGCATCCTTTGCTGCAGTCTCTAACAATATTGCAATGGTCAATGACCATTCTACGCTCGGGGTTCTTTTGTATAATAGTCTCTGTTGAGTGCTTTGACTATACAAGCCTGTCCCTTAATGTATCATAAAGTTCATCTCTAAAGTCACAGTACTGGGAAAGTTTGCACAGTTCTACAATGTGTTCAGAAAGGCTTTCCTCCTTTGACTGGCTCTTTTTGTAAAATCTAAATGTCTCAGCTATTACCAGCAGTTTAGAGCTCAAGTGATTTTGTAAAATTGTAACATTTTCATCGAAGTCTTGCTTGCTGGCTTTACAAGGGTTACTAGGTTACGTAAGAGACTGTCCGCTCACGGACCCATTGACCTAAGAAGTATAAGGGCTTTCTTTTGCTCCTCCACATTGTTTGTGTTACAATACAGTTCAACCGTCTCGATATATGACGCCCAGTCTTCATTAGTGCAATCAAATTCATCAACTTTCCCGACCACGTTACTTTCACTTTAAATTCAGTGCATCTTTCACTGTCACTCATGCATTCATTTGTTAGCATTTGTGATGGCCTTCTCGTGCTGTTTCTGTTGGTGCAGTTCGGGATATTTTCTGCCATTCAGGATCATACTCTTTGCCAATATGTTGTGGTTTTGCACAACTACATACATAGTAAATAAAAGCACGCAAGTGGGAGACGGCTTTAACTGGGGTATTCACATTGTAATGAGAGAGAGCAATGCACATGTATAGACAGCAGATTAATACTTAGTGCTAAGGTCATTGCTCTAAAAGAAATAGATCCATACGTTACACTAACATCATGTTTGCCTTCCTTGCCACCAACCCAATCAGGATGTCAAAGGTTATGGGTGGAAGGCAGAGAATGGTGTTGAGAGGGATAATAAATAAGTCTTGATGGAAAGGCGGAGCAAACTCAAAGGGCCGAATGGCCTAACTCTGCTCCTATGTCGTATGGTCTTATATTCTAGACTTCTTGTAGTAAATGCATTGAATGTGATTGATATTAAAGAGACATTCTACAGTGTGTAAATTTCCCAAGAATTTGGAAGCAATGAAGTAAAAACAAGAATAATTGTAGGAACATGGGTTACCTCTCTAGTGCTTGCATCGCCACATCAAAGCACGGTACAGGAACATTATCATAAACGGGTCTAATTTAAGAATGGAGAAGAGCAAAGCTCATGCTGCACGTTATTCCATTCCCAGGAGTTACATTCCAAGTTGGGATCCAGTTCTGCCACAATTCAATCAGCAGGTACTACTTCTGTAAATCTGGAAGCACCTTCGGGAAAATGCAATTTTCCCCTAGGCACAGGATTATAATTCTGTTCCACTTCCTCCAACACTAAAGTGATAAAGATTTTGATTTAAAAAGTAACACGCAGAAATCGCTGGAGGAACTCAGCATCTATGGAGGAGAATAAAGAGTCGATGTTTTGGGCCGAGATTCTCATCAGGTAATTGTCTTGGTGAAGGGTTTCCTCCAGCACTTTGTGTGTGTTGATCAGGCTTTAAAGCGTCTGTAAAATCTCTTGTGTTTACGATTTTAACATTGATTACAAAATGCATATCAGAATTATTGATTGTCCCACTACAAAGAAGAGTGAGCACATCCATCCAGCAGATCTAAGGTGCACAAAATGTCCCCCAGAGTTTCAGAGTTAATCAGTTACTTTTGAAGTGTTATACCATGGAAAGCAACAAGTGAACACTTGTTAGTTAAAGAATGCATTCCTACCATTAGGAAAATCTGCTTAACCTTATTTAAATAATTGTTACCCATATGAATGTCACCACTTGCAGGTTTCCCTCTAGGTCACAAGCTTTCCTGATTTAGTTCTCACACCTCTGGGTATAAATACTATTGTATTTACTATCAACAAAACAAGAGATTCTGTAGATGCTGCAAATAGAACGTAGAACAAACAGTACAGTACACCACAGGAATTGGCCATTCAGCCCACAATGTTGTGCTGAGCTAATTAAACTAGTAATTAAATGCCTAACTAAACTAATCCCATCTGAGTATACAAAGTCCATATCACTCCATTCCATAAGACCATAAGACATAGGCCATCGAGTCTGCTCCGCCATTTCATTGTGGCTGGTCTAATTTTCCTCTCAGTCCCATTCTCCTGCCTTCTCCCTGTATCCCTTTGTTCCCTGACCAATCAAGAATCTATCAACCTCTGCCTTAAATATACATAAAGACTTCGCCTCCACAGCTCCCTTTGGCAAAAAATTCACCACTCTCTAGCTAAAGAATTTCCTTCTCATCTCTGTTCTAAAAAGATGCCCATCTATTCTAACACTGTGTCCTCTGGTCTTAGACTCTCCCACCATACAAAACATCCTCTCCACATCCAATCTATCAAGGCCTTTCATAGGTTTTAATGAGGTCATCCCTCATTTTTCTGAATTCTAGTGAATATAGGCCGAGAGCCATCAAAAACTCTTCTTATGACAAGCCATTCAATCCTGGAATCATTTTTGTAAACCTCCTTTGAATTCTTTCCAGTTTCAACACATCCTTTCTAAGAGGCCCAAACCTGCTCACAATACTCCAAGTGAGGCCTCACCAGTGCTTTATACAGTCTCAACATTACATCCTTTATACAGTCTCAACATTACATCCTTTCTAGTTCTCTTGAAATGAACGATAACATCATATTTGCCTTCCTCACCGCAGACTCAACCTCCAAGTTAACCTTTAGGGATTCCTTTGCAAGATCTCCCATTCTTTGTATGTTCATGTACATCTTCTCCCTGGTGCCCCTCCTCCTTCCCTTTCTCCTATGGTCCACTCTCCTCTCCTATCAGATTCCTTCCTCTCCAGTCCTTTATCTTTCCAACCCACCTGGCTTCACCTATCACCTTCTAGCTATCCTCCTTCCCCTCCCTCCCTCCCGCCACCATTTTCTTCCAGCATCTTCCCCCTTCCTTTCCAGTTGTGAAGAAGAGTCTCGGTACAAAATGTCGAATGTTTATTCATTTCCATAGATGCTGTCAGACCTGCTGATTTTCTCCCATGTTTTGCGTGTGTTGCTCTGGATTTCCAGGATCTGCAGAATCTCCTGTGTTTTCAACAGCGTCTTAAATGCCTATAGTATCTGCCTCCAGCACCACCTCTGACAATGCATACTAGGCATCCACCACTCTGTGTAACCTTATAAAATTCTATCAGATCTCCCTTCAGCCTCCACCTCTCTAGAGAAAATAATCGAAACTTGGCTTAACCTCTCCCCATTGTATGTGTTACCTAATCCATAAAATAAATATTCTAATATAGATTTTAACAACAAAAATGTGTGACATCATCCGCTTAAAAGCCCACACAAATCATCATGAAGGAAACCTAGCTGCTGGAAAACCTGGGGCTAGCCCCTGAAATCTTGAGCAAAACACAATTCAATTCAAAATACTCAAAGGGCTGGAGGAATACAGCAAGTACTGAGATCCCCCCAGCACTTTATATTTCCTCTCGATGGGACTGTGTCCTAGAGTGGCCCATACATCTGTGTGAGTACCTTCACCAGATGGACTCATCCCTTGAAGAAAGGGCCCAACACTGTCTTGTCAAGGACACTTACGGACCTGATCCCATTGACTTAAACGCAGAACGTAGACCAGTACAGCACAGGAACAGGTCCTCCAGCCCACAATGTCATGCCAAACCCATTAAATTGGTAACCAGATGGGCTAATTAACCAAGTCAATGTTAGTGCAAAGTTCAGAATGGTCACAGTTCTGCGGCCTTGTGTTTGTGCCATTTATTTATTTATTGAGATACAGTGTAGAGTAGGCCATCCAAGCCCCACTCCACCCAGCAATCCCCCGGTTTAACCGTAGACTAATCATGGGACAATTTACAATGACCAATTAACCTACCAACTGGGAAGGTACCAGAGCACCCCTGTGGTCACGTGGAAAATGTAAAAACTCCTTACAGGCAGTGGCAGAAACTGAACCCAGGTCTCCTGTAGTGTAAAGCATTGTGCTGACCACAATGATACTCCTGTAGCTCCTTCCAATAGCAGCTGTGAGCAGATGGCATGGCCTGGATGGTGGGGATCTTTGATGATCGATGTTGCTTTCTTGAGGCATTGGCCCCTGTAGGTACTACCAATGGTGGGGAGGGGTGTACCCATAATGAATTCAGCTGAGTCCACTACTCCACAGCTTTTTATGAGACAAACATTGATGTCTGATGAAATATTATCAGTTTGATGAAAGACACACTTTTGTCTGCCTAAAACATGCTGACATTCCAGGCCAAGGAAACATTCACAGCTGAATTCTGTGCAAGTCCAGAATTCAAGGCCTGGATTGAAAGTTTGTGATCAGTGAATCCTGGGGTCAATACCAAAGGTCAAATTCAGAAGTCAGCGAGTCCAGAAATTGAGGCCAAAAGGTCAAAGCCCCTAGATTGGCATGTCCAAAGACGTAGGCTCAAGGTCTCTGAGTCTGCAAATCCAGGCGAGAAAATGGAAGTTGGAGGCCAGGTGGTGGCCTGCCCTGGAGTTGGAGGCCTGTGGGAAGCTGAGAGACAATAGACAATAGACCATTCAGCCCTTCTAGCCAGCACCGCCATTCACTGTGATCATGGCTGATCATACACAATCAGTACCCCGTTCCTGCCCTCTCCCCATATCCCTTGACCCCGCTATCTATAAGAGCTCTATCTAACTCTCTCTTGAATGCATCCAGAGACTTGGCCTCCACTGCCTTCTGGGGCAGAGCATTCCATATATCCACCACTCTCTGGGTGAAGAAGTTTTTCCGCATCTCTATTCTAAAGAGGAAGGAAAAAGGCTTGTTTTGTTGTTGCTTGTGTTGTTCTGCTGAACAATGTGGGCATGCTGGAATCTGTGGCAATGTTTGCAGGCTGCCCCCAGCACATCCTCCGGTTGTGTTGGTTGTTAACACAAATGATACATTTCATTGTAGGCTTCAATGTATGTGTGACAAATAAATAAAGCAGAATCTGACTCCGAGGGGCAGGATTATCTGTGAAGAGAAGTACTGGAACTCATCTGGGACTCTGTGGGGACATGACACAAAATATATGACCCCTCACCACTGGATGTAAAGAGGTTCGGTTCTGTGTGATAAATAACTTGTCAATTTTATCACTGTTGGAATATTTGGGAATGAAATATTGATGAAACCAGAGGTCCATGAGCCAGTCCCCATCAGTAGATCAGAGGTGGAAGGGACAGCAACTTTAAATTGCTCAGGGTTATTATTTCAGAGGATTTGTCCTGAGCCCAGCACGTAAGTGCAATTCAAAGTAAGCACAGCAGCGCCTCTACTTCCTTGGAAGTTTGGGAAGATTTGCCATGGTATCTAAAACTCTGACAAATTTCTGTGTATTTGTAATGGAGAGTATATTGACTGGCTGCGTCACAGCCTGGTATGGAAACACCAAAGCCCTTGAATGAAAAATTCCCACATAAAGTAGTGGCAATGGCCCAGGCCACCATTGGAAAAGCCCTCCACACCATTGAGCACATCTACATGAAACATTTTTGCAGGAAATCAGCGTCCATCATCAGTGAACACCACCACCCAGTCGGTGCTCTCTTCTCATTGCTGCCATCAGGAAGAAGGTACAAGAGCCTCAGGACTCACACCACCAGTTCACAAACAGTAATTATCCCTCAACCATCAGGCTCTTGAACCAAAGGGGATAACTTCACTCAACTTCACTTGACCCATCATTAAAATGTTCCCACAACCAATGGACTCACTTTCAAAGTCTTTTCATCTCATGCTCTTGATAGTTATTGCTTATTTATTTATTATTATTATTCCTTATTTTTATTTTACTCAGTGTGTTTTTTTGCACGCTGGTTGAACGTATAAGTGGGTGCTGTTTTTCATGGATTCTTTTATGTTTATTACTCTGTTATGGATTTATTGAGTATGCCTGCAAGAAAATGGATCCCAAGGCTGTATATGGTAATTAATATGTACATTGATAATAAATTTACTTTGAACTTTGATGCTATAAACACTGAAAACAAATGCAATTATATGTTTGGTACAGTGAATGAAAACGATATTGTGTACCTGGGGTCGAAGGTGAGCTGGCTCATGGCTTTGTAATAGGAGGCGAAGAGTAGTGGTAGCAGGATATTTCTCCAAATGTAAGTTTTGGAGACCAGCCACAGCCTCAGTCAGATCACCAGCTGGTCATTCACCACAGCGTCCAACAGGCAAAGTTGATCTGGGCAAGCGGTTAAAGTTCCCTGACTTCATTGTACCGTCATCGCTGAGGCCTGACATGATCATACCGTCAGAAACTTCGAAGTTAAAGTTCCCTGTACCATCATCGCTGAGGCCTGACATGATCATTCTGTCAGAAACTTCGAAGTTAAAGTTCCCTGTACCATCATCGCTGAGGCCTGACATGATCATTCTGTCAGAAACTTCGAAGTTAAAGTTCCCTGTACCATCATCGCTGAGGCCTGACATGATCATTCTGTCATAAGACATAGGGGCAGAACTAGTCCATTCAGCCCATAGTTTGCTCTGCCTTCCCATCATGGTTTATTTATTAGCCCTCTCAACGCCATTCTCTGCCTTCTACCCGTAACCACTGACATCCTTACTGGATTGGTGGCAAGGAAGGCAAATGTAATGTTAGCATTCATTTTGAGAGGGCTAGATTATGAAAGCAAGGATTTACTGGACAGAGTCCAATACTCTCTGCAATCTCAATGTTTGAAGTGCTGTCCTCTGCTGCTAGCTTGTTAATCTCACTGTAAGGTTCTCAAACTGCTAGATTTATAAAGGAAACTGGAATCTCCATTGCATGTGCAGTTATCAGTGAAGACTCACTTGGCAACGGTCTTCTTCCTCTGAGTATGCGAAAGGTGGTTTTGAGTTTCCACACTCCATCAATGAGCATATAATCTAGTACCTGATGTACTGATCAACTGCTGGACTGACGGAAGAGCCATCATTCATTTGAGAATTATTCAATCAGAATTTCAGTCTTTTTCCACTGAGGTTGGGTGTGACTCAAACTAGAGATCATGGGTTAAGGGTGAAAGATGAAATGTTTAAGGGGAACATGAGGGGGAGCGTTTTCACTCAGAGGGTGGTGTGAGTGTGGAACAAGCTTCCAGCAGTAGTGGAATGGGTTTGATGTCAAAATTTAGGAGAAATTTGAATAGGTACATGGATGTGAGGGGTATGAAAGGTTGTGGTCTGGGTGCAGGTCAATGGGAGTAGGCATGGATGAGATGGACCGAAGGGTCAGTTTCTGCGCTATAGTGTTCTATGACTCCTTGACTCTAGGAATCATGCCTTACGCCTTGTGGAAGATCTCATGCCATCAATTTAGTGGACAGGGATCCCCATAGTAATGAACAATATTCACGTTTCAAAAACTTTGTTTTTCTCACATTGGTGTTCATGGGAGCTTGTTTTGTTGAAATTGTTGCTTATGGACGATAGAAAAACGAAGGGCTACGTAGGATGGGAGGGTCAGACTGATCTTACAGTAGGTTCAAAGGTCAGCACAACATTGTGGGCCGAAGGGCCTGTACTGTAATGTTCTAAGTTTGTTCTGTGTTTTTTCACATCATTAATCACCTTCATTGGCTTTGAGATGTGTGAAGATATTCTGTGGTTGTGGGACACAGAAGGTAAATTTCAAGAACACAAGAGATGATGCAGATGCTGAAACCTTGAGCAATGCACAGGAAGTGCTGGAGGAACTCAGCAGGAATAATCAGTTGGCAGTTTTGACCAAGAATTTTGCTCCAAAAGATAACATTCAAGATTTTCTTTGTTTCTACTGTGGTCCACCTTATTATTTATGATAGGCCAAACCTGGTCACTTCAGAAGGTGTGGCCCTCACCAGATACAGGTTGATGCAATTTTTTTTGTCATTCATTTCCTGGTGATTTTGCAAATCTTAAATGGAGATCTTGCTTTATACTTATGACTGTGAGGCTAAGCACACCACCAGGTCCAGGAACAATTATTACCTCAACCACCAGACACTTGAATTAGAGGGGACAACTTCACTTGCCCCATCTCACAACCAGTGGACTCACTTTCAAGGACTCTTCATCTCACATTCTCGATATTTATTGCTTGTAGGTTTGTATATTTATTTGTTATTATTTCCTTTTTTTGGTATTTGCACATTGTTGCCATTGCACAAAGGTTGTTGGCTGGGCCTGCTGGGTGCCATCTTTCATTGATTTCGCTGCGTTTCTTGTATCTATCGTGAATGCCTGCAAGAAAATGCATCTCATGTGACATTAGGTGACATATATGTACTCTGATAATGAATTTTGAACTTATTGGCAGATCAAGGCCCTTCATCTGGACTGAAAGTCAGAAGGGAGAGTAGCCAGTATCAAAAGGTGAAGGGGAGGGTGGAGGAAGAGCTGCTGAACGATAAGACGATCGCTGTGCGGAGCGGTGATAGGCTTATCGTTTAGTTGCTGCGTCCTCTTCTCTTCACATTTTTTCGACTGGCTCTGTCAATCCAGATGATTGCCCCTTTCCTTCCACTGATGCTGTTTACCCACGGTAAAATTGGGCATTAACAAATTTGCCAAAAACGTTGTTTCTTCAGCAACGCAAATTTCAATATCTCATCTGAGGAATCTGGCTATCACTGGACACAAACTGCACTAGTTATCATTTGAGATGAATTTTAAAATGACAAGCATCCCCGGTCATTCTGACGCCGTGGAATATTTTATCTTGACTGACTGTGGCTCTCTTTCAGAGAGGCGGCAAGGCTAACATTGTGTAATAAAGATGGAAATGAAACCATCTGAAAGCCTTACTGGACGCACATTTCAAATGGGACCTAACCAGAACTTGCATTAAGGATAAGCTTCACGGAGCCGAGGGAAGATGAGGATTTCATGATCAAAAGCGCCTGAGCATGCTCGTTGAGAATGTGCGCGTTTCATCTTCACACTTGCAATGCGTTGAGACAAAAAAAGACGCAAAAGGGTGCGTGCCATTCCGAACCGATGGTTTTCATGCGAAAAACAAGCCGCACGCCCGTCTCCTCCTTGTGCAAACGCGAGAGTCCCCGTTGGCAGGCTCATGACGCCAGGCTCCGGAACCGGCCCGAGTGACGGGTCTGCAGCCAATGGCGAGTTGGTAAAGTTTTAAATCGGGACGCGAAGTGGGGAGGTGGGCCAATGAGGCAGGCGGAGGGGGGCGGGACTCGGGGCGGCGAAGACTCGGCGGTGAGTGTTGGAAGTCTCCCTGGGAGCCGGGGGAGGGGGCAGAGGGCTGGGGCGAGAGATGGAGAAGGCGGCGGCAGCCACAAGAAAGGAGATGGACAAGGTCCTGGTCAGACTGATCGTTTTGCTGCCTCAGATCTTCCTGGTCAGACTGGCGGGGGTGCAAGCCCAGGTAAGCGGAAACAAAGCGCTGGCCTTTTAAATGTGTTTCCATTTAAAACACAAAACCCCTCATCTGCTCCGTCTTCAATAGGTTCCGCTATATTGTAGCCTCCTCAGGCCTCGGGTTCACCTGAATTTGTTACATTTCCATCTCCCCCACCCCTCGCAATGCGTCAATCGATATTTGTTGCAAAATTATGTTTTATTGAAATGCACTTTGAATTTCCTTTAGTACTTTCGGTTTGGGTAAAGCACACATTTTCCAGCAAAATGTATCAATGTTTGTACCAATATTTCACTGCTCTTCTTTCAATATGTTGCTCTTTAAGTTTGCAGCGGTATGGGTTTTGTCCTTGATGGTGAGTTGTGGGGGGTTAATTTGTAACATTCCCAAATCAGAAGGTTTTGGTTTTTTAGGCTTTGCTGAGCGTTCTGGGGTGCCAGACAATCCAGTGACATGGCATTGGGGTGCTCAGTGTGTTTGGGGTTGATGGGGTAAAGGTGGGGAGGGGGGGGGGTAGTGTTCATCTTTTGCAGGAGATGCTAATTCGCTTGATGTCTGTTCTAGTAAATCAGGTGATTTTAAAGAACAGGGAAGTTCACCTGATGCTGCCCAACTTCACATCAATTGGCCGCTCACCTCACTTGTGTTTTTATGAATTTGCTGCGTGCAAAATGGCTGCTGCGTTATTACATTCACTCTCAGTATGCTAAGTATTTTTGCGATGGGAGTAATTGAATTGCTCGGGTTGATATTGGTGTTTGGTCTGATTTTGTGTGGGTGATTATTTGGTGAAATACAGGCCATTGTTTTCTAACCAATGTTGAGCGCAGTGTGGTAATAATTGATCTGTCAGTTTTTGCAGCAGGAATCAGGTTGGGGATAACTAGTTATAGTCTATTTAAATTAAACACATTGTCATTATTTAGGAGTATAATTAATATGCATGTACTAGATGGGGGAGGGTTAAAATAATTTGTATTTCTTGCCTTGTGGCTGAAATGGCAGACATAAGCCAAAGATACTTCATGAAGTTTGTATACCTAAAGATTAATTGTGATACAGATTCCGGAATGTTGTCTCCCTGGCTTTGATGTAATTTGGTCAAGTGTACTCAGATGTTCCTCAAATATAGGAGTTTGCATTTTCAGGACAATGAGTTAAATTTTCTTAGCAAAGTTCCGTCTCCTTGTGTATCTTTTGTTACTTTATACCTGAAACCTAGTGAGTTTTTCCTTTGTATACTTGAGGTTCAACAAAGTTACTGATGTTTTTGTCCTCACCAGAAGTTTTAACTGATTCTCTCAAACAGTATGGTGAAAAGAAGGGGAAACTAGAGTGGGCTGTTCTACTGTAAGTGCCAGCTTGTGGAATTGTCCGATTGGCAGCCTGTCATATTGTTATTTTCTTTCAATAAGCAAATTATTGAAAGTTTGAGCAGCCGGAAAATAAACCAATTACAAATTTATTTCAGGTAATAGCATTTTAGTATGTGGTTTTTGAGTAATTAGATACAGTAGTAAATTGGTTTATCATCTCATGCAGTGAGTTACAGTAAAAAAAACATTGCTTTGCATGCCGTCCATAAAGGTAACTTCATTACACCAAAACTGCTAGAGGAACTCGGCCAGTCGGAGAGCACCTGTGGAGGGGAAGTAAACAGTCGACGTTTTGGGACGAGACCCTTCATCAGGACTGTTCATTCCCCTCCATAGATGGTGCATACCTTGCTGGGCTCCTCCAGCATTTTGTGTGTGCTGCTCAAGATGTCCAGGTATCATGTGTTTGTGATTTCGATACAACTGTGCATTGAAGTATGACGAGGGAAAAGAAAGTTGGCATCCAGAATGAAGCAGTACAGTTACAGAGAAAGTGCAGGGCAGACAATAAGGTTCAAGGTTGTAGTGAGGTGGACTGTGAGGTCAGGGGTTTCATCTTATCCATATTCAGCAGCTGTCCTTCAGCTTGGCGGAATCTGCTTTCAAGCATTTGTGTTTTATGTCCAGTGGTGGGTGGGGAGGGGAGGAGAAGGGAATATGTGTGGGGTCTTTGATTATGCTGGCTGCTTTACCGAGGCAGAGTCCGTGGGGGGGGAGAGGCAGGCTTCTGTGAGCTGTGCCCACAGCTCTGTAGTTCCCTGCACCCGCTATACCAAGCTGTGACATACCTGCATAGGGCGCTTTCTGTGCTGCATCATGGGAAGTTGGTGAGGGTCAGAGGGGGCACACTGTCTTGAATTAGAGATTCCAGCATGCTTTTTTTGGCGAGCAAACACAAGGAAATCTGCAGATGCTGGAAATTCAGACAACACACACAAAATGCTGGTGGAACACAGCAGGCCAGGCAGCATCTATAGGGAGAAGCGCTGTCGACGTTTTGGGCCGAGACCCTTCATCGGCCTGAAACAGTGCTTCTGTGTTCCACCAGCATTTTGTGTGTGTTGTTTATGCTCTTTTGGCTATAACATTTGACCAGTATAGGCTGTTGGTGATATTCACTCCTAATAACTTGACATTCAACTCTCAATCTCTGATGTAGACTGGAATGTGTTCCCTAACCTCTTTCTCAAAGCAAGTGACAAGTTCTCCTTTATGTTGATGTTCAGGGAAAGGTTATATGGGATGTGAGGTGTATGATGCGGTTCCCAATGTTCTTCCCCACCAGAGGTTCCTTTGAATCATGTCTAAGGTGGAACATATGTAGGACATAGAACATTACGTTACAGGCCCTTTGGCCCATGATGTTGTGCTGACCTTTTAATCTACTCTGAGATCAGTCTAATCCAGGGGTTCCCAACCTGTCGTCCGCAGACCCCTAGGCATTAAAAAAAAAAGGTTGGGGACCCCTGATCTAGCCCTTCCCTCCTCCGTAACCCTGCGTTTTTCTCTCATGTGGTTGATTGTTGTGAAAAGTCAACAACTTCATTTTTGTTGTTGTGGAGCTGCCAGGTTTGTTGGTGAATTACTAGTTGGACAGGGTGCGGGGATGCTGTTCCATCTAGCGGTTTCTATGTTCCAGCATGTGGAGAAGTAATTATTAGCTAGTAAAGCATTGGGGAGTTCCAGGTAATCACACAGAACAAAATAAGCTGTTTGAGAACGTGTTCCATTAATATCAGCCAATGGGACAAACCAATTTTCCTCCTGTCCTTGATCTGTGATTCTGTTGGACTACAGAGGATCATATTGTATTAAAGAAGAAATGAGTTGGGGTAGTGTTTCTGGTTAAAGTGGAGATTAATGTAAATATGTGGAGGGATACGAGTCTGACTGAGGTAGAATCTGTTGGATAAAAATAAGAGATAATCAAAGGGCAAACAGACAGTTGTGTAAGTTGTATACAGATCACAGCATTGCAGACTTTGGGGGGTTATTAAGTAGAAAAGCAAAGACTTTTATAATTAGGAACTAGGGGATCATCGTGGGTGACTTTAATTGACATGAAGATTAGTGCAATAATATGGAGAAAGATTTCTGGAGTGTATAGGGAGTGATTGTTTAGGTTAATGCATCAAGAAGCCGACTGTAGATCACACTATACAATACTGGGGTGGTGCAAGAAAGTCACGATTTAGCAATTGTGTATGGCCCCTTGCAGGGAATGACCATCATATCACAGAATCATTAAGCTGGAGTGTGCCAGGATGTGTTCTGAGTCTAGGGTCCTAAAGGAAACTGTACTGGTCTAATGTGAGAGTTGGCTCAAGAGTGTTGGGGGATGTTTCTTGTGCTATTGATAATAGATTGGCAAAGGCAAACATATTAGACGTGGCATGGTACCGTAGCAGTTCGCACAATGCTTTACAGCACCAGCAAACAGCGATTCCTGCTGCTGTCGGTAAGGAGTTTATGTTCTCCCCTCGACCACGTGGGTGTCCTCCAGGTGCTCCTGTTCCCTCCCACCTTCCAAAGACGTGGGTTAGTACGTTGTGGGCACGATCTGTTAACGCCAGAAGCATGGTGACGCTTGCGGGCTGCCCCCCCCCCCCCCGCCCCTTCAGACTATGTTGGTCATTGACGCAAATGGTACATTTCACTGTATGTTTCGAAGCACACGTGACAAATAAAGCTACTTATCTAAGGAGCACATAGTCTAATCTTGAACAATTACTTGTTTTTTTTCCTTGTGACGATACTAAAGGCTAAACAGATTAAGAAATACGTGGATAAAGCAGGAACAGAACAGTGAATATGGACGATCAGTTGTCCCACTGAATGGTTGAGCGCATACTGGGACTTTGTTGGTCATTGACACAAACAACACATTCCACTGTACGATTTGAAGTTCACGTGACAAATAAAACTAACCTTTAAACTACCACAGCCATCTGGGATAGACAATTCCAAAGATCCACAACTCTCTGAGGGAAGAAATATCATTTCATCTCCATGTTAAATGGCTGAAACTACGTCCCTGGTCCCAGGTTCTTTGCCGTGGAGTTGGGCAAGCCAATGTTCATTTTGTAAGTTTTAACAAAATATCCCCTTCACCTAATTCCATCATCTCATTTGCTTCTCGTGTGGCAAACCCCCCACCCCTGGTTTGGCTGCCAAAGGAAGTGATTGAAGCAGGAATGTGAACTTGGACAGGTATACAGATGGGAAAAGTTCAGGGGGGATAATGGGCCATTTAGAGCCAGTGTCTTAGCTGGCATGGACCAGTTAGGCTGAAGCACCTGTTCCTGTACTGTGTGACTCAGACTCATTGTTGCACCTCCTCAAAGGTACATCCTTCCCTGGGTAAGAAGATCAAAACTGTCCAGGGGCAGTTTTAACAAGGTCCCTATAAATGCATTAAGATTTTACTGCTGATATCAAAACCTCTTGTAATAATGGGTAGTGTATATTAAGATATAGAAACTGAATTGGGCCATTTGCCCCATTGGGTCTGCTCCACCATTTGATCAAGGTCAATTTATTCCCCTCCCCATCCCCATTTTTTTGCCTTCTCCCTATAACTTTTGATGCCTTTACTAATTAGAACCTATCAACCAGTGCTTAAACATACCCAGTGACTTCGATCCACAGCCATTTATGGCAATGAATTCCACAGATTCACCATCCCCTGGCTAAAGAAACTCCACCTCATCTTTGCTCTAAAGGGATGTCCTTGTGTTCTGAGGCTGTGCCCCCTAGTCCAAGATGTCTCCATTATAGGAAACATCTTCCCATGCTCACCCTATCTAGGCCTTTCAATACTCTGTTGGTTTCAATGAGATCCCCCTTCGTTCTTCTAAACTCGAGCGAATGCAAGCCCAGAGCCGTGAAATGTTGCTCAGGTTCAGGACTAGATACACACTGGCCTAGCTACAGATGATTGCAAAGAAGGAATTAAATTGATTTTTAACACCATAAGACACACGAGCAGAGTTAGGCCATTCGGTCCATCGAGTCTGCTCCGCCATTAGGCCGATTTATTATTCTCTTCCTCAATGACTTCCACAGCTTAGCTACTCTCTAGCTAAAGAAATTCCCCCTCACCTCTGTTCTAAAGGGACATCCTTGTATTCTGAGTCTGCACCCTCTTGTCCTGGACTCTCCATGTCCACCCTATCTAGGCCTTTTAATATTTGGTGAGTTTCAATGAGATTCTACCCTTGCTCACACTCTCATTCTAAACTTCAGCTCAGGTTCAGCTTCAGCTACAGGCTCAGAACCTTCAAATGCTCTTCTATTTGTGCAGCTGGAAGTTGTGTACGAAGCACACCATGATCAGTACCTAATATTCCCATTAATAAATACTCTTGCAAAAGAGAGAGGTCACAAAAGAAAAGGAAGTTATCTTCCATCTGCCATGTTCTCACCCTAGTTATCACGCACTCAACTTGTTATCATCCCCTTTGATCCTCGTTGCATCCTTTCTATACGGATGGTCCACCTGGTTTAGCATTGACAGCCAAACTGGAAATAAGGTAGCTGATTCCTTAGCCAGATCTTTGATATAGATTGTGAAGAGCTGACACCCAAGCACTCTCCTCACAGTACCCCACTTTTGACAGCCTACGAGCTCTCTCCTCACAGTACCCCACTATTGACAGCCTACAAGCTCTCTCCTCACAGTACCCCACTATTGATAGCCTACGAGCTCTCTCCTCACAGTACCCCACTATTGACAGCCTACAAGCTCTCTCCTCACAGTACCCCACTATTGACAGCCTACAAGCTCTCTCCTCACAGTACCCCACTATTGACAGCCTACAAGCTCTCTCCTCACAGTACCCCACTATTGACAGCCTACGAGCTCTCTCCTCACAGTACCCCACTATTGACAGCTTACAAGCTCTGTCCTCACAGTACCCCACTATTGACAGCTTACAAGCTCTCTCCTCACAGTACCCCACTATTGACAGCTTACAAGCTCTCTCCTCACAGTACCCCACTATTGACAGCTTACAAGCTCTCTCCTCACAGTACCCCACTATTGACAGCTTACAAGCTCTCTCCTCACAGTACCCCACTATTGACAGCTTACAAGCTCTCTCCTCACAGTACCCCACTATTGACAGCCTACAAGCTCTCTCCTCACAGTACCCCACTATTGACAGCTTACAAGCTCTCTCCTCACAGTACCCCACTATTGACAGCCTACAAGCTCTCTCCTCACAGTACCCCACTATTGACAGCCTACAAGCTCTCTCCTCACAGTACCCCACTATTGACAGCCTATGAGCCCAAGAAGGAGGTGCTCTGATTTCTATCCAGTTTGATAGATAGATAGATAGATAGATAGATAGATACTTTATTCATCCCCATGGGGAAATTCAACTTTTTTTCCAATGTCCCATACACTTGTTGTAGCAAAACTAATTACATACAATACTTAACTCAGTAAAAAATATGATATACATCTAAATCACTATCTCAAAAAGCATTAATAATAGCTTTTAAAAAGTTCTTAAGTCCTGGCGGTAGAATTGTAAAGCCTAATGGCATTTGGGTGAAGGATACAAGATCAGTGGTACTGTATTCATTTTGTATCATGAATTTGGTGTCTCACCAAGAGCTGAAATGCTATTTATTGTTCAAAGTAAATTTATTATTACCAATACTACACTGGAGATTCATTTTCGTGCAGACGTTCACAATAGAACAAAGAAATACAATAGAGTCAATGATAAATTACACATATTTAGACTGACAAGCAGTCAATGTGCAGAAGAAGACAAAATGTGTAAATAAAAATAAACTATGGTAAATAAATAATATGGTCATTATTGTATCTTAGATAAATCTGGTATCCAGTTTGTCCAAGCCCCCCAAAACAACACTGACTTGAACACCCAGTTAGAATTATTCCTGCCGACTTTGCGTGAAATTTGTTTTGCAGCAGCAGTACAATGCAAAGACATAAAAATTACTATAAATTACAAGGTAAGTGAATAGTGCAAGTGAGTAGTGTTCTGGAGTAATTTGGTGGAGGAAGCTGATTCTGGATTGTTGAGTGTGGGTAATCAAATTAATATTCTGGAAATGGTGTTTCTGGGGGAGATGCAGATTTTTCTTTCTCTTTCAGGGTGAAATATTAAACATTCTGTACCACAGTGTGATGGGGAAGTTGCATGACTCAAGACGGTCTGTATTTGTAAGATCAAGTGGACTTAATAGCATTAAGCCCTTTACTCCTACTGGGGCATAGTGTGGTAACAGCAGCTCAGCAGAGCCCTCTGTCCATCTTCGAAGAACCTTCCTCTCCCAGGGATGAGGTCTTCTGGAGCTTCTGTTGGTGTTTCTGTAGCTCTGGGCTTTTACTGGATGGGTTTGCTCCTCCTCTTCTAGCTGGCCTTGTGAATATCCTTGGTGGGGTTGGACATAGCTCGGAGAAGTAGGGAAGTAGGCCCTTCCCTTCCTGACTCATCCATGCTGACCAAATTGTCTCAGAACATTGCATAGCGATGTGGAGAGCTGCTTCATTTAGAGAGAAAAGAATATGGTGGGTAATTTTTGATATGAAGGATCACTTTGCACTTAACTTAGGATGAGAAACATTTTAAATTAGGATAATATGTTACAAGTTACTTTATTGAAAAAACCAGGCAAGCAGTATAATAGCGAAACAGTGGTTCTATAGATTTCTGAATGCTTAGTTTTCTAAGCTATGTCCAGTTGATGTTGCACATACAGACTGTTCTTGAGTTAAGCATCTTCCTCGTCATACTGTGGTATGGAGTTTTTTAAACCTCAAATGTATTAAGTGGGATTCCATTCTTTTGCTGAAAATCTTCAGTCAGTAAACACATATTCCCAGGCTCTTGGGAGTATTTCAAACGGATTACTTTGCAGATGAGAAAAAATAATGACTTAAGTTGATATTATATATGAGAGGGATGAAGAGGGACTATACAATTAAGTATGTGTTTTGCTGCTTTGAAAAATGAGGAGAAATCTCATTGGAATATTCAGTTGCTGAGCGATGAGAATCAGACAGCGATGGGAATGGAATAATTTCTGCTGCTTGAGCAACTCGATTAAAATAGATGATTTGGGAAACTTTGTAATGGGTGGGGTTTTTGACATAATATGCTGTAATGGAAACTGCATCCATAATCTTTGAAGATAGGAAAGGGAATGATCAACAGATGTGGGGAAAGGGGAGTGAACTGGAATTGTGTGGGCCTGGTTCAAATCTGGGGTTGAATGACCTTCAATATTCTGTATAGATCTTCTGAGCTATTGTGTTACATGTGACCATAAGGCAAAGGAGAAGAATTAGGCCATTTGGCCATCGAGTCTGCTCTGCCATTTCGTCTTGGATGACTTATTATCCCTCTCAATCTTATTATCCTGCCTTTTCCCCATAACCTTTGACCCTCTTCTAATCAAGAGCCTATCAACCTACAGCAAAAATATACTCAATGACTTGACGGCCACAACAGTCTGTGATAATAGATTCTACAGATTCACCTCCCTCTGGCAAAAGAAATTCCTCCTCATCTCTGCTGTCAAGGAACGCCCTTGTGTTCTGAGACTGTGCCCTCTGGTCTTACACTCCCCCACTATAGGAAATATCCTCTCAACGTCCATCATAAACTCAAAGTCTGCAGATGCTGGAAGTCCAAACCAACACACACAAAACGCTGGACGAACTCAGCAATTCAGGCAGCATCTGTAGTAAAGAATAAACAGTTGACGTTTTGGGCCAAGACCCTTCTCCACGTTCATGCTATCTAGGCCAGGGGTTCCAGCCTGGTGTCCACGGACCCCTCACTTAATGACAGGGGTCCATAGCATAAAGGTCAGGAATACTTAATCTAGTCTTTCAGTATTCGATAGGGTTTAAGTTTAATTGTTTTTCAACCATGCACGTGTATACAGCTGAACAAAACATCAATCCTCCAGGACTAAAGTGTTGCAAAGCTCAGTACGTGCAGTCACATGGAACAATTATGGTTACGGTCCAGCAGATACAGTCACCAAATAACATTAGCACAGTTCCCTGAGTGGCATGGCATAAGTTTGATCGCCCTCGTTCTCCTGTACCCAACACTGTGGATGCTGACCATCTGAGCTGTAACACTGGACTGGAAGGACTCAGTAGGTCTGGCAGTATCGGTGGAATGAGGAAATCCACCTCATTTGATTGCAAACGCAGGAATCCAGATACAGGATCTCAACCTGAACTTCACCAATCCCTTTGCTTCCACAGGCGCTGCTTGACAGGCTGAGTTTATCTTGGAGGACTGGCTTTGTTTTTGAAGCTGTTAGTGTTTCATGTGGATAAAATGGTATTTAGAACAAAGCAAGTTGCACTGAAGATGAAACACAATTATGTAAGCAAACAAGGCAGTGGATTCGCATGAAGAATCCTCGCACCAACAATTATTTGGAAGAGCAATCCAATTTAAGAAGGACACGATGGGCAGATTCTTCATGCAAATGACGGTGGGTGTTTTGAAAGAATATCCAGAATAGTGGTTGAGCTGGGTACATTAGCAACATTTAAAGGCTGTCTTTAATGAATGAGGCAGCCACCTTAGTAACATTTAAAAGCCATGTAGATAAGAACGAGGATGGGAGAGGTTTAAAAGGGCTAAAGGCCAGGCACAGGCAGATGGGACGAGCTCATTCGGCAATACAGTCAGCATGGATGAGGTGGGCCGTAAAGCATGTAACCATGTTTGTTTGACTCTGACTCTAAATTTCGTGGAGCCTCGTTAGGAGGGGAAATACAGATCAAATCACACAATGCATTGAGGTAGAATAAGGTATAACAATACAGAATAAAGTGTAAAAGTTACCAAAAAGTATAGTGCACATAAAGAATAAATACCATCATAATGCGGTAGGTTGTGAGGCTAAGACTCGATCTTATTGTACAAGAGGTCAACATTCAAGAGTCTGATAACAGCAGGATAGAAACTGTCTTTGAGCCTGGTGGTACATGCTTTAAGACCTTTGTATCTGTGTCTGACCAGAGAGGGGAGAAGGAGTGGATGGGGTCTTTGACTATGCTCGCTGCTCTGCCAGGGAGCATGGGCAGAGTCTGTGGAGGGGAGGCTGATTTCTGCGATGTGCTGAACTCTGTTCACAACTCGCTGCAGTTTCTTGAAGTCCGATGCTGTAGGTACTTCGTCCAGTGTAGCGCTAGAGACAGCCAGGAGAATCCATTTTCACCCTACGATCTGTACTTTTGGCCAGTTACGGCCATGGGAGTGATATAATCAGCTGAGGCATGCCATCACCAGCGAAGGATCAAATCTGCAAAGAGGCTTCTTCTGAAATCATCCAAATGAGCCTCGAAGGAAGAGTGCCGATGTACACCCCGTTGAGAAGGGAATTAGATTCAGTAGTAATGGGCTCCACCAACTTCATTTACAGCAATAGGAACTGAAATAGGAGCATAAACACAAGATTCTGCAGATGCCGAAATTCTAGAGCAACGAACGCAAAATGCTGGAGGAACTCAGCAGGTCAGGCAGCATCTATGGGGAAGAATAAACGGTCGACGTTTCAGGCCGAGGCCCTTCATCAGAACTCAGTAGAAGCTTCGTCCCTTCTCCACCATTCAGTACATTCAAGGTCAAACTCCCATCAGTGCCACTAGTCCTCCTCAAATAAGGAGACTGTTGGATTAGAATGTAAAATTGTTACTTCCCTTGCAGTTTAACCTTTACTGTGCTTGCTTGTACTTTTAGTAAATGTCTCCGCTCCTGTGCCAGCAGGCTCAGGAAGAGCTTCCTCCCTGAGGCTGTGACCCTGCTGAACCTCACATCACAGCACTAAGCAGTATTGCACCCATATTGGGCTGTCTCACTTTCTATTTGCAGTTATTTTGTAAATAATACTATTCTTTTGCACTTTTGGTTAGATGCTAATTGCATTTCATTGGCTTTGTATCTGTACTTGGCACAATAACAATAACGTTTAATCTAATCTAATACATTTCTATATATGGGTAATTCTTTAGTGAATTCTCCAGTAATTGTAGCTGTTTCTGTATTTTTCAAGAAGCTTCAGTGTTTCCTAGCAGTGTCACACTGTGTTGGCGCCAGGATGTGTGGCGACACTTGCGGGCTGCCCCCAGCACATCCTTGGGTTATGTTGGCTGTTAATGCAAACAACGCAGTTCACTGTACGTTTCAGTGTACATGTCATAAATAAATGAATCTAACCTGCCACTTGAATCTGGCTATTCTGTAGGTTAATTATTAACACTGGAATATTGTTACTTCGAGATTCTTTTTGTGTACGACGGCCACGATTTATTTGGTTTTCCTCATTTATTCATTCTCTGCTCCTGGAATACTCAATAATTACCAGGTGTAAGTAACAAGCTTTATGCCTCACTCTTGACTTCCGAACCCCTCACTCACCAAATCACTAGGGTCCAACAAGACAAGACACTGCACAGAGCTTCACGTGTGACCTCACAAGCACAACTGTGCAGTCAGAGTTAGTTGTGGCCATTGGTTTTAAGAGGCTAAGTTGGAAAAGTTAATGCAGAGTAGAACTTTTTATATGCTGACTTCATCCTAGTGAATTGTCAAAATGGTATGGTATGCCCACTCATCTGTTCACCACCCCTCACTGTCCTCGATCTGCCTATCACCTCTCTCTGGTTTCTGTTTATTCCACAGTCAACTGCCCTCTCCTATCAGGTTCCACCTCCTTCAGCCCTTTACCTCTTCCACTTAGCTTCTCGCACCACCCCTCCCCCACTTAGCACCACCTGGAATCGCCTATCAGATGCCAGCTTGTACGTACGCCTTCCCTTCCCTATACTTTACTGTAGCGATGGTTGTATAGATGACTGCTGAGTTCCTCCGGCATTTTGAGTGCATTCTTCTTGTTAGATCATTGTATCTCGCCTTCAATGTTTTGTATAAACAGTACTGTTCAGGTAGAAGAACTCCATTAGTTCGTCCAGTCATCCATTAAAGTTACTGGGTCTTATCTGATTCAAGAACTGGTTCTCTTTATGACAAAACTTTTTCAATCTGGGTTCTGCGCTAACCCAAAACTTCCCTGTCTATGCACCAAAAATTTGCTTAGATCTCAAAAGTTCAAAAAAATTCAAAAGTATGTTTATTTATTATCAAAGTACATATGTCACCATATGGAACCCTGAGATTCATTTTCCTGTGGGCAAACTCAATAAATCCATAGAATAATAACCATAACAGAATCAATGGAAATCAACACTAACTTTGGCATCCAACCAGTGTGTAAAAGATGACAAAATGTGCAAATTCTAACAGAAAGAAATAATAATGAATAAGCAGTGCATATCAAGATCACGACAACCTTAAAAGTGACCCCATAGTTTGTGGAAACATTTCACTGATGGGGCAAGTGAAGCTGAAATTGGTTCAAGAACTGATGGTTGAGGGGTAATAACTGTTCCTGAACCTGGTGGTGAGAGTCTTAAGGTTCCTGTACCAACTTACTGAAGGCAGACGTGAGAAGGAAGCATGTCCTGGCTGGTGGAGGGGTCCCTGATGATGGCTGCTGCTTTCCTGTGACAGTGTTTCATGTGGATGTGCTCAGTGATTGATAGAGCTTTACCCAGGATGAACTTGGCCATATCCACTACTTTTTGTAGGATTTTCTGTTCAAGGGCATTGGTGTTTCCATACCAGGCTGTGATCTCCACCACACATTAATGCACAGTAATTTTGTCAATGTTTTAGATGGCATAGCGATCTTCACAAACTCCGAAGGAAGTAGAGGCACTGGCATGCTTTCTCTGTAGTTGTATGTACATACTTGGCCCAGGAGGGCCCTCCAAAATAACAACACTGAGGAGTTTAAAGTCGCTGACCCTCTCCACCTCTGATGCGGACTGCCTCTTGGACCTCTGGTTTTCTTCTGGTCAATAATCAGCTCCCTGGTCTTGCTGACGTTGTGTAAGAGGTTGTTGTTATGACACCACTCAGCCAGATTTTCAGATTCCCTCCTGTGTGATGACTCATCACCACCTTTGGTTCGGTCTACAACAGTGGTGTCATCAGCAAGCTTGAATATGGCATCGGAGCTGTGCTTAGCCACACAGTCATTAGTGTAAAGTGATTAGAGCAGGGAGATAGGCACAGAGCCCTGTGCACCTGTGCTGAGAGAGATTGTGGAGGAGATGTTGCCAATCCAAACTGTTTGGGGTCTGTAAGTGAGGAAATATAAAATATCTCAAATGTATTCTTGCAGAGCAAATTATTTTTTAATGTACCTTGTTAACAGTGTATCAATTTGGCTTTTTTAAATACCAGAATTTCCTATTTCTTTGGACATCCATGTTGAAGGAATCCTGTGTTGATAAAAGATCTTGCAGTAGAAGAAAACTCTTCCTTCGAGTATCAGCCCGGTATTCAGTCTTCATTCTACTGGTGGACTGATACAATGCGGACTGTCTTTTCAGCTCATGCTGTTGCGACAATCCATGCAAGCTCACCAAACCTTTATTCCAATAATTCTGTTGCCCATCTGCAACACCGTACTCCATCTATTCTCTGACAAAGCTAGATTCCTTGGCTATGAAGTTTGCTCATAACCTTAGCTGCACATTCAGGTATTTGACTTATTTGCAAGACACAGCAGCGAGGTACTTAGCGTGATACTTCACAGCGTGAGCGATTGGAAGATCGAGTTTAATTCCCGCAGCTGTCTGTAAGGAGTTTGTACGTTCTTGGTCACAGTAAGATAGGGCCGTAAAGAAAACCTTTGGCACATTGGCCTTCATAATAGTTTTCATCACAGGAGTTGGGATGTCATACTGAAGTTGTATAGGACCGTAAGAGATAGATAGAAACAGAATTAGGCCGTTGACATTGGTGAGGTCTAATGTGGAGTATTGTGTGCAGTTCTGGTTACCTGTCTGCAGGAAATATGTCAATAAGATTGAAAGAGTGCATTATCGTATATTGGGTGGTTAATGTTCTTGACTGTTGTCTACTACCCAACCCATCTCTATTCAAAGTTGCTTGCAAAATTAAACTCTTTACCACCTTTTTCCAAGTCATTTAATGAAGATAATAAATTTCAGCTGTCCCAGGATCCCGCTATGGATCTTAACTAGAATTAGTTTCCAATCTTTAACTTTGTTATGATTTATTATTGTCTGAATGTAATTTACGCATCACCTCTCCATGTCATTATATCAGTGTCAGTCCATGAATTGAACTTTGATAAACTTCTATGAATGCACAGTGGCAAGAACTGTGACTGGTTGCATCAAGGCCTGGAATGGAAACACCGATGAATGGGAAACCCTACAGCCCGGTCCATTTCAGGAATAGCCCTCCCCACCACTGAGCACATCTACAAGGAGCACAGTGACAAGAATGCATTGCTGCGGTAGTGATTGAGGCTGATATATTGGAGACATTTAAGAGACTTTTGCACAGCACATAGATGAAAGGGAAATAGAGGGTTATGTGAGAGGGAAGAGTAAGATTGATTGTGGAGTTGGTTTATAGGTTGGCACAACATTGTGGGCAGAGGGGCTTGTGCTGTGCTGTACGGTTTTATGGTCTTATTACATAGTTCCTGTTGTGCATGTATTCTTGAAGTGTAACTGGACAACCCAGGGGCTTTGAATCACATGTTTAATGCTGTTAGATGCTTGCTAAAATAAAAACTGATGTTGGAAGTGACATGGGGAGGCTGCAGACTGAACTCCGGGAGTGTAATTTGAACAGAACACAATGTGTTCCTAACCAGCAATGCTGCTCCAACAAGATTGATTTAAAATGTTAACCCTAAACCCCCTTCCCCCATCTGCTGTCACCAAGGTACAAAATGTACCTTGTTTATAAATCTTCCTCCCTCTTTCCGTTCTCTGTCGCACAAAAAAAAGTTGATAAGGTTATTTCTCGACTCCTCTGACTCCTCCCAAGACTCTCCTCCCCCCTCTTGAATTTGCTGACTCTTGTAGTTGCACAGATGTCTGAACCTCAGCAGTGACAGGAACTGCCTCACTGCGAACAGCAAAACCTAGGGTTCCTGTCTAGTGATCAGCTGTAGGAACACGGGGCTAATGCATTTTGTTTACTTGTGTTTATTCACTGGCATCACACGGGTTTCACTCACCATCCGATACGATGGGCAACCAATATGCTGCCGTGTTCTTTTGACTGTAAAAGAACAAAGTCAGCACAGACACCTGATGCAGATAATGGATTCTTTTCATACAATACTTTTGAAGAATGCATCCTTCATTTCTTTGTAACATTCGAGATGATTATCAATACCTTAAAATTCTTTGACGATCCCAACTTGAAGTAGTGAAATTGTTTAATTTTCACACTGGCTGTTTGTGGCATTTCCAAGCCTGAATGCTTAAAACCACAGCGAACAGAACAATTCTAAATGGTGCTACTTCAATCACAGACAAGAGAAAATCTGCAGATACCGTAAATCCAAGCAACACACACAAAATGCTGGAGGGACTCGGCCTGACCTGCTGAGTTCCTCCAGCGTTTTATGTGTTAAATTCTGTTGCTGTTTATTTCTCACTGTCAGTGACGAAACTCAGTGCTTTTTGAGCGCAAACACATGCAAATGATGCTATTTTTAAAAACTGTTTGCTCTAAGCACAATGAGTGCCTAATGGCCACACAAGTTCAATTGAGACAGTTCAACAGCAGTCTCCTATCCTAACTAAGCAGCATATTGTCCCAAGTAAACAAAAGGGACCCTTGCTGTTTTCTAAATTAGTGTTTTGTTCTTTAAGAGGTGTCCCAGATAAGCGGCTGTTCCAATGGACCAATTAATCGGAATCCATTACAGTTATATTTATTGTGTTTTTATCATTGTGTTCTTTATCTTAGTGTTTTTTATATGGTGCATTGGATCTGAAGCAATAATTATTTCATTCACCTTTACACTTGCGTTCTGGAAATGATATTAAACAGCTTGAATCACAGGTTCAGCTGAGGTATGGTGCACACATGGAGCCAGTAGTCAGGTGGCTGGCTGGGTGATGTCCGGCAGTGGGAATGCCGTGCTGTCTGATCGAGGTGGAAAACGTTGGGAAGTGCAGCAGGCTGCTTGGTGCCACTGCTGCAATGCTGGGCGTGTAATTTGGTGCATGTCATGAGTTCAGAAGTGAGGAAAAGTCTGGAACCTATAATTAAAGAAGTGGTGATACAACATGTAGAAAATAACAGGATTGTATAGAGTCAACATGGATTTGTGAAAGAGAAATTGTGTTAGACAGAACTGTTAATTTTTTTTTGAAGTTGCTGCCGACAAAATCAGATTTATTATCACCGACTTTTATGGCGTGGGATTTGTTGTTTGGTGGCTGCAGTGCGGTCCAAAATTACAAAGTCCACCAGAGCTTATAGAAATAGCAGGATGGCACGGAGCCCTGGCGGATAGCACAACACTTTACTCCGCCAGTGATCAGCAATTGGAGTTTTAACTCCCGCTGCTGTCTGTAAGGAGCTTTTGTGTTCTCCTCGTGATGGTAGGGTTTCCTCACGTTCTAAAGACTTTGTAGGTTAAGGTTAGTAAATTGTGGCCATGCTCTGCTGGTACTAGAAAGGTGGCCCCGCTTTCGGCCTGATCTAGCATATCCTCGGACTGTGTTGGTTGTGGACGCAAAAGATGTGTTTCACTCTTAAACTTTGACAAATAAAGTGAATCTTTACTCTTTCGGTTACTCAGCCCCTCAAGGCTGCTTCAATATTCAGCAGTTCATTTTTCTCCAGGTCCCAGTGGCTCCTGTGCTAGTTCCCTAATCTACTGAAAATTTATCCACCTTCATTTGAAATACAGGTTTCCCCCGCTATCCGAAGGTAGAGCGTTCCTATGAAACCTTTTGTAAGCCGGAATGTCGTAAAGCGGAGAAGCAATTACCATTAATTTATATGGGAAAATTTTTGAGCGTTCCCAGACCCAGAAAATAACCTACCAAATCATGCCAAATAACAGATAAAACCTAAAGTAACACGAACATATAGTAAAAACAGGAATGATATGATAAATATACAGCCTATATAAAGTAGAAATATTGTATGTACAATGTCGTTTCACTTATCAAAATCGGGAAGACAGCGAGCCAAAATCTATCTGGAGAAAAAAAAATCGGCACGTACACGCCTACACACACACGCATATGTACGTACATGCCTACGCACGTACACGCATGCGCACACAACTGCCCGCACAAGGCTTCACAGTCATGGTAGTCTTTCTCGGGGCAGAGAATTCCAGAGGTCCATTGCTGTTTGCGAATAGAAAGTTCTTAGTCTTTCTGTGCTAAGTGACTGGCCCCCTCAGGAGTAGAAGAGGGAAAGCTAACTTAATCTTGGATAGAGCACCACGCAAAAATCATAAAATTAGAGCCCGATATTGGGAGATAATACATAATGGCATGGATATTTCCCCCAGTATCACCCGATTTGGAGAAGCTGAAAAAGCTGTCAAGGGTTGCTAACTCCACCATGCGTAGAAGCCTCCTCACCATAAAGGACGTCTTCAAAAGGTGTTGCCTTGAAAAGATACATCTATCACTAAGGATTCTCACCACATGTCCCCTTCTCATTACGAGAGGGAGGAGCTACAGGAGCCCGAAGAGAGACACACTCAGTGTTTCGGAGCAGCTTCTTACCCACCACCATGTTTTCTGAACAGACAGTGAGCCCATAAACAAACAAACACATCTTGCCCTCGCCCTTTATGTATTTCTTATTGTAATCAATAGTTTTTTGCATTTTACTGCTGAAGCAAAGCAGCAATGTTCATGATATATTAGTGATAATAAATCTGATTTTGATAATTTGTTATTGAATGGTAACCAGATAGTAGGGGTTAAATAGGTGATTTTTTTTTATTGAGAGCCAGAGATGTTCACAGGTTGTCTCAATGTTTGCATGAGATTACTTCCAGCTTTACAGAATGGCTGTACAGGCAGTGAGGAGGGTTAAGGATTCAAAATGGCACTGGTGATGTATGACAATGGTTTGCAGGCAGTTCATAAAATTCATGTTCTCAGTATTAGACCATAAGACACAGGATCAGATTTAGGCCATTCAGCCCATCGAGTCTGTTCCCCATTCCATCATAGCTGATTTATTATCCCTCTCAACCCCATTCTTCTGTCTACTCCCAAAGCCGCTCTTAGTCTGCTACTCTGAAAGTCTGCTCTTATTAATCAAGAACCTAACAAACTCCACTTTAGATATATCCAGTGATTTTACTTCCACAGCCATCTGTGACAAAGAATTCCACAGATTCCCCACCCTCTGGCTAAAGAACATTTTCCTCATCTCTTCTGAAAGGACGTCCTTCTATTCTGAGGCTGTGCCCTCAGGCACTAGACTTACCAACTGTAGGAAACATCCTCTGCATGTGCATCCTCTAGCCACTTCAATATTTGATATGTTTCAATGAGATACCCTCATTCTTCTAAATCCCAGGTCCAGAGGCATCAAACACTCCTTGTACATTAACCCATTCATACAGATCATTCTCATGGACCTCCTCTGGACCTTCACCAATGCCAGCACACCCTTTCTCAGATTCGAGGGCCAGAATTGCTCACAATACTCCAAATACAGTTTGGCTAATACCTTATAAAACCTCAGCATTACCTCCTTGCTTTTTATGTTCTAGTCCTCTCAAAAGGAATGCTAACATTGCATTTGCCTTCTCTGCTACTGACTGAACCTGCAAGTTAACCTTTAGGGAATCTTACCTAAGGACTCTTTAAGTCCTTTTGCTCCTCTGATTTCTGCGTTTGTCCCTGTTTTGGAAAATAGTACACACCTTTATTCCTTCTACCAAAGTGCATGCCCGTACCCTTTCTGACACTATTTCATCTGCCACTTCTTTTCCCATTTTCCTAATCCAGCCAAGTCCTTCTATAGACCCCCTGAAATTCCCTTCCCAGCGAGTATTGAAATGGCTCCCTGACCACAAGGACCTCACTGGTTAATAAAGGCAGCTCAATTCCATTATCTTAAGATTAATTATTGAAAAACATATTGGCTGTAGCTGCACTGTCTGCATCTCATTAGTAAATGTATACAGTTTACAGCTCAACCTTTCCAATCTGTTCATTTTCTGATGGACTAACTCAGAACTCCGTCTTCCCATATCCTTAGCCCCAGGAGGTGTAGAAGGTAAGAGGCATAGATATTGGACAGCCGGTGCCTTTTCCCCAGGGTGGGAATGGCTGGTATCAGATGGGATAAATGTAATGTGATTGGAGGTAGGAATTTTTTAAGAGTGGCAGGTGTATGGAATGCGCTGCCGTAGGTGGAGATAGAGGCAGATGCATTCCAAATGTTTAAGAGACTCTTAGGCATAAGAATGAAAATGTGCTTGTCTTTGTGGGAGGGAATGGTTTGATTGATCTTGAAGTGCGTAAAGAGTCAGCACAACATTATGGACAGAATGGCCTGTGATGTTCTATGTTCTAAGATTAAGGTTTGTTTTATTTGTCACATATACAGCAAAACATTGAAATATATAGTGAAATGCATTGGTGTGATGTCAATGACTAACACAGTCTGAATGGGTGCTGGGGGGAGGGGGGGCAGTCCACAAGTGTTGTCACACTTTCAACGCCAGTATAACATGCCCACAACTTACTAACCCTAACTCATACGTCCTTGGAATGTTGAAGGAACCCGGAGCACCCAGAAGAAACATATGAGGTCATAGGAAGAATTTACAAGGCTCTCACAGGGAACTGAACCTGGACCTACAGTTGGCATAATAAAACATTGCACTAACTGCTACGCCACTGTGCAGCCCTTAGAAATCTTCGTGCTTCTGTAAAGAAATAGTAAGGACAGAGGATGAAATGCCTTTAAATATCCCCATGCTCAGAGGTTATCTGCATCACTGACAATTAGGCACTAACCTGGCTTGTCTCATCAAGCCGATAACTCAAGGACTGACTGTAGTGAATTCTGTAATTAAAACTGCTTATGAGTCAGAGGGGTTCACCAGAGATCATTAACTTGCTCATAAATTTAATGCTGCTGCTCTTTCAATGTCACATTTTAAAAGAAAGAGATCACTTTGTATTTGGATAATTACTTCTATGGTTTTTTTTGGGACCTGGGTGTGACTAACATCGGCCAGGACTTGGCATCCAACCTGGAAGAAATGGACTCAGATGGCTTTCTATACACTGAAGTTAGAAAGTTGATCTGATAAAACAGTATGAGGAACGTCTGGCATCTCTTGGGCTATATTCCTTGAAGTTCAGGAGAATGAGGGGAATCTCATAGAAACAGTCCAAATGTCAAAAGGCCTGAACAGATTAGATATGGCAAAGTTTTTTCCCATGGTAGGGGAGTCTAGGACAAGAGGGCACGACTTCAGGATTGAAGGACGCCCATTTAGAACAGAGATGCGGAGAAATTACTTTAGTCAGAGGGTGGTAAATCTGTGGAATTTGTTGCCACAAGCAGCTGTGGAGGCCATATCATTGGGTGCTTTTAAGACAGATAGATAGGTTCTTGATTAGCCAGGGCATCAAAGGGTATGGGGAGAAGGCAGGGGAATGGGGGTGACTGGAAGAATTGGATCAGCCCATGATTGAGTGGCAGAGCAGACGATGGGCTGAATGGCCTACTTCTGCTCCTATATCTTATACTCTTATGGTCTTAAACATATACAAGGATTGGTGGGGTGGATACAGAGAGGTCACTTCCCCTTGGAGAGTTTAAATCTAGGGCACTGTATAAGGGACTGGGCACTGAGGCTCGAGGGAATTCTTGGCTCACGGTTCCTCAATGTGTAGCATTCTCTTGTCCAAAGACAGTAGGTATCAGCTTCAAGTTCTGTTTCCACCAGGACACTAGCTTGTTCTCCTT
This sequence comes from Hemitrygon akajei, assembly GCF_048418815.1. Lineage (NCBI taxonomy): Eukaryota > Metazoa > Chordata > Chondrichthyes > Myliobatiformes > Dasyatidae > Hemitrygon > Hemitrygon akajei. The sequence goes on from NC_133146.1 coordinate 9,395,555, forward strand.
CCACCTCCCACACCTTATTCTGGCATCTTCCATCTTCCTTTCCTAGTGAAGGGTCTCTGCCTGAAATGTCAACTGTTTATTCTGCTCCATAAATGCTTCCTGACTTGCTGAGTTCCTCCAGCATTTTGTGAGTTGCAAATACATTTAAAGTAGATTTTTGGACACTGAACCCTTTGGTACCAAAATGTGCTCATCAGCACAACTAGAAGCTTTGGTACCATATGTGTGGAATTTGTGGATGACCCCATGTCTTTGCACATTCAAAGTCAAAATTATTATCAAAGTACATGTACTTGTGGCTTGTGCGAGTGAGGCTAGAAATAGGAAGATCGTAGAGTTTAACACGTGGCCAAGGAGTTGGTGTAGGAGAGAGGTCAAGATTTTTGGATCATTGGGCTCACTTCCAGGGAAGGTGGGAGATGTACAGAAGGGACGGTTTGCACCTGTACTGGAGGGGAACTATTATCCTAGCAGGAATATTTGTTAATGCTGCACGGTGGGTTTAAAGTAGAGTTGTAGGGGGATGGGAACCAGAGTGCCAGAACAGTTAGTGAAGTGGTTGTGGAGGCAGATGTTGGTAAGACCTCAGACAAAGTCAGAACTCAAAAGGTGTGACTAGTGTCCTGAGCTGTGTATATTTCAATGCCAGAAATATTGTAGGAAAGGTAGATGAGCTCAGGGCATGGATCAACACCTAGAATTATTATACTGTAACTGTTAATGGGACTTGGTTGCAGGAGGGGCAGGATTCCATTATTTTAGACATGACGGGGTGGGAGGGATTAGAGGAGGAGGGGTGGCGTTACTAGTCTGGCAAGTGTGGATTGGGGCAGGCTGTTTTCTGGCAAAGGAGTACTTGGTAAGTGGGAGGCCTTCAAAAGTGAAATTTTGAGGGTACAAAGCTTGTATGTGCCTGTCAGAATTAAAGGTAAAGATAAACAGATTTAGGAAATGTTGATTTTCAAGAGATATCAAGGCCCTGGTGCACAGCAAGTATAGACAGGTAGGAATAAATGAGGTGCTTCTAGAGTATAAGAACCGCAAGGCAATGCTTAAGAAAGGAATCAGGAGGGCTAAAAGAAGGCATGAGGTTGCCCTAGCAGACAAGGTAAGGTACAGGGATTCTAAGGGATTCTATAGATACGTTTAGAGCAAAAGGATTGCAAGGGACAAAATTGGTACTCTGGAAAATCGGAATTGTAATCCATATGTGAAGCCAAAAGAGATGTGGAGGTCTTAAATGGATTTTTTACAACTGAATATACTCACGAGACAGACACTGCATCTACAGAAATGGGGCAAAGCAGATGCAACTCCAGGGGCCCTCTACAGATTACAGAGGAGGAGGTGTTTGCTGTCCTGAGGCACATTTGGGTAGATAAATCTCCAGGGCCTGACAAGGTGTTCACTTGGACCCTGTGGGAGGCAGAAATTGACAGGGTCCTAGCAGAGGGACTTAAATCATCCTTGGTGACAGGTGAGGTATCAGAGGATTAGAGGAGAGCCAACATTGTTCCGCTGTTTAAGAAAGGCTGTAAAAATAAACTGGGGGATTACAGGCTGGTGAGTCCGACTCAGCAGTGGGAAAGTTTTTGGAAGGTATTCTGAGGGATCGGATGTGTAAGTATTTGGATAGACATGGACTGATTAAGGATAGTCAGCATGGGTTTGTGTGTGGTAGGTCATGACTAACCAGTCTTGTAGAGTTTTTTAAGGAAGTTACCAGGAAAGTGGATGTTGTCTACATGGACTTTAGCAAAGCATTTGACAAGGTCCCGCATAGGAGGTTAGTTAAGAAGGTTCAGTTGCTCAGCATTCAAAATGGGGTAGTAATTGGATTAGACATTGGCTTTGTAGAAGAAGCCAGAGAGTGGTAGTAGATGGTTGCCTCTCTGACTGGTGGTCTGTGACAAGTGGAGTGCTGCAGCGATTGGTGCTGGGTCTCTTGATGTTTGTCACCTGTATCATAGATCTGGATGATAATGTGGTTTGCTGGATCAGCAGATTTGTGAATGACACCAAGATTGGGGGTGTAGTGGACAGCGAGGAAGGCTAGCGTGGCTTAGAGTGGGATCTGGACCAGCTGGAAAAATGGGCTGAAAAATAACAGATGGAATTTAATGCAAACAAGAGTGAGGTTTTGCACTTCAGTTATACAAGTCAGGTCTCACACGGTGAACAGTAGGTTACTGAGGAGTGCAGTAAAACAAAGGGACCTGGGAATACAGGTCCATAATTCATTGAAAGGGGCATCACAGGTAGATAGGATTGCTTTTGGCAGATTAGCCTTCATAAATCTGAGTATTGAGTACAGATGATAGGATGTTATATCAGACAATGGTGATGGCTAATTTAGAGTATTGTGGGCAGTTTTGGTTGCCCACCTACAGGAAAGATGTAAATAAGGTTGAAAGTGTACAGAGAAAATTTACAAGGATGTTGCTGCCACTCGAGGACCTGAATGATGAGGAAAGATTGAATTAGGTTAGCACTTTATTCCTGGTACGTAGAAGATTAAGAAGAGATTTGATAGGGGTCTACAAAATTATGAAGGGTATAGTTAGGGTAAATGGAAGCAGGCTTTGCCCACTTGGGTTGTGTGGGACTACAACCAGGGGTCATGGGTTAAGGGTGAAAGGTAAAAAGTTTAAGGGGAGCATGAGGGGAAACTTCTTCACTCAAGACGGTCGTGAGGGTGGGGAACAGGTTGCTAACACAAATGGTGCATGTGAATTTGATTTCAACATTTAACAAGTTTAGTTCACAGATGGCAGGGAGATATGGAGGACTATGGTCCCGACGCAGGTTGATGAGTGGAGGCAGTTTAAATGGTTCGGCATGGACTAGGTGGGCCGAATGGCCTGTTTCTGTGCTGTATTTTTCTGTGACTCTGAAACATGTCTGGCATTGGAGAGGGTCCAGCTCATAGAGGTGGTGATACCTTTGTGCAGTACTGCTGTTATTGTCATTCTGGGTGGTGAAAGTCACAAGTTTGGAAAGTGCTGAAAGGTTATTGTTTCAGAACCCACAATTTAAAATCATTAAACTTCAGAGGTTGCTTTCTAACCTTTGAGGTCTCTGTCCATCATATTGTCCTCTTGCTGGATAAGCACAGTGTCCCCAACTTTTACAGTAGACTTGTGCACCACTGTGATCGTCTGCATACAGCTTGTACTTTTCGATCTGCGTCCCAGTCTAGTACTTCCAGTTCTGCTGTGTGTACTTCCTTGACGTCTGGTAACTTCCCCTTCATTTTGAGGTTGTAGAGAAGTTCGGCAGGACTCTTCCCTGTGGTGGCATGTTCCACACATCCGTACACAGTCACATGCTTTCTCAGTTTTACGCTTCCAGTCAAGTCCTTCTGCTTGAGCAATCCCAGTCCTTTTCATCAGTGATGCACTTTGGTTCCACTTCACCAACTGCCTGAGCCCACTTTGGTGTTGTTCTCGGGCGTTTAAGTTCATTGCTCTCACAATATTCCCTCACCCTCACGATAGATCTGAATTGAGGTAAATTATCTGATGTGATAGATACAGGCAGTCTACGTCTACTGAAAATGTTTTCCAGACCGTCAATAACTCTACAGTTGTAGAGGGCAATGTCATATTCATAAAATCGACGGTTGTTATCAACTACCACTAGAATGGAATGGTTTGTTGATAATGGTCAAAGCAAATCAACAGTTACCTCCTGCCAAGGACCATCCGGTAACAGTGTCAGTTTTAGTGGTTCTGGAAGGTCAGGTCTAGATACATTTTGACGACCGTGACAAGTTTTGCAGTATTTCTCAGCTGCTTTATTTAAACCAGGGCACCAAGCCGTGGTTCTGAGATGCTGTTTTGTACCATCTATTCCCAAGTGTACCTTCATGAGCTGTGGTGAGTGCCCGTGTGTACAAGGCTTTAGGTAACACAACCTGTGCCACTCTGAGGATAAAATGACCCACTACACACAGTTCATTTGCAATGGGTGTATATGCCGTACAGTTCTCAAAGTGTGTGTTCATGATGGCTTTACGCAGCTCCTGCTGCTCTGGATCTGTGGCTGAGACGCTCTCCTCCTCTCGTGTTGTTAGGGCTTTAGGCGTCTCTCTTTCTGAGCAGTCTCTCCCAGTAGCCTCGACAGTAGGCCTGCAGTGTGGTTTTCCTGGTGTGTGTATGACTCTGTAGACATATGGTGTAATCTTAAGACCCACCGCTCTGTCCGTGCGCATGGTTTAGATCTTGGGCTGTAAATCATCTCCAAAGGTTTGTGATCTGTGATCATATCAGATTTTCTCCTATACAAATAAGGATGAAGTCTTTCACAGGCCCATACTAGTGCAAGTATTTTCATTCACAGTCTGTGAGACTACAGCTCACATTGCAGACAGGTACCATTTCTTCTTTGGTATGGATAACTGTCCCCAGTTCGACTGGGCTGGCATCTGCTATTACTTTAGTTGAGGCATCTTTATCAAAATAGGCCAATGTACCTGCTCTCGCTAGCTCCTCTTTTAGGGTCTTAAATACTTGTTTCTGTTCTCCAAACTTGAACTGGGTGTCCTTCCTGGTCAGTCATCTCAGTGGTTCTTACAGAGTTGCAAACTGTGGTTGAAACTGCTGCTGTAGCCACAAGACCTAGGAAACTCCTCACAGAAGTGAAGCTCATGAGCCTCCATTACTGCTCACACTCTCGCCTCAGTTGGTCCGATGCCTTTCTGTGACAAGAGAATTCCCATGAAAACTATTCTGTCCATCTTGAACTGGCATTTCTCCAGGTTCAGTGTCAGTCCACACTCTGCGAGTCTCTTTAAGACAGCATGCAGTCTCTCATCTTGCAGTTTCTGGTTAGGCACATGTGCAATCACATCATCTGAGATGTTCTCAACTCCTTCCATTCCAGCTGAAGCATTTGCTATCTCGTGCTGGTACTGCTCACTGGCTGATGACTCACCAAATGTCAGCCTCTTGAGCCTGTACACCCCATTATGCATTGCAAATGTGGTTATTATCTCTCTAGATTCTGGAGTTGGCTCTAGCTGGTGATGGCCCCATTTCAAGTCTAGTTTGCTAAACACCTCAACACCATTCATACCCTGTAGTACCTCACATACAGTTGGAATGGGATATCTCTCCCTCACAATTGCTTCATTTGCCCTTCTCATGTCTAGGCACATTCTGACGTCCTTGTTGGGTTTTGGTAAAATTACTGCCGGGTTAACCCAAGGAGTTGGGCCTTCAACTTTCTCAATAATGTCCATTTTCATTAGCTGTTCGATATTTTCTCAACAGCCTCCCTAAAGTTGTAAGGTATGTGTCAGAGCGGCTGGGCCACAGGCTTTACATTCGGGTCAATGTACAGACTGATCTGCACAATGTTCAACTTTCCTACCCCTTCAAACACTTTTGGGTACTGCAGCTTAAGTGACTCTTTAACGTCTGTCACTAGTGACACTTCTTCTCCAGTCTTTAACACACCTAATGTTGTTGCTGTTACTCTACCTAGGAGTGGTTCACCTTTGCCTTTTATAACTACCTCTTCCTGGTCTGTTTATTTCACATATTCAAACACCCCCTCAACCTCCAGTGATGTGCTGGGTGAATATGGGTACAGCTTTCTCTTCTGCTTAGGACTTTTATGAATGGCACTTTATCTTCTGACTTATTTTCCCCACAGATTTTCACCCTGGTATATTACTTCTGGCTCCTGAATCTACTAACATGCACATATTTACACCCCCTTCACAAAAAGTACCGTATATTTCGCACTACAGAGCACACCTGATTAAAAGCCACTGGCTCTAATATTAGAAAGAAAATCAATTTTGTACTTGTACAAGCTGCACCGGATTTTAGACCGCACCGGATTTTAGACCGCAGGTGTCCCACGTTGTAATATGAGATATTTAACCAGAAAGATATTACACGTGAGGATTTTTTAACTTTTAATTAAATCCATATGGTAACATAAACAAATACATATTGCAAATGCTTTTTTTCGAACCGTGCCTGTAACACGGCTACTTTTAAATATACATACGTATCGGTAACACACAAATTACGTTGCGTATACATTCCAATATCTCCTAACGACTGGTAAAAAAATATATACTGCAGCCTACCAGGAAAAGTTATTGATCGCCTTTAACTTAAAAGCAGCGTTTCGCGCTCGCCTAATGCCCCCACCTTCCCGTTTATCGCAAACCGGTATTTCCCACCGCGGCGAAACCGGATGTGACGTCATAGTATCCCGGGATGTAGTACTTCTAACTTTAACTAGAAAATACTAACAAATGAATTACTAAGCGAAAATATTATAAACTAAATAACTGCCATAAAGGCAGCACAATGCTTTTCTTCGAGTGTTTTCCATGTTGATGAGGGTGAGTACAAATGACTGATTTACAATAATTTAATTGTGAAAGTGCGCTTGATTGATCGTACAATTTCATTGGACCTCTGTGAACTACTCATCAATTTTATTGGTCTACTGTTACGAGGCAAAATGTTTTTGGCGGCATGAAAAAAAATCATGCATTAGCCGCACCGTAGTAAAGGCCGCAGTGTTCAAAGCTGTTCAAAATGTGGGGGAAAAGTAGCGGCTTATAATCCGACATCTACGGTAATTTTTTTTCAGATGACTCTGTCTTGTTAACAACGAATGCAAATTCCTTCTGTTTATCCTCAACATTGTTCATTTTTTGTGTCTTTCGTCCTTTTGTCTGGCACAGTTTTGCAAAGTGGTCCTTTCCAGTGCATTTCTGCACGTCTGTCCATGAACTGGACACTTTTCCCCTCTGTCTTTTTGCCGTGTGTTGTATCCTCACAGTGTGATACACGACGCACGGTCTCTGGGAGGCTGCTCTGGAGTGACATGGCTGACAATTGTTCCTCTGCTTTATTACATGGTGCTGCTGTTTCCAGTGTGCGGGCAAGCATTAGACCCTGCATATTCTCCAGTGGTTTTCTCTGCACGTAGACTGAGTTACATTTTTCCTCTATGGCATCCCTGATTTGGTTGTCTGTGTCCATTTGAAAATCAGAGTCTTTTGCTGCCTGCTGAAGACGAGTGGAGAACTGTTGAGCCTTGTTTTTGGGCAAGCTGATGAAAGTGCTGCCGGACAGACATAGTGTTGACCCGGGGAATGGAACGAGCGTTCAGCGTATCCACCACTGTCACGTAGTCTGTGAGTTGTCCTGTGTTGAGAACATATCCTGCACATCTGGTCCTGCAAGCTATAAAAGTAGTGCTCTCCATCTTTGTTTTGTGTTTATCTGTTGTGTTATTGCCCACAATCAGTCCTTTACCATTGGCATAAAGTTCAAATGAGTTGACCGACTCTGTCCACCTTGGACCTATACATAAAACGTTGGAAGGGTTGGATCCCGGATTTCTCCATTCTCATCAACTAATGTTAAACTTACTTCCAAAGTCCATATCTTCATCGCCACTGTTGCAACCTATTTCAGTGCTTAATTAGTGCATATATCAGGACTGAATGCTCCATGTTCTGAACATTCTTATTCTCGCTTCCATGCTCCCTCACATCCTGTGTTTTTCTGTTCCCGACTGATGACATCATCACCGTACCTGACAAGTGTCAAGCTACATTAACTGCCGTTATCGTTTCAATACGTGACAGTCGCCACTGTGTGTGTGTGTGTATGCTGTGACGTACTCATCCCACCCTACTAAATGATAAGCAACAAGGCACAAGTTTGAATAACTCCGAGACACTGGCGGTGCAGATTACAAGCTGAACACTCAAGATTTGTTTTTTAGTATCCAGTCAAGTTGGCATGTGTGCTACTTTATCTCTCGGAGAGCATGCAAATTAAACAGTCGAAATGGTGCGTTCTGTACTTCCCTCTAACCACAATCAGTCCTTGATAAGAGGTTCTATCTTTAAATAGATTGAGATGAAATGCTGCTCTGAGTAAAAGCCCTGACCCTGGTTTCAGTGCTACATGAGGAGTGTTGCAGAATATGAGATGGCAAGGAGCCATTTAAAATGCAGGACCTCGATGCTTGTTCCCTGCATTGCCTCTGGTGCTATCAGTGTAGGAATAGAAGGGTAGGTCAGATGAATACGTGGCTGAAGGGATGCAGGATTTTCACACTTCTCTACGTTCTCCCCTTGACTGTGTGGGTTTCCTCCAGGTGCTCTGGTTTCCTCCCATGTTCCAAAGACGTATGGGTTGGGGGGTGAATTGACCACATGGGTGTAATTGGGTAGTGCGGGCCAGAAGGGCCCGTTACTGTGCTGTCTGTCTGAATCTGAACACATTTGACTATATGTTTCAATGTACATGTGACAAATAAAACTAATCTTTAAGCCAGAGATAACAGAAAAGGGGGAGAGGTGTCAGAAATGGCTCGGGTGAGTTTGAGGGCAGGATGGGAGTTAATAGTGAAGGTGCGGGAGGCAATGCCAATGCAGTCATTGATGTAAGGGGATAAGAGTTGTGGAATGATTGGGAGTAAGATCTGTCCCACATAGGAACAGCCAAGAAACAGGCCCAGCTGGGGCTCATTCAAGTGCCCATAACTGCACCTTAGCAGCAAGTGGGATGAGTCGAAAGAGAAGCTGTCAGGGTTACAACGAGTTTTGTCAGGGAGCTGCGAGTATCTGTGGAAGGAAGACAGTTAAATCTTCGTTCCAGAAAGAAGTGGAAGACCTTCATGATGAGTAATAATTACATATTTAATATAATTACACAAAGCTTAATTACATTTGTTTTATTGCAAGGATTCTGACTAGTAAAGTTAACTCAAAGCTTATTCGACATGTACGATATTCTCATTGAGACCCTACTGAAGGATGGACAAGTCTGACTACTGTGTTTTCTAGGCCGTAAAGTGTGGGAAAGGTGTGATTGTGCTGGAGAGGGTGCAGACGGGTTTTGCCAGGAAAATCTGATGCAGGGTTTTAACAATTGCTTTCCTCCGCATGGTGCTCGACCTGCTGAGTTCCTCGGGGAGGTGGTTTGCTGCTCCAGATTCCACCATTTGCAGTTTGTTGCGTCATCGCCAGGATGTTGCCTGTGAAGGAGCATTTCAGTCCTGAGGAGAGGCTGGGTCTGCTTTCCCTGGGGCGCAGGAAGTTAAATGGGGATTAAGAATGAGGTATGTAAAATTGAGGGGTATAGAGGGCGTAGAACATCGTATCAGAGAGAGATAAAACTGTGGAAGATATTGGTGTACAAGGAGGTCTGGAGAGAGTGGTAGACACAAAATCGCCAAGAGAATTTAAAAAGAGTCTGTATCTCAATAAATTGGACCGCTGTGAGTGAAGTGGGATGAATAGGGAATGGGTGAGCATGGTCATTGTTGGTCAAACGGCCTGTTTTTATGCTGTATGACCAACTTATTTCAACTTGTGACCCAGTTGTTGAGCAGACTTTGTGATTGTGCGGCCTTTTATAGAAACCACCCGCTGAGGATTTCTTGGGTGCCTCTTGTTACAGGCAGCCCACCTGTAACACCCAGAAGGCTTGTTGTAATTTTAGACTATTATTTGACATAATGGTGGTTTGGGTTCTGTGTTTGTTTCTGGGTACGTTTCAACCAGCTGTCCCTTCTCTTCCACCATTTGTTGTAGCTTGCCTTGTCTCTACCTCAGAAGTGGGATTATGTTTACAGCCTTGGAATGTAAAATGCATTGAAATCATTGCAATCAGATAAGACATTAAGTAGCTTCCTGTCTGTCTGTAGATCCAAGCAAATCAGTTATATAAACTAGCTTTCATGTTTTAGTCATATTTTACTTCATATTTCAGTTAATTATTCAAGCATGAAAACAGACCCTTCTGCCCATCAAGTATATCCTAGTCATTACTTAGTTGTAGAAAAGTACAGTGCAGAAACAGGCTATTTGGCCCATCTAGTCCTTGCCAAATCATTTAAGCTGCCTTGTCCCAACTACTTGCACCCAGACCATAGCCCTCTATACCCGTCCCATCCACGTACCTAACCAAACTTCTCTTTAACGTTCAGATCAAAATCACATCTACCCCAAGCAGTGTGTTCCAAGAATCTTGTGCGTGTGTGTGTGTGTGTGTGTGTGTGTTTTTGGAAAAAAAACACAACTACTACCTCTGACATCCCTTCTATACTTTCAACCTTTGAAGGTGGACTCCCAATCTTTCTGCAGTAGGACAGGGGTTGCAAAAAGAACCTTACACTTGATTATTGAGAAATAAGAGTGTACAGCAACAGACAGGAATTTCACAATAACCACACTTAATAACTTAACAATTATTCTTCTGTCTGTTATGCCCTAATTAGTAGCAAAGACCTCAAAGTAAAAGATTCTGAAGATAGAGATGCATGGGATTGATTCAGAAAGTAAAGACGTGTGCAATTGCAAGTTTAGATTGAGAACTGGTTTATCCGTGGAGATGGAATGCTGTTATTCTGGTTGGATGTCAATGACCAGTGCTGGTGTGCGAGGTTTGGTGTTGAGACTTCTCTATGATAGAGATTTATGTTGTATAGGAGTTGGATTAGAGTTGAAAGGATTTGAGTACAGGAGCAGGGAGTTTCTACTGCAGTTGTACAAGGCCTTGGTGAGACCGCATCTAGAATATTGTGTGCAGTTTTGGTCCCCTAATCTGAGGAAAGACATTCTTGCCATAGAGGGAGTACAGAGAAGGTTCACCAGATTGATTCCTGGGATGGCAGGACTTTCATATGAAGAATGACTGGATCGACTAGGCTTATACTCACTGGAATTTAGAAGATTGAAGGGGGATCTTATTGAAACTTATAAAATTCTAAAGGGATTGGACAGGCTAGATGCAGGAAGATTGTTTCCGATGTTGGGGAAGTCCAGAACGAGGGGTCACAGTTTAATGATAAAGGGGAAGCCTTTTAGGACCGAGATGAGGAAAAACTTCTTCACACAGAGAGTGGTGAATCTGTGGAATTCTCTGCCACAGGAAACAGTTGAGGCAGGTTCACTGGCTATATTAAGAGGAAGTTAGATATAGCCCTTGTGGCTAAAGGGATCAGGGGGTATGGAGAGAAAGCAGGTACAGGGTTCTGAGTTGGATGATCAGCCATGATCATACTGAATGGCGTTGCAGACTCAAAGGGCCGAATGGCCTACTCCTGCACCTATTTTCTATGTTTCTATAGAGTCTGGTTTTATAGAGCCAGTTTTATAGAGTCGGGTCCTTCAACTTTGCATCCATCAAGTACACATCCCATTTACAGCAGTTGTCTCATAGCTTTCTATGCCTTGACAATTCCAAGTGCTCAGCCTGAAGCTATTTAAGTGAGCGTACCTACCCTCAACACCTTCTCGGGCAGAGCTTTCTAAATTGCACCATCAGTCCTTTGTATCCTTCGTCTCTTGTTTTTTAGTTCAAGATTTATCTCTATCCGCTTATAGATTCACATCTTTCCTAACTTGAGTCATCATTCTTCGATGGAAATGTCCAGCAGACCTTTTGCTTAGTGTGTTACTCCTGAACTCAGTTATGTTTCCTTTGGATAATGCAAAACATCCAATAGTCATAGAACACTACAGCTCAGAAACTGGCCCTTCGACCCATCTACTCCATGCTGATCTGTTATTCTGCCTGGTTCTATCAATCCAAATTTCTGTTAAATGTTGGAATCTAACCCGCATCCACCACTTCCACTGGCAGATTAAATACCTTTTAAGTTACTGAATACTGAACAAAAGTTGGGGTTCCAATTGTGAAATGTCTTCTAAAGTTCTTTAATTTTTACCCCTACTTTTAATTATAACTCCCATCAGTTTCCGAAGTTCTTTGATGTTTGCCATCCCTTTGAAAGTGCATATTATATGTTGGTACACATACGTAATCGAGTACTAGCTATTAATTATCCTGACTGAAAGCAGCAGTTAGAGCCATGTTTTTGTCACCCACGCAGTGAACTTCTTTTGCTAATTTAAACATTATAGTAACTGATTCAGTGTGAATCGTTTGAGTGGTGCCATAACAACAACCTCTCACTCAATGTCAAAACCGAAGTGCTGATTATTGACTGCAGGAGGCAGGAGCCATAGGTCCATGAGTCAGTTCTCATTTGGGGAACAGAGGTGGAAAGTGTCAGTAACTTTAATTTCCATTCTGTCAACGTATCAGAGGACCTGTCCCAGGACTATCAGGGAAGGTTTGGCAGCTCCTCTACTTTCTCGGATTGCGTAGATTTGGCACGTGACCAAAAAACTTTGACAAACTTCTATAGATGCATGATGGAGAGCATCCTAACTGGTTGCATCACGGCCCGGTATGGGAACACCAATGCCCAGGAATGGAACAGTCCACAGAGAGGTGGTGGGTCCATCATCGGCAAAGCTCAGCCCTCCTTGTTTTACGGGAGTGCTGCCGCAGGAAAGCATAATCTATCAGAGATAGAAACCTTAAGTCCCACACCACTAGGTTCCTGAATAGTTATTATCCTACAACCGTTAGGCTTCTGAACCAGCATGGCTAACTTCATTCACCACTACTCTGAACTGACCTACCGATTCACTTTCAACGACTCTGTGCAACTCATCTTCTCAGTATTTTTAATTGCAGTTTGGCTTTTGCCATTGGTATTTGCCAATCTTTGTTTATGTATAGTTTTTCATAAAATTCTAATGCTTTTTTTCCCTATAAATGTCTGCAAGAAAGCAAACCTCAAGGTAGTATATGGACTTCGATTTTTTTTAAAAACCATTTTGAACTTAACTTTGAACTTGAATTGTTGGAATCTACTGTATAATTGTGTCTGCATAGAAACTACAGAATCAGTGAAGGTCTTTGAGACTACCTGGTGCTAATTCTGTAACTAGAACAATCCAGTCTAATCCATTTTCTCCTTGTGTGTCATTTGAAATACTAATCCAATTTTAAATAATGCTGTGGGTTATACCTTGAAAGCCACATATAATTTGACATTACCAGCCTGCTGATGATGAAATGTGGAAACTTTGGAAATTACCATTTATTATATTATCTATCCCCTGACCTTGGAGTCCATAATATAAGATGGAAGATGAATAAGTTTGGATGTTTAAAGCAGAATAACATAGAACGGGTGTTTTAATCATGTCATTTAACATTGAAGAAATTGTATTTTATGAAAATCAGTCTTAGATATTATATACAGTAGGGTTTTCAATTGGTGCCATGGAAGATATTAGGAATGGCAATGGAAACAGGAAAAAGATCAATGATTAACTTGTCACGTGTATAGATAGATAGATAGATAGATACTTTATTCATCCCCATGGGGAAATTCAACTTTTTTCCAATGTCCCATACACTTGTTGTAGCAAAACTAATTACATACAATACTTAACTCAGTAAAAAATATGATATGCATCTAAATCACTATCTCAAAAAGCATTAATAATAGCTTTTAAAAAGTTCTTAAGTCCTGGCGGTAGAATTGTAAAGCCTAATGGCATTGGGGAGTATTGACCTCTTCATCCTGTCTGAGGAGCATTGCATCGATAGTAACCTGTCGCTGAAACTGCTTCTCTGTCTCTGGATGGTGCTATGTAGAGGATGTTCAGAGTTTTCCATAATTGACCGTAGCCTACTTAGCGCCCTTCGCTCAGCTACCGATGTTAAACTCTCCAGTACTTTGCCCACGACAGAGCCCGCCTTCCTTACCAGCTTATTAAGACGTGAGGCGTCCCTCTTCTTAATGCTTCCTCCCCAACACGCCACCACAAAGAAGAGGGCGCTCTCCACAACTGACCTATAGAACATCTTCAGCATCTCACTACAGACATTGAATGACGCCAACCTTCTTAGGAAGTACAGTCGACTCTGTGCCTTCCTGCACAATACCGAAGCATAGTGAAATGTGCCATTATGTGTAACCCACAAGTGTCACCATACCTACAGGGCCTTCATAGCCTGCCCATAACTTACCCCAGCCCATACTATTTGGAGTGTGGGAGGAAACACGCGCGGTCATGGAGAGAACGTACGAACACCTTACGGGCAGCGGCAGGAATTGGTGATGCTAGCACAGTAAAGCCATTGCACTAACCACCACATAGGAAGAGTCAGCAGGAGCCATTTGTCTCCTTGAGCCTGCTTACCTTTCAGTAAAAAATCACGCCACATCTCTTAACACAGCAGCACCTTCCTGCAGAAACGCCACTTTGCTTGATTTCCTTAATAACCACAGATTATCAGTCTCTCAAGCTATGTATCCTAAACTAATACCTCACGCTTTTTGGACATCCAAACACTCTTCATAAAGTGTTCTTGTTTGTAGCTACTGTTAAGAAAGTGTCCGTATATAAGATCCAATTTGTCCACAGAATGGTTCAACAGGCAGGAGTAGGATACTAGGTGATCTTGCCCTTGGCTGTTTCTTGTTAAGGACAGGATGGAAAGAAGATTGTAATGCTTGTCTTTTAAGTACTACAACAGGATCTTCAATGACCACATGATGTCCTTAATGTGATATCTTCTGATAGGTGTGGTTAAGTGAGGCTTCCGTTGGTCAGAGTTAACTGTAGACATTGCATGTAGCAAGCTCCCCCCTCCACGCTTCTGATGAACCCAAAGGAACGGCAGAGATCGATACAGTTTGGCACCAGCAGTGCTGCAGGAGTTGCCTGCCAGCATTGGACTCAATGTAGGACTGCCTTAGGGACTCCAGTTCTGGATTTTTCCCTCAGGGTTTACACCCGAAGCCTTCCCCATGAGTGGGTGTAGCTGCAAGGCAGCAGAGGTTTGAGATCAGAGTTTTCCTTCTAGACTAGACTAGCTACCAACCACAGCTGACGAGCCCCATCTGCCTGATAGGTAAACCCTTGAAAAATGCGGTCAGAAGATACAAATACTTGTAGCATCAGGTTCAAGGGCAGCTTCTATCCCTTCGTTATCAGATTCTTGACTGGCTTTCTCATACACTAAAGATGAACTCTCAATCTTGTCATGGACATTCTATTCCATTTACCTGCACTGCTTTATCCGATGAAGGCTCTCAACTTGAAACATTTTCTGTCCATCTTCATCCAAGGATGTTCCTCTGCACCTTGTTTGCCTCTCCAGATGCTAGCATCTGTAGTCTCTTGTTCCTCCAAGGACAAGTCACTTGGAGTTGAGCTTTTCTACGTGAAAGAGTTTTGCAGTACAAACTTATTCCAGCAATTAAGAGAAGGGTGACTCAGTGGTGGATAAAGTAGAGTGGCCTTGCTCACACATCCCAAAGGTGTGCTTGCTGATGGGTTACTTGGCCATTGTAAATGGCCCTTAGTATGTAACTGGATGGTAGCATTTGGAGGGGATTGATAGGAAAGTCGGAATGAGGTCAGTGGAAGATTAGTGTGAGTGCTTGAGGTTGGCATGATTTAATGGGCCAAAGGGCCTGTTTCGGTACTCTATAGAAATCTTTGGAAATAGCAGGTCAGTCAGTATCTGAGGATGGAGAAACTTAATATATTTCTGATTCGTGACGCATATGAACTCAAAAATTAGTAGCAGAAATGGCCATTCAAGCCTGTTTTATTTAATGTGATGGTAGCTGACCTATGCTGCCCTTAACTGTGGCATTTCAACATCCCCTTCTTTTCCTCAATCACTCAGAAATCTATCTACTTCCCCTTTTAGATACGTGTAAACCAGCTTTCACCAGGGCCGAGAATTCCAGATGTTCAACGCCCTCTGAAAAGTTTCAACATACCTCAGTTTTAAAGCCCTTGTCTCCCCCACCTTTTTTTTTTGGGAGAACTTTTCCACTCATGAAACCATCCCACATTTACACTGTCAGGTACCTTTGGGATTTTGTATGTTTGAATTAGGTTACCCCCTGTTCTTCTGAGCTCCAAGGGATGCAGACCCTTTATTTAGCCTCCCTTGGTAGGACAGTTGGTGTATCAGAATCAGGTTTAATATCACCAGCATATGTCATGAAATTTGTTAACTTTGCAACAGTAGTATGTTGCAATACATGATAAATATAGTAAAAAAAAAACTGAATTACTGTCAGTATATGGTGAGAGTAAGCGTTCGGCACGGACTAGAAGGGCTGAGATGGCCCATTTCCATGCTGTAATTGTTATATGGTTATATGATTATTAAATAGTTAAAATAAGTAGTGCAAAAATGAATAAAAAATTTTTGTAATGTAGTGAGTAGTGTTCATGGGTTCAATGTCCATTCAGAAATTGCATGGCAGAGGGGAAGAAGCTGTTTCTGAATCACTGAGTGTGTGCCTTCAGGCTCCTGTACCTCCTTCCTGATGGTAACAAAGAAAAGAGGGCATCTCCTGGGTGATGGGGGTCCTTAATAATGGATACCACTTTTCTGAGGCACCGTTTCTTGAAGATATCTTGGATACTATGGAGGCTGGTACTCATGATGGTGCTGACTACCTTTGATCCCAGGAATTAGCCTGGTGCATCTCCTTTGCACTAATACCTACTTTTTTAAGGATTGGGGACCAAATCTATGCAATATTTCTGGTTTGACCACCCTGTGCAATTGCAACAAAGCCTACCGATTTATAAAATTCTAGACCTTGCAATGTAGGCCAAAATGCTGTTTGCCTTCTTGTCGACTTTTATCTGTTTCCCATTCTGTCTCCTCTTTCACCCATTCTCTTCTCGCTTCCCTCTGGTACCCCTCCTCCCTCCCTTTTTCTCATAGTCCACACTCATTCCTTCTTCAGCCCTTTACTACTTTTCCTATCACCTGCCAGCTTCTCACTTTGTCTATCCTTCCCCACGCACCCAGCTGCTCATCTTCCCCTTCACTTGGTCTCACCTGTCACAGCTTGTATGCCTTGCACTCCCCAGCCCCCCCATCTTATTATTCAGTCTTCATCCTGCATCCTTTTCAATGCTGATGAAGGCTAACAGCCTGAAATATTGACTGCTTATTCCCCTCCATAGATGCTGCCTGACTTGCAGAGTTCTTCCAGCATGTTGTTGTGGATTTTTAGCATCAGCAGAATCTCTTGTGTGTATAATTTTTTTTTAGACATGTCTGCAAGCTGTTAATGATGGACTAGAACACCTAGATCCTACTGAGTTTCACTTATTTACAGCTGCTCTCTTTCATCCACCTGAAAAGTTAAACTTATTTCACTCTGAAAAGATGCTGGCTTGGTCCGCTGAGGTCTTTCTATCCCTTTTCTGTTCCAATGCACAGTTTGAGAAGAACTCACTGTTCCTCCCCGTATTAGTGTGCAATAAAGTCACAGCAGAGTAACAGCTTGAAACTGATCAGGAAAGTGAAAGGAGAACATGAGAATCTAGAACAAAACACACGACCACAAAAGTTTCTACAGAAATTAAAAATGTAAAAGTTTTATTTCTGTTCCTTGCAGATAGAATGAACTTTTAATATAAAACTGGAAGAAAAATTAATGAAATGTTTTGTCTTTATGGGTGAAAATATTGGAGGGTAACTGATCTAAGCTGAACAAGGAACTAAATGAAATTGGAGTTAGTATTTTTTAAATTAAATTGGTTTATAGGTAATTAATGGACTGGGGTAAATAGATTCCTGTGACACGATGACTTCTATCCCAAATTCCATAGGTTGTAACCGTTCTAAAGGATCAGGAGGCAGTGAATGCAATAGCATTATTTGTGAAAGGGAGATGATGGTGATGAATGGGGAATGTTCACCAGTTAGAAGAGAGAGTATAGCACTTTGAAAATAGTAATAACGTGATTGTGCTGGAGATTAAAGATTAGCTTTATTTGTCACTTGTACATTGAAACATTCAATGAAATGTGTCATATTGCGTCAGTTACCAATGCAGACCGATTACTGTGCTGGTGGCAGCCCTCAAGTGTCACCACGTTTCTGGTGCCAGCATAACATGACCACAACTTAATACCCAAATGTCTTTATTATGTACCTGGAAGGAACCTGCGGCAGCCAGAGGAAACCCACACGGTCACGGGGGGAACGTGCAGAGAGCAGTGGGAATAGAACCCTGATCGGAGATTGCTGGTGCTGTAAAGCGTTGTGCTAACGGCTATCCTACCATGCCTTCCTTTCATGTTTTACCAGGAAGATGTTAGGATTGGAGGACTTTCGTTCATTCTGGGGAGGGGGGGGAACTTTTGTTCGTTCTGGGGCAAAAGGAGCCAAGGTGTGACCCGACAGAAGTGCGTCAGACCTTAAGAAGCATAAATGTGGTAGAAGTCAAAATCATTTTCCCATTGTAAAGGTATCAAAAACAATAACAGGTTTAAGATGAGAGGAAGGAGTTTTAAAAGGGATCGAAGGGGAAGACCTTGATTATTAAGAATCTGTTAACAGAGGAGATGGTGGTGTTGGTTACTTCATTTAAGAGATATTTTAGGCAAACACTTAAATGGACAAGGCATAGAAGGCCATGCTTCTAATATAGGCAGATGGACAAAATGGTCTGCCTGGATTTGATGGTGTGAAGGACCCTGTTTCAGTGCTGTATATCTCCAGCCGTGAGGAATGAGCAGAGTCAACTTGGATTAACAAAAGAGAAATCATGTTTGACATATTTCATTTTTTGCACTTGTACCTAGTAAAATACTGTAGATAAAGATAAAAGCAGTTGATGTGGTATATGTGGACTTGGAACAAAACTTTTGGAAAGGTACCAATCATGAGCTGATTCAATTAAAATTAGAGCACATATGTCTGAGGTAATGTACTGGGTTGGATTGAGGTCTGGTTAAAGGAAGCAAAATGATGAAAATTATGACATTGTAGTGTCGTGGTAAGCATAATACTGCCAGAAGATCAGGGTTTCAATTCTTGCCCTGTCTGAGGAGTTTGTATGGTCTCCCTGTGACTCTTTAAGGGTCCTCCGGCTGCTGTGGGTTTCTTCCATATTCCAATGACACAGTGAGTTGGCACTTGCAGGCAGCCCTCTTCTCATTGCTCATCAAGGAGGTGGCCTCTTTTGCTCTCTTTTTGTATTAATGTATATATTAATATTTGTAATTTAGTCTTCTGATTATTATGTATTGCAATTAATGCCACAAAACAACAAATTTCATGACATATGCCAATGATATTAAACCTGATTCTGATACGACACTCAACTCATCTTCACCTGTGTTGCTTGTTGATGCATTTCACTGTGTGTTTGTGACAAATAAACCCAATCTTTTCTTTTCCCCTTTCTTTCTAATGCCTACGAATAAATGGGTCACTTTTCAGCTTGGGAAGTGGTGACTAGCAGGTTGTCACGGGTACTGGGTTCCAGACTGATGAACAGGTGTAACATGTCCAAGTTTGCTGGTGATGCTAAGCTGAGCAACAGGTGAAAAGCAGTTTGAGGTTGTCCATTTAAAGGTAAAGAAGGAATTTTTTAAGGCATTTTGTAAGTGGTGAGAAGTTGTCGTGTAAGTGAAGAGGGACTTGGCTTTCCTGTCCAAAAGTGACTAAAGAATAATGTGCAGGTACAGCAAGCAATTGGAAAGATGGCTGCTATGTTGGCAATATAATGGCAAGAGCATTTAGGTGTAAGTGTAAAGACATTTTATTGTATTATTACCTCATCTTGATGTGACCTACACCTAGCATGTGTGGCCTGCTCTCCCTACCCAAGGAATGGGATACTTGTGTAAGAGGGGTTTACAGACCAATTCTTGAGTTGTGTCTTTTATCTCGTATGGAGAAAGTAAACATATTTTATATTTTCTCCCAGAGTTCAGCAGAATGACCATGAGATATAGGAGTAGAATTAGGCTATTTGGCCCATCGAGTCTGCTCCGCCATTTCATCATGGCTGATCCATTTTCCCTCTCAGCCCCAATCTTCCGCCTTCTCTCCGTATCCCTTCAAGCCCTGACTAATCAAGGATATATCAACCTCTGCCTTAAATATACAATAAGTCTTGGCCTCCACAGCCCGCCTGTGGCAAAGAATTCAGATTCATCACCCTCCGGCTAAAGAAATTCCTCCTCATCTCTATTCTAAAAAGATGGCCCTCTATTCTGAGGCTGTGTCCTCTTGTCTTAGACTCCTTTACATAGGAAATATTCTCTGCACACCCACTCAATCAAGGCCTTTCACTGTTCGGTGACTTTTAATGAAGTCACCCCTCATTCTTCTGAATTCTAGTGGATACAGGCCCAAGGCCACCAAACTCTCTTCATATGACAAAGCCATTCAATCCTAGAATCATTTTTATGAACCTCCTTTGAACCCTTTCCAGTTTTAGCACATCCTTTCTAAGATGAGAGGCACAAACCTGCCCTCAGTACTCCAAGTGAGGCCTCACCAGTGCTTTATAAAGTTCCACTTTACATCTTGATTTGATGTTCTAGTCCTCTTGAAATGAGTGCTAACATTGCATTTGCCTTCCTCACCACCGACTCAACCTGCAAATTAACCTTTAGGGAATCCTGCACAAGGACTGCCAAGTCCCTATTGCGACTCAGTTTTTTTTGTATGAGATGATATATGAAACACAAAAAAATCCTTCAGAGATTTGACAGGGTAGATGAATGGATGTTTCCCCTGGCTGAAGTGTCCAGAATCACAGGTCACTTTCTTAAAATTAATGGTTTGTCCGTTCATTCCTGGGGTGAGAACATACCATGCAGAGGATGCTGAATCCTTCAAAAGCTCAAAGTAAATTTATTATAAAAGTGCGTAAATGTTAGCGTTTAGAACCTTTCAAATTCATTTTCCTGCAGGCATTTACAGGAGTGGGGCAAGAGGAATATATTAGAATTCATGAAAAACTATATATAAACAAAGACTGACAAACAGCCAATGTACAAATGACAAATAGTGCAAAAAAAAAGCAAAACTGAGAAGAAAGGTTGTAAAGAGTTCTTGAAAGTGAGTCTGTAGGTCGTAGTCATTTCAAGGTATTGGTGAGTGAAGATATCTATGCCTGTTCAGGAGCCTGATGGTTGTCGCTAATAATTGTTCCTGAACCTAGTAGTGTGGGTCCTATTGTTTTGCATGCCATACAAGCTCGTCTCTCCAATATCTATGAATTGATCACCAAGTTTCATCGTGTTTATTCCAAAATTCCGAATTTCATGTTCAAGCTAAGGTACCTTTTGTTTGGAGTTAGTTAGCACCTGCTATTCTTGTCAAATCAGTCTTCACGTGTTCAGATAGAGAAGCAAAGGAACTGATACAGATGCTAGTTATGGCAGACTCTGTCCATTCAATGTCATCAGTGAGACACTGTCCAAAAAAGCTCTTTTGGTAGAATTCTTGAAATCTTCAACACAGGGTTTCTTTCAGTAACTTGCAAACTGATTTGGGGTGTTACCATAATGTCATAATTATATTATGAACATGCTATTGTTGAGGCAAGTGTGTGTTCGAAGCATTTTAATTCCAATATGGGATCATTGACCTGAAACTTCAGTTAACTTTTTCTCTTCCAGATATGCTGCCTGACCTGAAGACTGTTCCCAACATATTCTGTTCCCCTTCTGTTTGGCAGCCGAATTTATTGTTTCTAAATGCTGCATTCTAGAGATCAGTAATATTGTGTCACTGATGATGACTAGTTGTTGACATTCATTGTATGTTGCAATAGTTTGTGGATGTGTTGCATTTGAATAGTGTCTTTTGCAAGATCAGAATTTCCAAAGCACCTTTGAGATGATGCAGTGTTTTGAAATAGAGAAAGTCTGCTGCGTGTTAGCTCATGTGTGGAGAGAAATAATTTGAAGTTTCGCAACTGTAACGTCAGAAGTGGTAAATGTTAGAGATTTTTATGGGTTTTCTATAAGTGTAGGTACAAGGTAAGCAGGCGGGGAGATTGGAAATGGGCATGTTAGAGGGAGGGAGGGAGGTATTATTTTTATTATTTTTTTATTAGTTTTTTCTATACATTTTACAAATTAAAAACCCCAAATCCCAATGAGGAACATTAATACAGTGCAAAATTAAGCATACAATGACAATATGCTACAAAGGAAGAGAAGTTGACAAAAAAGCACCTAAATTGAAGACAAGTAAACTTAGTATCCTCCCCAAGCCCCACAACACAAAAAAAACAACAACTCCAGACCAACCACAACACAATATAGAGAGTATAAGTCAGGATAATCAAACTCCCAGACTGTGAATACACTTAGCAACAGAGGATAATAATGCCTACTACCAGAAAAAAAAAGGGAGCTGAAAGCAAGGGACCGAAAAGAAAAAAAAAACCCTAGTCAAGAGGAAGGTTATGAAAGTACTCGATAAAGGGTCCCCAGACCTTATGGAACTTTAGATCCGAAATAAGAACTGAGTAATGAATTTTTTCGAGGTCCAAGCAGGCCATAATGTCGTTAAGCCATTGCGCATGAGTGGGCGGGGCAACATCTCTCCATCTAAGGAGGATCAAGCGTCTAGCCAGGAGAGAGGCAAAGGATAATATTCGGCATTTGGTCGGACCCAGACGTAAATCTGTCTCGCCCCAGAAACCGAACAAAGCAATTAAGAGGTTTGGTTCTAGGTGCTGATTCAGAATACAGGATAACGTAGTGAAGACATCTTTCCAAAATTTCTCCAAGCTAGGACAGAACCAGTACATATGGATGAGAGAGGCCACGCCCCTCTTGCATTTATCACAGAGCAGACTAATGTTAGGGTAGAATCAAGATAGTTTAGATTTAGACATATGGGCTCTATGAACAATCTTAAACTGTAAAAGGCAATGGCGAGCACAAAGAGAGGTTGAGTTAACCGATTTGAGAATCGAGTCCCAGCTCTCATCGGATAAGGAGGTATTTAAATCCTGCTCCCAGGCCATTTTAATTGGAGGGAGGTATTTAATGAAAATCATTACCAGAGGTTGTTGAGGGGGAAACACAGGAAGCAGTATTTATGATCTGAAAATGTTGAATTCTGTGGTTCAATCTGAAGGGCAGAAAAACACCTAATGAAAGTATAAGATGTTATTCCTGTAGAGCTTCAACTTGCCATCACTTTTGTAATACAAAAAAAAGCAAGAGGCATTTTTTTTAAATGTGGAAACCTCTGATGTGTAACTTAATCTCTTTACTGCGGACAATGTATAATAAAAGTTTAAAATGAAACTACTTTGCTTTTTATCATCCTCCCATTGCTATTTCTGCCCTCCTCCCCCCCCCCCCCCCACTATTCCTCCTCCAGGTTTTCCAACACTTCAGCCAACAGTCCTACACACACCAATTAAACCTTTGAGCTTCAGTACCAAACACTGGTCACTTTTGAGTCGCCCTCGTATCCAGCTGTTGGCAGCTGAGCCCAGTCCTTCTCTCCACCATCAAATGCACAAAGCGATAGTGCACAATATGCAAGGATAGGATGGTGATGGTCATTCTATCCCATCATTACTCTGATTCTTGCTCATTCCTCTTCTTTTGCCCCAATACTTACTGTGTATGTTGTGTTCTTTATATTCATACGTACCGTGGGTTACTAATAAAGAACCATATTCTCTGTCTCAAATAGAACTTTAACAAAAACCACAAAGTCTTTACAGTACCATGTTTCTTGATCTTTCTGTCATCCCTGTGCATGCTCAGAACTCTCTCCAATCACGTTCTTACACTTCATATCACCACAGCCTACAAAATCAATCAGTTAGCAATGAAACCTGTAACTATCTGTTTGATATAAGTAAGCAGTGTTCTTCGTACTCAAAGATCAAAGTAAATTTGTTATCAAATACGTGCATGTCACCATATACTACAAGATTCAATTTGTTGTGGATGTTCACAATGGAAAAACGAAATACAATCAGAGTCAGGTTTATGATCACTGGCACGTGATGTGAAATTTGTTAACTTAGCAGCAGTTCAATGCATTGCATAACATAGAAGAAAAAAATAATTAATTAATAAATAGATTGAAGTATGCGTATATTGATTAGATTAAAATCGTGGAAAAAACAAATACTGTATTTTTTTTTAAAAGTGAGGTAGTGTTCATGGGTTCGATGTCCATTTAGGAATCGGATGACAGGGGAAGAAGCTGTTCCTGGATCGCTGAGTATGTACCTTCAGGCTCCTGTATCTCCTTCCTGATGGTAACAGTGAGAAAAGGGCATGCCCTGGGTACTGGAGGTCCTTAATAATGGTGCTTAATAATGGATACAATAGAATCAATGAAAATCTACACACAAAGACTGACGAACAACCAGTGTGCCAAAGAAGACAAACTGTGCAAATATGAAATAAATAAGAAATAATTAGCACCAAGAATATGAGTTGTAGAGTCCTCGAAAGTGAGACTATATGTTGTATAGTTAGTTCAGCTTTGAGGCGAAGGAAGTTGTTCATTCACACTGATTCAGGAGCCTGATGGTTGTATGGTAATAACTTTTCCTGAACCAAGTGGCATGGGACATAAGGCTTCTGTACCTCCTCCCCGATGGCACTGCAAGAAGAGAGCTTGGCCTGGATGGTGGGGGTCCTTGATAAAGGATACGTAATTGGAGGCTGAGCTTTCTTAGCTCTTCCTGAAAGTAATACACCATTGGCTTGCAGTATTTTGTTTTGAAAAGAACGTTTATTGTACCAGATATAATATGTAACGGGCACTTTGGATGTGGCACTTAATTCAATATCTGCCACTGATACAATGCCAGCTTTTCTCTTCAGGACGAAGAAAATCAAAATGATTTTAGCAGAATCTGAGGGTGAGCTGGGGGTAGCCCGCAGGCGTCACCATCACATGCCCACAACTCACCAACCCTCATCTGTACATCTTTGGAACGTGGGAGGAAACTGGAGCTCCCAGAGAGAATCTACGCAGAATGATGAGAATGTACCAACTCCTCACAGACAGTAGCAGGAATTGCACTCCGATTACACTGTGAAATGTGGCACTAACCACAGTGCTACTGTGCTGCAGAAAAGCAGAAAGTTTCTCCATTCGTTATAACGTTTCTAATGCCGCCTGTAGTTTCTTCCAATCCCAGGTCAAGGCTCTTGGGTGGGGGGTGGGGGAAGAGATACATTTCTGTAATCATTGTCTTCACTCACATAATATTTTTTCCTCGAATGTTGGAAAGAATGTTCAATGTTCTTTGTTTTGCTTTCAGAGTTGCAGATGTACGAAATCAGTCTCATAATTTCAGTTTCACCTTGACTGATAGAAACTTTTTAATCCCAGATTTGATAATAGAATTTAAACTCTCCGATTGCTGAGATGGCATTTGGTCCTTCAGCTTTGGGTCCTTCGCTCAGGTGTCTGGATTTGCTAACACAGTAACTAGATACTGCATACATTCCCACAGGCTGCCAGCTTCAGGCAGGATCTGAAATTGGCTCTGCATGCCCAGACATTGGAAGTAGAGTGCCATTTGATTAGCAGCAAGCTACTTTTGGTCAGAACTTGGTATCCTACTTGAACATTCAAAGTCTTTGGGGCAAGGAGGAAGTCACTTAGCACTTCGGTAGTATGTTCAACCTGGTGCTTTCTTGTGCCCTGTAAACATTTCATTATCAATGCATTTAATTTGAAAAAAATTGACAGCGGCTACACCCCCGGTGCACCTCATATCCTAATGAGATAGGGGCATGCTTGTCCTAGCATGCGAAGACCATTCCAGTGGAATGGTAGATGAGATCAACGCAAGATCCAATGGCCGGGAAGGCGATTCTGCAATGCTACATGGAGAGCGAAGGGCATGGAAGAAGTCAAGTTCATCCACTGAAACCAAGGAAGACCCCAGTTGTGACGTCAACTTGTACCACAGGAACCAGACTCCCGAGGTGGAGAGAGTGGAACTGCCCAGAGCATGAGCTTCACACTTTAAAAAAAACTCCTACACAGGTCTCGACGGAGAATATTAAAAATATTGAACTGTTTTTCACTGTACTTTCGGATCTAGACATTACATTTATCAATAGGGTTGAAAGAGGTAATGTCTGATGAAGGGTCTTGGCTGGAAACATCAAGATTATTCTGCCTGACTTGCTGAGTTCCTCCAGCATTGAGTGTGCATTGCTCAGGGTCGTTAGAGCAACACCTTATGTTCTGTCTGGTTACCCTCCAACCTGATGGCATGAATATCAATTTCTTCCAGTGAACAAATTCCCTCACCCCACCCCATTCCCCATTCTGACTTTTCACTTTTCACCTGCATATTACTTCCACCCCCCACCCCCCAGTCCTTCCTCCTTACTTTTCTCCTTTTATTCACACTCCTCTCCTATCAGATTCCTTCTTCTCTAGCCCTTGACCTTCCCACCTACTTGGTTTCAAAGGATCTCAGGCTGAAACGTCCACTGTTTACTCTTTTCAATAGATGCTGTGTGACTTGAGTTCCTCCAGCGCTCTGTGTTGATATGGTGAGGATTGTTGTTCCCCTTGCTAGATGATTGTCTATGCCTTA
Organism: Hemitrygon akajei; assembly: GCF_048418815.1. Lineage (NCBI taxonomy): Eukaryota > Metazoa > Chordata > Chondrichthyes > Myliobatiformes > Dasyatidae > Hemitrygon > Hemitrygon akajei. Next base: position 9,421,817 of record NC_133146.1, read on the forward strand.
AGTTGTTTGTGGAAGATTATCAGAAGTCACTGGTCTCCTTTTGAAGGCTCTCGTTGCCATGGCCATTACCTATTTCTGGCATCAAAACTAATTAGAATGAATGGAGAAGTTATTTAAGTGATGATCAAAGCTGTTTACAACTAAGACACAGGTGCTGAATTTAATTTTGGTGTGTGATTCTCTCACTGGTTCCTTTAGCAATACACATGCTAAATTAAAGGTGGTGAACATTGTATCTGCCTGTTGTCTTATGTATTTCCGCCCATTCCTTTTATAAATCTTGTTTTTGATTATGATTTGATGATTTTTGCGTTGAACAAAGTGTGACAAACAATGCAAGGTTTATACTTGGTGTAAAAATTCTAAATGTTATACATGATTAGAGTGGAGAAGAGTTGAAATGAATAAAAGATTCACCATCGCCCTATTTCTGCATTCAGTTAGATTGTGAGAGGTTTCCACCGATAATACATTTTCTAACTTCTGCTCTATATTCTGTATTCCATAAATCACTTCCCAAATGATACTGTTGACCCAGAATCCATAACAGCCTGGGTCAACAGGTTGAGATTCACTGGCTATTATGCTTGTGGAAACATGCATCTGGTTAGTCTAAGGTGGTCTGTCTTGAACTGTTTGGAAGAATTTGCTCCTTTTTACCCTCATCTCAACCCCATATCAGCTTCTTACCCCAGACTGTTAGACTTCTGACCACCCTGCTGCCACCCAACACGTGTGCACTTTTGTCTGAATGCCCTGCAGCTCCCGTCACTCTCCAGCTCTCAGACACACTCTCACCTTGCACTGGCCGCTTTTCATCTTTTATTGCTGCTGTTTTCCATATTCATACAATTTTGTTTTTATTATACTAGTGTCAGTAACATTATCCTGTCTTACATAAGCAAGCACCATATTGTTTACGTCAACCTATCAGTCTTTAGGTCGTGTTACTCAGGGACTTGTACTGCACCTTCAAAGCAGTCTGGCGTCTTGCATTACCCAACGAGTTAGTGCGGGATCACTTGACACTGAAATAAAAAGTAAAAGTAATCAAATCGGAATTTTTGAAGTTGGGTTCTGTGTACTTTTGTGGTGTTTTGCTGGTAAGAGTTATCAATATGGATAGCAGAAGTGAGCTTGCATTGAACTGGGCAGAGTTCTTGAAAATTTTAAGGCATATGATTTGAAGGTAGCTGGGTGAAATTATAGGAAATTTACAACCATGCCTTGTACTAATTGATGAAATACTATTCAACCCAACTTACAAGATCCATAATCATCTTCATATCCGGCTGAATATTTCTGCATGAACCACATTTTACGGCTGTGTTCCGCGTTTCTACTCTCCTCTGGATGAAATAAATTTTCTGCAGCCTTGTACCCATTAGTTGGAATTTGGGTTCTGTCAAGGGTATTTGGCTGCTTCTACCTGGTATCTGTTTCTAGTTGTAGCCAGGTGTGAGTTACGGAGCCATGAAGAAATCCCCACGGTTACAGGCCCTTCGGCCCATCCAGTCATTGCTCACTCTCGGCTGGTTGTAAATTCCTGCATTCAGCCTATGCCATTCCTCCAAGCCCTGCTCACCTATTCAAGTGACACTACTGTACCTGCCTCCATCACCCCCACTGGCAACTCGTTCCATATACTCACCAACCTCTGCATGAAAGAATTTGCCCCTTAGGTCCCTTTTAAATCTTTCTCCTCTCACCCTAAATCAGAATTAAAATCAAGTGTGTTGCCATTGATGTCGTGAAACTTGTTATGTTGCAGCAGCGCTTTACCCAAAAATGCAAATAGATACAATGAGAAATATACAAAATTATTAAATTAAATAAGTAGTGGGAAAAGAGAACAAAAATAGTGAGGTAGTGGGCCCGGGCCTGAAACTTCGACTGTTTACTCTTTTTCGTAGATGCTGTCTGGCCCGCTGAGTTCGCACAGCATTTTGTGCGTTGTGTAGGTAGTGTTCATGAGTGGGTACTCTGTCCATTCAGTGGGGAAGAAGCTGTTTCTAAAATGTGGAGTGTGTGTCCTAAGGCTTGTATACCTCCTCTCTGGTGGTATTGAGAAGAGGGCATGCCCTGGGTGAAGGGATACTGTAATGATAGGTGCCTTTGAAGATATGTCCCTTTTGTGTTAACTTGCAACCTACAATCTTTGCCTCTCAGAGTCTTAAACGTTTCTCCAAGGTTGCCCCTGGTCCGTCATCTCGAAAGAAAATATTTAAAGTAAATTTGCAGTAATATTGGAATCACCACGGGAGTTAATTCTTTTGCAGACATTTATTGGTACCGTTCCTCGTGCGCCTGAATAAATCCAGTAAGCTGATTAATCACTGGTTGAGGCAGAAGTGACTGCATCAGCGTGGCAGCAAGTGGTTGACTGAACCTCTGCCAAGTTCCAAGTTTTCTTCGTCATTACCAGAATTACCAGCACTTCATTAAGTGCTGCATGATGTGCATTTCTGGTGTTTATATTTGTCAAAACAATTGGCTTCAGCTGCCTGCTTAGAAATGTTGCTTGGTATCTGGTTTTGCAAACAGTTTTCTTGCATTCCTTGATGTTGCTGCAAATTAAAAATGACATTTGCGTCACTATGCACGAAGAGCAGTTATAAAACTTAGCCAGCCTGCAGTTGGAACATTTGGTTGCATTTTATGTTAGGGAAGCAAGAAATCACCAAGATGATACATTTTTGATGGGTGTGCTTTTGAGTGTTTATGGACCATGTTCTTATAGTTGAGCAAGATTCTAAACTTGAAACAAATATGAATCCCAGTATTACCAAATGTTTAGCCAAAGAGTTCTGTGGCATTAAATTTATAACCTTTATTCAAAATTTCTGAAAACTTGTCAAGCAGTCCTTGAACTTACAATTTTTTTTAGAGATTGGGATGAGATTTTGCCTTCTATCGTAAATACAAATGCAAACATTAAAACACCATCATAGGGCATATTAAACTGTTTTTGTTCCCCCTACTGCCACCCCCCCAATACCACCCCCTTTGTATGTGTGTGTGTCTCCCCACCTCTCTGATAAGTGTGTTATTACAAGCAAGGAGATCACATGGGAATAAGTAGATCCCTTCGGGGGCAAAAAGGGAAGTATCTTTGTGGAGCCCTCCCTACCTGTCAGTATTTACGGGGAAGGGTAGGGAGTTGGGGAGGTTGATGGTGATAGTCTGGAATATGCGTACATCAGGAAACTGTTGGAGACGCTGACGCACATTAAGCTGGTCAAATCCCCAGGCGTGAGGAAACCCCCCCTGGATCGTGTAAGAAGGGAGAAGATTGCAGGGGCTCTGGAGGTTCTTGTATCATCTTTAAACATGATGAGGTACTGGAAAAGTAGCTAATGTTGTTCCCACATTAGACCACAAAGCAGTGCAGCTCAGTTCAGGCCCTTCAGCCCCCAATATAATGCTGACCTTTTAATCTACTCTAACCTAATGCTTCCTTCACACACTCTATTTTTCTATCACCTGTATGTGACCTATCTAAGAGCTTCTTAAATACCCCTAATGTATCTGCTTCTACTGCACAGTATCAGTGTGTACCACGCACCCATCACTCTGTCTAAAATAAAACTTGCCTATGTGGTCTGCATGGACTATTGTAAGACCTTTACAAAGTCCCAAGCTGGACCAGAAGGTTAGGACACATGGGCTCCAAACTGGATCCAAAGAGTTCTGTGGATTTAAATTTATAACTTTTACTAAGCACTTCTGAGAACTTGTCAAGCAGTCCTTAAACTCACAACGTTTTTTTTTAGAGATTGGGATGAGATTTTGCCTTCTATCGTAAATACAAATGCAAACATTAAAACACCATCATGGGGCATATTAAGCTGCCTTTGAGACTCTGTCTGTCTGTCTCTCTCGCTGGTGGTGGTAGTAGTGGAGGTTTTCTGTTCTGACTGGTAGCTTGTATCCAGTAGTATAATGTAGTGTGTGTAGGTGTAAACATACGCACATACAGTACTGTGCAAAAGTCTTAGGCACGTATATATAGCTAGGGTGCTCAAGACTCTTGCACTGTACTCTATTTGTCAATGTGGAGCAGAAAGCAAGTTTGTAAATCTGGTGGGTATGGCAGCAGTACAGTGTAATACATAAAATTACTACAGTACGGTACTGTGCAAAAGTCTTGGGCATCCTACAGTGAGTGGAGAGTTGTTGATGGTAGGAATTGTTTGCCTAAGAGTACGCAGGATATAGATCAGATGATAAATTGGGTGGAGTGTTGGCATATGGAATTTAATCCAGATGAGTGTGTGGCGTTGCATTTTGGATCATCTGATGCTATCTGGTTATATACAAAAAAAGTCAAGGACCTTAGGAACTGTTGGATCCTAGTGTTATTGTGATCCACAGGTTCTTTGAACGTCAAGAATGAGGCATAAAACTTGATGCTTCTGACCCTTTTATTATTTTTTTACAGTGATCAAAAAGAAGCTCATGTAGTCTCGTACTGAAACTAGAGATAAAAAAAATTCCAGAGATGACAATTAATCTATAAAATATCCAGATTCCAGTGGTGTGGAAACTGCTACAGAAAGCCTTTTCTAGAAAAACACAGAAACCACTGTAATTACTGGAAAATTTCCTGAAGAATTACGTGTATACTGTATAGGTAACTATATAAAATACAATAAAGCATAGCAAGGTTAAACTGCAAGACAAATAGGATAAAAATGTCAATTCTACATCCTAATCCAACAGAGCATTGATGTACAGGGGACCCTGGGGTGCAAATTCACTCAACTCCCTGGAAATGGCGACACCTGTGGTGAGTGAGGGTAGTGAAGAATGGTTAGCATGCTTGTCTTCATGGGCAGGAGTATTGAGCGGGATGTTACGTTGCAGTTGTCCAAACTGTCAGCTAAGCCACAGTCGGCATATTGTGAAGTTCTGGTCATGGAAAGGGCATTGTGGTGTTAAGAGTGTGCAGAGGAGATTCACCAGAATGTTGCCTGGATTGGAGTGGTTACCAGGAGAGATTGATTGAGGGATGCTGAGGGGATTACAGAGATTTACAAAATTGAGGAATGTAGGTAAACTAGGTGGTCAGTATGTTTCCAAGGGGAGAAGAGCGTAGGTTTAAGATGAGAGCAGAGAGATCTGAGAAGCAATTTATCGACACTGAGTGTATATGGTGTAAGCTGCCAGAGGAAGTGGTAGATGCGGGAAAGGGATAGGGGGATATGGGCCAAATGCAGAAAAATGGAATCAGCCTAGACAGGAATATTCGCTTGAGGACCCGTTTCCATGCAGAACAACTCCATGGCTCTCTGACACTCCCTTTTATTCTTTTTCTCTGGCTCTCCACTCGCTGCTCTGCTGAGTGTGCGACCGTCAAAACCTGATCTGCCTGTAACCTGTTAAGGTATTTCACAGGGCAGAACAGTGGGTTAATTCTCCCTGTATATCACAAGTGCAGGATTCCTCTCAACCGTTTGTCAATCCTTGGCAATTGCCTGTGTCAGGAGAGAGGGAGATTGCAGTCAGTAAGTTAGAAAACTGAACTTTTGTTTTCTTGTTTAGGACTTGGCTGTACTGAACAGTGCAGTTTGCTGAAATGCTGCCAACCTGTTCTGCAATAACACTAGTGCTTGTTATGTTCATCAAACTCGACACTGTTCCTCTGTAATCTTGCCCCAAAGACATCTTCAAACACGGAGATGCAGTTTTCTTAAAGGAGTAACATGTATGTTCTTGATCCGCTGTAGCCCTGTAGACAAAGTTAAAGTAAACTTATTATGGAAGCACTTATATGATCACATTGAGATTCATTTTCTTGTAGGCATTCACAGTGCAACAAAATACAATAGAATCAATGAAAAACTATATACAAAGTCTGACAAATAACCAATGTGCAAATGAAGACAACCTCTGCAAATACAAAAATAAGTGAATAATACTGAGAACATAACTTGCAGAGAGCATGGCCTGGATAGTGGAGGCCTTTGAATGCTGCTTTCTTGTGCTAGTGTTACTTGTAGATGTGCTCAATGCTGGAGTTACTTTTATATTCAGTAAACCTTAAACCATTATCATCGCTTCAAAATATATTCATAATATTTCTCAATGCTTTCTGTGTCATCTCTGTTATGTCTAGATGTTCCTCTAATTTAGAACTGGTTTTGTCTTCATTCTAGTTAGATTTCTCTTGGTTGCTGCATCATCTTTTTTCACTTCACTCTATTATTGGATATGTAGGTCATGAAAGCGCTGATACCGTCAGCAACAATGAAAAAAACTGGTGGAGCTGTCTACAGGCAGCATCAGTCTGGCCCTCGGAAATGGACAATTGAGACCCCACATTAGGACTAGAAAAAATGAGCTGGTCAGTGATGGGTGAATCCAGGTGAAGGTAGTGATAGGCGGGTAAGTGTGTGTGTGGGGAGGTGGAGGGTGCGGGAATGACGTAGGAAGCCGGGAGGTGATGAATGGAAGTGATAAAGGACTGCAGGTGGAATCTGATGGATGTGGAGGGTGGAATAAAGGGAAGGAAGAGAGGAGCGAGGAATATATGGGTGATGGGCAGATCAAGGGGGCAGGTGAGGGGGAAGGAATGACATGACGGGCCAGCGGGATAGGGGAATGAAAGAGTTAACACAACAGGCACATTTGATGAATGTCGGATTGTACTTGTTGGTGTTTAGAAGTATGCTGGCAAGTGGGGGGAGGATCTCATTGAAACCTACTGATTCTTGAAAGGCCTAGATAGAGTGGAAATTAAGCAGATGTTTCCAGTAGTGGGTGAGTTTAGGATCAAAGACCATAGCCTTGGAATAAAAGAGCGACCCTTTAGAACAGACATGAGGTATTTACTTAACCAGAGGGTGGTGAACATGTGAAATTCATTGCCACAAACAGTTATGGAGACCAAGTCATTGGATGTATTTAAAGTGGAGGTTGACGGGTTCTTGATTAGTAAGGGTGTCAAAGGTTACAGGGAGAAGGCAGGAGGATAGAATTGAGAGGGAAAGTAAATCAGCCATGATTGAATGGTGAAGCATGTTTGATGGGCTGAATGGACTAACTCTGTTCCTGTGTCTTTGGGGAAAAGAGGGAGTGGTGTAATTACTAGAAGTCAGAGAAACTGACATTCATGCTGTTAGTTTGCAGACTAACAAGCCGGGATATGAGGAGCTGTTCTAGTAGAGTTGCTGCTTCGTGGCTCGGGCAGCTCAGGTTCATTTCTGTCCTCTCGCCCTGTGTGTGGACTTTCCATGTTCCCCCCCTCCCCCCCCCCCCCACCCCCCGTGACCACATGGGTCTTTGGATAGTCTGGTTTCCTCCAAAATCCTAAAAGAAAATGTGCAGCCTAGGGGGTTATTGGCCACTACAAGTTCTCCCTCATATGGAGGTGAGTGGTAGAAACTGTGGGAAGGTTGATGGGAATGTGGAGAGAAGAGAATGTGTTAGGGTAGGAGTTGTATAAAATGGGTGCTTGATGGTCACACAGACTCAGTGGGCCAAAGGGCCTCTTTCAGACCCTTCAATACAATGATTCTTCAGGTGCTTGTCCAGGCAATTAAAGGTGGTGATTAGATTTTAAAGATAAGATTAAGATTAGTTATATTTGTCACACATACATTAAAACAGAGTGAAATGGTTTGATTTGCATCAATGCAGTCTGCGGGAAGAAACCTACGCGGTCATGGGGAGAACATACAAATTCCTTACAGACAGCGATGGGAATTAAACCCCAAATGATGATCGCTGGTGCTATAAAGCCATTGCATTAATTGCCACGCTACCATGCCACATTGCGTTGAGAATTGCGTGCTCCACCAGTCAGGCTGTGGTGAGTTCTGGATTCCCAGACCAATAAACTAGTTTTTAATTCAGCATTCATCTGACTTGTCTGTGCACCAATTAACATAAGCCTACACATCTCCATTAGGGGAATTAATTCCTTTTTTAGCCCCTCAATTTTATGCATAGCAAATAAATCTCTCCCGTTTCAAAGCAAAACCATTACATCCTGCCGTTTTTGCCTCTTCACTGCAGGGGCTCCCCTGGTTATGAATGACCTGGCTCTCGGAAAATCAACTTTGCACACATTCACACAGACGTTTTTTAGGGCATCTTTCGAGCTGGTGATAATAAAGTGAATCATGATATTCATTACTGTCTTGATATAGTATATAGTCCATTAAGTTAATTATGGATAGCGGTAGGGTGATTGTTTCATGAAATAAAGAATTATAGCAGTGCATGTGGAATGATACAATATGGGTTACAGTTGAAAATAGGCATTTCTGACCAATGGAGGAATCAGCTAATGGACACTTCTCAACAATGGGCCCTAAACACAAAGTACACTGCAGATGCTGTGGTCAAAGCAACACGTACAACATGCTGGAGGAACTCAGCTGGTCGGGCAGCATCCGTGGAAATGAGCAGTCAACGTTTTGGGCCAAGACCCTTCATCGGGACTGAAGAGGGAGGGGGCAGGGGTCCTATAAAGAAGGTGGGGAGAGGGTGGAAGGAGAAGACTGGTAGGTGCCAGGTGAAAAACCATTAAGAGGAAAGATCAAGGGGTGGGGGAGGGGATAGGCAGGAAAAGTGAAGAAGGAAGTTGGAGAATTCAATGTTCGTGGCAGTAGAGGACCATTGAGCGCCTCCGCTCCGTCCGCCACAACAGACAGGAACTCCCGGTTGCCACCCACTTCAACTCTGCTTCACATTCCCATTTGGATATGTCCATACATGGCCTCCTCTACTGCCATGATGAGGACAAACTCAGGTTGGAGGAGCAATACCTCATATACCGTCTGGGTAGTCTCCAGCCCCTTGACATGAACATCGAATTCTCCAATTTCTGGTAAATTCCCTCCCTCTCCCTTCCCCCATCCCACTTTCACTCTGTCTCCTCTTCTAGCTGCCTATCACCTCTCTCATGATTCTGCCGCCTTCTTGCTACCCATAGTGCTTTCCCCTTACATACCTTCTTCACCTCTCCTGCCTATCCCCTCCCTGCTTCCCCTCCCCATCCCTTAATTAGAGAGCTCAAGGTAAAGGAATACTTAGAGGTCAGTGATGGTAATATGATAGAATCCGTCCTGCATTTTGAGAAGGAGTAGCTAAACTCAGATATATCGGTATGATAGTGGTGCAAGGGGATTGCAGAGGCATGAGCTGGCCAAAATTGATTGGAAGGGAACACTAGCAGGGTTGAGGGCAGAACAGCAATGGCTAGAATTTCTGGGAGCAGTTTGGAAGGAATAGGATATATTTATCCTAAAGAAGTATTCTAAAGGCAGGATGATGCAGCTGTAGGGGACAGGAGAAGTCAAAGCCAGAGAGAGGGCATAAAATAGAGCAAAAATTAGTGGGAAGTTAGAGGATTGCGAAGCTTTTAAAAACCAACAGAAGGCAACTAAAAAAAGTCATAAGGAAGGAAAAGATATGAAATGAAGATAACTAGCCAATAATATTGAAGAGGACACCAAACATTTCTTCAGATATGTAAAATGTAAAAGAGAGGAGGAAGTAGATTCTGGATGGCTGGTAAATTATGCTTGATATGTAGGAGTGGGGGATAAGGACATAGTGGATGAAATGAGCAAGTATTTTGTATCAGTCTTCACTGTGGAAGACACTAGTAGTATGCCAGAATTTCCAGACTGTCAGGGGTCATGAAGTGTGTGAAGTTCCCATTACTAGGGAGAAAGTTCTTGGAAAATGGAAAGGTCTGAAGGTAGTTGAGTCATCAGGACCAGATGGTAGCATTAGTAATGACCAGTCAAGAATCAATTGATTCTGCCATGGTTCTGAAGGACTAGCAAATTGCAAATGTCACTCCACTCTTCAAGAAGGGAGAGAGGTAGAAGAAAGGAAATTATAGGCCGATTACCTCAAGAGTTGGGAAGATGTTGGAGTCTATTGCTGAGGATGTGCACATGATAAAACTTGGAGCCACATGATAAAACAGGTTGTAGTCAGCATGGTTTCCTCGAGGAAAAATCTTGACTGACAAATCTGTTGGAACTCTTTGAAGAAGTAACAAGCAGGATAGACAAAGGAGAATCAGTGGATGTTATGTTTTCAGGCAGCTTTTGACAAGGCGCTAAAATATAAGACTGCTTAACAAGTTAAGAGCCTATGGTATTACAGGAAAGATTCTAGTATGGATAGAGCATTGGCTGATTGGCAGAAGGCAAAGCGTGGAAATAAAAGGAACCTTTTCTGGTTGGTTGCTGGTGATTAGTGGTGTTCCAGCAGGGGTCTCTTGGGATGACTTTTTATCTTAAATGTCAATGATGTGGCTGAAGGAATTGATAACTTTGTAGCCAGGTTTGCAAACAATACGAAGATGGGTGGAGGGTTAGCTAGTTTTGAGGAAGCAGAGAGGCTACATAAGGACTAAACACAGATTAGGAGAATGGGCAAAGAACTGGCAGGTGGAATACAGTGTTGCAAAGTGTATGGTCACGCACTTTGGTAGAAGAAATAAAATGGTAGATAATTTTCTAAATGGAGAGAAAATTCAAACATCGGAGGTGCAAGAGGACGTGGGAGTCCTCGTGCAGGATTCCCTAAAGGTTAAATTGCAGGTAGAGGAAGGTGAATGCAACACTAGCATTCATTTCAAGAGGACTACCATATAAAAGCAAAGATGTAATGTTGAGACTTTATAAAGCACTGGTGAGGCCTCACTTGGAGCATTGTGAACAGGTTTGGGCCCCTTGTCTAAGAAAAGATGTGCTGACATTGGAGAGGGTTTAAAGGAGATTCACAAAAATGATTCTGCTATTGAAAGGGATATCGTATGAAGAGCATTTGATGGCTCTGGGTCTATATTCTTTGGAATTCAGAAGACTGAGGGGTGACCTCATTGGGTTAGGGTTAGGGTTCAAATGTTGAACGGCCTCGATAGAGTGGATGTGGAGAGGATGTTTCCTACGGTGGGGGAGTCTTAAGACCAGAGGACACACACTCAGAATAGAGGGACATCCTTTAAGCACAAAGATGAGGAGGAATTTCTTCAGCCAGAGAGTGGTGAATCTGTGGAATTCATTGCCACAGGTGACTGTGGAGGCTGAGTCATTGGATATATTTAAGGCAGAGGTTGATTGATCAGGCATGAAGGGACATGGGAAGGCAGAGGGAAAATAGATCAGCCATGGTGAAATGGTGGAGTAGACTTGATGGGCCAAATGACCTAATTTTGTTCCTATATCTTATGGATTACCCTACCCGCTACACTACCATGCAGCTCATTTGGTAATATTTGAATTGTGACAAATGCCCTTATTTTGAGATCTGATGAGAATAAGGATTTTGTAAAAATTTGGAAGCATATAATTTATTCTTATTTATACAATCATCACAGGCAACATTCTGGTCTCCTGTTTGCTCTCCCATGCAACTGACTCCATACTTTCCCAATTTTGGCACTGGCCACCCTGAACTCTCCCTTTCTCTGTTGCGTGCTCCCCACCCCAAACTGCATCATTGCTCTCTCTCTTCTATTCTTTCTCAACAGCATGTCTTACACTCACTTCTTGTTCACAGTTGTCCATACCTTGCATTATCTTCAATTTTCTTCAATGTGGAATGAGCTGACATAAACAAAAATTTTTGATGGGTCACTTCAGAGCATTAAGTATTTGAGAAACAGAAGTTACAAATAGACCAGATAGGGTTCAAACAGCTGGCTTCCTTCCCTAAAGGAAATCAGACATCACTTTGTATTTTTTTATGACAACTTGTTGACTTCATTAACACAATTATTATCACCCTTATTTTAAAATCTTTTCAGACCAAATTAAATTTCTCTAGTTGATATGGGGAAGAATATGAACCACTGACCATTTGATTATTTGACTCAACACGAGTGAATCTGCAGATGCTGGAAATAAATAAAAACACAAAATGCTGGCAGAACTCAGCAGGCCAGACAGCATCTATGGGAGGAGGTAGTGATGATGTATTATTTGACTCATTCATTGGACTCTTGGTCTACTAGCAAAACTCTAACCCTCCCAGTTGTGAGGTCAGGGTGTTATCAGGCTGTTCCAGCAACTGAATCTAGCTTCAAAACTTAAAAGCAGAACCTCAAAACCTTCAGTTTGACTCAACTCCTCACTGTCCTCCTGGCTTCATTTCTACCCTAAGCGTACCATTTGCCCATGTTCACTCTAGACCAAAGATTCCCAACCTGGGGTCTGTAGTGTTGTGTCTTGAAGGGATGTCTTTTTATTTTGAGACTGCTCTCTGGTCCTAGATTCTCATACTACGGGCAGCATCCACATACACTCTATCCCTTGATGCTTGTGCCTGTCACACAATTTGCTCTTGGAGCTTTCAATTCACCTAGCATCCACAACTTTATTAAGGGTTTCCTCCAGATTTCCACTATACTTGGAAACAGCACAGAAACAAGTCCTCTGATCCTCCAATTCTCAGCTGACCATGAACCATCCATCTTGCACCAATCCTACACTAATTGTATTATAATCTCCCCAGATCTCATCTACTTCCCCTCACTCTGCACCCTCCTACACGAATCTACCACTCACTGAAACACACGGGGCACATCACAGTAGCTAGTTAACCTACCCCACTGTGCGTTTCTTTGGACATGGGAGGATACCAGATCACTTGGAGGAAACCAGCGTGGTCACAGGGAGAACGTGCAAACGCCCGACCAATTTGTGTCTGTGGGGACAAGACATAACTAAATTCTAACTTCAGCAACAAATGCAGAATGATGGAGGAACTCGGCAAGTCAGGCAACGTCTGTGGAGGGAATAAACAGTGGACATTTTGGGTTGAGACCCTTCATTGGAACTGGAAAGGAAAGGGAAAGAAGCCATGGGAGGAGAGGAAGCTAGTGGGTGAGAGGAGAAGGAAGGGGAAGATGGGTGGGGAAGTGGGGGGCAGGGGTGACCACTTCTTTCACCTAGAGTGGTGATTAGTGCGACACTATTATAACTTGGGGCATTCCAGATTTAGGAGATCAATTCCAGCACTGTCTGTAAGGAGTTTGGACATTCTCCCCGTGAATGCATGGGTTTCCTCCAGCAGTCCAACGACGTTACCATTAGTAGGTTAGTTGGCCATTGTGAGTTGTCCTGTGACTAGGCTAGGGTTAAATAGGTGGGTAGCTGGTCAGTGGGGCTTATTGGGTTGGATGGGCCTGTTCTGTGCTTCATCTCTTTTTTTAAAAAAAAAGTAAGAGATAAAGAACTGAAGAAGAAAAAATCTAATAGAGGATAGGACCAAGGAGGAGAGGCACCAGAGGGAGGTGTTGGGCAAGAGAAGAGAAGGGGTGAAAGGCAACCAGAAAGTTGAATGAAAAAAGAGGGGGGGGGTGCATTACCAAAAGTTGGAGAAGTCAATATTCATGACATTGGGTTGGAGACTACCCAGATGGGATATGAGGTGTTGCTCCTCCAATTTGAGTGTGGCCTCAATATTGCAGTAGAGGAGGCCATGTCAGAATAGGAATGGGAATCCTAACTTCAAGTTTCCAGAATTTATATATCTGACTTTTGGCATCTGCAGTATTTTGTTCTGGAGTTCCCAAGTCCAGCTATAACTTTAAGGCTGCTTATCACCACCAGAGCAAATAACACCCTTTGTCACACATGCTGCCCTCATGTCACTGTAGTAGAACAATTATTAGAAACAGGAACATCAAAAATTTCTGGTTCCAGTCACGCAACTTGAGGAAGGCACAGCTGAGGGTGTTTTTTTTTAAAAAGACTTGCATCTCTGTAGTTCCTGTTGCTACTATTTTGTGACATCCAGAGTCGGCACTTGCACAGTAACACGCCTTATGGTTTCCTCATTTGACGTCAGTCCACATTAGGAACTGGAGCTTAAGTGCTTCCCAGCCTGTGTGACTCATGATTACTCTTAAACCACTAGGGAAAATCCTGCATAAAGACTGGGAAATTGGGTGGTGGGGGGAGGGGAGAATGCATTTGCGCCTGCTTCTCCGGCTGGGGTTTTGTCATTCTCCTCAGTAAGAATCAGAACCAGATATATTATCGCTGATGTCTGTTGTGAAATTTTGTGGCAATAGTGTAGTGAAGTACATAAAATGTACTATCAATGATAGAAGAAAAGAAGCATACTCAGAGGCCACTTTATTACGTCCAGGAGGTACCTAATAAAGTAGCCACAGAATTTATATATCAAATACAGTAATTGATATTTTGTGTGTGTATGTGTGTACAGCAGCATACAAAAGTTTGGGCACCCCTGGTCAAAATTTCTGTTGCTGTGAATAGCTAGGCGAGTAAAAGATGACCCAATTTCCAAAAGGCATAAAGTTAAAGATGACACATTTTTTTAATATTTTAAGCAAGATTATTTTTTATCTCCATCTTTTACAGTTTCAAAATAACAAAAAAGGAAAAGGGCCCGAAGCAAAAGTTTGGGCACCCTGCATGGTCAGTACTTAGTAACACCCACTTTTGGCAAGTGTCACAGCTTGTAAGCGCTTTCTGTAGCCAGCTAAGAGTCTTTCAATTCTTGTTTGGGGGATTTTCACCCATTCTTCCTTGCAAAAGGCTTCTAGTTCTGTGAGATTCTTGGGCCATCTTGCATGCACTGCTCTTTTGAGGTCTATCCACAGATTTTCGATGATATTTAGGTCAGGGGACTGTTAGAGGCTTGCCAAAACGTTCAGCTTGCGCCTCTTGACGTAGCCTATTGTGGATTTTGAGGTGTGTTTAGGATCATTGTCCTGTTGTTGTTGTGATGGAAAATAACTGGTTCTTTGAGTCTCAACAGTAGAGGCCTGGACACACACAGTTCTAATAATAAGGAATTTATTTACAAGGGGAAGTCGGGTCAACACAAGCAACTACAATACACAGGAAGCGGTGTGGGGACAGGGTACGGTAACACAGACAAAGAACAAAGGAAAAGCACTACGACAGCTATCTCCCTTGACCTTGGATAGCTGCGGCTCCCTTACCAGGACCAACGATAGACCTTCCCAAACATAAATCAATGCACTTACCTCCAATGTGGTGGTCTGTAAGAGAGGGCTAGCCAAGGGCAAGTCTCACCTTTTAAAGCATGGGGCTGGGTGAGATAATCCAATTAAGGTGACCAATAATTTAGGTGTGCATTGATTAGTTCGGAGGGACCAAATGTTGATTAGCGTGTGGTGTGTCCTCTGACCAGCCAGGTGGCAGTGCGTCTATCACGTGGCCGGTATCTCTGGATACAGTTGTAGAAGCCATCCTTTTTTATCTTCAGCTTTTTTTTTTACAGACGGTGTGATGTTTGCTTCCAGAATTTGCTGGTATTTAATTGAATTCATTCTTCCTTCTACCAGTGAAATATTCCTCATGCCACTGAGGAATTCCTGCAACACAAGCCCAAAGCATGTTCGATCCACACCTGTGCTTAACAGTTGGAGAGGTGTTCTTCATGAAATTCTGCACCCTTTTTTCTCCAAACATACCTTTGCTCATTGTGGCCAAAAAGTTCTATCTTAACTTCACCAGTCCACAGGACTTGTTTCCAAAATGCATCAGGCTTGTTTATATGTTCTTTTGCAAACTTCTGATGCTGAATTTTGTGGTGAGGACACAGCAAAGGTTTTCTTCTGATGGCTCTTCCATGAAGGTCATATTTGTGCAGGAAACAAAGTACACTGCAGATGCTGTGGTCAAATCAACACATACAACATGTTGGAGGAACTCAGCAGGTCAGGCAGCATCTGTTGAAACGAGCAGTCAACGTTTCGGGCCGAGACCCTTTGTCAGGACTGAAGAGGGAGGGGGCAGGGGCCCTATAAAGAAGGTGGGGGGAGGATGGGAAGGAGAAGGCTGGTGGGGGCCAGGTGAAAAACCAGTAAGAGGTAAGATCAAGGGGTAGGGGAGGGGAAGCAGGAAGGGGATAGGCAGGAAAGGTGAAGAAGGAATGTAAGGGGAAAGCACTATGGGTAGTAGAAGAAGGCAGAATCATGAGAGAGGTGATAGGCAGCTGGAGGAGGAGGCAGAGTGAAACTGCGATGGGGGAAGGGAGAGGGAGGGAATTACCGGAAGTTGGAGAATTCGAAGTTCATACCAAGGGGCTGGAGACGGTATATGAGGTGTTGCTCCTCCAACCTGAGATTGGCCTCATCATGGCAGTAGAGGAGGCCATGTATGGACATATCCGAATGGGAATGTGAAGCAGAGTTGAAGTGGGTGGTAACCGGAAGATCCTGTCTGTTATGACGGATGGAGCGTAGGTGCTTGACGAAGCAGTCCCCCAATCTGCGTCGGGTCTCGCCGATGTAGAGGAGGCCGCACCGGATGCAATAGATTACCCCAACAGACTCACAAGTGAAGTGTTGCCTCACCTGGAAGGACTGTTTGGGGCCCTGAATGGTGGTAAGAGAGTAGGTGTAGGGACAGGTGTAGCACTTACGCTTGCAGGGATAAGTACCAGGTGGGAGATCTGTGGGGAGGGATGTGTGGACCAGGCAGTCATGGAGGGAACGATCCCTGTGAAAAGCAGAGAGGGGTAGAGAGGGAAAGATGTGCTTAGTGGTGGGGTCCTGTTGTAGGTGGTGGAAGTTACGGAGGATAATATGCTGGATCTGGAGGCTGGTGGGGTGGTAGGTGAGGACAAGGGAACACAGTCCCTGTTGTAGTGATGGGAGGATGGGGTGAGGGCTGAAGTGCGGGAAATGGAGGAGATGCGGGTGAGGGCATCATTGATGATGGCAGAAGGGAAACCACGATTCTTAAAGAAAGAGGACATTGGAGATGTCCTGGAATGGAAAGCCTCATCCTGGGAGCAGATGCAGCGGAGACGGAGGAACTGGGAATAGGGAATAGCATTTTTACATTTGGCAGGGTGGGAAGAGGTATAATCAAGGTAGTTATGAGAGTCCGTCGGTTTATAGAAGATGTCAGTGGACAGTCTGTCTCCAGAGATGGAGACCGAGAGATCGAGAAAGGGGAGAGAAGTGTCCGAGATGGACCAAGTGAATTTGAGGGCTGGGTGAAAGTTAGAGGCAAAGTTGAAATGTCCAATACCCAAGAGCATACATTTAAGGTGAGAGAGGGGTAAGTTCAAAGGAGATGTGCAGGGCGTTTATTACACACAAGAGAGGAAGGTGGCTTGAATGTGCTGGTGGGGTGGTGGGAGAGGCAAGTATGATGGAAGCATTCCAGAGCCTCCTAGATGGGTGCATGAATGTGTAGATAATGGAAGGATATGGACATGGTAAAGGCAGAAGGAATGAGTTTAGATGGCCATTTGATTACTAATGTAATTGGTCTTAAACAGTGGGAGGAGAGAGATTGGAGTGAAGAATTGGAATGGTTGGAGAGTGGGGGGAAGAGGGGGACAGGTCAAGGGACAATCTGGTAATAACTGGTCAGGCAATTTGTACAAAGACAGGAGTCAATGTTCAGGTCTGGAACCATTTATTGGGCACGTGCAGGCACATCCAGGGATTGAACATTTGCAGAAGAGCTAAGTATCTCATGACCTTTGATCTCCTTGTTGATGGATCAACATTTCAGTTCATGGACGTCACCTGAAAGGTAAACGGATGAACTGCAGAGTGGATGGATGTTGTTCTCCACCCTGTGGAGCAATCAAAGAAAAGCCTCTTGATTGCTGATATTCTCATTGTGTATTAATATTGGTTGATGATTCGAGTCAAGTTAAGTCACTTTTTATTGTCCTTTTGACCATAACTGCTGGTACAGTAAACAGTAAAAATGAGACAGTGTTTTTCAGGACCATGGTGCTGCATGAAACAATACAAAACTACACTGAACTACATAAAAACAGCACAGACAAAAACTACACTCGACTACAGACCTACCCAGGACTGCATAAAGTGCACAAAAACAGTGCAGGCATTACAATAAATAATAAACAAGACAATAGGCACAGCAGAGGGCAGTAAGTTGGTGTCATTCCAGGCTCTGGGTATTGAGGAGTCTGATGGCTTGGGGGAAGAAACTGTTACATAGTCTGGTCGTGAGAGCCCGAATGCTTCGGTGCCTTTTCCCAGATGGCAGGAGGGCGAAGAGTTTGTATGAGGGGTGCGTGGGGTCCTTCATAATGCTGTTTGCTTTGCGGATGCAGCGTGTAGTGAAGATGTCTGTAATGGCGGGAAGAGAGACCCCGATGATCTTCTCAGCTGACCTCACTATCCGCTGCAAGGTCATGCGATCCAAGATTCAGATGTACATCAAGACATACAGTGAAGTGCATCCTTTACGTTAACAACAAACACAACCTAGGGATTTGCTGGGGGGGGGTGGCCCGCAGGTGTCACCTCATATCCCAGGGCCAACTAGGTCACGTGTGCAACGATGTAGTGAAAATCTTGTCTTGACTACCGTTCGTACAGATCAAATCACTGTGCAGTTCATTGAGGTACAAAGTGGAAAAGCTACGAACTGCAGTGCAGGTGAACAGTGGGAGAACACAATGAGGGCAAGAGCTCTTCATACAAGAGTCTGAAGACATGGGATGGAAACTGTCCTTCAGCCTGCTGGCAGGTGATTTCAGGCTTTTGTATCTTCTGCCTGACAGGAGAGGAGAGAAGGGAAAAAGTCCAGCCGGGAATTTTTGATGATTGTGAATCTTTGGATTTTTTTTTACCTAAAGCATGGATGCACTTGTTGAAAATTTTTATCAGTGGGGTTGTTTGATTTATTTCCTTGAGGGAATCTGGGGATAAGAAGATACATGATCTTCATTTGTCTGGAAAAATTCTGCTTTACATTGATGTAATGGATGAGATACCACTTTCTTGTTGTCTTTTATAGTTTTAATAACAGTTGAGCTGGGTTTTGTTGATGTAGAATACCCACTAAGTATATGATGCAAACAGCTCATCAGGACAATATTCAGCTGCTTGATCAATGGTTTACAGTTGGTCAGTGTGTGTCATACCTTGATGCATATTTTTGCCACATTACTAATTATTGAACAAACCTTATTTGGCAATGTGATTATCTGATGGCATATTTACCTACCATCTTTTCTGGGTAAATTCTGGTGACCATTACTGTACATTTTACTGAAGAGCAAGCCATGACATGGCACTTCATTTATTCCCAACTTGTGGCCTAGATCTCTCCTCTTCCCACCGAGGGAAGGTAGGGGCACGTTGGGAGCTTTATGCACGCTCCTATTATTGGTCAAAAGGGTTAAGAATTTCCTTTATCTTGCCTCTGACCACATCCACTGTCAAAAGCAGTCAGTAGAATTTTTCGTAGAGGTTACAAAAAAAAATGCGCCTCGCTACTCTGTCTCAGTAGTGAATATTTCTCAGTGCTTCCTGTTTTCATGGTAAAGATGTCTTAAGGCAACCACTTTTCCAACCCAGCCCATGTGAGATTGCAGCCTTTCATTTAGTTTCATCAGAAATGAGGGATTTGCGCAGATATGCCTCCAGCAATTCCCATTGAAGTGATAAACAAATGTATGTGATTGGATTGCATCAGCTGCAATGTGAAAAGCTTACAGTCGGACCCATAGTCAGCTCTAAGCAAGTTCCTAAGTGTTGAGGTGTTTTAATGTAGAGGAATACCTGCAGACTAACGCACAACATTTTGGAGGAAGTCAGCAGAACAGGCAGCATCTATGGAGAGGTGAAAAGTTTAAAGGGAACAGGAGGGGAAACGTCTTCATTCAGAGGGTTGTGAGAGTGTGGAACGAGCTGCCGGCACGCACGGTTCACGTAAGCTCAATCGCAAGGCTTGAGAGAAGTTTGGATAGGCGCATGGATGGTAAGGTTTTGGAGGGCTGTGGTCCTGGTGCAGGTTGATGGGAGTAGGCAGTCTAAATGGTTCGACATGGACTAGATGGGCCTGTTTCTCTGACTGTTTTAACTGTGATGACTCTTTGAATAAGTAGTCAAAGTTTCATTTATTCGTGTCCATAGATGCTGCCTGACATGCAGAGTTTCTCCAGCATTTTGTATGTGTTACTCTGGATTTCTAGCATCTGCAGAGTCTCTTGTGTTCAGGGTTCCCTATATTTATTGCTTCACAATATGGTACGCAATTTATCTCTTGTTACATATAAAATATGGAAACCCACTTTGCAAGAGGGGGCCATTCAGTCCACCATGTCTGTGCTAGATCTTGAAAGAGCAATTTTCCTGTGTGTGGATAATATGGGGAAGAGGAAATTACAGTTGGAATTGTTAGCATTTCTTTTGGCTTTGACCTTCTAAGATCCTGCTTCTGTACAGTTCTCTTTCAACAATATTCCTCAAGCTTCCTTGACACTTTCAAAAGAAACAATTAAATCCTGAAAACAGTAAGCATCGATTTCTCTAACTTTCAGTGACTTTTCTTCTCCCTCCCCCTTTCTCCTTTCTCCAACCACCATTCTGGTTCCCCTCCTACCCCTCCTCATCTCACCTGCCTGTCACCTCCACCTGGTGCCCCTGTCCTTCCCTGATGCACTATCAATTACTCCAAAAGACTGGAATTAGAGTAAATACTGAAAGGCTTTTATTAACAGTAAAATGGATCCACGTCCATGCTGGATGTCTCTCCTGGACTGAGGGAGGAGCAGTGCCCCAATCGCCTTTATACAGGGGTCTGTGGGAGGAGCCACAGGAGCAGTCAGCAGAGGGGTGTGTCCAGGCATGTCCAGACAGATAACCCAGTTACAACCTATGTACATGGTTTACCACATTCACCCCTCCTTTTTAAAAAAAGAGAGTCCTGCGGGGTGAAGTGACTGACAATATTTAAAACAAGTATATTTACAGGTCAAGTCTATCAGGCGGTCGAGTCCGTCGCTGTGATCTACGTAGCACCGGTGGTGATTGCACCGGAGACGGTGGTCGTGCTGGCTCCGGCCTGACTTGAGGTGCCAGCACGTTGGGTGTCAGTAATCCCTCATGCGTGTGCGTGGCACCCGGTATGGGAGTGTCATGAGGTGTCTGTGTAGGGCTTGGAGTGCGCGGTGTCTCGTGGGTATTTATATCGGTGGGTACGGGGTTCATAGTCACCGTGGAGTGTTCGGGGTAGGGGCCCGGTGCTCCTGCGGGCGCCAGGTCGCGGATGGAGAGTGTGTCCTCCCGCCCATCAGGTAAAACCACGTAGGCATACTGGGGGTTCGCATGAAGTAGGTGAACCCTCTCGACCGTTGGGGAGTATTTATTGCTCCTCGCATGTTTACAGAGCATCACTGGCCCTGGGGACGTCAGCCATGTCGGTAGGGTGGTCCCGGTGGTCGACTTCCTGGGAAAAGAAAAGAGTCGCTTCAAGAGGGGTGGCTTTGGTGGACGTGCATAACAGGGAGCGGATGGAGTGGAGTGCCTCGGGGAGGACCTCCTGCCATCGAGAAACCAGCATTCCCTTTGACCTGAGGGCTAAGAGTGTGGCCTTCCACACCGTGGCATTCAACTTTTCCACCTGTCCATTCCCCCAGGGATTATAGCTCGTGGTCCTACTAGTTGCAATACCCCTAGCCAGCAGGTATTGGCGCAGCTCGTCACTCATAAATGAGGACCCTCTATCACTGTGGATATAGCAGGGATATCCGAACAGAGTGAAGAGCTGGCTCAGGGCTTTTATGACGGACGTGGCAGTGATATCGAGGCAGGGGATGGCGAAGTGGAACCGCGAGTACTTGTTGATTATGTTAAGAAAGTAGACATTGCGGTCGGTGGAGGGAAGGGGGCCCTTAAAGTCGACACTCAGTCGCTTAAAGGGGCGGGTGGCCTTGATTAGTTGTGCCTTTTCGGGTCGGTAGAAGTGCGGTTTGCATTCAGCACAGACTTGGTAGTCCCTGGTCATCAAGGGAGTAAGGCAGGTTCTGGGCTTTCACGAAGGGGAAAAGCCGGGTGACCCCCGGGTGGCAAAGATCTGCATGTAGGGTGTATAGCCGGTCGACCTGCGCGCTGGCACACGTTCCCCGGGATAGGACATTGGAGGGCTCATTGAGCTTCCCAGGCCTGTACATGATGTCATAGTTGTAGGTGGAGAGTTCGATTCTCCACCTTTAAATTTTTATCATTTTTGACTTTGCCCTGCTGTTGGCATACCAGGCTGTAATGCAGCCAGTCAGCACACTTTCCACCACACACCTATAGAAGTTTGCCAAGGTTTCTATGACATGCTGAACCTCTGCAGACTCCCGTGGAAGTAGAGGTGCTGTCGTGCTTTCTTCGCAATAATATTTACACGATGGGTCCAGGACAGGTCTTCAGAGATAGTGACACTCAGGAATTTAAAGTTACTGACCCTCTCCCTCTGATCCTCTGATGATTACTGGCTCCTGGGGCTCTGGTTTCCCTCTCCCGAAGTCTACAATCAGTCCCTTGGTCTTATTAACTTTTTTTTACATATAATGTCAAAGTATGGATATGGAATAAAATGTGCAAAAAGATATAAACACCAGCAGGTATTTACAATGTGAACAACGTAACAGCATTATCAAAAATGATTTCGTGTGCTTATAGTATAGTGAATGGATTGTGGGGGCTAATGAGAATAGTAGATCAGATTAACTGCCCAGGGGAAGAAACTTTTAAGATGATGTGAAGGTTTTTTAATTGTCTGAACTTCTGGTTCTAGAAAAGAATAGTTAGTAAAAGGAAGGAAAACATTTCAGTTTATGGTTTTGGTGTGCACTTCGCTTGAAGGCTCCGTGGCTAAATAAGGTGATGGGTTTTGAGTGTTTAACATTTCTTCAGTGGTCTTGTTTCGAAGAGGGAGATGCCAGTGAACTTCACAAAGAATGCATTCAGCCTCATGAGAATGAGAGTTCTTGCTATTGGCTGTATCTCTCTAAAAGCTCTCTTTTTTTGGGAGTTAACTAAAATTATTTCCAGTTTTCAATTTTACAGAAGCATTTATCACATTTATTTAATGTGATCGGCCTCAGGATCTTTATCTGATTTGGCGCAGTGTTGTTCTTTGCCTTTTGCTTGTGGGATTCCTATCTAGATAATTGGAGTGGGCTGCAGTAAACCCAGTACCTAATGTTGTTCCCACTGGGAATTGTTTTCTTGCAGCTTCCTGTGCACTGTGTATAAAGTTCATGGGAGGAGATTCACGAGGAAGCTGCTTTATTGCCTGTTTGCTGTATTTTATCTGCTGTGGTAATAATTCATGTAATTAATCCTTCACACAGAAGGTCTGGTAGATCATACGATATAGGATCAGAATTAGCCCATTTGGCCCGTTGAGTCTGCTCCAGCGTTCAGTCCTGACCGATCATTTTTAACTCTATTTTCCTGTTTGAGTAAACTTGAAGATAGCCTGCAAAAATAGTACCGGTGCTTATTAGTGTTCGTTCACGTATGCTACATAAATTCTGTTTGTATTGTGTTTAGAGCAATGGTCCAAACAATAGATTATTATGGGAGTCAGAGAGAAACTATTCCCTCTAAGTTGGGGGAAATCAATTATAGGGGGCATAATTATGAAATTCCTTCCACAAAAACAAGTGGGAATTGAGAGTTTGATTTCAAAAGGTTGGGTTGTTAGAAAAATTCTGGACTGAGACAGTTCTTTGTTGGATAAGAGAATTAAGGATTCAGGAGCAAAGTTGGATGATAGAATTAAAATTAAATCTTCCTGTATTCTGATTAATGATTGAACTACAACAATGACAACTTGAATTTTTACAGTGCCTTAATATAACCTGATATGTTTCACAGAAATGTTTGTGTATGAGATTTAGCACCGAGACACACGAGGTCATTGTTTAAGTGACTAGTAACTTACGGAAAGACAAAGGGTTTAAGGAGCATTCCAACAGAACAAAGAGAGACAAGGTTGGTAGAGAGGTTTCTAGAGCTTGAGAGCCCTGCTGCTGAAGATGGGCTCGCCTGTGGTGTGGAGAGGTTAGTCGGCTTGAGGCCCAAGTTGGAGAAGTGCAAAGATGTTGGTGCAAAGGGAGCAGAGAGGCCATATAGGGATTTAATGACCAGTATGTGGGCTTTTAACACTGATGTGCTCTTCAACGAGGAGAGAGTCAGCAAGTAGAGAGCTGGTGGGTGGATGGAGCTTGCCCTGTGGTAGATTGCTTTCAGGACAACCTGTAGGTGACAGAGGGTACATAGGTGGTTAGTGTTTAGGAATGGCCGGGGGGGGGGGGGGAGGGGGGGAGGGGGAGAGAGAAACACGAAGGAACACAGGTAAGCATTGGAGCCACATTGGACTGGACTTGATCTTCAGGGGCTTGCTCAGTTCCAGTATAACTGTGTATCCTAGTCATATTGCAACTCCTGTTGTTTTTGCCAAGCCTTGCTGATCGAGCTGATTGCAAGAATGAAGTTGTCGAATTGTCAACTATCCAGCTCATACCACATGTCCAATGGTATCATAGTTTGAAAATGTTGCTGACTTTTTTTGTACTGTGTTGGAGAAAAGAAATTAATTAACACTTTCTGATTTGTACATTTAATGGTGAATTAAATATAGTAACTACTGGTGAGTTGGAGACTGTATCAAAGCTGCACATTCTTCTTCAACTCTGTGTAAGCCTATTATTTTCTGGTCTTTGCCATTGCAAATTTTTAAAATTTGATGTAAATGATTAATTTGTATGGAAATTGTACTTCCAAAACAGTGGTTACTTCTCAAGTCCAAGGACATCTTGTGTACCTGTGTAACTTAGAAGACACAAAATTGGCATATTTGTGTAGGATTCTGAGAAAAATTCTAGTCAACCTGGCCATGTTGTGCTTAGGCTAGTTATGGTGTAGTTAGGTTTCTGTCCCAGAATCTAAAGACTACATCAATCTTTTATATGTTGGGCAAATTCAAAGGAATTAAATGCCTTTAATCATTAAATCTCTTCTGACTGGTTGGGAAATGTGCCATCTTTATCTGGTTTGAGCAACATGTGACCTTACTCCCTCTGATAACTAGCTGTTAACTGCCTCAGTTCACGAACGGTTAATAATGGACAGTAAATCTTGGCCATGCCAGTGAAACTGCATTCTTTAAGAGGTTATAAAAATCTGCAGCTATGGAAAAGTACAACTACTAAATGGAAGAAAACTGGAAGCTCACTAAACAGTTCACAGGTCTCTCCCTAGAATTTAAGACCAAAGGGATCATGTTACTGTGACAGTTAGTTGACACTACAGTTTGCAAATTTCACTGACCTCTTTTGTACCGCAGTTAAAATGTAGTTAAACCTTCCACCCATTTAACAGCAATAGCTTGGCTTTAAATTTTCATGGCTTCCTCGAGAGACTGGCCTGTCTGTTTGAGAAGGTGGGATGTTAGGAAGCCGCCCACCATGAGATGGAACTCGACTAGAGGATTTACTACAAAATTGCTGTTACATAAGGAGTTAAAGGATTTTGCCTGGCAATGAAGAAATTTCCTCTTCAAGGATATGGCCTGGTTAGGTAAACATTTGACATGAGTAATTGATATTCAGTTTATCTGCCAGCTGTGACTCCTTTTGGAGAGTATTTGGATGAAATCACCCCAGCAATTCTAGGCCTGGATTTTATTTTTTATTTGGAGATGCTGCACGGTAACAGCTCAACAAATCTGTGCTGCGCAATTACACCCTTGTGACCAGTTAACCTACCTACCTGTACATTACAGTGTAGCACCTGGAGGAAGCCTATGGGGAGAATGTACAGTACTGTGTATGTCTTGGGTACATGTAAAAATAAATTCTGTAAGGCAAAGATGTTTTCAAAAATAATTAAGTTTCTAAATATCAAAAAATTACTATAAACAGGAAAAAAATCATATCCATGTTTGGCGTGACCACCCCATTGCCTTTAAAACTGCATCAATTCTCTTAGGTACACTGTCAAAGAGAATCAGCTGGTAGGGTGCTCCAAGCCTCTTGGAGAACTTGCCACAGTTCTTCAGCAGACTTTAGCTGTCTCACTTGCTTCCATCTCTCCAGGTAATCCCAGACAGCCTCAATGTTACTCAGATCAGGATACTATCTGTTGCAGAACTCTTTTCACTGAATATATTTTTTAACTTTGGGGTCATTGTTCTGCTGTGGAATCAAGTTGGGACTGATTGTACTTCTCAGCTTTGAGGATGTCATTAATTCTAAACAGATGGCTAACTCCATTTGCAGAAATGCAGCCCCAGACCTGCAGGGAACCTCCATGCTTCACTGTTGGCTGCAGACACTCATCCATGTAGCACTCTCCAGCTCTTCTACGGACAAATTGCTTCCTGGTTGAAACAAAAATTTGAAATTTTGACTCGTCAGTCCAAAGCATTTGCTGCTATCATTCAGCATCCCAGTCCTTGTGTTTTCATGCATAGATGAGTCTCTTGGCTTTGTTTCCACTTTGGAGAAATGGCTTTTTGGCAGCAACTCTTCCATGAAGACCACTTCTGAAAAGACTTGGGACTGTAGAGGGGTGTACTTAGTTCCAGAGATATCTATGAGTTCAGAGCTGATAGCAGTGCTGAGCTTTTCCGATTTAGAAGGAATGTCAGTTTGACGTATGTCTCCCGTGGCTGACCACTGCATTTCTGTTCCTCAACCTTGCCTAATTCTTTGTGCATTTTCAGAAGAGCTTGGACAGCACATCTTGAAACAACCATCTGCCTCAAACTTTCTGTTTGGGAGAGACCTTGCTGATGCAGGATAACCACTTTGTGTCTTGTTGCTGTGCTCACTCTTGCAATGGTGTAACAATTGATGATTTGAAGGTTAAATTGTCACATCTGCCTCACCCTCAACTTTTAGTTTGGTTGTCCTTTGCCCAGTTTCATTCCTTCTACATCTGTTTCTGTTTCAATTAATCAGTTTAGTTCGTTCAACATGCTATGTCATTGATCATTAGCACCTGCTTGTTATCTTTGTTTAATCAAATACTGGGCTATATACCTACAAAGTAATCACATTTTTATTTGAAAAGTGGTCTAATACTTAATATGTTGCTATCTTTAATGAACATTTATTTTTTTGGAAATTTTCCAAACATTAATCTTTTCTACTAACACACTAATACAGAAAACAAAAAATAAAAATCTAAAACAAAATTTATATTTTTTTTAAAAAAAGCTATTGCACCTAAGACTTTTGCACAGTTCTGCACAAACTCCTCACCGATGACGACAGGAATTGAGCCCAGGTTGCTGGCGCTGTAATAGCATAGCCTACCCTTATTGCCTTGGCATGCGGCCACATGCAGGGCGCGGGATTCAGGGGGCAATGTTCAGTTTACCATTCCCATGGCACATCTTTGCTGCTGTCGGTAAGATTTGATAACATTCATTGCAACAGAAAGGGTGTAGAGAGGCTGCAGAATGGAGCCACCCCTACCCATCGCCAAGTGGGGGAATTGGATCGGAAGAATTTAAAGGGTCAGGTTACGGAACCACTCCATAGCAACTGGACCCCACCCATTGGGGGGAAAAAAAAGAAAAACTATTGGAAAGAGTGACCAAAGTAAGACTAGTAAGTGTAGAAAGTAAGACTCTGCAATTAAGATATCTGTTTTTGCCAACTGCGTTCTGAGTAGTCACCCAGGACACTCATTAAGACTGCAGATTTCCTGTATTGTTCCAGCTGCAGCAATGATACTGGCTTCCAGAAGATGATGACAGTATGTGGAGAAAGCCCGCTTTCCAATTTCCCTGTGCTAGACAGGGGAAACAGCTATTTGAACTCCTGTCAGGAACTGTGTGGTTTTCCAATGAAGAAATGTTCTTGTATTGCTTTATTTTCATCAATATTTGCTGCTTTCACAGTATATAAAATATGTTCTCAGCGAACTGGAGAAGATTGCTATTGGTTGAACCAAAGCTGAGATTTATTATTAGTTTTATTTGTCACATGTACGTCAAAACATACAGTGAAATGGGTCATTTGCATCAGGTCAGATTTGTGAGGATTGTGCTGGGCAGCTCACAAGCATTGCCACACTTTGGTGCCAACACAGCACGCCCACAACTCACTAACCCCGGCTGTTTGCCTTTGAAATGCGGGCGGAAACCAGAGCACCTGGGGGAAATCCATGCAGTCACGGGGAGGACGTACAAATTCCTCACAGACAACGGTGGGAATTAAACCCTAAACTTACAACTGTGCTGTCATCGTGTTCTGCTGACTGCTACACCACTGTGGGATCCCATTTTTTAAAAAAATGTTGATATGTTCAACCCTTCTTTGTCAATTTTCTTCTCTTCTCTTCTCTTCTACATTGTAGTGCCTTTCACAGTTTTTATTCCAGAAAGGTGCACTTGTGCTCTTTGGAACATAACTCCTTGTTTCAGAGTTTTCAGTGCAAACAGTTTCTCACCAGCAATCTTTAATTAGCTCATAATCTTACACATACTAGTGAATAATACCTATGTTTTTACAGGTAGTTCTTGTAACTGGATCGGTCTGCTAACTCAGCACTGCACAAATAGGTGGTGGTGTAGAGAGAGTAAAAGGTAATGGAAAACTACAGATTTTGTTAGGTACAGTTGCAAGAAAAGGTTTATGAACCCTTTGCAATTACCTGATTTTCTGCATTAATTACTCAAAATGTAGTCTGATCTTCATCTAAATCACAATAGTAGACAAACATCAGATCATTGGCTTGTTGCATTGTCCAACCTCTGTTAAGCTTCAGGTGACGGACCACTACCCTGGCATTCTCCTGTAAAATCTCTTGATATAACTGTGGTAAACTATGTATACCTGTCTGGACATGCCCCTCTGCTGACTGCTCCTGTGGCTCCTCCCACAGACCCCTGTATAAAGGCGATTGGGGCACTGCTCCCCCCAGTCTCCGAGATGCTGTGCTCCGTTTTGCTGCTAATAAAAGCCTATCGTTCGCCTCCCGTCTCCGAGAGTTATTGATGGTGCATCAATAACTTTGCTATCAATGTTCCCTTGACAATTGTAAGCTGTCCAGGCCTTGAGGCAGCACAGCAGCCCCAAACCACAATGCTCCTTCCATCATGGTTCACAGTTGGGATGAGGTTATGCTGTCGGTGTACAGTGTTTTTTTTTCCCTCAAGCATAGCGGTGTGCATTTCTGCCAAAAAGTTCAACTTTTGTCTCATTTGTCCACAGACCCTTGTCCCAGGAGCATTGTTGTGGGACATCCAGGTGGTCTTTTGCAAACTTGAGACATACTGCAATGTTTTATTTTTGGAGAGCAGTGGTGTCCTTCCATGAACACCATTCTTGTTCAGTGTTTTTCTTACCGTGGACACATGAACAGAGACTTTAGCAAGTTCTGGAGATTTCTGCGGGTCTTTTAGTGTTACCCTTTAGTTCTTTTTCACCTCCTTCAGCATTGCACGTTGTGCTCTTGGTGTGATCTTTGCAGGATGCCCACTCCTAAGGAGAGTAGCAACAGTACTGAGTTTCTTCCATTTGTAGACAATTTCTCTTACTGTGGACTGGTGAACTTCTGGATTTTTAGAAATACTTTTGTAGCCTTTCTTATAGCTTCAATTCTTCTTCTAAGGCCCTCTGAAAGTTGTTTTGATCGAGGCATGGTGCACATAAACAGATCTTTCTTGAGAAGAGCAGGTTCTGTCAGTAACCTGACTTTGTGTGTTTTTTTATATAGGGCAGGGCACCTCTACAACCCACACCTCCAATCTCATCTCATTGATATGAACACCTGGCTCCAAATAGCTTTTGTAGAAGGCATTACCCCAGAGGGTCACATACTTTTTTGAACCTAGACTGTGATTGTTTAAGTGGTGTACTCAGTATTGATGAGAAGTACAATTGTTTGTGTGTTAGTAGTTTAGGCAGATTCTGTTTGTCTATTATTGTGACTTGGATGATGATCAGCCCACATTTTGAGTAATTAATGCAGAAAACCAGGTAATTGCAAAGGGTTCAGAAACTTTTTCTTGCAACTGGCACAGTGCTTTCAATCCAGATAATTGTGAGGTGTTGGATTTTGAGATATCATACCAGGCTTCTCCAGTGAATGGTCGGGCCCTCGGGAGGACTATGGAAAAGGGGGACCCTGGAGTGCATTGCATCGTTTGTTTAAAAGGGCATCACAGTGTAACATGAAGTACACAAGTTGGGAAGTTATGTTGCAGTTGTATAAGATGTTGGTGAGGCTGCATTTGGAGTACTGTGTACAGTTTTTAATCGCTGGTATAAGAAAGATGTTTTTAAATTAGAAAGAGTGCAGAAAAGAATTACCAGGCTGTTGCCTGGTGGGCCTAGATTACAAGGAAAGACTTAGTAGAGTAGGACATTAGGGACAGCACAGTAGTGTAGTGGTTAGTGGTTAGCACAACACTTTACAGTACAGGCGACCCCAGTTCAATTCCCACCACTGTCTATAAGAAGATTGTACATTCTCCGCATGGGTTTCTTCTGGATGCTCCACTTCCCTCCCACAGTCCAAAGACATTCCGATGGTGGGTTAACTGCTTATTGTAAATCGTCCCATGATCAGGCTGGAATTAGGCGGGGAGGAAGGGCCTATTCTGCGATGCGGCTCAATAAATAAATAAATGTTCCCTGGAAGGTAGGAAATTCAGGGCTGATCTAAAGGCATATAAGATCGACAGGAGTGTAGAAAGCGTGTGGTCTTTTACCTGCTCCAGTTTAAGGTTAGAAGTGAGAGGTTTAAAAGGGAATCGAGGCAGCTTCTTCATAGAAAGTGTGATGTGTATTTAGAATTAGGTAGCAGAAATGATGGTTGAGTTGGGCACATTAGCAACATTTAAAATCATCTAGGTAAGAACATACATAGGAGAGGTTTAGAGAGCAGTGGAGCATACCTGATCATTTGGGACTAGCTCGCTGGGCAGCTCGGCATGGATGAGTTCGACCAAAGGACTTGATGCAATGTTCCCTCTAAGGTGTGCACGCACGCACATATTTTGCTACTAGTGCACAAAGGAATTTAAACCGTGCACACTAGGTTGTCCTCCTTCTACTTTGTTGTCACGTTGAGTATATTTAACGAGCGTACACAATCATATTTCTTTTTCTGATTCTGATGCAGATGGTGTTGACAACGTGGAGCTCACGATGATTTGTCTGCAGATTTTAGAACTAGCTTATTTGTACAGTTTTTATTGAAGAAATCATTTAGTATGCACACGTTGTTATCACTGGCCAAAATAATAGCACAGCACAAGATTTTGTGCACACGGGTCATTACAAATTAGAGGGAACATTGGCTGGATAGCTCTATGAATATGTCGGAATTTCTTTCCTCCCAGAAATCAATTGGCATCTATTTCAAAGCTTTCACTTTGGCCAAAGGGCAGAGCAGCTACCTAATAGCTTTTTATTTGATTCAGTGTCAAATTTTGTTTCATAATGTTCTTGTGGGGTTACTTAGCCTCTTTCATTGCATTAAACTTGCCTCTTAATTGCAAATAGATATTGAGGATTTAGCTGCCAGTGCTGCATTGACTGAGGTGCCTGCTGTAGGTAGCTCCGTTCATGGGACAGCGACTCAGATGGATGAGAATCAGGTTTATTATCACTGACATATGTCGTGAAATTTGTTGTTTAGCAGCAGCAGAACAAGGCAATACATTAAAAAATACTATAAATTACAATAAGAAATATGTAAAGTAAATAGTGCAAGAAGAGAGCAAAATAGTGAGGCAGTTTTCAATGGTTCATGGTCTATTTATCTGATGATGGAGGGGAAGAAGCTGTTCCCAAAATTCTGAATGTGAGTCATCAAGCTCCTGAGCCTCCTGCCTGATGGTAGTAATGAGAAGAGGGCATGTCCCGGTTGCTGAAGGCCCTTAATAATCGATGCTGCCCGCTGGAGGCATTGCCTGTTGAAGATGTGGTTCTGTGCTGAGGAGGCTGGTGCCCATGATGGAGCTGGCTGAGTTTACAACTTTTTCTAGGCCTGTGCATTGGAGCTTCCTTACCAGACAGTGATGCAACCAGTCAGAATGCTGTCCGTGGTACATCTGTAGAAATTTGCGAGAGTCTTTGGTGACGTACCAAATCTCCTCAAGCTCCTAATGAAATATAGGCAGTGGCGTGCCTTTGTAATTCATCAATATGCTGGGGGCAGGGCCAACCTTCAGAGATGTTGGCATCCAGGGACTGAAATTGAGCAGATTTGCCCATTGGCAAAGTGAGCGACTCGGGTAGCAAAATGCCAGCACAGGGAGCTGGGCTGACTGGAGCGATGCCTGTGCATAGTTTAGGCATCTTCTCAACACCCCAAAACCGGCTGGTAGGTTAATTGGTTCCTATAACTTGGGTTAATGTGTTTGGGGGGGGTGGAGTAGGGATATGGAGGAATTGAAAGTAAGTTCAGTAAGTTGATGAACATTTGTTAAAGAATTAGCTGCAAGTTTAGAGGGGAACAAGGACAAAGGAAGTGGGAATACTGGAACTTCACCTGTGAATCCAACGGCTGAATGACCTGGTGGTGCATTGTTATAGGATCAAAGCTGTAATTACACTCATCCAGCTACCATGACCAAACCACAATGTCTACTTGGTTCCACAAGTAAACACTCTATTCCAAGTTCTTCCATGACAAGCAAGTGGTTGCCAGTGGAGGAAATGCTTCAGAGTTATCAAAGCCTCGTTAAAAATGTAACATCCTCACTGACTCACGGGAATCAGTGCCCCGTGAGGATGAGAGGTGACTTGATAGGTGTGTGTAAGATGATAAAGGAGGTACACATAGACTGGACAGCCTGTCTTTTCCTTGTGCAACTAACACAAGATGATTGGAGGGAAGTATAGGACACCTTTGGAATATGGAGGGAAACTGGAGTATCTGGAGGAAACCCCTGTGGTCATGGGCAGAGCACACAGACTCCTACAGGCAGAGGTGGGAACTGAACCTGGGTTCTGGGTTGTGGTCTCAGCCCGAAACGTCAACTGTACTTCTTCCTATAGGTGCTGCCTGGCCTGCTGCGTTCCACCAGCATTTTGTGTGTGTTTCTGGTGTTATAAAGCATTATGCTAGCTGCTATACTACTCTGTCACCCTTGTTCTAATTCATCCAGAGTTATTCTAATTCATTCTCAGGGTCAATGCAAAGTGGGCATAGTGGGTTTTTTTTATATATCCATAACTAGATGCCCCTGAGAAGATGTTGTCGAGCCACCTCCTTGGGCAACTGCATAGGGTGAAAGTGTTTACAAAGCATTGTTAAAGAGGGTTTTAAACCTCTGTTTGCCTCCATCCCTTGTGCTTTTGTTTGTCATGAAAACATAACCATGGCCTCTCAGGCAGGCTTTCAGCAGCCATTTACCAAGTCCAATACAGCTGTAGTTGCAGAACAGGATTTTAGACTAAGTTAGGGTGGGGGCGGAGGCAGAGATAAGGGAGAAAGCTGGAGGGTGTTTGAGAGGTTGACCAAGAACAAATGTTTGTCTGTTTATGGCTATAACATTTAACACAGGAGACGGATAATTTCACATTTGTGGCCATAAATAGCCTGTCATTATCGCCATTTGCTTGTTTATGCCCTTGAGTATCACAATATAACTGTAGGGTGGTATGGGGAAAGCAAATTCTGCCCGTGGTCTTGAACTCTGCTGGTTGATGGTAGAACAGCTGACTTGTGGACGAGGCCGTGGCGTGTGGTGATGTAATTTATTCTTGGCAGTGAACATCATTACCAGGTCCCAGCAGTGTCCCGTGTGAGCTTCGCCTGTGAGGGCTGTTTACTCACATTCTCTGGCACATAGGCAGGCATCAAAATAACACATGCGATGGGGCGTGGACTGCAGATGCCGGGAGGTAGTTTCTCTGCAAGGATAACTGAAGATCAGTTTCTCATTCCTTTACCCAGGTTTGAATTCAAAATTCAGTATGCCTTTCCTTCTGAGTTCCAGACAGGTAATGCCGCTGACTTCTTGCCTGGGATTTGCTGTCCCTCCTCGCTCCCTGCCTTGCGTGTTACTTGTTCCTCTGCATGCGCTTCGATGATTATACAGAAGCCTGTCTCACAGTCTGAATCAAGTTTCTGGTGACTGCCATGCATGCTTGTAACTCTTGAGTTATTGTCATGGAGCACAGAGCTGCTGGATTAAAATAGGGTGCTGAGCAAACAACTTGAGCAGTTCCAAAGCTGATGACTTAAGAGCAACGGGAGAGTCATTTGCTCGAACAGGTAGTAAAAGAATGCCATGAAATACGGGTTAATCGCATTCCTTACTGACTTGCTTTGTTCCAGATGTAACTTTCCTGCCGTATTCCTTTCCATGCCGTGCTGTCTGCCTGACTTTTAGTATTGCTGATTGTGTGATCTTTTTTTTGTTAGCCTACTTGAATTCCATTCTCCAGCTGCTCTGTTTCTGTCGCCCCCTTTCACAATCTCAAGGATATCCCAAAACACTGCACACCCAATGAATTCTTTTCTGCACCCTCAGCCAAACTCACTCCCACTATTCATGCAGAAAGTTTCCATTAACAACATTGAAAACTTCTTGGATGGTATGACTTTGGAAGGTTGAATTTGAAGGCAGAATACAGAGTGGAGGAATAGAGGTTCATGGCGATAGATCCCTTAGTATTTTGCCATGGAAGTCTACAGGGTGATTAAGGTGTATGTTGTTAGTCAAAGGAGTGAGTTCATGAACCATGAGGTAATGTTGCAGCTCTCTAAGACCCTGATTAGACCACACTTGCAATATTGTGTTCTGTTCTGATCACCTCATTGTAGGAAGGATGGAGTGCAGAGGAGATTTATTGGGATGTTGTCTGGACAAGAGAGAATGCCTTATGAGGATAGGTTGAGCTAGCTGGGGCTTCTCTCTTTGGAGCAAAGGAAGGTGAGAGGCAACTTGATAGAGGTGTACAAGATGAGAAACATAGATTGAGTGGACAGGCAGAGACTTTTCCCAGGATGATAATGGCTAATACAGAGGCATAATTTTAAGCTGGATTGGAGGAAAGTATAGGGTGATGTCAAAGGTTTTTTTTAAGAGTGGAGAGTACATGGAATGTGCTGCTGGGACTGTGGTAAAGGCAGATACTTTAGGGACTGCAAAGAAACTCTAATATGGGCACATGAGGGACTGGTTCGGTTGATCTTAGAGTAGGTTAAAAGGTTGACACCACATAATGGGGCCAAAGGGCCTGTGCTGTAACGTTCTGTGTATCGAATGGATCCAAATTCAATGGCAGATTTAGACATGGCATTGGTTAAACAATTGAAGGGAACTAGTGTTCTGGGCTGGAGATTAGATTCCGATTAGCTGATTATCATCTACCTCGGGATGCACTGAAGTTCTGTGTTCTTGTAAACAATATACATGGTAATAATAAATACAACAGTAATTAGTGACAAGCACAAACAGCAGAACGAGGCAAAGATCGTAATGCAATCAGTGCAAAAAGAAATCAAAGTCAAAGTAAAGTTTATTGTCAAATGCACATGTATATTACCATATACTATCTTGAGATTCATTTTCTTCCAGGCATTTACAGGAAAATAAAGAAATACAATAGAATCTATGGATAAACAAAGACTGACAAACAACCAATGTCCGAAATAAAAAAATAGTGCAAAAGAAAAACTAAGTACGTGAGTTGTAGAGTCCTTGAAAATGATTTCATAGGTTGTAGAATCAGTTCAGAAGTGGGGTGAGTGAAATTATCCACACCGGTTCAGGGGCCTGATGGTTTTAGGATAATAATTGTTCCTGAGCCTGGTGATGTGAGACATCAGGCTTCTGGACCTCCTGCCCACAGAATAACTGAGAGGTAGAAAGAGTCTGAGATGTGAGAGCAGTACCACTGAGTACTAAGAGACACCCCTTTCAAAGAGCCTTGGAGCACTACAGCACAGAAATGGGCCTGCGGCCCATCGCCGGCATGATAGCCTGATTCTGTGATCCAGTGAGTAAATTTCAGGCAGGACCCAGGGTGATCTCTCCTGTTCATTGAATAGTGCCTTTGGGTCTTTAGGCTCATCTGAGAGTGCAGATGAGATCTCACATTAATGTTTTCTGTAACAATAGTTCCATTTAATATCAGAATGTATACAATATACAACCTGTAATTCTTGCTCTTCACAGACATCTACAAAAATAGAAGGGTGCCCCAAAGGATGAGTGACAGTAAAGATGCTAGAACCCCAGGCCCCCCCCAGCCCCCCCTCCCACACACAAGCAGCAGCAAAGCGTCACCAATCCCAAGCAAATGATAGCAAAGCCCCCAAGAAAGACCATGATCTACAGTGTAACAAAAACTGATCATTCACCCAACAATTCCACATACGACACACTCTCTCTCCCCCTCTCTCTCCCCCCTCTCTCCCCCCTCTCTCCCCCCTCTCTCCCCCCTCTCTCCCCCCTCTCTCCCCCCTCTCTCCCCCCTCTCTCCCCCTCTCTCTCTCCCCCTCTCTCTCTCCCCCTCTCTCTCTCCCCCTCTCTCTCCCCCTCTCTCTCTCCCCTCTCTCTCTCCCCTCTCTCTCCCCTCTCTCTCTCCCCCTCTCTCTCTCCCCCTCTCTCTCTCCCCTCTCTCTCCCCTCTCTCTCTCCCCTCTCTCTCTCCCCCCTCTCTCTCCCCCTCTCTCTCCCCCTCTCTCTCCCCCTCTCTCTCCCCCTCTCTCTCCCCCTCTCTCTCCCCCTCTCTCTCCCCCTCTCTCTCCCCCTCTCTCTCCCCCTCTCTCTCCCCCCCTCTCTCTCCCCCCTCTCTCTCCCCCTCTCTCTCCCCCTCTCTCTCCCCCTCTCTCCCGCTTTCCCCTCCCCCCTCTCCCCCTCTCCCCCTCTCCCCCTCCCCCTCTCTCTCCCCTCTCTCTCCCCCCTCTCCCCCCTCTCCCCCCTCCCCCTCTCCCCCTCCCCCTCTCCCCCCTCTCCCCCCTCTCCCCCCTCTCCCCCCTCTCCCCCCTCTCCCCTCTCTCCCCCTCTCTCCCCCTCTCTCCCCCTCTCTCCCCCTCTCTCCCTCTCTCTCCCCCCCCTCTCCCCTCCCTAATAAAGGGGCAGAGAGGTGTCACAGAGCTAGAGGGGAGACTAACAACACATCAAATAAACAACTACGGAAGTCTGCAGATGCTGGAAATTCAAACAACACACACAAAATGCTGCTGAAACATAGCAGGCCAGGCAGCATCTATAGGAAGAAGCACTGACAATGTTTTGGGCCAAAACCCTTCGTCAGGACTAACTGAAAGAAAAGATAGTAAGAGATTTGAAAGTAGGAGGGGGAGATCCGAAATGATAGGAGAAGACCGAGGGGGTGGGGTGAAGCTGAGAGCCAGAAAGGTGATTAGCAAAAGGGATACAGAGCAGGAGAAGGGAAAGAGTCATGGGACGGGAGGCCTAGGGAGAAAGAAAGAGGGAGGGGAGCACCAGTGGGAGATGGAGAACAGGCAAAGAGTGATGGGCAGAGAGAGAGAAAAAAGGGGGGAATAAGTAAATCAGGGATGGGGTAAGAAGGGGAGAAGGGGCATTAATGGAAGTTAGAGAAATCAATGTTCATGCCATCAGGTTGGAGGCTACCCAGACGGAATATAAGGTGTTAAGGTGTTGTTCCTCCAACCTGAGTGTGGCTTCATCTCGACAGTAGAGGAGGCCATGGATTGACATATCGGAATGGGAATGGGACGTGGAATTAAAATGTGTGGCCACTGGGAGATCCTGCTTTCTCTGGCGGACCGAGTGTAGGTGCGATGTCAGCTCACTGATTGCAATGTTGAGAGTGGAGATTCTTCAGTGAAGCTCCATGGCATTGTGTTTACATCTACAGTGTGGCTGTCTGAGCCTATAATCTTTCTGATTCACGGAATCATGCTGCTGCCTTCAAATTTGCAAAGAACATTGAGCAACGCACACAAAACGCTGGAAAACCTCAGCAAGTCAGGCAGCATCTATGGAGGGGAATAAACAATGTTTTGGGCAGGACAGAAGGGGGCTAGAATGTGATCTTTGCATTGAGGGTTAAATCCTGGGAGGCAACTTTGAAAAATTCTAAGCTCGGACTGAGAATCAAAACGGGGAGATGGGAGGGGGGTTTTCTTCTAGC
Organism: Hemitrygon akajei; assembly: GCF_048418815.1. Taxonomy (NCBI): domain Eukaryota; kingdom Metazoa; phylum Chordata; class Chondrichthyes; order Myliobatiformes; family Dasyatidae; genus Hemitrygon; species Hemitrygon akajei. The sequence continues at coordinate 9,459,670 of NC_133146.1, forward strand.
TAGTGGTTGGTTGAGGTTTGGAGCAAGTTGGGGTTGGGGGGGGTGGGGGTTAGCTGAACTTGGTGGAAAGTGCATATCCCATTGGGAGAAAGAAAGAACTGTGAAGTCTGATTAAAATGGTGGCAGTAATTTATGAATAGGAGCTGGACAGAGGGTTTTGGTGATTGTAAGTCAGTGTGTCATGTCACTGTAGGAACCTGAAATGACAGGAATTCCTATTGTCTGTAGGATTTAAAAATTTTTTGGACCTTCCTAACCTCTTTTTGGTGTTGAGTTTCTTGCCTCTCTGGCACCACACCCCAATGATGTTGCTTAAAGCACCTCAGCTGGTTCACATTTCCCTTTTGTAGCAATACCCAGCTACAATGACTCCTCTATTCTGACTGAGCTTTGAAGGTCATTTCTTCTTGTTCTGTTTTCATTGACATTGAACAAGCTTAGAAACTGAATCTGCATATTTTCCATGTCTGTACATGTTAACATATCACTTCAGAGAAATGAAGTTTGATATATTTTTCTCCATGAGCAATGATTTACCCAAGGTTGAAACAGTTTCAAGGTGGGTAGTTCTTTGCTAGGATGGTTACTTTAAGGCAGCGTTTCCCAACCTTTTTCAGCCGAACGCCCTCCTAAAGCATCTTAATACTTACCAACACCCCCCTAAAGCACCATCATACTTGCCAGTGCCCCCCTAAAGCACCATCATACTCACCAACACCCTCCAAAGCACCTTCGTACTCGCCAACACCCCCAAAGCAACTTCGTACTCGCCAACACCCCCCAAAGCACCATCGTACTCGCCAACACCCCCCAAAGCACCATCGTACTCGCCAACACCCCCCAAAGCACCATCGTACTCGCCAACACCCCCAAAGCACCTTTGTACTCGCCAACACCCCCCAAAGCACCATCGTACTCGCCAACACCCCCCAAAGCACCATCGTACTCGCCAACACCCCCCAAAGCACCATCGTACTCGCCAACACCCCCAAAGCAACTTCGTACTCGCCAACGCTCCCTAAAGCACCTTCGTACTCGCCAACGCTCCCTAAAGCACCTTCATAATTGCGAATATACTTTCCAGCACCCTCCACCCCCCCACCATAGTGTGAAAACATGTCTACCATATACTAACATGAGAAAAATGATTCTGCTTTAAATTTTTATTTGTCTTTAAACCTACCCTACACAGTACCTCTGCACTGTACAGCAGCTTCGATATCAATGTGATCCTTGAGCTTGATGGATTTTAGCAAGAGTTGAGATATCTGGTTCAAGTTGTGACAGCAAAAGCCTTATGTCCTGACAGATAACAATGTCCAAGCCATTTCTGTTTCTTGTGAGTATGTGGTTCTCTGCACTGAAGTCTCTTTCATTAGGGTAGGAGGATGGAAATGCAATGAAGAGCCATTTGGCTCTTCTCCAAAGACCAGGAAACTTCGTATGACAGTGTAGCCACATATCAAAAATGCCGATATTTTTGAAAAGCATTTTTGCTTCTTCATCATTCTGAATTTCAATAATTTTTTCTTGCAAGCTCTCTTCCTGTTCTTCCATCTTGCAAAGAAATGAGTTAATTACCCAGTCCAGAATTTCCAGATTGTTTAAATTCTTGAATCGAGTCTGAAAATCGTTCAGTGACTGCAAGTGTAAGCAGTACTCTTGCAAATCACTGCCTGTGAAAGAAAGTGCCATATTTTCCATGCAAGGGAAACTGTGAGAAAATTCTTCTCCCAGTGTTTTGCTTATATATTTCCAATTTTCCAAGAAAACTGGACACTGCACTTTTTGCCTGAATTAAATTGTAATTTTCATTCTGCAGTTTCATATTTAGAATGTTTGTCATACAGATTGGCTAGGTATGCCGCATCTCCACGTAGAAGTTCAATCTTGTTTCCCAAGCTAATGTCAACTTTGAACAAAAATTCAACCACAGTGTCAAAATGATCAAAGAAAGGTTTTAAGCAGCAGCTTTTTGACAGCCAAAGCACTTCAGTGTGAAGAGGCAAGTGTTCAGTCTCTTCATCATTATCTTGGCATAACTGGTGAAATATTCTGCTATTTAATGGATGAGCTTTAGTTTTGTTGATAGCAGGTATTACAAGAGTCACGCTTGAAAAAGTCGCTGTCTGGGGTTTCTGGCTATGACATGTTGACAATGAATTACACAGTGGATTGCAAACAGAATTGGAATTTTGTTTTTCATGAATGCCACTGAACCAGCATGGCAACCTGTCATATATGGTGCTCCACCTGTTGTACAAGAAATCATGTTCCTAATTGGAATACTTTTGTCCTCATTATACATTTTGAGCTCGTTGTAGATTGATTCTCCTTTGATATGTTTTGAACTTTTTGCAAAAGAGAATCTCTTCATAAACTTTTCCATTTTTGATAAACCATGCATATGCCATTAGCCTCATTAGCCTTATTGACTCAGTTAAATTGACTCATCCAGTTGCATCCCAAGTTCCACACACAAAATGCTGGTGGAACGCAGTAGGCCAGGCAGCATCTACAGGAAGAAGTACAGTCGACGTTTCAGGCCAAGACCCTTCGTCAGGACTAACTGAAAGAAGAGATGGTAAGAGATTTGAAAGTGGGAGGGGGAGGGGGAGATCCAAAATAATAGGTGAAGATAGGAGGGGGAGGGATGAAACTAAGAGCTGGAAATTTGACTGACAAAAGGGACTCAGAGCTGGAGAAGGGGGAGGATCATGGGATGGGAGGCCTAAGGAGCAAGAAAGTGGAGGGGAGCACCAGAGGAAGATGTAGAGCAGGCAAGGAGTGATTGTGAGAGGGACAGAGAAAAATAAGGGGGAAAAATAGATAAATAAGGGATGGGGTAAGAAGGGGATGAGGGGCATTAACAGAAGTTAGAGAAATCAATGTTAATGCCATCAGGTTGGAGGCTACCCAGACAGAATATAAGGTGTTGTTCCTCTACCCTGAGTGTGGCTTCAGCTTGACAATAGAGGAGGCCATGGATAGACATATCAGAATGGGAATGGGACGTGGAATTAAAATGTGTGGCCACTGGGAGATCCTGCTTTCTCTGGTGGACCGAGCGTAGGTGTTCAGCGAAACAGTCTCCCAGTCTGTGTCAGGTCTCACCAATATAGAAGGCCACAGTTGTGGCCTTCTATATATTGGTGAGACGTGACGCAAACAGCCTTCTATATGTTGGTGAGACTAGAGTAATAAACACAAAATGCTGTAAGAACTCAGCAGGTCAGGCAGCATCTATGGAGAGGAATAAACAGTAGATGCTTCAGGCCAAGACCCGCTTCAGGATGAGTCAATAATCATGACATCTTTTAGCACTGAAAAGGCCATCTAACTCATTATATCTCTGCTGGGTTTTTGAAAGAATGAATTGGTCTCACTCCTTGGCTTATTTCTTAGAGCTTACAACATTTTCATTATTAAAATACTTGTAATTCTCTTCAGAAAGTTACGTTGATTGTGCCTCCTGTGTGTTACTCAGTCAGAATGGCGTGCTGTGGGGTGTTACAGTAATGCAGTGGTTAACATAAGACTACATGATCACCAATAGGGGTCTAATTCCTGATGCTGTCTGTAAGGAGTTTGTCTGTTTGCTCTATGACCATGTGGGTTTACTCCACAAGCTCCAGTTTCCTCCCACATTTTAAAGATGTATGGATTAGTAGGTTAATTGGTCACAAGGGTGCTGGGCTGAAAGACTGTTACAGTGCTGTTATCTCTTTCTTAAAAAAATGTAGCCACCCTCCACCTTTCCCTTTGGTGTTTTTTTGTCTCAAATTGGTATCCTCAAGTCACTTGAATTTCGAGTATAACTTTTCCCAATTCATTCTATTAAAAATCCTTCTCATCTATTAAATCTTCTTTACCACCTTAACAGGTGTCTAGGTAGCATAATTACTGCCACTGCTTCGCACTGTAGGTCGATCCTGACCTTCAGTGCTGTCTGTGTGGAGTTTGCATGGTCTCCCTGTGACTATATAGATTTGTCCCCAGGTGTTCTAATTTCCTCCCACATCTCAAAATTGTGCTGGTTAATGAATTAATTGGGGGCTCCAAATTACTTCTAGTATAGTGAGTAGTGATAGAATCGATGAACAGGAGAGCTCATGGGCACGTACGAGAAAAGTGTACAGGAAAGTGAGGAGAGGAGTGGATTGCTGAAAGAGCCAAATGCCCTCTTGTGCAACAAGAATATATGAAATACGTACCTTGTTGACTTTCAAAGTTGGAAGTAAATTTATTATCAAAGAATGTATATGTCACCATATACTACCCTAAGATTCATTTCTTTGCGGGCATTCATTATAAAATAAAGAAATAAATTAGAATTAATGCAAAACTACACACACTACATACACTGGCAACCAACCAATGTATAAATAAATAATACTGTGAGCTTGAGTTGGATAGTCCTTAAACGCGAGTTCATAGTTCAGAGTTCAGGTGAGTGAAGTTATCCATGGCAGTTCAGGAGCCTGATGTTTGAAGGGTAAGAACTGCTCCTGAACAGGATCATTTCTTCATTGTGGTGTCACATCTGAATAATTCATCCCTAGTAAATTTTTTCCAAGTGTTGCTGACACAAAGTAATTATGTACTAAAACAAATTATTTAATTATAAAAATAATAAATCCTACATATGCTAGTCTATTCTGATTGGAATATTGGGCTTAGTCAGCTACTGTAACATTGGAGTTGATCAGTCCTGCTAGGATTTTTCTGATATTCAGTTATCCATAAACATTAGAACATAGAACAGTACAGGTCAGGAGCAGGCCCTGTGGCCCATGATGCTGTGCTGAATTAATTAAGCTACAATCAATGCTCAATTGGAAGGCAAATCTCCATCACAGTCCATCATAGGAAAAGTCCTCCCCACCACTGAGCACATCTACAAGGAGCACTGGCACAAGAAAACAGCATCCGTCATCAAGGACCCTCACTGCCCCCTCTCCGCTCTCTTCTCACCTCTCCTTTGGGAAGCAGATACAGGAGCCTTGGGTCCCACACCATCAGGTTGAGGAACAGTTATTATCTTTGAACTGTCGAGCTGCTAAACCAATGTGGATAACGTCACTCATCTCAAAACGCATGACATTTAATAGAAAGGGAAACAGTTAACACCTCAGCTCCAAGAGCCTTCATCGGAAGTTGTGCGTAAATTCCACTTTGGAACAGTCAGACGGACTCTGTTTGAGGGAGAGGAGCCTGAAGGTGCACAATGTTTTAGGGACAGCTTCTTCCTCTCTGCTATCATATTTGTGAACAGTCCACAAACACTACCCCACCGTTTTGCACTACTAATATTTTTTATAAATGCAGATGCTGGAAATCCGCAGCCACACACACAAAACGCTGCTGGAACTCAGCAGGTCAGGTAGCATCCATGGAAAGGAATAAACAGTCGCCATTTCAGGCAAAATCCTTCATCAGGATTGAATATTTATTTTTATCAATAAGTAATAAACATTTTATATATATACCATGATGCAAAATGACAGAATTTACATGTGTCAGTAATGATAACCCTGATTCTGTCAGTAGAATGTTTTCCCCTTTTCTTTAATGTTACTTAATAGTGGAGGCAGCAGCCAAGTATGTGGATTTCAAATATAGGAGTTAATCATTGAAAGATTCTAGTTCCCAAATATATATCCTTTTAACTCATTAATTTTCAACTTGTGTTTCTGTCGAAATCCTCCCAGAGGGGCAAGACCTTGTGTATTTTCACACAGCACTACAGCGGGCATTTACCCTCTGAACTTTATTCTGCTTCCCACAGCACCACCCCAAACAAATGCCAAGTACACCTTCCTGTTCAGTTATTCTGTGTTTTTAATTTGCAGCTAATGCTCACCTCTGCATCCTGCTTAGAGTTGGCCTGTTCCCAAATTTGAAAACTTCAAAGCTCTTCCCACGTTTCCAAACTTTAGTGTGTCACTTAGCAATCAGTATTGTTAATTTTATCTCAGTGTTTCATATTCATTCTATCTTGTGGGGCCCTGTCTAGAACTAAATACCTGTCTGCATTTCTTTCTTAAGTATCACTTGACAAATGTTAAATCTGGTTATCAAACAACCCAGGATGGGAACAGGCCAATCAGAAATTATAAACCCTTCTCTTCCTCTTGGTCTGTTGAAATTTTGTGGACTTTCATGCAAACCTGGGTCATTGTAGGTTAAGAGTAACCCAAATACCATCAGGTTCAAAAATAGTTATTTCCCTTCAAATATCAGGCTGCTGAACCATTTGTGGATAACTTCACTCATCTCAACACTGACCTGATTCCACAACCTATGGACTCACTTTCAAGGACTCCACAACTCATTCTCTCAGTGTTTTTTATTGGTGAGGCCAAATTTGGAGTATTGTGTACAGTTCTGGTCACCGAATCATAGGAAAGATGTCAACAAGTTAGAGAGAGTACAGAGGAGATTTACTAGAATGTTACCTGGGTTTCAGCACCTAAGTTACAGGGAAAGGTTGAACAAGTTAGGTTTTTTTTTGGAGCGTGGAAGGTTGAGGGGGGGACTTGATAGAGGTTTTTTAAATTATGAGGGAGATAGATAGAGTTGACGTGAATAGGCTTTTTTCATTGAACGTAGGGGAGATTCAAACAAGAGGACATGAGTTGAGAGTTAAGGGGCAAAAGTTTAGGGATAGCACGAGGGGGAACTTCTTTACTCAGAGAGTGGTAGCTGTGTGGAACGAGCTTCCAGAAGAAGTGGTAGAGGCAGGTTCGATTTTGTCATTAAAAAAAAAAATTGGACAGGTATATGGACAGGAAAGGATTGGAGGGTTATGGGCTGAGTGCAGGTAGGTGGGACTAGGTGAGAGTAAGCGTTCGGCATGGACTAGAAGGGCCAAGATGGCCTGTTTCTGTGCTGTAATTGTTATATGGTTATATGTGATTACTATTTTTATTATATCTGTATTTGCACAGTTAGTCTTTGTGTAGATTTTCATTGATTCTGTTGTATTTTTGTTCTACTGTGAATGCCTGCAAGAAAGTGAATCTCAGGGCAGTGTGAGGTGGTGTATGCGTACTTTGATAATAAATTTACTTCAAACTCCAGCAAACAGTGAGATTATTTTCTTTTCTAAATAGAAATTCTGTAGGTTTTTTAACAAGGTCTTATTTTCATTTGTTTCTAAGCTGTATATTCCTAGATGAATGGGAGAAATGCAAAATTCTAAACATTATCCAGTTATGCTGTAGCTGTGAATTTAATGTATCGGCTAGAATTTGGTGGAGTACAAGGCTGATGAAAGAGAATCTGGTTCATAGTTCATCTGACTTTAAGTGCCCAATGCTTTGTTATTCAGTAGAAAATTGTGAATTGCATATTACAGTAAATAGATTACAAAACGTTCAGGGTTTTGGCATATCTTGTTTACTCTGGATTAATGGAAAACTAGACTTGAGAAGCTGTACTGAAATCCTTTATATAAACCAGCTTTTGATGCCTTTCCCCGGTCATCTGAGCTGCAAATTGGTTCATCGTTGAGGTGTCTTTGCAAACTTGCTTGTGGCAATTTTCCCCCAATAAATGAAGTTACTGCCCAGTGCTTGCTGAAATTTGGTTTCAGCAACTTTGGGAGATGTAATAATTGAAACTGTGCTCATCCTAGTGGATGATCTTTAAGGATCTGGGGAAAGAATCCTGATCTGGAGTCTCCCTCAACCAGAGCAGTTAACTTGTGGTTTACAGATTTTGCAGTAATTTCTTCACATGCCGTTGCTTCATTTAACTAAGGTAAGAAGCCAGGGGGATAGTGAAGGTTTCCAGATAAAAATAAAGATGTCTTAAATGTCATATTAGAAAGCACAGACTTAAGAGATTTTTATGTATCGCAAGCTGATAGAGTTGTTAAGGTCTAAGTTGTTAAGGCCTTCATTACTTGGGACTGAGTTGAAGAGCTGCAAGGCAGTGTTGCAGCTCTGTAAAACACTCGTCAGACCACACTTGGGGTATTGTCTTCATTTCATTTTGCTGCATTGTGGACACGATGTGGAAGCTTTAGAGAGGGTGCTGCCTGGATTAGAGAGCACGTCTAATAGAGGATATTTTGATCTCTGTGAAGCACTGAACGGGCCTCTGTAGCTGTGAACTCATGGTCGGGGACACTGCAGTTCATGTTCCATGTGCTTTTGTTTATTTTGTTTTCCTACTATATGCACGATTTGAACCGGTGCTCAGCTCACTCCTCCACGAGGATTACTTCAGCACTGAACTGGCTCTGCAGCTGTGGCCTGCAATCAGTGGTGAACTGGCTCCAAGGCTGCGGGCGGAGTTCCATGGATTCCGCACTTTGTGTTCTGTATGTTATTTGTTTGGATGATTTGTTCTTATTTTTTGTACATTGTGTGTGTGTTTTTAATGGCTTCCATTGTGTTTCTTGTGGCTGCCTGCAAGAAGACAAATCTCAAGGTTGTATACAGAATACATACTTTGATAATAAAAGTACTTTGAACTTTGATACATCTAAAGGAACCATAATGAAGCACGCCTTATGATGAATAACCCATTGTTAATTTTTCTCCCTGGCTTTGCACTTGAAGTATGTGTACACTTCTCAACCTTACAGCCTCCAATCTGATAAGCAAGTCTCTGCTCATTCCAGTGGTTTTGATGGTATCACACTGTGTGAACGTATCATGATTTCTACATTAATTGTGCAGCCTGAGAATATCCAGCATTTTGTGCAGTGGTTTCTTAGTCAGATGGTCATGAATGTTTACTTTCTAGGTGCACAGTTCTGGAAGCCTTTGTGTTCTTAGACTTCTGTGTTTAAAATAAATCCTGGCAGCCTTTCAGCTGTCTGCCAAAATGGTTCTCATCAGGAGTGTTTGTAGTTTTCAGAAGCCTGGGCTTGAGTACTTTGATATATAGATGTAATAAATTATTCTGTTTACGCTGCGTGCACTTTCAGTCCACAGACATTGCTCTTTGTTTTAATGATTCTTGAATCATGTTTTTTTTATCAATGTACCATATATACTGATAATCCATACAGATATTTTTAGTGTAGGAACTTTGTGGATACATGTTTAGTCTGAAGCTACGCACCCATATTGGTAATTCTGTTGGTTTTCCGACTTCGGAGTTCCCATTTTCTCTCTCTCTCTCTGCAAGTTTTAGATTGCACTGTTTCAGTTACAGCTTTGGTGTTTTTCTCCTTCCAGAGGTACCTTGACGTCCAGCCATTTTTGGTCTTACCCACTAGATATTCCAAACCAAAACATGAGCTAGTAAACCTTTCTGACACAGATACTGCAGATACTGGAAATCAGAGCGACACACACAAAATGGTAGAGGAGGGCAGCAGCTATGGAGGGGAATAAAGAGTCGACGTTTTGGGTCAAGACCCTTAATTGGGGCTCAGTGTGGTGGTTGCCTTACTAATTATAGCCCTTTATGGTGGGCTAATTCTTTAGTGCTATTGAAAGTCCATAAGTTGTTAATCCTTCAGTGTGAATTAGTATACCGAACTTATCAGCTTCTGATACATTAATTCATTGAAGCTACAGGAAGGGTCAAGTTCTCTAGAGTAGTGGCAAGAAAGCAGAAGAGAATTATGCTTTCAAACTTGAGTTCAAAATGGTTAAACGTTAGAAAAGCAAGAACTTGTTAGAACTACAGCAAGAGGAAACATTTTGAAGTTCTTAGCCGACACTTAGGCAGGATGAGTTGATTTACGGAAAATAAATTTACTAAATGGATTTATTGGAAATCATTGAGGCTGACATCAAACTAAGCCTATGTTTTACCATGCAAGTCAATAATATTCAAAATTCAAAGTAAATTTAAAAGTACGTACATATGCTACCCTGAGATTTAATTTCTTGCAGACATTCACAGTACAACAAGAAAATACAATCATATCATTGGAAAAACTACACACAATGAAACACAAATAACCAATGTGCAAAAGAAGATAATATGTACAAACGTAAAAATAAAACAAATAACAAGTACACAAGACCGTGAACTTGAGTTGTAGACCGAGTCCATGGGTTGTGTTCTGTCCAGTGTTGTGGTGAGAGAAGTTATCCACACTGGTTCAGGAGCCTGATGGTTGAATGGTAATAGCTGTTGCTGGACTTGTAGGTGTGGGACGTAAAGCCCCTAAACCTCCTTTCCAATGATGGCAATGAGAAGCGAGCATGGCCTGGGTAGTGGATGGTCCTTGATGATGGATACTCCTTTCTTGTGGCAATGCTCCTTGTGGGTGTGTTTAATGGTGGGGAGGGTTTTTCCTGTAATGAATTGGGCCTTTTGTAGACTTCTCTGTTCCTGGGCATTGGTGATTCCATACCTGGCTGGGATGCAACCAGTTAGCATACTCTCCATTGTGCATCTATAGAAGTTTATCAAAGTTTCACATAACATGTTGAATCTGCACAAACTTCTAAGGCTTAAATAAACAGACTAGTAAAAACGTGTAACCCCTGTCGATTCATTTATCCCCATGGCTTTGAGAACTGAGGGATACTGAGTGCCTGCAGCACCATTGGATGCTCTGAAAGAACGCAAGGCCACAGGTTGGCCGTTCTGATGGCACATCACCAGTGAGCCTGGTTTCATCCCGACTTCCACTGCTCTCTGTGTGGAGTTTGCTCGTTGGCTGCCATAAAAAGCCCCGTTGATGAAGGCGAGTGTAGAAGAATCGGGGGGATTGTGATGGGGAAATCTTGGTTCTCTAGTACAGCAGAGAGAGATATTAGAGAGGATGAGTATGTATTAGTGGTGAGATAAAGGGATTGATGGAGGTGGGAGAGAATTGGTATATAAATGGGGGATAGGACCATTGAGTTGACTGGACTTGGGTATTACAAAATATGTGCAACACATACAAAATGCTGGAGGAACTGAACAGGTCAGGCAGCATCTATGGCGAGGAGTAAACAGATGATAGGCATGCTTGAAAGAGACGTCCTGGAGTTTAGCATTCAAAGGTCAAAGTTAAGTTTATTATAGTAAGTCATACTCTCTGTGCCCACTTTATTAGGTACATCTGTACTCCTCGTTAATGCAAATATCTAAATAGCCAATCATGTGGCAGCAAGTCAATGAACGAAAACATGTAGACATGGTTGAGAGGGTCACCTGCTACTCGGACCAACAACATGTTGTACCTTCAAGTGGATGAGCTGCAGTACCCCCTGTACCTAATAAAACGGCCGCGGTGTCTGCTATCTTGAGATTCATTTCCTTGCAGGCATTCACAGTAAAGCAAAGAAATACAATAGAATCAATGAAAAATTACACATAAACACAGACTGACAAGCAACCAATGTACAATCGAAGACAAACTTACAAATACAAATAATATAAAATAGTATTGAGAGCACGAGATGAAGAGTTCTTGAAAGTGAGGCCATAGGTTGTGGAATCAGTTTAGAGTTGAGGTGAGTGAAGTTATGAACCTGATGTTTGAAGTGTGATATCTGTTCTTGGACTTGGTGTGTTAACTAAGGCTCATATCTCCAGAGTGTGCTTAAATCCAAACCCAATTACCTGGTTCAGACTGCTAACGATGACCTCAACTTTCCTCCAGTGTAATCGATGCCTTTTCTTTTCCAGCCCCAAGAAAGGGAAGCATGCATCGGAGTGAACAACCAGAGTTATTTCTGTGATACGGGACACTGTTGTGGAGAATCACAATGCTGTAACTACTATTATGAGCTTTGGTGTAAGTATCGACCACCTCGTGTTCACGCTAGGAGCAGTTAGTTACCATTGCTAGGATTTTACTGTGAGCTTAATTTTACTGATGTGTGAATTGTTACTGCACCTGAACTGTCACCTTTGTTTACTGAGAATCTTCGGTATTATCTGATATGATAATCAGATTAAATAACATTCAGACTAATTCCTACAATGCCATTTGGATATCAGAATCGTGTTTTATTATTACTGACATTCTGTGAAGTTTGTTATTTCATGGGATTACTATAGTACAGGACATTAAAAACTACTATAAGTTGTAATAAGTATAAATATAGTACAAAAGAGAAGTTGTGAGGTGGTGTTCCCGGACCATTCAGAAATTATATGGCAGAAGGGATGAAGCTGTTCAGGAATCATTGAGCATGGGTCTTCAGGCTCCTGTAATACCTCCTTGATGGCAGCAATGAGTAGCGGGCATGGCAGAGATGGTGAGGGTCCTTAATAATGGATGCCACCTGGGCAAGATGTTCTCAGTGATGGGGAGACTTGTGCCTATGAAAGAGGTGGCCATGTTTACAGCTCTTTGCAGCCTCTTTCGATCCTGCACATTGGAGTCTCTGTAGCAGGTGGTGATAACAGCCAGTCAGAATGCTGTCTGTGGCACTGCATCTCACTGGCTGCTCTCCATAAAATGTACCCCTGTGATTGTGGCGTTCCCCTGGGTGGCTGAATAGTCCAGCACCCTTGGGAACTGAGCATACCAGACTGCAGAAAATTCTGAGCCACAGAAGTTGCTTCCCTGCTGAAGAGAAGAGCTTGAGGTGTAGTGGGACAGTCGTGGGAAGCAGGAGGCTAAGGAACGATCTGTAGTCTGGTGTTTCCATTAGATGTACAGTTGGCTGAGGTTTCCAAAGTTGACTGTGGATTAGTACAGATTGTAGTTAATTTTTGATCTTGGATCTTAGTTAGAACTAGTTAATAAGTACACATTTGGAGTAAATACAAAACATGCTAGATCACAAGGGTAGCTGGACCATAGAATACGAGATGAGAGAAAGCTTCAGTCTGTAGTTCTTAAATATCAAAGATCACTTTCATTTCTTGGACAGTTTGAACCTTTTTTTTTTTATCCACAGCATGCAGATTAGTGCTGTTTTAAGTGTTCCTGCCTCACTCTCATTGTACCAGTAAAGCTGTTTTTGGATGGTTCGATTGGAGCAGTTGAACATTGAAGCAGACTATAAGCCTTTAAATCCAATGCACTCACCAAAATTGGTACTTACTTCTCATTGGCTATTCCATTTGCTTTAATATACTGCTCAATCCGTTCAGTATATAAAATCCAGTTATCTGTTGTGTAATCAAGCGCCTCAGTATTTTCAATGCAGCCAGCCATTTCTGCTCTTTTTATATATAATTATTATCACCCAGTACTCATCGTTTTCGAACCTGTGAATTCTTCCATTTCCTGACTTTTTTAAAACTGGACTGTCTTTGCACATGCTACGCTTTTTACTCGACCAAATCTTCCTGCCTTTTTATTTTAACTCTAGAACTTCTTCCTGTGCTTCCACAGGTAGGTAGTCATCTCAGGTTTGTTTTTAAAAATGCCTCATCGCCGCTGTTATGTTTTGTAGCTCCAAAACATTAAACCAATTAAAAGAAAGACCCAGGAGTCCGAAATGTGAGTCTGACTTGGGTTTTTATACTTTAAGCAAGGCGTGCACGTATCACATGGCGGCATGATGACGTATGCCATTCATGTACTCTTACATATAACCCACAATGCGTTACGGAAACAACGAAAATGCTTACTCAGACAATATATTTACAATATTACTGAAATATTAAATATGCAACATTTCAGCTTGAACCAGTCTGGTCATTGCCCTCAAACCTCTTCAAAGACATTTTTCACCCACAGAACTGCTGCTCACTGAATATATATTCTTTTTCACACCATTTTCTGTAAACTGTAGTGACTGCTGTGTGTGAAGACCCCAGGAGATCAGCAGTTTCTGAGATACTCAAACCACCCCGTCTGGCACCAACAATCATTCTACTGTCAAAGTCACTTAGATCACATTTCTCCCCCATTCTGATATTCACAGTACATATATTTAGAACATAGAATAGTATTGCACAATACAGGCCCTTCGGCCCACAATGTTGTGCTGACCCTTAAACCCTGCCTCCCATATACCCCCCCACCTTAAATTCCTCCATATACCTGTCTATTTCAGCATATATAACCCTGAGATTCATTATTATGCAGGTATACTCTGTAAATTCATAATAGAATAATAATCATAATAAAATCAATGAAATACCGCATCAACTTGGGCGTTCAACCAGTGTGCAAAGGACAACAAACTGTGTAAATACAAAAAGAAAACAATAATAATAAATAAATAAGCAACAAATATCAAAGACATGAGATGAAGACTCCTCGAAAGTGAGTCCGTAGGTTATGGGAACAGTTCAATGGAGGGGTAACTGAAGTTGAGTGAAGTTATCCTCTTTGGTTCAAGAGCGTGGTGGTTGAGGGGCAATAACATTTCCTGAACCTGGTGGTAGGGAGGACTTTATCTGTGATGCACTGGGCCATATTCACCACTTTTTGTAGGATTTTCCATTTAAGGGTATTGGTGTTTCCATACCAGGCTGTCACGCAGCCAGTCAATACTCTCCACCACAAAGTTTGTCAAAGTTTTAAATGTCATGCCAAATCTTTGCAAACTTCTGAGGAAGTAGAGATGTTGTCATGATTTCTTCGTAATTGCACCAGGATAACACTGAGGAATTTAAAAGGCAAACACGAGGAAATCTGCAGATGCTGGAAATTCAAACAACACACACAAAATGCTGGTGGAACACAGCAGGCCAGGCAGCATCTATAGGGAGAAGCACTGTCGACATTTTGGGCCGAGACCCTTCGATAATCTGCTCCTTAGTCTTGCTGGCATTGAATAAGACATTCTTGTTGTGGCACCACTCAGCTAGGTTTTCAATCTCCTTCCTATATGCTGATTAAACACCACCTTTGATATGGCCTGAGATAGAGGTGTTGTCTGCAAACTTCATTGTGGCATTAACTCATACAGTCCTAAGTGTAAAGCGAGTAGAGAAAGAGGCTAAGCACACAGCCATGTGTACAGGTTAATGGTCTCTTGGACTTTGCTTGATCATCTGCCAGTCTTGGAAAGGAATCTCTAAATCGAGCGTCTGCCACCCATGGATTCACTTGTGAAAGTCTGAAGGGACATTTAGCTCCTGGAACAGTGGTAAGGGAGAATGTGTCGGGGCAGGTGTAGCGTTCAGTGCGGTTGCAGGTGGAAGTGGCTGGAAGGGGTATCAGTGGGGAGGGGGCGAGTGGACGAGGGAGTCACAGAGAGGGCAACCTCTGCAGAAAGCCGGGTTGGGGGGGGGGGAGGGAAGATGTACCTGGTGGTGGTGTCCCATTAAAGCTGGTAGAAGCTGTTGGATGCAGAGGTTCATGGGGTAGTAGGTGAGGACTAAATTGATTTGAGTTTGATAAGCACCTGGTCCTTCTGTCCTTATTAAAACACTGAGTCTCTGTGCGGTTTAGTGGTGGTTGTGGATTTAAGTTGAGTCATGTCAGAACAGCTGCCTGTTGTTGTCATTTACTTCTTTTGTATCTGCCACATTGTTGAACTCTAAATATGCAGTGGAGAGGCATCTCTTTCACTGAGAAACTCAGACTGAGGGAAAGGAAATCTGAGTAGTGTTATTCATTGTACAGCTGTCAATAATTGATGGGATTTAAAATAGTTATTTGCCCACAGCCTCTGTTCCCATTTCCTTGTGTGTCATCGGGTTCAGAGAGTTTAGTTTCTATTCTGAGTCCGTGACATGGTTGACTTGTTGCCCGCTGACAACAACAGGGAGGCTGAGAAGTCCAACACACTGCTGGGCATTGAGGTCATGTAAGCCAGACTGGATAAAGATGGTACATTACCCGATTCAAATGGTGTTGGGGAAACCAGGGTTTGTGGGACTGAAACTGTTCACCCTCATACTGATATCTTCTTGTCTTGTTTTCCTGCTTGAGTCCACCCATCTGGACATGTAAGACTGCAGGTGCTGGAAATCTGAAGCAATGCACGAGATGCTAAAGTGTCCCAGCATGAAATGTCAGCTGTCCATTTCCCTCCATAGGTGGTGCCTGGCCTGCCGGCTTCCTCCAGCATCTTGGTGTGTTGCTCCTGATGATTGTAAGCCCTCGTTCGCTGGTGTACTTCTCCAGCAACACAAGCACTAAAATACCAGCTCACGCAAACACAGCAAAGCAAATAAGCTCTACAGGCCAGTAGGCTGCATTGTAACTTCTAGTGCTCAATTATCCTACATCTGTCAATCCTATAACAAAGAATTTGTTCTAAATTACTTGTGGAATGTGAAGTCAACGCAGGTCAAAGCTACTGCCAAATAGCATAACTGTCTGGATGGATTAGGGCTCTTTTGTCTTGTTGCCATCTCAGAACTTGATTCTTCGTCCCTTTTGACCCGATTGCATCACATTCATTCAATCACCTAGTTCCCAGAAATGCTCAAAGGCATTTTTCTTGCGTGAGGAAAACAGGTTGTTACCAGTGTGGTACAGACCATCTTGGCGTCATAGAGTTTCATGGCACGTAAAGAGGCAAGGTACAATAAGAGGAAAAAAACAAGGGCAGATGGAGAGCAAAAAGGTGAGATAATGCTTATTATACTCACACTGAGTATAATGTTCTGGAGTGATTGTTGGAATCACCCCTGTTTCTAACTTCCTATTCAAATAACCCAATACGAAGTGGTCAATTTTAAAATTCTCCCAGACTGTGCCTGAAGAAGATGACTTAAACTGAAATAGATGATAGGAGGCAGAAGAGATGGCAGAGAAAATATTACCTACTTCAAATAGGAAGAAAATGAACTAATGATTGACAAGGAATCAGACGAGGTGTCTTAAATCTTTCGAGGAGCTTTCCATTTACTCACTCTCCTTTCACCAGATTGCTCGCCAATTCCTTTTTGAAATTTAGTACCGTTCTCCTTTTACCATTCTGAGTTCCATCTCATTAAAACTTGTCGTCACCATTCCCTGCTACTTTAACGTAAGTCTGGGGCGGCACAGTGTATAACCACTGGAGTAACACTCTCCGACGCCAGCAGTCGTTTCTCACTGCTGCCTGTAAGGAGTTTGTACGGTGTCCCTGTGACCAGGTAGATTTCCTCCTGATGCCATGGTTTCCTCCCACTTTTCAAAAGATGTTAGGGTTAGTGAGTTGTGGGCACACTGTGTTGGCACCGGAAGCACGGTGACACTGGCAGGCTGCCCCCAGCACAATTCTCAGGCTGTGTTGGTCACAAACGTTCCACTGTATGTTTCGATATACGTGTGACAAATAAAGCTAATGTATGACTTCCCTGCATCTTTTCAAATCTGTTGATAATGCTGAGCACCTTTATTCGCTGCTACCAACATCTACTCTAGTTCAGAGATTTACGCTGGAGCTTTTTGACTGCCCACAAAATCAATTTCTCTCATACGGGAAGGTCCATTCTAGGCAGGAATAATTTCCATTGGCTGCAGCAAGTTATTTTCATTGCCATAAGCCCTGTTTGGACAGGAAGTACAGTGTCATCTAATTCAAAGGCAGTAACAACTACAGCACAGACTAATTGTTAAAGCTTCTTGGAGGACGAAAGGTGACTTGTTAGCGGTGCACGAGATGAAAAGATGCGTGTAGAGTGGACTGCCACCACCTTTTTGGCCAGGGCAAAAACGGCTGTTACAAAAGGGCATGATTTTACGGAGTTAGCAGGAAAATGGAGGGGATGGCAGAGTTTTACACACAGAGCTGCGGGTGTTTGGAACGCGCTGCTAGGGGTGGTGGTGGGGGCAGATACATTAGGGACATTTAAGAAACTCTTAAGATAGACACATGGATGAAAGAAAAATGGGGGCTGTGGGGTAAGGGAAGGTTAGGTTGCTCTTAGGTTAGCACAACATTGTGGGCTGAAGGGACTAACATGCTGTACTGTTCTGTGTTTACAATGTGCATGTCAGTAAAAACAAAGAACTTGCATTCACTAGCACTTTTAATGATTTTGAATTCTCCAAGGTGTTTTCACTGACTAAAAAAACTTTTGAAGTGGTGTCCTTTTGGTGATACTGGAAACAGCCAGACTATGCACAGTAAGGTGGCAGCATAGAGAGACGTCAGAGAGAGGTGGCAGCCACATAAAACCAGGCAGATGTCGTCAGAAGGTTCAGTTGTTGTTCAGACCAATTATCAGAATGGGGAAGAAATCTAATCTAAGTGACTTTCACAATGGAATGATTGTTGGTGCCAGACAGGGTGGTGTGAGTATCTCAAACCGCTGTTCTCCTTGTTAAGGAGGGAGGTCAGAGGAGAATGTCCAGACTGGTTCAAGCTGACAGGGAGGTGACAGTAACTCAGTAGCCACATGTTATGTGGTGCGCAAAAGAGCATCTCTGAACATATCAAACCTTGAAGCAGATGGGCTACAGCAGCAGCAGACTACACTGGGTTCCTCCTGTACCTAATAAAGTGGCCACTGGATTTGGATAGACTGGTTAATGTGACCTTTTTCGGAGCTGTTGAGCATTTACTCCTGACAAAAGTTGGATAAACATCTGGTGCGGTAAATTTGTAGAATTTAAGCTCCATTGCTCAATGCTGTAATCAAGAGTGGTTGCTTTTTGGTTGACCTGCAGCACCTGGTGACCTTGTGATCTTCATCCTGGAGGCCGATGTCAGGCTGTCTTTCTGGAGGGTGAACCCTCGCAAGGCGGCAGGCCCCAATGTAGTAACTGATCAGACTTGGAAAACTTGTGCTAACCAACTAGCGGGAGTATTCAAGGACATTTTCAACCTCTCGTTGCTACAGTCAGAAGTTCCCATCTGCTTCAGAAAGACAACAATTATACTAGTGCCCAAGAACAATAATGTGAGCTGCCTTAATGATTATTGTCCAGTAGCACTCACATCTACGGTGATGGAATGCTTTAAGAGGTTGGTCATGGCTAGAATAAACTCCTGCCTCAGCAAGGACCTGGACCCACTGAAATTTGCCTATCACCACAATAGGTCAACAGCAGGTGCAATCTTAGTGCTCTTCACACAGCCTTAAATCACCTGGACAATGCACACATCTATGTCAGGATACCGTGCAATGACTATGGCTCCGCATTTAATACCATCATCCCCACAGTCCTGATCGATAAGCTACAGAACCTGGGCCTCTGTACTTCTCTCTGCAACTGAATCCTTGACTTCCTAACTGGAAGACCACAATCTGTGCTGATCAACTGGCAATCAACACTGGCGCGCCTCAGTGGTGTGTGCTTAGCCCACTGTTCTACTCCCTCTATACCCATGACTGTGTGTCTAAGTATAACTTAAATGCTATCTGTAAATTTGCTGATGATACAAGCATTGTTGGCGGAACCTCAGATGGAGACGAGCGGGCGTACAGGAGCAAGATATACCAGCTAGTTGTGGTGTCGCAGCAACAACCTTGCACTCAACGTCAGTAAGACCAAAGAACTGATTGTGGACTTCAGAAAAGATAGGACAAGGCAACGTGAATGAATCCCCATAGAGGGATCAGAAATGGAGAGAGTGAGCACTTTCAAGTTCCTGGGTGTCAAGATCTCGGAGGATCTAACCTGGTCCCAACATATCAAAGCAGCTATAAAGAAGGCAAGACAGCAGCTATATTTCATTAGGAGTTTGAAGAGATTTGGTTTGTCAACAAAAACACTCAAAGACTTCTACAGATGTACGGGCTGCATCACTGGTATGAGGGGTGGGGGTGAGGGTTCTGCTGCACAGGACTGAAAGAAAGCTGTAAAATTAGTCAGCTCCATCTTGGGTACAAGCCTTTGGAGTATCCAAGGCATCTCGAAGGAGTGGTGCCTCAGAAAGGTGGCGTCCGTTATTGACACCCGGCACCCATCACTCAGGGCACGTCCTCTTGTCATCGCTACCATCAGGAAGGAAGTACAGAAGCCTGAAGGCACACAGGAACAGCTTCTATCCTTCTGCCATCCAATTCCTAAATGAACAATTGAACCCATGAACACCATCTCGCTTTTTAAAAATTATTTCTGTTTTTGCACTACTTTTATTTTAACTATTTAATATATGTGTATATTACTTACTGTAATTGATTTACTTACTAACATTTTCTATATTACCTTGTGTTGCATCACACTGCTGCCAGTAAGTACAGAAATATCACAGCATATGCTGGTGATACGAAGCCTGATTCTGATTATTGTGAAATCAGTTCCAGAGAGCTGAGGTTGTTGTGTCTACTTGTGTGGGAAAAAGAAAATGACTAACTGAAGGGAAAACCAGAACTTGTTTGTCCTTTTAAATGCCTGGAGGGGAAAAAAAGAACCTCAATCAAGTGCTTATTTTAAACATCCTGTGCGCAGGGAGATTTGCTGAGTCAGTCTGCTGATGCGCACGTTGTGAAGGACAGCTGTCCAAGCAAGGCCATGTGCTTCCGAAAACATGATCCGTAACCTGGGCTCCTCTGCACACCAGTAAACACATTTCTTGCGACTAATTCAGTGAAACTGAAAGGCTCCAAATGTTTCAGAAGGTTGTGATGCATTAAATCTGGCTAACTGATCCTGTAATAATTCAACTATCAAGTGGATTACATTGCTAACATTCTTTCCTGGAACTCTTTGATTATTAGACTATAAAATAATGTGCACATTTAAAAATAGTTTTTCCTTGCCCTGCCTGACTTGTGAAGTTCCATGTCATGTCCCTTGTATAACTTAAGGAGCTACTCTGTGAGGTTGTTGACTAGTTTCTTTTAAAGTATTCACTTTCTCCCTTCCCATCTTGCATGCACCCATTTCCTTATCGTTTCTCAATCTGTGCTTATGATTCCCCATGTTCCTGTTGAA